>NC_092814.1:23620714-24263571 GCF_023375885.2 Dermacentor andersoni | reverse complement strand
GTGCCGTAGAAAGCTATACTGCTGTGTATATCGGTAATTATGAGCATGTAAATTACAGAAGTCGCAGTTAAACGCGTAGCGAAGTACGTTTCCGCTACATTTCTTCTGCGCTTTCCATACACGCAGAGCCATCTTGCGGCAAACACAGAAGACCCCCTCCTCTCAATGTACGGCGCTGCCCCAACAGGTGGCGCGCCACGCGCGCATTGGGGCTGTGCGGGGACCGGTACGAGGCACGTCGCAGCCCTGACTCCCTCTCCCCTGATGACGTTTCGCCGTGCTCCCACACGGGTTGCAGAATCAAGCGTCGTTCCTTTCTTTAGATCACTATCTATCTCTCTGCCCTTGCCGATCACGACGTTTGGCTGGCGTTGATCGTTTCCCCCTCCGAGACACCGAGTTCTTTGGTTCGTTCCGTTTGCTCAGGCGCACGTTTCGTTGCCTCGCCGAACGCTGCGTTGCTCGACGCTCACCGCGTGATAGGTGGGCGCAAAGTCCGATGCGGGGCGCCTCGTAAGTGATCGCTGTGCTCTAGCGCATTGTCTTACACCCCTTGGCGAGTCGACGGGAACGCTGTCGCGTTCCACTCTTGAAGGCGAAGCTTAAGCGTCCTCCAATTTTTATCCATAGATTTCGTTTAGTTCACACTGAATTGGGATGCAAAATTTTTGCAGACACTACATTCAATGTCTGCATTCCCCCCACAGGGGCGTCTGCGTCAGCAGGCGTTTGGTGTGTTGCGACACCACGTACCCAAGCACACGAGGGTTGGACCCTCCCGCGTGTAGCCGTGCGCGGCTTAGCCGTGTCCGGGGAAAGGGGGATCCTGGAGGTTGAGCCGATGCTGGGTGTCTGGACCTTTAAGGCCCCCCGGCGGAGGCAACACACCTCTTTGGCCTCTGCTTCACGTAGACAGCACCCCCGGACTGACCCACCCGGGGGAAATCGGTAGTTGCCTTTTCCTGTCTCTCTCTCCCTACAACCTTCGTCTTTTCCTTACTTTCCACCTTTCCTGTCTCCTTCTCATTTCTTCATTACTTCCGACCTTCCCGGCAGCAAGGGTTAACCTTGTGTGAGTAGCCAACCTTGGTTATGTCATATTGGGTTATAGTGGCAACGTACAGCTGGCGTTTGCAGGCCCTGTTTTTCAGGCCCTGCAGCGTCCCCTTGTTGGACTCCATGGTGGGTGGCTGGCGTTGCTGCCGAAAACTACACGTCCACACATGGCTACTTCCTTCCCTCCACTACCTGATCGCCCTCAGAAAAGAGGGCGCACCGATGAAGTCTTCCAATTTTTTGGCCGCCAAAAAGAATCCTTCCCGCGTTTCCATGTCATCCATTCTGCAAAACCAGATAAGCCAGTAAGAACTATCTCACCCTTCCTTGTTTCGAAGTCACTGACTGAAGCCTTTGGTCCTGGATATAAGGCGTCTAGGATGTCAAGCGGTGATCTCCTCTTGGAGCTCCGCGATCAAAAACAGTATGAAAAATTGTCAACACTAGTGTCATTTGGGGAAACCCAAATAATTATAACCCCTCACCGCACGATGAACACCACCCGTGGTGTTGTCTCTGACGATGACTTGATGGAGCTCACTGAGGCTGAACTCTTGGAGGGCTTCAGTGACCAGAATGTTATCAATGTTAAACGAATTAAGATGAGGAGAGATGGAAAAGAGATCAAGACGAAACACCTGATACTCACTTTCGGCTCAAGTGTCCTTCCCGAGTCCATCGAGGCTGGTTATATCAAACTTCGTGTTCGGCCATACGTTCCCAATCCTCTCAGATGCTTTAAGTGCCAACGTTTCGGCCACAGTTCACAGAACTGTCGAGGCCGGCTTACTTGTGCCAAGTGCAGTGACAATGAACATTCCTCCGAAACGTGCCAGAACACTCCACATTGTGTCAACTGTGATGGTGAGCATGCCGCATACTCGCGCGCCTGCCCGTCCTGGAAAAGAGAAAAAGAGATTGTGACAATCAAAGTCAAAGAAAACATATCTTTCAAGGAGGCACGTAGGCGGGTGTCATACCTGTCTAAGAGTAGCTTTGCCGATGTGGCGCGTAAGGGGGCAGCGTCACAACGGTCTCCGGCGGCTGTCCGACCCACAGGCAGTGAGGCGGCAGTTACGCCATCTGCCCCCGCGGCGGTTGCAGCTAGCGCTGCTTCGTCAACACAGCAGACGGGGCCATCGACCCCGAAGGTGGGCGCAGCCGAGGCTGCTCCAACCTCCCCGGCCCCTTCTAGCGCTGGCAACAGCCGGCGCAGCCAAATTCCGCAGGGTGCCCCATCGACCTCCGGGCTGGTGGGCGCAGGGGTCTTGCCCTCCAAGGCGGGACCCTCGCTGGTAACTGCCCGCTCGCAAGAGCACGTGTCCGGCGCCTCACAAGAGGCGATGGACACTACACCCATTCTCAAGGCGCACCAAGCGCCTAAGGAGCGGCGAGGCTCCCTCGAGCGCTCCAGAAAGAACAAAACCCCTATTACAGGGCCTCGAAAGGGCTCTGTAATTTAATCACTGAAATCTGCGTAATTAATACTTCTGTTTCTGTATACACAGCACCCATTTGCTTCCAATATGGATACACAAATAATTCAATGGAACATCAGAGGTCTTCTTAGGAACCTTGATGATGTGCAAGAGCTTATCCAAAAACACAATTCAACAGTGCTGTGTCTACAAGAAACACACCTAAAACCACAACATACAAACTTTCTCCGACCGTATGTCAAGTTTCGCAAAGATCGCGATGATGCAGTCGTATCATCAGGCGGTGTTGCCATTTTGGTTCATAAAAGTATCTCCTGTCAGGGTTTACAGCTACAAACGCCCCTTGAAGCAGTGGCGGTTCGAGCTGTTCTTTTAAATAAACTCGTCACCATTTGCTCGCTTTATGTACCCTCACACTTCAAATTAAACAAGCATGAATTTCAGTCATTTATAGACGAATTGCCAGAACCTTATGTTGTTCTTGGCGATTTCAATGCGCACAGCTCCCTGTGGGGCGACTCGTACAGACGCGCGAGGTCGTCTTGTTGAACAGTTCCTCTTTTCTTCTGGTGCGTGCTTGCTGAATAAAAAGGAACCCACATATTACTCTCTAGCAAACAGAACATTTTCTTCAATAGATCTTAGTATAGTTTCCCCGTCTATACTGCTCGAACTTGAATGGGAATTTACGAAGAATCCTTACGGGAGCGACCACTTTCCCATACTGATAAGAACATCTTAAGAAAACGAATATCCTCCGCAAGCTCCTAGGTGGAAGATAGACACAGCTGACTGGGAGAAATTTCGAACTCTCACTAACATCTCATGGGCCGACATGTCTTCTCTAGAAATTGATGCTGCTGTAGAGTATCTTACATCATTCATAATAGATGCCGCATCAAAATGCATATCCGAAGTGAGTGGTCTGGCATGCAAACGACGTGTACCGTGGTGGAACAGCGAATGTAGGATCGCCCGTAAGAATCAGAACAAGGCTTGGGGGTTGCTACGCGCTTCTCCCACTGCAGAGAATCTTATGAACTTTAAAAAAATAAAGTCCCAAGGCAGGCAAACCCGCCGACAGGCCAGAAGAGAAAGCTGGCACAAGTTTTTATCGAGTATTAACTCGTTTAGGGATGAGGCCAAAGCCTGGAACAGAGTTACTAGGATTAGAGGGCGGCAAACACATTCACTCCCCCTGGTAAACACACAGGGCGATACACTACAAGACCAGGCAGACTCACTTGGGGAGCATTTTGAGAACGTGTCAAGTTCAACAAATTATTCACAATCCTTTCTCAAACACAAACAAATAGAAGAATGTAAGCCTCTAATCAGAAAATGTCGTCAGAATGAACCATACAACCGTCCTTTTAGTATTGCAGAGTTGAGAGCTGCCTTGAACGCATGCAAGAGCTCTGCGCCAGGATCGGACAGAATAATGTATGAAATGATTAAAAACGTACACAGTGACACGCAAGTTACAATACTTGCACTTTTTAACACTATTTGGGCTGTGGGGTACCTTCCAACCACATGGAAACAAGCCATTGTGGTCCCTGTTTTGAAACAAGGCAAAGACCCTTCCTCAGTGGCAAGTTACCGCCCGATAGCCCTCACAAGCTGCCTTTGTAAGGTATTTGAAAAAATGATTAATCGACGACTAATTCACTTCCTTGAACTGAAGAAAGTGCTAGATCCCTGTCAGTGTGGCTTTAGAGAAGGGCGGTCCACAACCGATCATCTTGTACGTATTGAAGGATATATTCGCGATGCTTTCGTCCACAAACAGTTTTTCCTATTGATATTTCTGGATATGGAGAAGGCGTACGACACAACGTGGCAGTACGGAATCTTGCGAGACTTGTCGAGAATGGGCATCCATGGCAATATGCTAAAACTGATAGAAAGTTACCTGTCCAACCGTACCTTCCGCGTGAAAGTCGGGAATGTACTATCACGTCCATTTATACAGGAGACTGGTGTACCCCAGGGAGGTGTGCTCAGCTGCACGCTCTTTATAGTTAAAATGAACACACTCCACGCTTCATTACCACCAGCTATATTTTATTCCGTGTACGTAGATGACATACAAATAGGTTTTAAATCGTGTAACCTTGCAGTGTGCGAAAGACAAGTACAGCAGAGTTTGAACAAGATATCCAAGTGGGCAGACGAAAATGGATTTAAAGTCAACCCCCGCAAAAGTTCATGTGTTCTCTTTACAAGAAAGAGAGGCCTGGTTCCAGACCCGGGCATGGAACTGGGTGGACAACAAATACCTGTCAACAAAGAACAGAAATTTCTAGGTGTAATACTTGACTCTAAGCTTACTTTCATCTCGCACATAAGATATCTCAAAACTAAATGCCTAAAAACTATGAACTTACTAAAGACGCTATCACACACAACATGGGGTAGCGACAGGAAATGTATAATAAATATTTATAAGAGCCTTATTCAATCTCGGTTAGACTATGGCGCCATAGTGTACAGCCCTGCCGCCCCGAGTGCACTAAAGATGCTGGATCCCATCCACCACCTGGGTATCCGTCTGGCCACAGGCGCATTCAGAACTAGCCCCATTCAAAGCTTGTATGTAGAATCGAATCAATGGCCACTCAATCTGCAAAGATCTTACATCAGCTTCACATACTTCCTTAAAGTGCACTCCAATAATCAACATCCATGTTTTAACACTGTTAACGATATGACCTGCACTACACTTTTCCATAATCGCCCCTCTGTAAGAAAGCCTTTCTCGCTTCGAGTGAGGGAGCTTAGTGATGAGATACATGTCCCACTACTCGAGCCTCGCCTAATGCATCCAACCCAATTGTTACCGTCTTGGGAGTGGCAGGTCATAGAATGCGACATATCCTTTTTAGAGGTAACAAAACACGCACCAGAGATCGAAATACGAATTCATTTCCTAGAACTGCAGCACAAGCACTTCTGCGCAGAGTTCTACACAGACGCTTCGAAGTCTAATGCCGGGGTGTCGTATGCTGCCGTCGGCCCATCCTTCTCAGAATCCGATGCACTACATCCGGAAACAAGTATATTTACGGCCGAGGCCTACGCATTACTGACTGCTGTGAAGCATATAAGAAAATCAAAACTCCAAAAGTCAGCGATATATACAGACTCCCTGAGCGTCGTGAAGGCCTTGATGTCACCCTATAGACACAAAAATCCAGTACTTAATGAACTATATTCCGTCTTGTGCAAAGCGTACATATCTAACCAGCATATCATTATATGCTGGGTGCCTGGCCATAGGAACATCGAGGGCAACGTTCTGGCGGACGAGATGGCCACGTCTATAGCATCGCAAGCCGTTAACTCTACCGCCGAGGTGCCTGTCGCAGATCTGAGGCCTTTCTTGCGAAGGCGGCTGCGGGCCCACTGGCAACGCATGTGGGACGCGGAAAGAGATAATAAGCTCCACCTAATAAAGCCACAGTTAGGACTCTGGCCCTCTACAACAAAATCGCGCCGAACAGATGTCCTATTCTGTCGTTTAAGAATAGGACACACATATGGCACCCATAACTTTCTACTGACCGGAAGTGAGCCTCCAAACTGTGGTAGATGCGGGGAGAGGCTGACCGTACTCCACGTCCTCCTGGAGTGTCGGGAAGCCGAATCTGAGAGAAGGAGACATTTTTCCTTAGCATACCGCCAAAACATTCCTCTTCATCCTCTAATGTTTCTCGGTCCAGAACCGCTTTTTAATACAAACAGTGTCCTAGGTTTCCTCAGAGATGTCGTCTTACATGTTATTAGTCCCATGAATTCGTAGCGCCTCCTCTCGAGAGAGGATGCCACTGCGATAATTGTTTTGCGTAGCACATGCCTCCAGGCCCTTGTGCTTCAAGGGCTCTAAGGAGGCAGTAGTGCTCTGGCATTTCTTATAATCGTGATATATTTTACCTATCGTATCATTCTTTTTATATGCATCTAAATTTTCATAGTACAAGTCATACGTCATCGCCATAATTTTATCATACAGATTTTACGCACTTTAGAGCGTATATTTTAAGGCCTCTTTACAGCCACCTCACACCAACTTCATAGCAATCATAATTACACCGCAAACTTATTACCACAGACATGGCGCTCTTTGGCCACACCTGGCCCTTGCGCCATAAAACTCCACACATCAGCATCATGTCTGCATTCCTTCATCTCGTAAGTGCATAATCAATCCTGCAAATGGCAGCATTTTCAATGTTTGAAACTCTGAAGAGTTACTTATGAAATTTAAACTGTCTATATGTGCAGCAGAGCACACTGATTGCACGATCTGCCCAGCACTCCTTTTTGGGGTGTTGTGTGCTTCACGTGCCATAGATAAAATTCCTGCCTCTGGTAGCACTGTTTTCCATGTGGTCCAGCACACTCTGGCAGCCACAAAATCCTTTTGGTCGTTTATAGTTTTTTGTAGTTCTGATCAGTTTCACTTTCTTTTTCAGCTTTTTCCATTCCAAGATGTTCTTGCTGGGCCATATTTATTAGAAGAGTATCGACCAGATTTGATTAAAGATCTACTGCATTACCTCAGGCCTGACAATGTACGGTGAGTGCTGACTGTCAAGTTTTTTCCCCCTCTTTGGAATCTTAACTCTGTGGGGTCTCAAACGTGCCTAAGGACAAAGGAATGACAATACAGTAGTGCAAACAATCACGAGGGCATTTATTGTGCCTTTCATACACCAATGCCAGCTAGCCGAATTGCAACCAATGGAACATGTCAATTGGTGCTGACAAATCAAGCAAGTCCGACCGACCCACCACGACAGGATATCAAGCGAATACATTCGCCCCATGCCAGGCACCAACGCCTAATTGTTCATGTGTACAGTCAAGTGAATGGTGATGCGTTCGAACAATAGTGTTAGTCCATCCTGGTGCCTTACTGCCAAGCCTTTCACTGGACAGTCCCACAAAGTGTGCCGGCGCGCACGAAATGTACGCACACCCAGCCAACCACAAGCCAGAGAGAGACTATTCCCTTTTACGCCCAAGTAACCCCGCTGTTAGGTGGCGTTAGCAGCGCAACACTCATGCCATCTCTCGTACTTTTCTGTGACTACACTGATCGCCAGCAGTGCTTAGCTACACATCGAAGCTGTACTGCAAGAGATGTAAGAGCCATGCAGAGAAAACAACATAAGTGTGTGCAAGAGAGTCAAGCTTCCCCATAAATCTTGCTTTCAGGATTATAGTGTACTAGTATGTTCTGTGCATAGTGGATTAGTTTTATAGATGTCCTGAATACTATGTAGTCCAGTATTGTTAAAAATAAATAAAAGGCATAACACCTTACTTTAAAAGCCAGTTTAGTTGTAAAATTGTTTATCCAAGGCACAACTTTAGGAAAGAAATGTCTGGCTATTGATTATGAGATCATGGGTACAAATTCTCGCCAGTGTGGCCACATCCCAACTCTGGCTAATGGATGGTAGATGGCTTGCTCAACCCTTTCAGACAACGTTCTCCATTTTCCACCAAAAGAATTTTTTTTCTTTCGCTCTAAACCTCCGCTATGCAAGCAGATAAGAGCAAATGACACAGTTGAGAAAAAACAAACAAGATTTGTTTTTTACAGTAGGGTATACTATTGAGTACAAAGCACCTTAATGGTCATGTAACCAGCAGAGGGATTTTAGTTGTGAAATCTTTGAAGAATCAACTCCGCTTCTTCCCACGACACAGTGACACCTGGCACTTCAGCAAAATATTCTGGAGTCACCCGTGCATCCTTCCGAATTCCAACTGGACGAATCTACTTGTTTTCCAACATTCAGGCTATTGCTCAACAGCATCATACAGGGCATCTATGTTGAGCCACTGAACGTGTTTTTCCCAAGAAGAGTTGAGGCAGCAGTCTTCAATTTCATTTGATAGTTTTCAACACTTCCTTGCGTTTGGCATAGATATAATGAATGCCTCTACAAACTCTAGTCAAAAGTGCATCAAGTCTTGAAGCGTTGTCCTCTGTCCTTCTGGATAATCCTTGATGTACAATAAAGAGCTTTCCTATTTCTTCAGATGTGCTTGTGTTCGGGATGTCTGGACGCTGCGTCACAGAGCAGTGTGTACTCTGTGACGTACTCAAAAAACGATTCGGGCACATACATTTCAAAGTATTTGTATGGAGTATACAATTTGTCTTGCTGTTAGTGAGGCAGCATAACTGCGTCTTAGGTGGAAGAAAATGTAATTTCCTTCTCTATTAGAAGTTCCTCTGAACATTTGCTGACGAAGGTATTTCTTGGAGTAATGCATCCGGCAGCTTTTTTAATCTTTCCTGTCAGAACGCAAAGATGAAAATATTAGTGGAATAAGTACTTACTAGTCAATGTCATCTCCGTTGCTTTCAACAAAATCTGATCCCTTACCGGAAGCAATGTTCTTGAGCAATGTCCTTTCTGCTGAATGGGTCCTAACATCGTAAGACTTTGTCCTCTTGAATGTTACGCATGGTACACAGGATATAATTGAAGCCAAAAGGAGGAGAAACAACGCACACTGGCCGCTATTTCATGAGGATCTGTTGGGTGTCACTTCGTATCCATTTTCGCGCTTTGTACACATTTGTGACCACGCACTAATTCCGCTGCTGCCAAAGTACTCTTAGGGGCAAGGCTGTATACCTTGTTATATGTGCAGTCTGAAAAATTTGATACATTTGATAAATTTATAGATGTCGCATGGCATTCGAGAAATGCATAAAAAAAATTTATATGTGCTTACCGGCTGTTGCTGCCACAGGCATGACCTAGCTGGCACTTCAAACGTGCAGATTGCCATAGCAGGACCACAACATGTAGGTAAATTAAACAAAAATTCCTAGTTTTGAACTACAGACTTCAGTGACCCCTTCGGGCAGATCATAAGAAGCCAACAAACACTGACACCAAGGACAACATCGGGGAAATTACTTGTGCCTAATAAATGAAATAAAAAAAACGATAAATTAATGGAAATTAAAGTGGATGAAAATACAACTTGCCGCAGGTGGGAACCGAACCCACAACCTTCGCATTTCGCGTGCGATGCTCTACCAATTGAGCTACCGCGGCGCTGTTTCCCCATCCACTTTCTTGGGTATTTATGTGTCCTAGTAGAACACTGGGAGTGTTAGCCACAACCTTCGTGAAATGCGAAGGTTGTGGGTTCGGTTCCCACCTGTGGCAAGTTCTTTTTTCATCCACTTTAATTTCCATTAATTTATTGTTTCTTTATTTCATTTATTAAGCACAAGTAATTTCCCCTATGTTGTCCTTGGTGTCAGTGTTTGTTGGCTTCTTATGATATGACTAATAAAAATCAGGCCCCTCGGTTAACCCCCTTTCTTCTCGTTCATTACATAACGAGGGTCTCGAATCCGGCTACATTGATGCCTTCAGGTAGCATATGTGGGTTTATTGACCAGGGGCCGTATTCTGAAACGTTCGCTTTTCGCTAAAGTTTCGCCGCCGTGAAAGTCACATTCAATAAGCCAAGCGACTGCTTACCCGTGACATCAGCGTGCACTACCAACGCGCTCTCGAACGCTTCATATCACATAAGAGGTCACGCCCGGCTAGTGCAGAGCGGCTCGGGTGTGTTGTTTTCGAGTGTAGTGGCCGCAGTACGGGTTCTGCTCACTGACTATGTTTGCTGATGGCCTCTTTAGGTAAAATAAATTGAATAAGGAGGTGCGAAATGTTTTATTTTATATGAATCAACAAACGTCGCCACGAAACAACGCGTTAAAACGCCACCAAAAAGGCTACTATAAACTACCACCTATCTTATCTCTACTACACTCCACCACCAACCGAACGCCAAGAGACGCCAAAAGACATGTTCATTTATTCAATACATGTCGAGAGCAACCATCGGCACCATGACTTTAAAATGATGTAGGCCGGAACTACTAAATGGCACTGTTTTATTTCCGGTTTTGCTAAAATCTCCAATCAGCGCGTGCCCGGCGAACGTTCCAGAATACGTCCCCAGTTTCCTTCACCCAAAAAAGATCACATTCTCGTGACGCCTGTGGCAAAAAGGACGTTCCATGTCCGCCGCCAAGGTCTGTGAGTGGTGGCGCTGGCTAACACTCCCAGGGTTCTACTAGGACACATAAATACCCAAGAAAGTGGATAGGGAAACAGCGCCACGGTAGCTCAATTGGTAGAGCATCGCACGCGAAATGAGAAGGTTGTGGGTTCGGTTCCCACCTGCGGCAAGTTGTTTTTTCATCCACTTTAATTTCCATTAATTTATCGTTTCTTTATTTCATTTATTAAGCACAAGTAATTTCCCCTATGTTGTCCTTGGTGTCAGTGTTTGTTGGCTTCTTATGATATGACTAATAAAAATCGGGCCCCTCGGTTAACCCCCTTCCTTCGGGCAGAGTCTTTTATCAATGGTGTGTGAAATGGATGTCGATGTTGTGTGTCTCAGAATACTTGTCTTTCCATTAAACAATGCTAACGACTCATGAAAAAAAAAACATTTCTAAAAATTTAGAACCAGGCACGTGCCCAAGGGGGGGGGCCAAGGGGGGGGCCTGGGCCTCCCCCCCCCTCGCCCATGCCACCACACACATTCCTAAAGTGCCTACAAATTAATCTTGAGACTTGACAACTATTCGGCGGTTAACATTTTGCTGCCTTTTTCACACCTTTTGGATAGTGGTAGTTATCGGAATCTCCCGGGGTGTGAAGGTCAGTTTTCTATCGATTTGGTGCCCGCACATTTAACTCAAGGTGCGTTCAGTTGCCACCATGTATTGCAACGGTCACATGCATCGCTCTTGCTTCGTTAGTTCAACCTTCTTTGCCTAGACTGATCCAGGGACCAGGAAAGGGATTCAGTTTGTAGTCAGCTGGTCTGTATGCTCGTGGTACGAGTTGCGGCCGGAGAAAATGCCAGTTGTGTTTAACTTTTCATTTGTCTTCATTATTTCCTTGAGTGGCAGACCGCCGCGATGCTGGCAGATCCTCGGAACCATATACCCGTAATATCGGTTAGATAAGGTGCAAAATAAAATCATGCGAAACAGCGTCCATTATCAAACCCTGCAAAAACTGTTAAACCTACAAGAAATATGAATGTCACCGGTTACCTCGTCTGGTTTCTCCCTAATTGTACAGCACTTTGCGTGCAAAATTGGTACCTGGAAACAAGAGTTACAAGGAGTTGAGAAATTAAGCGATCTACTAATGGGAGAGAGCCGAGGCAACAGCCAAACAGGAAGGAAAAGCACAAATTAACAAATGTAACCGTTGTTTCTGAAAATATTTATGGATCAACATCTTTTTATTTAAAAAGGAAGTAGAGAAAACCCTGCCAGAACTAGAGAATGATTCCGTGTGTTTTGAATGACACTTGCACAGTTATCAGTCGATCCGCCTGACGAAGACACTTATCTGCTGTGCTTATATAGGGGTGTTTTTAACCTTCCGTTAAACGGAAGGTTAAACCGCGGCGTCTTGCGAACTACGCGGTTGTACGGGAAGGGCAGCCACGCATCGTTAGGCAACTTCCCAAATAACACTGCGAGTCGGTTTTGGTACTTCACTTGGTAAGCTGAAAACGAGGGATCCAAAAGAACTGTGATTGTTCCGCAAATATGTATTTCTCTACAATTCTTTCAGAGCTAATTCAGAAAAACGCAACTAGAAATCTTCATTTTACACTTTCGCTAGTTTACTTGTCCTTGGCAGTGTTCTTCCTGCGCTTCTTTCCTGCACGAGTCCATGTGATCTGGTTCCTTGTTTTTGCCAAGTAAAGGGGAGGTGTATCTCACAGGAGTACCTGTGAGATACACCGAAAAAAATCCTGGGTACGTGCCTGTTTAGAACATTTACTGGGGATGGAAACGTCGTCACTTGCATGCAGAGATCATAAATATATAAAGGGTGTCCCAATTAACTATCATGCACCAAGATTTAAAAAAAGAGCAATGCATTACTGGAAGAAAACCTAGTGCAAATTGTTTACAGTACAGTGATGTAGCTGCCAGTAATTTTATCGTTACTGAGATTTAATTGTCCAACTCGAGACATAGTATCCTAATTATCAAAGTGTCAATGAGGCATTTGAAGGCAGAGCCAAGGGACTTCTAATTTCGGTATTTTCAACGACGTGCTAATTGCGTACTAATTTTTCTGACTGATAAATAAACCCCGCGAAATATCAAATATACCATGTGACTGTGCTCTCACCCGCATCATAAAGCAGTGCCCTCGAATAAGCTCCCTCTGAGTTAGCCAGGAGGAAATAAAGGAAGTAAAGAAAAACATTGTGATTGAGCTAGTTCCTTATCTGCACCCTCCCCCCCTCCTGAAGCAACACATGGCATTTGGTGTTAGAAACAAGCTGTGGTAGCGGTTGTCTTACGTAAATAAAGTGCACCGATGGTATTTTTCTCTTTTTTGCCACATAAGCTATCAGCACAAAAGCGAATTGGCGAAGGTTTAAAGGTGCATCCCTGGGAAAAATGAACTTTCTGCCCATGAATACACTGCTGTTTTTCATTAGTTTTGTTTGTGCTCTCTTCCTGTTGTTTTTTTATTTGCTGTGTAATATTATAGCTAGAGATGCACATTTTTTAGCATATACCCTCTGCTGTATGAGCCTGAAAATGAATAATTCAATTGGGGACAAAATGCAAAAGTGCTCATGTACACATATTTAGGTACGTGCGCCTTTGCAGTGTTAAACCTGATCAAGTGTTATATTAGTTATTGGAGAATAAAAGATAGGCAAGACTTTGCGTTGAATGATACTGTGACTCCAGGTCTAATCACACATGCAGGGACTGAAACTTCATTTTAAAAAAATGCTATCGAGGCATTTATTAAGAGGGAGTGGAGTTGTGGTGAATTGCAATGACAAAGTGGTTGCTTTCTATGTTGTATATCAGCTGCTTTATTTTAACATTAATACAATTTCTAAAAATTTCCTGTGGCATTTAGAAGAAACTTACTTATTGAGGTTGAATACTTCAAGAGGTATACATTACTTACACTGGAAACAAATTTACATAGTGTAATAATGAAAAAAATGTTGCTAATTCAACTTCTGATTACTCTAGCACATATATTGCAATACACTAACTGAAATATATGCGCTAGAGTAATCATTTAGAAGTTTGATTAGCTAAATATATAGCAATACTACACTAATTGCAAGGCAATGACTTAACAAGGCATATCGACTTGGGATGAATTTTGAAACTAGCATTAATTTTGAGATAAACGCAGTCAAACTTGCCATAAACATAGACTCTTCCACCTTTTTAACATGCCTTTTTATGCATTCAAGCTCAAAAGTTACTGGAACACCAATACATTTCGTATGGGAACGTATATTTTGTAAGGCGTCATTCCCAAATTTGTTCCAAGGGACATGACTTTAAAAGTCGCCACCTACAATTTTTAAATTGTGATATGTGGTGTAAAGTAATTAGTTTAAATGTGAATTGGCCAAACTTTTCTAATTAGTCAAATATTCACTGTCATTTTTTGTGTAAATAATTTTGGCCTCTGATAATAATCTACCTAGCTCAAGAAGTTGAATTTTGGTACATGTCACAAGTGATCTCTAAATATTATGTTAACATTAAATAAAACACCGCATATAGTAGGGTATGTTCTCAATATCACTGACAGCCTAGTTATTTCTTGTAGGTGCATCATGATGAAAATAATTTTTCTCACAAGGTGCCAAAAGACAACTTTATTTGCAGATTTTGCAATGTTTGTTTATTTTCTGGCTTAATATTTAGTGCCTATATCCTTTGCGCAAGCTGGAAAGCCAGCTGGGTGCCCCCCCCCTTTTTTTTAATGTGAACGAAGGAGTTCAACAAATCTCTAAGGTACATTCATGTGTGTCCTAAAGTCTATTGTAATATCTTTATAATAAAGTGAGTGCTAGTTTACGTGCATGCTGTTTGGCAAAATAGACCATTTAATATTGCTTGTGTAGTTAACTGTAACAGTTACTCTCTCGTTAACACAAACTTTTAAGATCTTTATAAAATTGATAGCATGTGACGTAACATACAGCCTGTAATGTGCCAAGTACAAAAATTCAGTGAGTGCACCATGCAATTTATTCCTTCAGCCCTTCATTATGGTAAATGTGGATGTTTTATTGTGTTGTTGAGCCATAATTGCAAGTAATTCTACAGAAAATGCAATGTATTCAATGCAAGAGATGAAGTGAACTTTTAATTTAATTATCAACACTTGTTCTTGCCTGCAATCTTCAAATACAACTCAGAAATGTGCAAAAGTGGTGATTATTATGTAAGTCGTGGTGTACTCAGTATTGTAATGAAGAACTGTAACACTCAACTTGAAATAAAATAATCCGAGTATACCTAAGCACTTATGAGTTGCGAATACGAAACCATTAATGTCTTATTGAATGCCACTGAGCCGGAGTTGTGAACTCCTTGTGGGCAAGTGAGCGCATTGAGACACTTGGGCCATTGCCTCCTAGATGGCACAAGGTGCACTTCGATCTGTGACATCATGCTGCCTTGCCTGACTACCATAGAATCTAATGGGAATGCTCCCGAGTAAGCTGTGGTGATTTTAACATCACTGCTTTCGTCAAGCTGAGCTTGGCAATGGAAGTTTTGGTCCAAGTACCATGACGTCATAAAACAGAGTGCACAGGCCTGCTTTATGGTTAAGACACTTGGTTTCTGAGCGTGGGGTCGTAGGTTCGAAACTTACTACTGCCAATGTTTTTCCTTTCGGATTTCTTCTGCTTTTATTATCCATTAATTTCTTTATAGCTATTATTGAGGTGAAGTTAGAATGCAGGCGAGAGCTTGCGTGGACAAGGAACGCGCAGATAACATAGGGTTCTGAGAGCGAGGGCTATGTGACGCCGTGGCAATGCCCTCTCCTCTCACGCAACACCTGGCACGTCAGCAGGTGTTCCCTTTTGCCCGCTTTGCTCCGTTGAGGTGTGCACATGACGTGGTGTCGCACCCAATGGGAATTTAGGTGCCGTTTTGCTGCTACAGATGCCAGCTTTTTCGCTCAAGGGCCATTTGATGCTTTCACATCATAAGATGATGAGACTGTGGCCAGAAATATTCAATTACTGCATTATGGCAGTTGTAATGTACAGTCACCAATGAATGAACTGTGATAATTTAAATGTGATAGCTTTCAATATATTCTGTGCCACTGTCAAGGGAGCATACTTTGAGCAGTGGTGAAATCATGCAACCTGGTGCAGTTAACTCTAAGCTATTCTTTTGTGCATGTTTCTCATTATGCCTGTTACTCCGGCGATTTTTTTACCATTTCAAAATGATGGAATATTTAGGTTCTCAAGACCCCCTGTCACGCATCTGATAGTAGAATTGTTACTCAAATTAGAAAATAATTTTAAATAAGCAAAAACCCGCAATAACCAAACTGAAATCTGACCAAGCAGCCGAGCAAACCTCTTCGTGTGACGTCACAAGTGTCTCCACCAGGAAAGGTGCACAAGGCATGCCGGTCTCGCCTGCTGGCAGCGAAGAGCAGACGCTCAGCTAAATTGTGACCGCGCCGGACCTTCGGGTGACAATATGTCAGCTACACCAGCTCTTCGGATCTGTCAAATATTGACAGTTATGATTCTGACAAATTCAATAGTTACGAATCGCCGTTCACCTTCGACCCACCACCACGAGAGCCAGCGCCCATGCTCTACATATCATGCTGCAACATGAAGACAAAGGGTAGCCCTAACCACTGATTTTATACATGCTGCTTGCTATTTTTAGGTGTTATACCCCTTCTCAAGGAAGCGCTTCGCATGCTCACTGTAAGATGTGGAGCACGACTTTCCGCATTTGTATCCCGCAAGAACGCCGCTGACAGTCCAAAGTACCGAATGGTGCAAATTTGTTTACATTGGCAGGTACAGCGACCACTCCTCGTTCGCTTGAGATATAGTGCTATAGCCGCTCATCGGTGACATCAATTACTGTCAGAACATATCAAAACAAGCAGATTTTGTGCATGTAAACACCGTTGCATCAATCTGAATTGCACTGATATGAATGACCACACACCTTCAAAAACAGCGAGTAGGAGACCGTAGTATGGGAGCGTTGTTTAGCTGCCTACTTATCATTCTTCGTATTCTTTTCCTGCACACAATATGTTCCGTAAAATGTACATAGATGAGGACTTTGCGAGAATGCGTAGTTTTCTCGTGGAAAAGCCGATGCCGGTGTAGACACCATTGGCAGCTTAATGAGGTGGTTGTATACGCTGCTGTATTGAGGGGCCTACGCTTGTTGCCCATTTGGGATACGAGGCAAGCAGTGCACCTCGGAAGCTAAATAATGAGTCTGCATGGTAATACGTACATACAAATATGTACGTTCGTACATGTTCCATGTTCGTGGTCGTGGTCGCAGTTCATTTAGGGAAGTGCTGGTAAGTCCGGCGGGCAGCTTTCCGTCGAAAACATAGGACAACGTACCGATGTCAATACTGCTCCGTGCCATCGCTTGCCGCTTTTTGTGTCTGCACTGTGCGAAATGAGGAATGGTTTATTTCAAATCCGTACGGTCAAAACTGAACTGCAGAAGGAGTTTTCTTCATCCTGATGGATTAGCTTCATGTCAGTTGCTCAGGCCCGCCAGCAGCAGACGCATGAACTACGCGACTGTGACATATAGGCTTAACCTTGGCTGAACACGATCAGCATTGGCTCAGACTGTGTGTGCTGATAGCGAGGGCTGAAGTTCATGCAGCTTACGTCTACAGGGAACACAACTTCTCGCGACTGCAACTTCTCACGCCATGTACCAGCTCACGATCGTCGATTCCTCAATGCTCTCGTCACTTTCGTCTGCGTAATCCTGCCATGCTCTGCATTAAACACTCCTGACGTTATACACAATGTGGCTTGTGACTGAGGAGGAGGCAAGGTAGGGTGTGCAAGGCAATTAATTAAATTCATTTGTAAACAATCTATGCAACTCTCAAACTTGCTTTTTTGAAGACATGACAGAAGTGTTCAGAGGAACGTACCCAGTGAATTTCATCGGCATCCGCTAACACCAAAAAACTGCCGGAGTTGCCCTTTTACAGAGCATTGACTGTTCCAGTGGCAGTTTGCTTATAATTTATCAAAAGTGCATAGTTTTCACAAGTTGTCATTGTTTTAGAATGCAGTTATTTAGCAGCACCTCGTGTACCTTTCTTATGGCGTTCATGGTCAAAGAGTGTGACATGTGTCTGTGGCGGAATATTGCATAAGTACAGGCAGGGACAAAATATTATGGGATCTGCGCAAGCGTATGCAAAATCACATTTGTGCGCCCTCTAATGGAGTAAGTGTCTGGTGTGAAGATATGGCATTGCGCATGCTTTTGTTCTCATGTGCCTGTCAATTCGCCCACTTCTAGTCAGCGTCCTGTCAGAATCATGGTGAGTGCGAACGATTATGATAGGAGAGTGGTGTCTCTTTTGGCTGTTGTGACGTGCGACAATACACCACATGCTCTGCCGGCTGAAACAGAAACCGCTCTCCTAGCGTAACCTTCTAACACACCAAAACATACTACACTGGCAGTAATTGCCAGAATCAAACATAGCCCAAATCAAATGCGCACCCACTTTCTGTGTGCCCAAAGTAGAAAACTAATGTAGAAATTACATTAAAGTTCCTGAACCAAGTAGGAATATAATGCACACCCGAATTTTTAGCAAGAAAATTGTGTGTTGCAGAATGGTGGCCAGTTTTAAGTAGTCTTTGTTGCGTTGTTTTTAAAGTTCGCTTCGCCACGGGACGTTTGTGTTATGCGGTAAAGCATTTGAACGCCTCAAAGGGTGTTTTGATTTCGTACCCTATTGCTCTGCGCAGGCAATTTTCGGCCCAATTTTCCTGAAAAAAAAAAAAAAAAAACCCATGCTGTATGTTAGAATCAGGTAAATACCGTAATCGGACATTTTGAGCTGCGGTTATTGCTTGAAAATCTTCCTTGGACAGGCTGAAAATGGGCGTTCTTGATAGGAGGTGGCATGTGTTCAATATGTTCACTGTTCCCAAAGGTCTGCCGAGACAGGCACTGCCACCAAAGGGTTTGCTATTTGGGTCACCATAGTGGTCAGGTGTGTGCTTGCAAGTTCAAATTATCTGGCGAAGGCCAATTTTAGGAGTGAAATAATGAAAGTTTGGGCCCATGGAAATGCATGGGTTCTGGCTGGGACCTTCAGTTGGGATTAAATTAGCCGAAAAATGGAATTAACCATAGTCAAATGAACGAAAGTCTACTGCATAGTATTTTTATTTCAGCCTTGCCATTTGTAAGGCGGCAATGGCAAATGAGCACTGATGAGGTAAGTATGGCTGTCCTGAAGGCACTGCTATTGATGTTGTAGGATTGCTGTGGTTGCCAAACGCTTCATGGGGCAGACGGATTCTGTGGAAAAGTGGTACGGCACGCAGTACAAATTGGAGAACATTCCCGACTCTGTAATGCAGGTAAACTTTCAGTTTCTTAAAAATTTTGGAGGTTCAGTGTGCAAGGTGTTTCAGGTTGTGTATTGCAACACTATAGTAGGCATATCATGAGAAGCCAACAAACAAAGACACCAAGGACAATATAGGGAAATTACTTGTACTTACTAATTGAATTGAAGAAATTATGCACGACCTGTCATTCCTGTCATAGGCAGCTGGTTGCAGACACATATCTCCTCCTTTTCTTATTTCACGAAGCTCTGTTCACTGCTTAAATGCGGATGTAATTATGCACTACTTATTTTACTTATTTGCCTCTCATACATAGGTTGGCAAACTCATGATTTGACTCACTCAGACCAACTCACTCGGACTAACTCACTCAGAGTGAGCGTGGCTGAGTAGAATTTTGGTGAGAGTGGGCCTGAGTGAGGCCCCAAGTATAAATTATATTTTGGGAATGAGTCTGAGTGAGTTCCATTTATTTTCCTGACCTATGGATGCAGCATCTCTCATAGACAACACAGTAGATATCGGACATAACTAATATTGTTTAAATGTTGTTTTATAACGGAGTGACTATTTAGGGGAAGATGCAGAACTAAAATGATTTTCATCAAGAATGATTTTCATCAGCTAATGAGCCTTCTCACCAAATTTTGTTGCTATCTGCGCTGTAGAAAAAGAAAAACTTTTTTTCTCATTCGACGGTGTCATGCACTTTGCCGTCGAAAGTGCTTGTGAACACTGTTTTGATATGCTGCTGCAGAGCGTGAGAACGGGTTGCAGAATAAATGCCCTCTTTCAAAAGATAATTCTTTGCGCTTTTTAGCCTTAAGAGACCTACCAATGCTGCAGCATAACATGCAAGAAAAAAAAAAGGAAGTGCCAGAAAGAACTAATATTTTTTGCTTTGGCAAGCTGTAATTAAGTCGCAAGCAAAAACTGAAACTCGGTTTGGTGGTTCAAGAGAAAAAAGAACTGCTTCTACGCCTATTAGAAGAAAAAAAATAGCTTATTTTCAATTGCAGCAAACCTCAATTGACTGACGAACTGATAAGGAAATCCAGATTGGTGGATTATAATTGAATTACAAGAAGTGAATTCCCCAAGTATGATTGCCGCAAAGCCCTCGTTGATCCTGGCAAGTCGTTGGTGCCAAGATCCCACCGTCAGTAGAGTAATTGCCAAAAGAGCTAGTGTCCCTATGCATCAAGCTTAGTAAGCCAGAGCTTCTCAAACAGGGTTTGAGGATGCAAATGCAGAATTCAAATGAAGCATTCAATGCGTTAGGGTGGCAGAGGTGCCCAAAGACAGTTTGCGTTCCTGAGAATAGTGGAGGCTGCAGCAGCCTTGGCTGTGCTAAAGCAATGCGGGTGCATGTGGCATATCAAGAGAGTGGTCATAGAGCTGGAGCTGGGTTATCCAGACAAGGATACATATCCAGCAAGCAACTAATCGGAGCATTTCATGAGCACAAACAAGGGCTCTTGACAGGAAAGGGAAGAGAAAAAAGGGAAGACCTGAAGCGATTGCCACCGTGCAGTGTGTTGTGTTGAGAAAGAGGACCCAACCTATGCAGCAGAGGTCTTTGATTAATCACTATTCACCATGCAGTAAAGTGGCATGTTCTGCAATCTTTGAACTGATTTTTCGCAGTTTGCACTTTTGGGCCAAACATGACTTTCCGAAAAACTATCGTTTCCAAACTGCTCTGCCAAAATCTGCTTTCGAGATGCTTTCTGGAGTGAAATTTTGTCAAAAATATGATAAAGTATGTTTTAATTTTCTAAATTTCTTCTAACACAAAGAAAATACCAAATATCTGACATATGATGACGACATAAAAAACAGGCTTGGTTTTCAAGGGAACGGAATTTTTACGCAAAGAGCATAAATAAGCAAGTGGCTGCCCTTATCCTGCACTGTAGTCCACCTAGAAGGTATCTATTCAAGTACAACGAATATATCTCAACTATATTTGAAATTAGTTTTTTTTTAAGGTGACACACTGCACTGCTCAGTATGATGGCCACAACTTCTTTCATGTTAGAGCCAGGGTAATGAAAGTTACAATATATTCTAATGAAGAGAACATAAATGAATCTGCAAAATTTTAATAAAATCGCAAACTGTTGAAAAGCTGACCCTTCAGCTGTGCATCCCCGATTTTGAGACGTATATATATTTTTTAATGTATGCTTGGACTGCATTTTTGTGCAAATAGGTGTGGCGTGCTGCTGGTACAAATGAGAACCTCAAGTTGCCACCGCATAATGAGTTCATCCCAAGCAACTTTGACCGATGTCCACGTGAAGGAGAGGTAAATTGATTTTCTTGTATTTTGGAGTTTATTTATAGCGTTGTTTAGTCACATCAGAAAGTCCAGTTGCTCTAACTCTAACCAGCTGCTAACTCTTAACTCTAACTAGCTGCTTTTATATCCTTTTAATACAAATGCAGTAACCAGGATGTTGAATGGGAAAAAATATACGGGCTCTGATTTCGTTCTGGTTCAAATCCGATTTAGAGAAACGAAATTTTATAACAGCTTGTAAACCAGTCCACACCACTTAACTGGTTCAGGGCAGTCCATATTATTCTGCTTCACGGCGACATGCTGCATAGTTTTTTTTTACTTGTACGTGTGGCACATGTCTAAGTTTCAAAGGAGGAGGTAGAAATGAACTCCCTGACATATGGGAAAGACCAATCAATGTTTTATTTCGATAGCAGTTATATGTACACTCCAGGCACATCTCTGCCGTCGCCGTCACCGTGAGGTTCCATATAAAGTCCAAGGCTGATAAAATCATTGCCACGCTTCGTATGCTGTATGTGTGAGTGAAAGCATGCAAGGGTGAGCTGGCACTTGCCGTTCAGAATCAAGTTGGGGTTTTGGCATGTAAAACTCCAGAATTCACTTCAATTCAGTGTACAGCAGAAAGTATGTTACAGAAAAATATTCATCTAAATTAATGCAAAAAAGTAAAGAAAGAAAAGAAACGCCATATAAATAGCTGCTAACTCGCTTTCACAATTTTTTTGCTGACACTGATTGCCGTGCTTTCTGAAGTTGCCTCGTAAGCGAAATGGTATGCCACATGAATTTGATTTATTGCCTCATAAGCAAATAAGATGCAGTGTCTTTTGTTGCATTGTGGACTGCAAACATAGCAATTGGCAACATGACAAGGTCCATCATGTGTCCACGACTACAGTGTCCCTTTAAAAGGAAGTGACAGAAAAAGAATACACAATGACAATTTCTCACTACACTCAAGCACTTCCGGTGCACAGCAAGTGTAATCTCCTTGTGTTAGAATGTTCTCCGTGTTGACGCGAGCTGGGCAATCAGTGGTGCTCTTGAGGTTTCTTTTCGCGAGGACCATGAATCGCCCTTGTCACATTTTGTGCTGCAAACTTAGTGATTGAGGACATGTCTAGTTGTGACATCATGTTCTTCTGCAAGGCAACAGGCCAGCAGAGTGGCTGCAGTGCATCGGGCTGTCCATATCCTATCGATGCCAGAATCTACGCATTTGCGGCCATCACTTCACGCCGGAGGATTACGACCACAATAGAGAGCTTTATCATGTCCACTATTCTGGTAAACGCAGGCGGACTAGGCATTTTGCCGAATGGGTGGAGGCACGAACATGAGCGGCCTGCAGTGTACAGCTACCTGGTGGCACAGGGCTAATATAGGAGTAACCAAATGTATTCTACTTTGCTGCTGGTGTAAACTTTCAGCAGCAATGTAATCGTAAACATGTTGCCTTTTTAAATGTTTCCGCGTAGGGGCATCTGCGTCAGTAGGCATTTGGTGGGCATCTGTGTTAGCAGGCATTTGGTGTGTTGCGACATCACGAACCTGAGCACATAGAAGTTGGACCCTTCCGCGTGTAGCCGTGCACGGCTTTGCCATGTCTGGGGAAAAGGTGCTCTTTGGGATTAAGCCAATGCTGAGTAATTGGACCTTTATGGCCTCTCGGCGGAGGCAACACACCCTTTGGCCTCGGCTTCATGTAGACAGCATCCCCGGGCTGACCCAACTGGGGGAAATCGGTAGCTGCATCTTCCTATCCACCTCTCTGATCTTCATCTTTCTCTCTCACTTCCAGTCTTTCCTGTATCGTCCTCTCTTCCTTTTACTTAAGATTTCACGGGCAGCAAGGGTTAACCTGATGTAGCCTATCCAACCGTGGGTGTTTTGTATTAGGTTATAGTAGCCACGTACAGCTGGCATCTGCATTTTCTTTGAGACTTGTAGCATCCCCTTGTTGGGTTCGGTGGTGGGTGGCTGGTGTAGCTGCCAAAATCAAATAAATTCTGTATGGCTAAGACTTCGCCCCCCCCCCCCTCCCCGCCCTTCCCATTTGTTCTCTTTTCAAAAGAGGGCGCACCGAAGAAACTTTTCAACTGTTCAGCCAGCAAAAAAAAAAAAAAAGAACTATTCCCACACTTCCATGTTCTACACAGTCGACATCACGAAAAGATCATCAGAACTATCTCTCCTTTCACTGTGGCCAGATGTCTCATTGAAATACTAGGTGCTGGCTACAAAGTGTCAAAAATGAACAGCGGCAACCTCCTTTTTGAAATGCCAGATACTCAGCAATGCAGTAAACTAGCAAAGCTTGTAGCATTTGGTAATGTGCCAAAAATTCACTAGGTCTCTTATGTTATCCCTAAGAAGACGTGAAGGCAAAAGCCCAAGTGCTGATGCATTAAAGACAGGCACTTGACGTACACATCACCCTTAATTTGCTTAGTCTACTTTGCTTAGTCATCCTTCTTAATTTGCTTACCCTCTTAATTTGCTTACTCATCCCCCTTAATTCATTTAGTGTACTTTGCTTAGTCATCTCTCTTACTTCCGAAGGTCGAGCTTTCAACTCTCACCCAAGGTCGTGGCTTCGAGTGCCTTAGTTAACTATATCTTAATTACCTGTGCCTAATTAACTTCACCTTAATTACCACCAAAGGTGGCGAGTTTGGCTCCTGCCAAAGGCCTACGGTTTGACTGTGACCAAAGGTCATGGCTTCATCTCCCACCAAAGAATGTGGGTTTGAGTGCCCTAATTAACTCTATCTGAATTACCTGTGCCTTAATTAGCTTTGCCTTAATTAACACCAAAGGCCGAGGGTTTGACTCCGACCAATGTTTGTGGGTTCGACTCCCACCAAAAGTTGTGGGTTCCGGTGCCTTAATTAACTATCTTAATTAACTTTGTCTTCATTAACGCTAAAGGTCATGGGTTCGACTCCCACCAAAGGTCGAGGGTTCGTAGCCTTTTTGTACCTTTCTTTTTGTCGAGGCGTTTTTGGTCAAGGTGGACTGACTGATGAGACATATACAGCACATAACACACATAAAAGAGTCATCTCCAATGATGATCTCTTTAGAGAACTCCTACACAAACATAATCCAAAGTTGCTGTGTGTTCAAGAAACACATCTGAAACCTACAAACACAAACTTTCTTCGTAATTGCACCATCTTCCTAAAACACTGTGAGATGCCTCCGGCGGTGTAGCGATCGTTGCAGACAAGTCTGTAGTTTGTCGACATGTTGCCCTTCAGAGACGCCCCTTGAAGCAATGTCTGTTCAGGCAATCTTTTTTTAAATAAGTCTGTCGGTGCATGTTCTTTATACATACCACCTAGCTATTAACTTGAAAAAACATTTATATGACCTCATAGATCAACTGCCTGAACCATACGTACTCGTGGGTAGTTTTAACTCTCACAACACTTTGTGGGGAGAACCCCCGTTGTGGCACAAGGGGTCAACTCATCGAAAATTTTCTTACGACCTCTGGTGCATGCCCATTTAATAAAAAGGAGCCCACTTATTACAACTTCCAACACAACTCGTGTTCATTGATAAGTTTAGCGATTGGCTCTGCCTCTCTTCTGCCTTGCCTGGAATGTCATCAACAGTACTTTTGGAAGTGACCGCTTCTCTGTAACTTTAAACTTAATAACGCAGCATGACAATCCACCCCATTATCCGGGATGGAAATCAGCATCGGCTGACTGGGAGCATTTTAAAGAAGCAACTTATTTTATAAACGATCTTAGTATAGATGATGCTGTTGCACATTTTACTGCTTTTATTATTGATACAGCTGAAAGGTTTATCCTGCAAACGAATGGCGGTTCACTTAGAAGATGTGTTCCCTTGTGGAACGAAGACTGTAGAGAAGTGTGAGAAAGGCAGAATAAGGCATGAGGCGTATTGCATAGATTGCAAAATGCAAAAAATCTTATTCAACTTAAACACAATAAATCACAGGGAAGGCGGACGTGGCGTCAGGCAAAGAGGGAGAGCTGGGTGAGGTTTCTCTAGCGTATAAAGTAATACACACAGTAGGCGAAAGTGTGGGATGGTTTAAGAAAGGTAAAAGGGCAACAAATCCATCCGTTCTGTCTTATGAACGACCAAGGGAATACCTTGCAAGACCAAGCAGACTCTCGGGGAGCACTTTGAGGGCGTTTCAGGCTCAATCCATTATTCACAGTCCTTCCTTAAATACAAAACATATAGAAGAACGTAAGCCAATCGTGCATAAATGCCGACAGAAAGAACCAAATAATCGTCCTTTCAATATTGCCGAGTTGAGAGCTGCCTTGATCACATCCAAAAGCTCTGCACCGGGACCTTACAGAGTCTTGTATAACATGGTAAAGAACGCACACACTGATGCACAACTGACACTGCTCGCACTTTTCAAGACTATTTAGGCTGCTAGATACCTTCCATCTGCATGGAAAGAAGAGATTGTGGTCCCTGTTTTGAAGAAGGGTAAAGACCCTTCCTGGGTGGCAAGTTATCACGTGATAGCGCTCACAAGCTGCCTTTGTAAGCTATTTGAAAAAATTATTAATCGGTGACTCATACATTTTCTTGAACTGGACAAAGTGCTTGATCGTTATCAGCATGGCTTTAGAGAAGGGCGGTCCACAACTCATCATCTTGTGTGCATTGAAGGGGAAATATCTCTGATGCATTTGTACATAAACAGTTTTTCTTATCGATATTCCTCAATATGGAGAAGGGGTACAATCAACGTGGCGTTACAGAATCTTGCGAGACTTGTCGGAAATGGGCATCCGTAGAAATAGGCTAAACCTAATAAAAAGCTATTTATCTAATCATACCTTCCGCATCAAAATCAACAATGTATTGTCACTTCCATTTATACAGGAAACTGGTGTACGCCAGGGAGGCGTGCTCAGCTGCATACACTGTATCGTTAAGATGACCACACTGTGCGCTTCATTACCACTGGCTATTTTTTATTTCGTCTATGTGGATGACATACAGATAGACTACAAATCCTGTAACCTCACAGTGTGTGAGAGACAGGTACAGCTAAGCTTGAACAAGTTGTCTAAGTGGGCAGACAAAAATGAGTTTACAGTTAACCCCCACAAAAGTACTTATATTGTTTTTACAAGAAAGAGAGGCCTTGTTCTAGATCCTTGTGTAGAACTGTGTGGACAACAAATACCTGTCATCAAAAAGCACAAATTTCTAGGTATTCTACTTGACTCTAGGCTTACTTTTATTCCACACATAAAATATCTCAAAGCGAAATGTCTAAAAACAGGGAATTTACCAAAACTTCTATCCCACACAACATGGGGAGCGACAGGAAGTGTTTAATGGATCATTCAATCACAATTGGACTATGATGCCATGGTATATAACTCTGCTGCCCCAAGCGTGCTAAAGATGCTGGATTCCGTCCACCATCTAGGTATCAGCCTGGCCACTTGCGCTTTCAGAACAAGCCCTATTGAAAGCTTGTACGCAGAATTAAACGACTGGTCACTCCATTTGCAGGGAACCTCACATATTTTCTAAAAATACACTCTAATCATGAACGTCTGTGTTCCAATACCGTTAACGATATGACGTGTGCTACTCTTTCGTAATCATCCCTCTGTAAGACAGCCTTTCTCACTGCATGAGGGAGCTTAGCGATGAATTGGATGTCCCACTCCTCGAACATTGCTTAATGCCTCCAACCAAGCTGTTACCACCTTGGGAGTGGTAGCTTAGCGATGAAATGGATGTCCCACTCCTCGAACATCGCTTAATGCCTCCAACCAAGCTGTTACCACCTTGGGAGCGGTAGGTGGTAGAATGTGGTGGTAGAATATCTTTTCTAGAAGTAACAAAGCATGCTCCAGAGCTCGAAATCTGAATGTATTTTCTAGAACTTCTGTGCAAGCACTCCTGCACAGAGTTTTACACAGACGCTGCTACGTCACCTGCCGGGGTATCTTATGCAGCCGTCAGTCCATCCTTCTCAGAATCCAGTGCGCTGCACCTGGAAACAAGTGTCTTTATGGCTGAGGCCTGTGCACTATTGTCAGCCATGAAGCGTATAAGGAAATGAAAACTAAAAAAAGAAAAGAACAATGATATTTTCAGACTGCCTAAGCATTGTAAAAGCTATGTCACTCTGTAAACACAAAAAACCTGTACTTATTGCTCTTCATTCAGTTCTGTATAGAGTGTATATATCGAACCAGCATGTCATTATATCCTAGGTACCTGGCCACAGAGGCATCGAGGGTAATGTGCTAGCACACCAAATGGCCACATCAATTATATCGCAAGCTATTAATCCTACCGCTGCTGTCCCTGCCACAGATCTGAAGCCTTTCTTACAAAACTATGAAGTCACTGGCCAGACTTGTGGGATGTGGAAGCAAATGATAAGATTCACGTTATTAAGCCACATTTAGGTTTCTGGCCCTCTGCACCGAAAAGACAGCAAACTGATGTCCTTTTCTGTCATCTCAGAATAGGACACACATATAGAAATCATAATTTTCTACTTAGGTACTGGAAAAGAATCTCCAACCTGTGGTAGATGTGGGGAGAGGCTAATCGTCGTCGACGTCATCCTGGAGTGCCGAGAAGCCGAAGCTGAGAGAAAGAAACATTTTTCTCTAACATACCGGTAGCACATCCCTCTTGACCCGGTAATGTTTCTTAGTCCAGCACAGTTTTTCTCACCAAAGCAGTCTTAGGTTTGTTGAACGATGTTGTGTTACATGTTATTAGCACAATAAATTCGTAGCGCATCCTGGCGTTTACACCAAAGCCCCTTTATAGTGACTAGTTTGGTAGGTGTGCCATCTGCTGACTAGGAACCTTAGTTCAGCACTTCTCAGATTCATGGCAACAAATGTTGCGCTGCGGTCAGAGGCCTGACACAAGAGGCGTGCATCATGTGCTGCCGCGGTCGTATTTATCACTGTATGTAAACTGTGAACTGTTTCACAATGGGTACAGATTTATGAGTGCAGCGAAGGTCTGTCACTTACCAAGGTAACATACTTTTCTTGTTTGTCGGCTGTTTGAGAGGCAAAAATATAGAGCTCTTAACGCTGTCTATTCAGTCAACACATTAAAATTAAGTCTACGAAGAGCAGTACAAATTCTGCTCATACGAAATAGCCTTTCGTTAGTTGTTCTAAAAGGAAAGCTAGAGTTGAAATTTATTTTACGAATCAGTATGATATCTGCTGTATCTGAACGTAATTCACGCAGGGAGTATTCTTATACCATGAAATGCATAATGAAAATGACTTTGTCTGGAGAAATGTAAGCTACAATCGAATAAATATTGATATTTGCACAACTAGACTCACTGGCTTTATTTCTTTGCCTGTATGGGTGCAATTATGAACAAGATGTATATGGGAATTTGTGTCGAGCTGAATATGTTCACTATATAATCAACAACCTTTTTTGGCAACAGAATTAAACTTGTTTTTTATTTTATTCTTTAAATTCTATTTCTTACCTTGTTCGATAATCTTTGATTAATTGTGTTATCTGTGATGAGAGAGCAGCTTGTCGCATGCAAAATAATAGTTTGGACTATTGATGTTTGCATACATATATATGAATGTATATGGTAATTCTCAGGTTGCATGCGTAAACCAGCAATGCCAAGCTTTTACAGTAAACTATAGCATTAAATAAAATACGGCACTGCATCACAGCGCTCACAATGAATTTAGTGTTGCGTAAGGTGCTTTTTCTTTTCTAGAGTACGCTCAGATGCGAAGTTCTTGCTGGTCACACGGAAGTGCAGGCGAGCAATGAGCAATGAATTAGCTTGATGGTGCTGTTTGTAAGTTCAAGTCTGTGCCGCTCACAAGCGACTTATCCAGAAGGCTTGAGCTGGAAAGAAGAAAATCTGCCAGCTGTAGTGCATGCAGCAGCTAATTTCTTGTGAACTGCAGCCACTGCACTTGAAGTTAAATCTTATTCTGCTATATGGCGGTTGATATTTGTCATCGTACATGTCAAACAGCTTCAAGGTGTGCAAGTTTAGCTCACTGTCTCTTCAGGATTATTTCAGTGAGCGGCATCTCGTCAAAGTCTTGCTTGTTCTTTCTGTGAAAGCTTCCTTCAGCTGGAATGTTGGGTAGCATCGAAGGAACAATGTCACTCATTAGCCGCAGATACACCCTCAGAATCTGCACAATACGCGCAATGAAGTGTTCCTCGAAGTAGCGCTTGCACACGGCTAATGCGGTTGAAACATTTTCTCAGGACGGCGATGTGCAAGCCCACATTTCTGGGTCTCATGGCATCAAAATCAGCTGTATTTTAGCCCGTGGCTTGCATGTTTATAGCCCAACTTGAGATTCGACACAGAGTAAGTGGTGCCCCTCCGCCTAGTTTTCTTTTGTGCAGGAACACTTTCACTCTTTCTTGAAGCATAAAACGTTTCATATTCATTAACATCATCCACAGTATTCATTTCACTCCTTAAACTTCTAAGTGAATTAATGAAACTCGAAGAACTATCGTTACTGAGCACAGTGCACCATGGTATCAGCCTGCTAACAGATGAAATAAATGACCGCTTTTAAATATTACTCATTGAGGCAAGATGCATCACACTTTTATGCACTCTCTCAACATAATTTAACCATTTTCTTTCAGATTTTACTGCAAACACCAATTATATTAAATATAACAGGGACATAGTAACATTCGGTAGCAGATGATGCGCGCTTCACGACAGGCCTCTGACCTCAGCTCCACTCCTTCGGTTATGACGTGGAAAAGCAGTGAACTACGCTAATCGGCAGACCTACCCATCTAGCCACCGTAACTGTTTCATCACCGCAGTAGTAGTATGGAGGGGCTTCAGTTTATGCCTCCACCTATCCGTCACAACACCCAGATCGCCTGCGTTTACCTGAATACCAGACACGATCGGCACTGTGACAGAACACTCGCAATGTACGCTGCTTGGATAGCTCTTGCCGGGAATCGACAGCCATGCGGCTAGCGGGGAGGTTGGAGACGCTTCGCGCGCTCATTCCAAGACACAGGAAGTAGACGATACGACATCGCATCATTACGCAGAGCCAGTGAAGGTGGAGCCTAACCTCGATTTCGCGGTAAACGAGTTGAGGAGAAAAAGCATGTCTAGGGAGGAGGGTAATTTGTAATCGGCCGTAACTCTCTTAATACGAAATGCTTGACTTAAAATGTGGTGCAAATGCCTTACTGCAGCTGTACCCTACCTGTCTACAAAATTTGCCTAAACCTTTACAGGGACTCATTAAATCAAAACCGTGTCACGAAATTACTATAAGTTGTGAAAATAAAATACACTGTTTTTAATGGAACTAAAAGCGAGAAATGAAAATAGTTAATTACGTCGTGAAGGAAAGGTTCGTTATATAGAGGTTTGACTGTATTCTAGCACACTATACAATAACGTGGCAAAAAATTGCTAAAGTTGTCTTAAGTCAAGATTAAGCTGTACTTTTAGTCTGTGCAGAATAACGTGTTTCAATGTGTCTTACAGAATTCCTTCTTTGGTAAGTACAGTGGCCTGCCTTGCTTACTGTAGACCAGAATCTAGTGCCAGCTGCAATGAATGGTTGCTAATAGGCAGTAGTTACCTAATCTGTTAGGTAACTGTTAGGTAACTGCGACAGCTGCTAAGAGCAGCTGTCGAGTAAATTTCTTCTTATAGTGCATGGTGCTTAGTTGCCTTGTCTGTCTTCAGTAAATAACATTCATTCTTTATCACGAGAAGCCAACAGACAGACACCAAGGACAACATAGGGGAAATTACTTGTACTTACTAATTGAATTAAAATGATAAATTAATGGCAATGTAAGTGGAGTAAAAAACAACTTGCTGCAGGTGGGGAACGATCACACGTCTTAGCATTACACCTGCGATGCTCTAAAATAACTTGCAGCAGGTGGGGAATGATCCCACATCTTCACATTACGCGTGGGATGAGATCATCGCACACGTAATGCAAAGACATGGGATCATTTCCCACCTGCAGCAAGTTGTTTTTTAATCCACTTTCATTGCCATTAATTTATCATTTCTTTAATTCAGTTATTAAGTACAAGTAATTTCCCCTATGTTGTCCTTGGTGTCTTTGTTGGCTTCTCATGATATGATTAATAAAAATCGGGCCCCTAGGTTAACCCCCTTCTCATTCATTCTTTATTGTACTTTGTTAATTTTTATTTGTGCGCCATATTTTTTTTAAATTAATCTTTACCATGTGTGCAGTTTAGCAATTGATGGCTTGTAGTTGTCAATATGCATGTTTATATTTGAATATAATCTGCCTGGTCTCAATTCTTTTTATGCAGGGAGAACAACTGCCTGTGATGATCAAGGTAAATTATGAATAGCACATCACGGTCTTGCATATGGCTATAAAAACATTTTAATTTCAGAACACAGAAAGCACTCGTGTGTGGTTTGTTCAAGACCACACATATGACCTCCCCAAAGCTGTGCTTCATTTTGAATTCAAAAGGTATGCAAAGACACTTTTATTACTTATGGTTGTATGTGGGAAATGATTGCACTCTATCTTCATCTTCTCATGATTCACCCCTTGACACTTTGAAACACTGTTTTAACCGTTAAGGACGGTTAAAAAAATGAGAATAACTTGCCGGAAAGATGGAATTTATTTTTTCACGTCCCAACGATTCACATGATGATATAACGCAAGATTGTGAAAAATTTGTCAGAAAGATGAATTTTACTAGGGAAAAAATTTTTTCATACTGAAACATAGATTTGCTTCACTGCACAAAAGTGAGTCTAGGTTCCCAACTTGCAAATAATTCCTTTGATCGTGTAAAGCAAAAGCATGGAAAAAAATTTGTCAGAAATGTGAAGCTGTAAGGAAGGTGGGTTTAAATGCACACAAGTGAGTCTATGCTCCTAACTTCACTCTTAACAGCTCCTTGCGCCATTTGATGTCATTTACAAAAAGCACAAAATAAATGCATGCTATCTTGAAGTGTGGAACAACACAGGAGCTCAAATAGTTATCAGGATTGTGTGAAGAGCAAAAAATGTAATGTTATATGAATACTGAATAGTAGTTTTTGAATTGAATATTGAATCAAATCAAGAAGAAAGGCGGAATGTTGATTCGAATATCACAAAATTTAATGCTTACAAATTTTGTGAAAGAAAAGACTGTGCAGCATCTGCTTGGATGTCTCCTACCATTGCATAACAAAAATGTAAAAAAAAAAAAATGCTATCACTAACTTGTGTATACAGAAATGAAGATATGCAGTACAGTGTACTCTTGTTAAAGGGAACCTCAAATTAATATACCAACACTTATTACAGATCAGGTGTATATATAAAGGTCTGAAAAAAAATTTTTTTTTTCTTAATAGAATATCTGTTGACTAGAATCAAGTACCCCTTTTCCCTCTGTCGTTATGTTCTACTGGATACCAGTGAGGTTTTTGGTTTAGTAGTGAATGTGTGTTTTATGGCAATCCTTTATTGCAAAGATAGCTTTGCTCTTTGGTTGCCACCTATGCCATCGGGAAGGACACGGCAAGTTCGTACGACACGCCCTACCCCTCCGTCCATCTGCAGTTCATGCAAATGTATGCAGCCAATTAGTCAGCTCACTAGTCACATGACACTTTTGCAATAGCCGTGTAAATGGAAAGCTTGTCATGTTTCGGATTGCTTGAAGATGCAAAAAAGTGACCGATGTGCCTCTACAAATGGCATCGGAGAACGAGAGGTCACCATACAATGTGTCACAACGATTACGGCCGTGAGCAACTTTGTTGCCATCCTGTAAAATTGCTTTCATTTGCAAGTTGGTTCGTCAGCTTTCCGGGTGTCTTGCGGCTGCTGCGAATAGAACTGCGTATACTCGGCACCGAGCTGTAAATTTATACGGGTGTCACAAGGCGCGCTTTTGATCGTGGTCAAGCCTGATGTGGATCGAATGCCTCGGTCTTGATTGGCTCCTTTGTGTAAACTGTGCAAGGCAGCCAATCACAGTCATGAATTCTGATCTGGATTGGGCTTGATCGCAATCAAAAGTGGTCGTGTGACACCGGTGTTGTCGATGCTTGACGAAACAGCGCCGAATGAGGCCTAATAGCCTAGGCGATGCTGGCCAATGTAGTAACAGGCCACAAGTCAAGAAGAAATTGCTTTCTGTTAATATTTTCTTACGGGTGGCTCATCAGTGATCGGTGCAGATATCACACGTATGGGTTAGTTTAATGCCTGTTGAAGCAGTGTTTATTTGAAATTGAATTTGTCTAAGTAAACTGCATCAGAAAATTCATAAAGTACGACTTACACACAACCTCCAGACAGGATAGTGTCGGATTGTAAATTGATACACAATAAAACATAATTCTGTTACATGGAAACGCAAGCACAAACTGGAAGAACCAGAAAGCTCGCCTTTGTGCATAACATTTGCCACCAGTGTTTCCAGAAAAACATTACGTTTACATAAGCTGCAGTTGCCGGGAAGTGTGAGAAGCAGTCAGGCATTTTTGAATGCTATCATGTTCTACTCTTAAAGGCAAAGCTTAAGCATCCTCCAAATTTTTTTTCAACATTTGTGGCACCTGCCAGAAAGTGGCAGCTCCCACTAAGAACAAAACATTTCTTTTTTTTTTTGTGGTTCACGTCCCTTTTGCACTAGAACATCAAATTTTTCAGGCACTGTAGCCAATTAAAGCGGAAACATTTTGTCTGTTTCAGAATATTTCTTTCTTCTTTTCATGTTATCAGCGTAACGTAGTAAACATTTTTTGTACCTTTCAGTAAACATCTGTTTTTCACAAATTATATTACATACTGTTATGCCCTCTCTAGAGTCTGTGAAGGAGTACGTTTACCTAGGTCAATTACTCGCAGGGGACCCTGATCATGAGAATGAAATTTACAGAAGAATAAAAATGAGTTAGAGCGCATTCAGCACACATTGTCAGATCATGACTGGAAGCTTACAATTATCATTAAAAAGAAAGGTGTACAATCAATGCATTCTACTGGTGCTGACATATGGGGCAGAAACTTGGAGACTGACAAAGTAGCTCGAAAACAAGTTAAGGACCACACAAAGAGCCATGGAACGAAGAATGCTAGGCAGTATGTTAAGAAACAGAAAAAGAGCAGTGGGGATCAGCGAGCAAATGGGGATAGCCAATATTCTAATTGACATTAAGAGAAAAATATGGAGCTGGACAGGCCGTGTAATGCGTAGGTTAACCGGTGAACCATTAGGGTTACAGAGTGGGTGCCAAGGGAAGGGAAGCGCAGTCAAGGACGGCAGAAGACTAGGTGGGCTGATGAAATAAGGAAATTCGCAGGCGCAAGTTGGAATCAGTTGGTGCAGGACAGGGGTAAATGGAGATTGCAGGGAGAGGCCTTCATCCTGCAGTGGACATAAAAATGGGCTGATGATGATGACACGAAGAATAGTGCAGTTTTTGCCACTACTGTACTCCCACATCCCCTTCCTTCATAGACGCACCTACAAATGCTCAGTGAGAGAGTAAAAAATAAATATTTGTTTGAAAAATATGAAGCTTGAATATGAAGGGTCCGAAATATACGTGCATTCATTTTATGCTGTAAGTTTATTTTAAATAACATTGGTGTTTTGAAACATAACTGTGTGGAAGTCTTGTGTTATGTATTTTAAGTAACCTGCCTTTATATGGGCTGCATTGGTGCAAGACAGAGGTAATATCGCAGGGAGAGGCCTTTGTCCTGCAGTGGACATAAAATGGGATGATGATGATGATGATGATGATGATGACGACGATGATAATGTGGGCTCCATTTGAAGCAATACAAACAAAATGTTATTTACTGATCTCCATCCATGAATAAACTTATTTCTGTTCCTACATGTAGTCTTCATGAAGAATTGGGTATTGGGCAACCAATTTTTATTTAATAAGCATGTTGGCAGTTTCAGGTTTTGCGATCACATAGGCTTATACTGAATTCCATTGATTGATTTAGAGCAGGTTCGTGTGTCCAGTGGCCATTTTAGATCAACCCACTTTGCTGCTGGAACATGTATTCAGCCGGAAATTCAAGGATGTGTTACCTCACTTCCACATGCTGAGAGTATGAAAAGGTTTTGATGCTTTTGTTAACGTGAATGCACAACAGATATGCCAGATTTGCTCGTTGGAGCTGATCCTTAACGAAGATAGTTTTATAAGCTGTATGTGCTCTTTAAAAATTAACATTATTTGTATGCAATAAATCTGGGTGTGTTTAGTAGGGGTTTGATGTATCTTTTAATGTCTTGAATCTTTGCAGCTTCTACGATAAACCATGTTTTGATCCCTCCCTGATAATCCCTCTGTTTGTAATCTGTTAGTATTACTCATCTTGCATGTTCCGCATGAATTGTGCATTTTTGCAAAGCAGTAGTGCTTTACACTTGTAGGTGAAGTAGATGTTTTTTCTTTCCAGCCCAGTTGCATACCAAGACCCACACCACACCAACATGACGCACATGTTCGTGCGGCTCTTCACAGATGCACTAAATGAGTACACATATGCAGCCATGCAGGCCGGCCTCAGCTACTCCCTTGACAACACCATATATGGCATTGTGGTATGTGCAGCTTACTCTTAATCAGGTTGTCTTTGTGTAGTAACTTCTCCTGTGTATAGCTGCTTTGTGTGGCTTGCCATTTTGATTTCATTAAAATGTGAAGTCCAATTGTTATAGAGAGGAGCAGACACAAAATGTAACATTTGCACAAATGTAACACTAGTTTCCTTTTGCATGCATATGTATGTGCATAATTGGCAGTTTGTAAAAGCACCTTGTGCTTTACTTGGAACCATACTCTAAATCTGACACACTTTTTTTTTTTTGTCTTTTGGAACTTTAGCATTTCAGTACACACATTGACTGAGCTGCTGAAATGCATACATGCATGTACCGTGAGAGGCAGAGGTCTGAGAAAAAACATAAGCATGATGAACTGGGTGATATCTAACATACCTAGGTGGCTCAAATGCTATGTGGCTATGATGTTTTTTGCTGTGCACAAGGGCGTGGGTTTAATTCCAGCAGGGGCAGAAGTGAAGGACACTCTTGTACCAAGAAATGTGTACACGTTAAAGAAACCCAGGTGGTTGACTTTAATGCAGTGCCCTCCACATTTTGCATAGCCTCTGTGTTGCTCTGGCACACTCCATGAGTGCACATCCCATAAGCGCAGTGATAGGTGACCCTTGTACAGCTAATAATGCCAAGTGGCCCCTATGTATGCGCCATGTAGATGAGCATTCCAGTAGTGCATTCTGCTTGACCTTAAAAAGGAACCTTGGTCTTCTTTTTTTGTGTGTGTGTGTTAGTGAATATGATGAAATTTGCTCTCCTTATGTATTTTAATGTGCTGAATGTAATTCTGTATTTATTTTTCTTGTGCAATTGCAGGGCTGCAATTATTGTGTAATTACTACTGCAATTTATTGCAGTAGTAATTATACAGATGCTTGAGACACATTAATACCGCTGGCATCGGCACCGTGATGCTGTCATGGTGTTCACTGTGCATGCACAGCCCGCATGGTCCGATGTGAAAGATGTTCAGGGTGTTTGGCTGCAAGGGCAACTATTCTGCCTGCCGCTTCTGACAGGAGCTTTATGTGCACAAATGTTCCTGCTTTGTGGCTATGGGCAAATTCACACAGTTGTGCTAACAATGGTCTGAGAAGACGGTTAAGTTGAAGCCACAAGCGCAGACAATTTTTCATAGAATGTTTCTCATGCAACATCAATGCAAGTCACCTCCAGTGCTGCTGGCATCATGAGGTGTCTGGCAGCTGCCAGGGTGCCATTACTGCTCTGCAGCAGGGGTTACCTTGGGGTTATTGCCATGCATTAGTATTGTTACTCTGGCATCATGCCAATGTGTCTCCTCATGTACTTTTAGAACATTGATCAGCGAGCTTGAGTGCACTGCTGGACATTGCTATCGCTGCCAATGTTTCGCTCTTCAGCCGAAACTGCTAATTTTTTTAAAGAACTATTTTTCAGGTAATAGTGAAGAAACCATAAATAGTAGTATGAAATATATTGGCATACCAGATCTGTAATTTAGAGCATGAGAAGTAAAATGAGAAATTCGTGCAATTTTTTTATACCAAAGTTCTGACCCAACAAACTTTTGTGGAAAATACTTAACAAGTACTAATACTTAACAAGATGTCTTTTTTTTTCAAAAAATTTTTAAAAAGGTAACCATAAAAGTTCACACGACACGAGACGTGGCGTGTGTTGCAGACATTGCACCTCAAAATGCACAAGTTGTTGCAGTTGTGATTATGAGTCAAAGCGAAGAAGCACATGATGTTGACTTAAAAAAAAAAATGGCGGAACCTCCCTGAACGGGAATTATCCAAGATACGCATATGTTATATTTGGCTTCAGCATACTTCTACTGCTGTTACGGCTGTTTTGTACATGTGTTGTAGGAACAGTAATGTTCGCGTATGTGTATGGAATTAAAAGCAATGCATATTACACCCATGTGGACTTGTATTTCACATTCCACATTCCATACACATACAGTCTTCTCTTTCCCTCTCATGTTCGTCTTGTGTTACTTCCTCGTGTTTCCTTTTGTATGGGTTTGGTTCCAGTATACTGAGTACTGGTCTGTGTACTAATGTGTGAAGTATGACACATTAGTGTTTTCACGTTTTAGATACCACATACGTATATGCAATCATTGACTCCTCCTTGTCTTGTGGTAGGCATGTAGTCATCTGTAGAGGGTTTTAGTAGACTGTTTAGTAGTCGCCTAGGCTGTTTTGCACTGATGTGCATAATGTTTGCACGGACAGCGAGTCGTTATCACGCCACACCTGCCGGCTGCTGTCAAGCACGCATGCAATGGGCTTAGACTGCACATTCTTCCCCTGTATTGGAAAAGTGTTCAATACTGGGCCATAGTCGGCTATGTATTGCACTATCTCCGGGATCGGCTCACATTTTCTGGCCACAGACGGTGGACAATTTTACTACTCCCCCTATTATGCTAGGCATTAAAAATTATAGGTAAACACTGTGTAAGTTTATAAAGAAAATGATTTTAAGAGGCATAGTCTTGCCTTAACCTCGTGACTAAGATTTCACTCGTACGTCATACTATGCACACACTTAGCATTTAATTTTTTAATTTGTGAAATGTGTGCAAAGGCAGTACCAGAAGGCAAAGGCAGTACTGTAGAATGTGACTTTCATCATTTGGCAGGTATTTTGATGTGGTCTTTTGACATAGTGGCTACGGCATTGTGCTTCTAAGTTTAAGGTTGCACAAATGATCCCACCTGCGGCGGCCGCATTGTGATAGGGGTGAAATGTATAAATGCTCCTGTACTTCACGTGCAGAACCCCTGGTGGTCAAAATTAATCTCAAGTCTCCCACTAACGGCGTGCTTGATAATCAGACTGTGGTTTTGGCTTGTAAAATCGCAGAATTTATTATGTTTACAATGTATACCTTTGGGGAAAAATAGTCCTAGGTTGATGAAATTTAAATGAAATAATAGATAGCAGGAAGCTTTAGTCACATTGGTTACATTTTTTTCTTGTCCATGCTAACATTTTCCGTGGGAGTCTTGTGTTGGCATTATTAGAGTGGAACTACTTGTTTGGTTATTGATTGCTGTACTTTATTTTTTCTTTTTCTCAGCTGAGCATTAGGGGCTACAATGATAAGCAGCATGTACTTTTGTCCAAGATTATGGACAAGTTGACGAACTTTGTGGTTGACCAGCAGCGCTTTGACATTCTCAAGGAATCTGTAAGTGGTACATGTTCTTTTAGGTGAAGGAACTACATTTGTGAATAGAAAAGCTGTAGCTTTGTCTGGATAGCGTTATTAAGAGGAAATTTTAGCTCGGGCCCTACTCCGATGCGGCCCATTCAAATACATGTAAAATGCAGAAACGCTTTTATGAAATAACCCCTGGACAGATTTTAACAAAATTTGTTGCATTTGAGAGAGAAAGGTAAATTCTAGTGACTGTTGGAAGGGGAATTTCTATTTAGGGCCTGAATTTCGTTAAGAGAATTTTCAAACATTCGAAATGATTAGAAGCACGAAGTTTATAAATTACTAGCTCTGCATCAAGAACAGATATCGCGGTTCTGTAAATGGCACCCGTTAGACCATTCGAAGCGGACAAATTCAATATGTCAATTTATAGCTTATATGAATTGGTTACGTTCTGTACAAGGGTTCTGCAAAAGCTGCGTTTCCATATTACTACATTTTTTTAGATTCATGTGTAACATATCAATTTTGTCCGCTTTAGGTGTACTATTAGATGCAATTCACATAATTGTGATATATTTTTCATTGCTGAGTTAGAGTTGTAAACTTGATAGTTTTGTTTATGAAAATTTATGATTTTTGCCAATTTTTAATAAAAAATTGACGACATAAATAAAAAATTTGACACCAATAGTCACTAGATTTTAAGCTTTTCTTTTAAGTGCAACAAACCTCGTCAAATTTGGTGCAGTGGTTGCCGAGAAAAATGAATTCTCATTTTACGTGTATTTAAGTAGGAGCACTCGAGCTAAAGCTTCCTCTTAAATTGTGAATGTTTGTACACTGCCTCTCTGCTAGTAAAGAGGGCGCCCATGGCTTTGTCAAGCTGTCATCTATGACAGCTTCTTCCGTTGGATTCCCGCATCACGTAAAGCTGCTTCATGCAAATAAAGTTTAAAGTTCGAAGTTCAGTTGAATATGGCTAGTAGCAAGTACTGGTCTAGAACAATTCATCTGAGCTTATTTTCATGTTGTATGATGGATGGTAAAATTATCACAGTTAAGTTATTCTGCAAAGTAACTAAATAGTTCTTATACACCCGCGTCTCACACTGGCTGAAGGCTTGTGCGAATAACAGGAGGCTTTCATAAATGGTGACTCACGCCAACAAAAAGTGCGCACTGTACTCAAGATGCCTGTTATTGCTCTATGCATACCTGTGGACTCTCCTAAATTTTTCTTAATATTTATTAATTGGGGCTTGTGCTACGATTTTACTAATGTTGCATCAAGTTTTACAAAAAATGGATTCTGTGCGTGAAAACATTTCACTCGGTGGTCCCCAAACCTTCTGTAGAAAGTCTTCTGATGGTGAAAGGACACTAGAGGAAGTAGCATGCTCAGAACAAGTTTTATTTATACAAGTTCCTGGAGCAGGCAAAACCAGCAACAGCAAAGTCACTGTGATCTCAAAATACAATGTGCTGCTCCTCAGTCTCTGCAGTACCATGCTCTCTGGGGCTTGTCTGCTGGTGTAAAAGTAATACTGTGCCCCTGTCAAGCGGGCAGGTTAAGTGCACTTACTCAGTTAAAGTGCACATTGCCAAATCTAAACGTCGCAAGTGGAGTGTCACTTGCAGAAGATTGCACTCTGGTTGGAGTGCGCTCACGGAATGAATTTTGCTGGCCAAGTGCGTAGCCTCGCCGCCAGCGGTTTAAATGGTACAAAATATGCATAAACAAAGGACACATAAGTTCATTTTAGTGTTTGAACAGCTTTCAACAATATAATCAGAACAGAACTTGCTCATATTCTGTTCTAGCAGGATCAAATGCAGCCTCATCGCATGCCATTATGCTGTTCTGGATTGGTTAGATTTGTCTGGACCGGCATTGACTTGCAACGCTCTCATAATAAAAATCTTTTCATTTTTTGTTGAAAAAGTATACATTAAGGTTGTTTTTATTTATAATACAAAGTAAAACAATTAATTTTTATAAGTTTTTTCTTTTTAATTTACATCTTAAAAAATGCGCTCTTAGTCTGTTGCCAATTTTTTTTTACTGCGAGTGCGCTCCATTTTTCCGTTTAGCATCGCATAGCCTAAAGTGTCACTCAAGGTTCCGAAGTGCACTCCCCGTAAGTGTGCTTATCTTGCCCGCTTGACAGGAGTATAAATCATTGTTAATGAAGTGCGTACGTGTCCCAAAAAAGGCGTGCCTTCAGAACAAGCTTTAAAAAAAAATCATCCTGTCCCTTTTTCTCCCTCCCCACTCGGTGTCATGGCCGCTGGATATTTACAAATTTTGAAGTTCATGTGTTGGCAGGTGTGCACAGTAGGCTTCTGTTAATTTGACTTCGGGTTATTCGATCCTAACCAAAGGTCCTGCCTGCTGCCCATACATTCCTATACGACCAAACTTTCGTTATTTCAATCCTGAAATCAGCCCTCGCCAGATAATTCAAACTTGGCTGGTCATCATGCATCTTTCTGATGCCAATGGCGACCACAGTGATGACTTCAATAGTGGCAGCATCTCTCTTAGTGGCGCTTAGGGTACAGTGAATGCATCAAATACATGTCATCTCTTGCGAAAACTATTTTTTGCCGGCCCCAGGAATATATTAAAGCTGAAACAGTAGCTCACAATGAAATGTAGTTAAACCTCGATATAACAATGTATTTAACTTTTCATAACGGGTCCATAGAACACCATGTATTTAGAACCTCAATATAATGAAGTGTGTTTATACATAATTTCACTATAATGAAATTTCACTGCCACCGGGAAGAAATACCAAGACAATGAAAGGAAACTTCTGCGGACACAGATGGTCAAACGGTTGAATCACAAGCGGCTGCTTACGAATGCACCTCTCAAATCACGCGCCATGCGATCGAGAGCGACCAGCGTCGTGTTATGTATACAGTTCAAGTGCGATAATATTCTATTACACCCCGTACGCTGTATGCTTTGGGTGCAAGTGAAAACTTGCGAGGGTGAGCCGAAAAGGATTGATGGCTCACCACGTTACACTAGCAGCAAGAAGTCGCGTTGCACGTTCTTTTCATTCCGGAGAATTGCATGCATCACAGGATAAACTAGCAAAGTGGTTAGTCCAGGTAGGGTCCTAGTCGAGGCGTAGGCCACCATTCTGCTTGCGATTGTAACTGCAGAATATCAAATGCGTTATGGACTGTGCAGAGGACATGCGATTCTTCATAGACAGTGATAAAGGGCTTTCTGAGAGTGATTGTGATGGACTTAAAGAGGCGCTGCGACTATATTATACCCGCTAGGATTTGCATCACAACACGTTTCTTGTGTTATCACGAGGTGAATGCAAAAAAAATTATTGTATTTACTCAAATCTAACATGCATTTTTTTTTCCGATAAAGCAGGTAGAAAAATTGTGTGGGTGTTAAAACTGAGTACGACCCTAAATCTGCGTTACCATATCGCCATTGGCATTTCAAAATGGCCGCCTTGTACGCGCTTCGAGTCTGGCTATCGTAGCTTCCTCCATGTGCTCTAGTATGTGTGCTTAGGTTAGTCCACTGTCCGTCTTCCCATTTTCTGCATTTGCTCTATTAGCATGGAATTGTCAACTGCGAAGACACACAGAGTTCATCACGATGCCACAATTGTATGTGAAAACGTGGCTAGCTTCGCTTAATTTATAGAGCCAATTTGTTGATATGGCGTTGACAAATCATTGACATGGCTCAAAACTATATCTTTCGTTGCCGACTCTCAAATTCAACAAAATGTATTTTTTCTTATTGAAATTAGTTTTTTGCAATTGCCTGATAATTTGGAAAATCTTACGGCCCCTTCAGTATAAAGAAAATGCATTGGCTACTGCAATTACTCCCATAAAAGGTTTGATTTCAATATAAAGAAATTTCGATATAACGAAGTAAACTGCTGCTTTTACCGACATCATTATATTGAGGTTTTAACTGTACTTTTGATGGTGATGCAAAGAACTGTTTGTGCTGCAGTACATCCGTGGCCTCAAGAACTTCAGTGCTGAGCAACCTCATCAGCATGCAGTCTACTACACTTACATGCTGCTGGCCCAGAAAGTGTGGTCGCACAGTGAAATGCTCGAAGCCACAGAAGGTGAGTTGGTGCTGATGTACCAATTTTTGGAAAAAAATAAAAGTTCAGAGCTTCCTTTATCTTCGAACCAAACCATTTTGAGTAGGGGTGTGCAAATGTCAAATATCACCGAATTGAATTGAATAGTGAATGTTGTATGAATCTGCTGTGACCCTGCATGTCTTAGAACCTTTGACAGGTGGCAAATCACACTGTACCTGACAATGAAACGGTGCCGGCACTTTACTGTCGGCGCCAGCTACTAGAGTCGCATGATGCATGGTTATTTCGTTTCTCACATATATTGTCCTTGCGATAACCCACCTGCTTTAAAGTTGGGATGGCCCTTCTGCATTTTGGAGAAAAATGAAATGAAGGCTTCCCATGCAATAAATAAAAGATTGCCACAAAACACATGTCCATTATTAAACTGAGAACCCCATTGGCATTCAGTACAACAGAACATCATTAATTCATTAGTTTAAGAGGAAAACAAAACACTTGATTGTATTCAACTGAAATTCTATTGATAAAAGATTTTGTCAAACCTTCATATACTAGAACTGAGCTGCAATCAGTGCTGCCATACTAATTTGGTGTTCCCTTTAAAAGTAGACCGTACTGTACATAGATTTCTATGTACCTAAGTTGCTTGTAACTTGCAAAATTCTTGTTATGCGATGCTAGGAGACTCCTGAGCATGTGATGCACCATATTTTCTTGCGCAATATTTGTAAGCAATAAATTTTGTGAAAAAATACTCTGATATTAAGAATTCATTTGATATTCAGCTTTTTTGGCATTACCTGTCAGTGGCTTTACCCCTGCAAAAAAAGTAGGATGTCTCTTTGGGTCATTCTTGTGCCTTTTGACTTCACCACTGGGCTTATGCATATTCAGTAATGTTTGCTGGCAGGCTAGTTGGAAATGCATTCTTCATAGCAGTGTTACAGCACATGTCGACCTTTATTGGGGGAGGAGGAAAGGGTGTGCACCGAGGCTTTCCTCCTCTCTGGCTTGTGCGATCCGGCGCCGTGCTGCTTCAAAGTATTGCTGTTGCGTGCTGTGGGACAATTTTGAGATGTTTTAGATCGTACTTTGTGAAATTTACGCAAGGTCCATTCATATAAGGTCGTCAGGGAAGCCTTTCAGTGCATCGGTAACTACAGTATGCAGATATCTCTTGAGGGTGCGAGCACGTGACGTGTATCGTCAGCCGCGGTGTGCGTATTTGCGTATAGTATTGGTTTTAATTCAACAAAGAGAACCAGCGTCTCTGTATTACCAGCATGAAATGGTAAATCTGCTCATTATATGATTGCTTGGTGCAGGGAGTAAAACACAAAGCATAAGAGCGCATGCTCCTGTACAGCCAACCTAAGGCAACCGCGGAACGTCTAAGTGACAGGCGCTATCAAATATTTATGATACACAGGCATCGTTCTCAGGCATTTCAAGTTTAGTAGGCTTGAAATCACTATATATCTACGCTAGCCTCCAGCATGAGGCCGATGGCATTGCCTAACACAGCGATCACTGCGATTGTTGAACCAGCATAATACATATATAAGTTATGTGCCACAATATCCAAGATGGATCCCATAAAAAGAATGTGATGGCTATTTTTGAGAACAAAATTTCCATAATACGTGTGAGTGCGTCATAGAGAATGGAACGAACACAACCGGAAAAAAAAAAATCGGTTATCATCTCTTTCTTGAAAAAGAAAGAGAAAATGGGCTAACGCCGCAGTTTGACCTCACATAGTCACACCGCACAACGTTTATAGATCTATAAACGTTGATACCGCGTACTTGAACCATGTGCTATGTAGAACAAATACGTATATCTGTAATCTAGCACCTACCACTGCTTAGGATGCTCGTGCAGTTCGTAAATGGTCGCTTTGCTGGACGAGTATAGTTCACACTGTAAGGTATGCTGTTATTACTAACCAAAACTATTTTATTCATGGGTGGAAACCTTATCCACTGAACCAAGTAGTCACAATGTAATCTGTAGCTAACAGTTTGAATACTTGTCAAAGTATAACAGCACAGCTCCCATCGTAGCAGAACAGTACCCACACTGTTACGATCGTCCCGTATGTTTCATTGCTCCTAAATTGCACCTTAGAACTAGAGGATAATACTGCAATAAGCTCACAATAGTGAATGGAACTTTCAGAAATACACACTTGATCTCCGAGGCTGATTGTAGCCTCAGAAATGCGCTCACACATCGCGCTGCGTGCTCCGTCCGCCTCAACGCCAGCAGAAAGCCCGGCCATACTGACTTGAACCACTTCAGTACATCTCAGAGAGAGAGAGAGAGAAACTTTATTTGGTTCTTTCAAGGATTTAGTGTCTCGAGGTCTCCGTCGTCTTCTTGGGCGCCGGCGACTTGGAGCCTCTTCCGGCAAGGGTGGGCCCCTATTCCAAGGCTCCACTGAGCCTAGCTACCTCACTAGCGTGCTGCACTAAGGCCCTTTGGGCCGTGAGCTCGCAGCTGGTAAGCCGACTCTCCCATTGCTCCGCACTCGGGTTATTGTGTTGGTGGAATGATTGATTGTGTTTACATTCCCATGTGACATGATAGTGTGGGTGTGGCCCCGCACCATGGGCAGAACCGTTTTCCATGTTGCAGATGCCACGTCATACTAAATAGACCACACGAGCGCGAAAACAAACGCCAGAAAGTACCGCTGAGCGTATACCGGCCATGTAAAACGGAGCGCTCGCCCAAGCCAGCATGCCAACTGCCCATAGATGGTGCCACTGCGTAGCAACATGATGGCACCCATGAAAAAATGGTCTATAAATGCATGAAAGAAAAAAAAAGTTACTAAAGTACTAAAAAAGTACTAAAGTTAGGATAGCCCTTTTGCATTTTGGAGAAAAACTGGAAAGGAAAACTTTCTATGCAATAAATAAAAGATTGCCGCAAAACAGAGGTGAACTATTAAACTGAGAATCTCATGGGTATTCAGTACAACAGAGTGTCACTAATTCGTTAGTTTCAGAGGAAAACCACATAAAACACTTGCTTGTATTCAATAGAAATTCCTTTGATAAAAGAAAAACAATTTTCAAAGCTTCATATACTAGAACTGAGCTGCAATCAGTGCTGCCATACTAATTTGGTGTTCCCTTTGTTAAGAATAGACAGTACTATATATCTTGATTTCTGTGTGCCTATGTTACAAACAGCTTGCTACATTCTTGTCATGCTGTGCTAGGAGCATGTGCAGCACTGTATTGCCCAAAATGAGCATTAAATATGCTGAAAAATTTTTCTGATATCTGATGTTCGATATTCGTCTGTTTTTTTTTTCTTGATTCAATTCATTATTCGATTAATTATCTACTATTCAGTATTCGCACACCCCTACTCGTAAGTTGATTCTACAACAGGAACTTTTCTCAGCCCACTTCTGTCTGTCTGGTATTCAGCAAGGATGAGGAGTCTCGCATCTGGTTGCTTTATAGGTTCCCTTGGTTCAAGCAATGACCTGTTGATGCAGCCCCTTGATGACAATGCTGCTAGCTGTTTCATCATTTTTATTTTTTTTGTCTCTCTTCCTTTATGAATGCCCATTGAGACTAATTCACTGCAGTGAGGGCTGCTGTGGTGTAAAGGAAATTACATCAGACTAAGAAAGCAACGAGCAGAGAGTGCCTGGTGTGCAGTGGTGATGGGTGCAGCAGGAATAAGGAAACAGCATCATGAATGCACCCCCAAATTTTGTTACTTCTTTAGGGGGTAGGGGGGGGGGGATGCTCATAATGTGAGTAAATCAGTACTACAGTCTTATTTGACATCTGAATAGATGCATCAACATGCTAATAGAATATGCCCTGGGGTTGCTGGGTTATTTTCACATGCTCTGCATGTATAATAATCATCAACGAATTGTCTTTTATAATATCATGTTATACAATACCTTTATCTGGCTTCAGACAGGTCTGCATTGCTCTTTAAATTATCGTAAAGCTTTTCTGCTTTACAATTATCTGTTTATTGGCATCCCCTCTAAAACGGGGAGGGGACAAATAGTCTCCTAGCCTACTTTTTAATCAGGTTTTACTACATCTATCCCTATTTAGCCTTTTTCCTATCTGATCTCGATCTTAATTTTCATATTTAAAAGCTCTATGGCTATACTGTACCATTAACTACACTCGCAATGACTCTTGTTCTATCAATCTCTTCCCTGCTTTTTGTTCCCTCAATATTCTAATCGTCTCTTATCTTGATGGCTGACTAATTAATCCTTCCATCTTCTTTGAATCTGCCACCTACAATGAAGATGATTATGATTATGATAATTTAAAGGCATCCCCTTTGAAATGGGGTGGTGACAGTCACGTAGCCTGCTTGAGTTAATCAGGTATGCTATACAAGTTATTCATTCTTGCATTTTGTATGCATCTCCTTAATCTTTTTTTCTCTTCCATAAAACTTTTATATCTACCGTGTACTGTTATTCAATCTGGCGATGTCGAAGTTGACTAATACACTGGACACTGTCCAGGATATTGGCTATTCTATCTACGCGGATGACATTACTATATGGAGTGTCGGTGGTAGTGATGGAGAGCTTGAGGCTAGGTTGCAGAAGGTGGTAATGCTTACGGAGGAGTATCTGGGTCTCATGGGGCTCAAGTGCTCCACTAAAAAGTCGGAGTTGTTGATCTTCAAATCTAAGAAGCTAGGTCGTAGGCCGAAGGGTTGGGTACCGGAAGCTGAGCCTCGCATTAGAATTCATACTAGGGAAGGGTCGGTGATACCCAAAGTTGAAGCAGTCAGGGTTCTGGGTTTTGTACTTGAAGTGAACGGATCGCACATTAGAACCATTCAGCGTATTACCAAGAAGACGAAGGAGGCCATAATACTTATAAGAAGGATCTCTAATAGGCATAGGGGTTTAGGAGAAGAAGGTGCGATGCGCTTAGTTCACGCATTTATTATGTGTCATTTCTCGTATGTGGCAGCTATGCTAAATTGGAATAAGGGGGAGAAAAATAAATTGGAAGCATTAATCAGAAAAGCCGTCAAGGCTGCGCTTGGTCTGCCTATGACTACATCAAACGATATGTTGTTACGACTGGGTTTGCATAACACTTTAGATGAAATTGCTGAGGCTCAGCAGTACTGCACAGAGGGAGCGGTTGCTAGGTACACCAGCGGGTAGGTATATTTTAGAGTCAATTGAAGAATCGGTGGCTGTGTCGCACAATAGGGCGCCCCTACACGAGTTGAACGTGAATGTTAGGGCAAATATCATGGTTCGTCCGTTTCCACGGAATGTGCACCCCGTGCACAGTGTAGGGAGGTGGGACGCGAGAGCTAGGGCTTTGTTGCGAGAGGCAAAGGATCAGGAGGAGGAGTGTGCGTTTGTTGACGCCGCATGGATTAATGGTAAAAATGCTTATTCGGTGGTGGTGGTAGATGGCAAAGGGAGCGTTAGAAATGCCGCTTCCATTTATACCAGAGATCCGGGGGTTGCCGAACAGGTGGCTATTGCTCTAGCACTAATTGATTCAAGAAAAGTTTTGGTGTTTAGTGACTCGCGATCTGCGATTAAAGCCTTCTCGAGAGGACTTGTTGTAGAACCGGCTAACAGACTGCTGCAGGGTAGGGATATCACTTCGCACACAGTTACTTGGTTCCTGGCGCATATGGAAACAGTGGTGGGAGCCCCGCGTAACCTCAACGAGGTGGCGCACAGGGAGGCACGAGGATTAGTATGCCGTGTACTCCCTGAAGGGGCTGGATCTCCCGCTCCTGAGTACAGGGACCAACTGTTAACCTACAACGAAATCACCAAGCACTATTACTTAGGACGCAGGGCATTCCCCCTGTCACATTCTAAATTAAATTGGCCACAGGCGGTTTACATTAAGGCTTCTGCAGACACAAACGTACCCTAACCCGGTCATCATGAATAAAATTAATCCGGACTGCGGGGTTTCAGTCTATGGTAGTAAGTGTGGGGGTTTGCTCGATTTAGAACACATGCTTTGGCACTGCTTGGCATTGGCCGGTGATGGTACTTGAGGTGAACAGTGGTGGCAGCGGATGCTGCACAGTGAAGTGCTGGCGGACCAACTCAGGGCTGTCCAGAGGGCCCGTGTGACGGCAGAGGGGTACGGCCTTTCTGTACCGACGTGGGAGCGGCCCGCATCAGTCCCAGACTGATCCCTCAGGACCTAAATAAAGTTCTTCATACCACATCATACCGTGTACTGCTACCTATGCCTGTAACTGATTCGGTCCTATCAATATCTGTTTGTTTTTTTCCACCAATAGTCTAAATGTCTCTTGCTTATTGCAACTGCTGGCTGATTGATGCTTTCATCCACTTCAAATCCAAGTGTTTCTGGAAGGCGTACATTACCTACGGGTCTCGCTGGGTGAATACCTTTACATTCCTCAAGGATGCGAGGTCTCCGGATTTTTGCTGCAGCAGACACATGTCTTATCTTGTTGCAGATATTTGCTCCGGTATGTTTTTGTCCTTATGCAACCAGCTCGAGCCTCGAATAGCAAGGCACTGTCCTTTGTGTTATTGTACAGATTTTGCCCTCTAATTTCTTTCTTGCCATTCTTGTAAATCTCCATGGTCTTTTTCTGTTTTCATTCTTTGCATCGAATTTACTGTCTCTGTTTGTCTCACTTTCTTTCTAATGAGTCCTGGTTGTCTATTTATGCTTTCATTTACCCTGTACTTGGATGCCGACTTGCTTGACCTCTTCCTCCATTCTGCATCCACGCTTTTGAGGTACAGATACCTGTGCACTTTAGCTGCCCATTTATTTTCATCCATGTTCCTGTGTCACGAGAGTGCCGCAACAGTGCCACTTTTGCGTGACAAATGTTTCTACTTTGGCTGTAAGATTTTTTATTTAAAAAAAAGTTTTGTGGATTTTTGTGAAAACTGCATCTTGCTATAGTTTATACTTTTGAAATTAATAAAGCCTTACTTTTTTTGCTTCTGGATCACCCTGTTCATTTTCTTTCTTTCATTACTATCTCAGCTGAATCTTTTATGAGCACCTTGTGCTGTGCCTCAGAACGAAATGGGATCAGTAAGCATTGGTCGGCAAACTCACTCAGACTTGCTCAGACTCGGACCAACCATAAGCCCGAGTCCAAGTGAGCCCGGCTGATCAGAATTTTGGTGAGTCCGAGTCTGGAGCCGAGTGAGTTTGAGTCGTAAGCAAAAAAAGCATATTTTGTAGTCTTGGCGAGTTGTGTTCATTTTTCTGACCTATGGCAGTTAGGTATTGGAACATTTCACTGAACTAGTTTTGATAGAAACGCTATTGACAGAGATGGATGTGCTGCCCCAGTTGCGCCATCCTGTGCCAAAACACAAATTTTGAATGAAGTAATAAAATTGAGCGGGATGTGCGGCATCCCCTGGCAACCACATAGCCTTAGCCGTGTGGGGGTGTTATTCTGTACACAGTCTACGCTCGTTGCAATGGACCTGTGTACAACTGACTTTCAGATATAATGGACCATATTTCAGCCTTAGTTTGTTCTACCTATTTGATTAATGCAACAAAGTTCCCTTTTAACAGACCTTGCTACAACGGTCTATTGGCTGCAGCGGACTAAATTATACGCAATTTTTGTTAAAATTGGGCCTATAAAACGGAGTTTTGCTATGTTGACATGGGCTGGCAACTGACTTGCAAGGGTCAGCCCACGATCGCGGCTCAATATCTTGCGATGGAGGGAGGAAGGTGGGGTGGAAGCATGCCGTCTTTTTCATGCGAGGGAAAGAGGGGGAAGGTTCTACTCGGGTGGCTGCTGTTAACAGCGCCGTGCGGGCGCTATATCATGAAAGCGATCTGCGATGTGGACAAAGTGCGCGCCTGCACAGGCGCACCGTTTGTTGAAAGTGATCTGCGATGTGAACAAAGTGCCTGCCAGCGCGGGCCTCATATTCAAAGTTATCTGCAATGTGGACAAAGTGCACCCAGTGCCGGTAGCTCCATATGTGCTGTGCTTTTGACGTTTAGTTAGCGTTGAAGCGAGAGACAGCATGAAGGTTAATTCGCTCGCTGCTGCTGCCGCGCTTGTCTTGCTTAATTTGCTGTCGCAATCCATGCTTCACCTTTCGGGTGAAACTGTGACCTTTTTTTTTTCCGTTTGTTTTTTACTTTGGACGTTCGTCACTCACTCTTTGCAATTAAGTTGTTAAACATCGCGACAAAAGTTTCAGAAGTGTGGCGTATCAGATATTACGGACTTCGGATAAAACGGACATTTTTTTGTTGGAACGAAAGTTGACTGTATCATCAAATTCTGCCATATTGTCAGCTCTGATCGGCCCAGAGAGCTGTTACATCTTCTGATTGGCTCGGGCATTGCCAAATGTGACCACGTCCAGAATAACACTCCTGAACTCGTCCAAGCCAGTGAAATTAGATTCAGATGTGGCATCTGGAGTGTGGGTGTTGAGTGGCACATTGTAACTGAGCCATGGGGAAATGAGAAATGTATTACGCATGTTTATAATTCTTGCTTCTTTGTGTACTATGCAGAATAATTTAAACTGGTGCTATTGTTATAGGGCAGCCATGAAGGAAAGCCGCACTGTCAGTTGAGTGAATAACTCGTATACAATCTGTTCAGCATGTAGCTCACTTCAGTTATACTGATACATTTTATTGCTTGCCTGTATGCCCTTTAGCTAAATCTGTGTCAATTAATGGTGAACACCATGCGTGTAACGTTAACAATCTGTTTCGCCCCCACACCATGTCTGGTTGCCTATTTGACAGTGCGGCATGGTGACAAACCACCTGCTTGCTCTCTTGAAACTTCTTGACCACAAATCCAAAGTTGCAACAGTAATTGCCGCTCAAATTTGGATTCTGCGTCCATGCCATTTTCTGCACAACTGCACGATGCCAAATCATACTTTTCCCGCCGCAGAACGCAAGCCAGGAATATAAAGTTTTGATTTTAGTCATGCTTTTAGTCGATTCTAGCGGCCAAATAGCAGTTGTAAGAAGCTGAAGACAATGTAAACTCCAGAAACTGCACTTGTAGCAACAATGTTTGTGCCATGACTTGCGCGAACAAGCCTGAAAAATTCAATAAACCATAGTTTGGCATTCAACATACCTGTTGCCGTTGTAATACATTGGGTTTATAGAGCCCGTGGTGAGGCTGCGAATAAATTGGAGCTTGTCCAAAAAGTAAAAAACTGTATAGCCCACACTTTTAGGTGTGTAACCAGTGCGAAACATCAGTGATCTTTCTTCTCTCTTTTTCTTCGTAAAAAATTATCAGTGTTTTTCCCTCCAAGGGATGTGGAAAACTGGCAAACAGGCAATGGGCAAAGTAACTACAGGTATATTTTGCAATGTTTTAACTGGCTGTCCTAGTAAAATGTCATCAAGAATAAAAAATAATGGACTGCTTTACACGAATGGCAATTGCATGGCAATCATTCATCGCATTGCGAATGAGTGGTCGTGCTCTTTCTCTGACATGCCAGTTACTTTTGGCACGTATCTTTAGTCCTTATCAAACACAAAGCCATTATTTGAAAATGCGCAACATACTAGATGACAAGGCTTATTTTCGCAACCGCTGATATTGCTAGTGCAGTGGCACGTTGTCACATGGTATTTATTAAATTTTGCACATTCCTTTCTTTTTTTTGTCAGAAAAAAAAAGACCACACAGTACCTAGTTGGTATGGGTGGGCAGCGCAACCCGGACGAAAGACAACAGGATGTACACAATACGAGCGCAGCTGACAGCAGACGGCTGGAAAGCTGACACTGCGCTTGTATCGTGTACTTCCTCTTGTCTTTCGTCCGGGTTGCGCTGCCCACCCATAGCAACATGTTCAATCACCAACTCGCCCAGCTTGCCATGTTAATACAGTACCTAGGTTGATTTAAATTCTGTTATTGGTCATTTCTTGGCATCCATCGCAACCTTTGCAATCACACATTAATGATTAGGTTAGTTTATAAAACTTAGCTAATTAAACCTGAATATAATTTGCTTATTATTGCGTGCACACACAGACAAAACACTTATTACTAGCATGAACAATACTACCAACATAGTGAGTGCCATTCTCGTAAAGCCCTACTATATTTTTATTTCTTGGCTATATTTAGTTGGCACACAAAATATGTAACTTAATACTGTTCTGCAAAATCAAATAACACCTTTTCCTAATCTGCTTGTATTTCATTCATGTTGAGCTTTATCAAATCACTTCACAACGCACATATTCTGCTCCAAAATAAGTAATTCCTGCTCCAGACATGCTCCAAGTGGCAAATTTCCTGTTCGCAGAGCTGCTCCAAAACACTCTTGGCTGCTTTCATCCGTGTATTGATTAGGGTTGTATGCCCATGGTCATTATTTCGGGTGATTGTTTGAATGATTAGCTGTGCCATGGCAAGCATGTTCTGAGTGATTTTTTTTGGAAAGCTGTCACTATCAGTACTAACTACTGTACATTGTCTGCTCACATTACTTTTGCATCTCGCATGCCAAGTAAATTTCTAGTGGCACTGGTGACTGTTCTCGACTGTTTTGTGGCTATGACTGTTTCTTGCTTATCACGTAGTACGTGTGTCATTTTCTTTCAGACCTTACCAGAGAGAGTGTCCAAGAAATGATTCCGAAGTTGCTGTCTCGAATGCATATTGAGTGCCTTATGCATGGAAATTTGACTCATCAGGTATGGTGAATTTAGGCTTAATATTTATGCAAGTTCTTCACAGCTTGTAAGCTAGAAAATGAAACGGCTTCTCATATTTTCATTACTTGTTTTGGTCTCTTTCTCTAATATCCATGAATTATTGCCTATATAGAAGCTGAATATTTGTAAACTAAGTGGCACTATAATGCACGGTGTAGAAAAGCAAAAGTAGTTACGGTGTTGCAAGGGATATAGGTAAAAGGAGCAGATAAACATAGACTTTTTGATGCATCATGGCTGTCTACTGCATTGAACGACATTCAATGGCAGAAAGCTTTTGAAATATTTCCTCAACTTTAAACATTGGTTTTCACCCAGACTTGTGTCAATCAGCTTGCTCATATATTCCCTTCAGGTGCAGTGTACACATTTGTGTATGTGACGTCCTTTTGCCAGTTATTTAAGGGGATTGTGGCTTTCAAAATAAACCTCCTTATTTCTTTATGGATGGTGATGAAAATTGACAGGTACTCGTAATGTTCGTGGTGGCTATCATAAAAATTTAAAAATTTGATCTGAACAACTTTTTATTTACAATTTTTTTTCTTTTTGAGCTTGTTCCAAGCCTGACCGACTTCAAAAATTAGAATACTTGTTCAAAGCCCTGTTTGTTCCAAAATGAATTGTTGAGGTCATGATGCTCTTGGATTTTTATCATGAGGTGACTGTACAACAATTATTTGAATCATTAATTCAGACACTCATACTGGAAAAGCAAGACTGTCGCATAGGAATATAGTAGAAAAGCTGAAATGAAATACACCTAGCAGTCACGAAGAAACCAGCGGAACAAGCTGAGGAAGAGACAAGTAAAACAGTTTTGAGAAAATAGCTTTCAAGGTTGTACATGAGATTTTATTAGTTTATTTCAATATCTACATTCACAGAGGGTATTAGAGCAATGTTACGTTATCAAAAGGCACCAAGGTTGTACTAATTTATGTCCTGTTAAATGTAGGACTTCTGGAGTGTGTTCATTTTAGTCTGAAGGCCTTTGCTTACCTTTTCTTTTCCATGAAACATCCTTTTCTGCTGCTCTGTGAAGAGCATGTTGGCCATGTTGCAGACCAAGTACTGTACAATATTCTATGAAAGCACAGCATGTTACAGCATTGTATTTTTATATTGCCTCGTTGAAGGGTGTCTCTAGTGGCTTATTCCTTAGCGTCACTCGCATAATGTCTCCATCACATTCATACTCCTTTTTACCAGATGACTGAATCAAGGCTTTTGGCAGCATTTTGATTATTTTTTTCCCTAGACAACGGCTGAAGAGCTGCACATCAGAAAGGAGCTGGCGCATAGACTGCAATGCAGCTGAAACATGCATGCCTTGCAGGCCAGCGCTTATGCAGAGGTTTCTCTTGGGTAGCTGGTGCAAGCCTAGTGCTTGCACCAGCTATCGTATATTGAGAGCATTATATTAATGCAATTGCATTAGAGGGCCCCTCACCAGGCCTCATAGCAAATTTTGGTTATACGCTGGAAGTTGTTACATGTTCTCTAGGGAGCGTTCTGCCGAAAAAAGTTTTCAAATCGGCTCATTAATAGCCGAGATAGAAATATTTCAGTGCCGTGAACCCATGATTTCAGCAGGTGGGCTCTACTGCCAAGCAAGACGCTGTCTCCACTCGCCCTGTCTAGCCTTTGCAAGCGAAATTCCTTCCCTGCGTTCTCCCATACCGGACCTCGAGGATCGCGTGACGCATACGTCACAGGCCCCGCCTTCATTTTTTTTTTCTCCTAGCTTCTTTTTTTCCCGGTGCTACGCATCTCCATTGACGGCGTCACGCGCGACCTGTTGTCTCATTCGGGCAGCGCACAATTTTGCGCACTGTGCACAAGGAAACATGACTAGCAATATAATTCAGTGCTACACGAATACTGAGGCAGAACAAGCGGATCGCAGAGCATGATCACGCGCTGTAGCACGGTAGAAAATGGCATAGTTTCGGTACCTACGCACATGACCGCACGACCGTGAGAACAAACAGACGAAGCGGAAGTACATCTCTCCTCCTTCGGTGCGAAGTAAAACAAAAAACACGCAGACATTCCGTTTGTGTGTTTTATTATTTCTCTACCCTTCAATTCGTCAATTAAAGCAACAGCTCGCACAGATAACAAGTGTCTTAAAGAATTCTCGATGACACGTGTCGCCACAAGCGACATCACACTGCGGGCACGACTACGCCACCGTCCAGCTAGGAGTGCAGCGGCTGTAAGAAGGAAAAATGGAGTTCGGTTTGAAATTTCAGGTTTTTCCGTGGCACGTAGTGATGTAATACTTTGCAGACACGATCATTATCGCTTAATGTATGCCCTGCGTTTGTCAGCTCAAAATGGGCAAACTTGGTGAGGGGCCCTTTAAGGGCCCCACGTTGCAGAAAATCCAATGTTGGCATCGGCATTGGTGGAGTTGTCTGTGAAAAAAATTTTCCATATATGTTTAGGTATATGTATGTGCCACGCCTTGCTATATGACATGCGGTATATGTGGGTTATATTGCCATACCATTCTATCACTAATGTTGCTCACGCCTTGTCTTACATTCTTGACAAAGTTATTCCTCAGAATTTTGAGAATGACAGCCCACAAACAAATGTCATGAAACAAAACACCGACAGTGCGTGCCTTTTGTGTTAAATCTTCTCAGACTTAAATATTAAAATTGCGAAACAATAACAGAAACCTAAAAATGATGTAACTTTTTTTGGCGTGGCTGTGCACTACATTCGGGATCGTCCCACACAAGAGGCAGCATTTCTACCAGAAAGCTCGCCTTCGCGCATAGCGTTCGCCACCAGCATTTCCTGGTAAACATTATGGTTACATAAGCTGCTGTTGCCGGGAAGTGTAAGAAGCAGTCAGGGATCTTTGAAGGCTGATTTATTCCACTGTTAAAGGCGAAGCTTAAGCGTCCTCAAGGTTGTTGTACAAACTTTTTCTCCTTTGAACCTTGTGAAAGCCTGGAGAGCTTATGGAATGCAGTGGAAAGTTTGTTGAATATTGTGAGCGTAGCCAGATGCATGCTGAAGGTCATGACATTCTTAGATTTCTTGTTTTTCTTTCTTGTGAACATATAAATTTGTACTTTTCCTTTTTATTCCCACTTTTGCATCAAACGCACACTTTGGTTGCGAACGAATTGAAATAATCAAGCCAAAAAGGTGAGAATATTCCGACCTGCACTGTAACTCAAAGACTGTGATGAAAAACAGAAAATAATATTAATAAAAAAAGTCGCTATTTCGCCTGAAAGGTGAAGCATCGATTGTGAGAGCAAATTAGTTGACAGCTGTATGAAGTAAGGATAGTAGTTTTATTGGCTGAATAAACTTGGAAACATTTGCTTACTAATTGAATTAACAAGCATGGTGTTATCGTGTACAAGCAAACACGAATACATCACACCACATCACACCCGATGAGCACGGACACATTGCCAAACGCTGGTGTAAGCAAGCGCAGCAGCAACAGCGAGCGAAGTGACCTTCCTGTGGTCTACTGCTTCAACTCAAGAGCGCTGAGAACACAGCGTCCCTTTCAATATAGGGCATGCGGGAAAAGTGCAAAGTATGCACTTGTTGGTGGAGTTGAACCCGCCCCCCCCTCCCTCCTGCACTGCCTACCTGCTTTCCTCCATACAGTCAAACCTCGTTAATACATACCCACTTAACGTGTAATTTCAGTTTAAACGTAGTCGCGAAGATTCCCCCACCCAGCCCCCATTGAACCCCATATATTGGCTGACCGCTTTTAAGCCGTAATCGCTCAGTACCCACCAAACGGTTAGTGCGTACTATTTTCTTTCTTGTTCTACACACACAGGCCCAAAATCTGCAAAATTTCATGTGTGCAGAGGTTCGGTTCTCGAGTTGCGACACCCGGACGACAGCTGCCAGCGATAGTGACATTTAAACATGGCCACCATGACGTAGTTCCTGTTCATACAGCTGTTCCCGATTGCAGCGCCCATTTCGCAGATCGCTTTCAGAATGTGGGCCCGCGTGTCTCTTTTCAGTGCACAGCGGTGGAAACGTAGCACGTGGAGCTATTAGCAGTCAGCACTTTCTATCCGCATCGCAGATTGTTTTCAAGATACGGTGCGCATGGCCGTGCCATATACGCAGGCACCGCCAGTGTACGTTTGATTACGGTTCATAATGGTTCGATGTGGATGGATAAGGCGCTAATGAGCGATAACGGCTTATAATGATCGGAACGTCATCAGCTCACTGGACACCGCCACCTGCAGTACATTGCATGCATTGTCAATGCACCTTGCGCCACCGTGCGCACCAGTTCGTGTCACCACGCGCTGTGCGCTGTCCTTTGTTTGGCTGGATCAAGTTTCATAACATTGATAATGATACTGGGCTGCATGGAGATGAGCAAGTTACACAATGCTTATGCATACTTAGACAACTCTCAGAGAAGTTCCTGCATGAATTTTTTTCCTTCATTCCACCAGTGTGTTTGCAGTCATGGTGTTTAAGGTCTTTGCTGCGGCGTGTCTAGTTTATGTTATCGAGAAGCCGACATTGTTAGATCCACGGAGTTCTTGGATAGTGACATTGTTGCTGCCATCGCACCTCGCCCATTTTCGAGCGAAAGTGATGACGACAACGACGATGTGAAAGTGGACAACGGCCCTTCATTATCTGACACGGCACATGCTTTCAGCATCATGCGAGCTTTCGTAGAGAAGCGGGGCCTCGTGGACAAACTCGCTCGCGGCCTTACAGAGTTCAAAGATGTCGTGGCAAGGCCACCATGGCGGCAAGTGAAGATCGCTGATTTTTTGCTGCCTAACTAGAAATAAAGCCTGTCTGAGTGTGTGTGTTTGAGAGCATCCGACGTAGTTCTTTTCCGGCTGCTAAGCAGCTTCTAAATTGGCATTGGCAGTTAATTCGTACATTGTTTAGTGTGTACCTAAACGTCATTCCCGGCCGACTACGTTTTAACAAGGTTTGACTGTATATGGTGTGCGAGATTGAGCCGCAATCGTCAGTTCCCCTTGCACCCTATCTTGATAAACGCAGTTGCTGCCCGAGCACAATCCCCCCCCCCCCCTTTCCCTACATCCCATGCCCCCACAGCCTTTCACACGACGGAAGATGGCACACTTGCTCGCTGCTTTCTTTCTTAACGCATGCCAGATTGAGCTGTGATCGACAGCTTCCCTTGTGTGCTTTCACTTGTACGTACAGCATATGACGCATGCCGACGGTGTTTTGGCTCTTGGACTTTATACAGAATATCACGATGATGGCAAAAATGCAGCTGGAGTGTCTATATAATTGCCATTGCAATAAAGAAGACCGACTCACTCGGGGCGCGATGTGCTTGATCGCGGAGCCCGAGGCACCATTGTGCAAAATGTTTAGCCGTGAGTTCAAGGCATCCACGTACGATGGGCTTGATCGCCGAGTTCGAGGTGCTGGTGCCCGAAATGCTTAGCTGCGGGTCCAAAGAGTATGCGCAATGTGCTTGTTCACAGAATCTGGTGTGAGGACTGAACCAATGGCTAAGTGCACTGGAGTCGCATGGTGGGTGCGGCCAATCAGAAACTTCAGAATGACCTTCACTCATTTACTTTTTGTGCACATGTTTCTGTGTGGAGGAGATAGTTCAAGTCTCAAATTTATGCACATGTTTTATGTGTGGAGGAGATAGCTTAAGTGGCAAAGTTGAAGAAGGGGATATGCCCTTTCTCATGAGACCAAGAAGCCAGCACTTGGTTGTGCCATTTCAAAGATATCAAGGCTTTAAAACTGCCTCGCAATCTTATGTAAAAATAAAGCAGCGTACATTGAGCTTCATGTCAATTGAACCTCCTCCATACTCTGTTTCTTCAGTGTGCTGCGTATTGCTATGACGACGAATTTGCTGAAGGCACTACCATTTTTGACAGGACATTCAACATACTGCGGCCCAGTAGCAATGGTGAAAGAATAATATTTCCTTTGTGTTAATTCTTGCAGTCAATAATTAACTTGTGCACTTTGAGGCGGTGAATCAACTTTTCTTACAGAAAAATGTAATGTGACTGACTTCGCAGTAAATATACATCTAATTATTCTGTAATTATGATGACTCACTAGAAGATGCCCAAAGAAACATCCTACCACCTTTTTTTTTGTTGCAATGGAATGTCCACTACCTTGGAATAAAGTTGTGTAATTGACACATTTATTGGCAGTCCATCACATAATTTGTGCATAAAGGGGATATAATTCCACTAGTTCTGCCTGCAGATACCACAAAATCTCATTTCACCCAGGGTGCAGTAATTCTTAATAATATTTGCTATGTTTTGTTCACCTTATTATCCTTCATAGATGTAGGGTTTCTATCTGGTTAAAGAAAATCTTTAGGTGAAGGCTAACGCCATGATTGAAATGGTGGTGTTTCTAGGCCAGCTCACTGAGGCCTTTTTTTTTTTTTTTTCATCTTGGTTGTGTCGATGGCTAAAGTGCAGCATCCTTTGTGCTACAACCAGTGTGTCGGAACGAAATGTTTTTCATTCTGGTTTTAGTTTTGGTCTACTGAAAAAGGTTCTGTTCCGGATCTGCTTCATAACCAAAAAAGAAAATAAATAATCCGTGACGGGTTATAACGATTTTAGTTCTCATGCAATAATTTTTTAAGCGAAGTAACGATAAGAACAGTATTCATTTTTCTCTAAGTGAATTATGAATTCTGAGATCATGCTCAGTGCCATGTGTCAAGGCACAAGCATGACCTTGGAAGCAGCACGTCATTGAGTGCACTCGCCGAAACCTGAGGCCGCCATTCCATTCCGATAAAACCAACATAAACGAACATTAATGAATTATAAAACTTTAGTAACAAAGCATTGTAACCATAGAAAACGAAATGATAGGCTCTTCAGCACATAAGCTCTGGGTTTTGCTGCGATGCCGATCTGCTAGTACACCAAACGGCACGTTTAGATTACTAGAGCGCTTGGCCTGCTATCGCTCTCGCACTATCCCTGTCTGAGATACACCCTTATGCGGACTTCTTGAGACGCGCCCTAATGCTGACCTTGCCCGACGTCGGTTGTTACGGCTTGCTAATTTTCCGCTTGAAGCAAATGTCTATAAAAAATACTTCATTTTCACTCTGAAACAACATAATAACTTATCGGTTACATTTTCGTTCCAGTAAATAATGTTCTTTTTTGTTTTTCGTTTTTGTTTTCATTTCATTTCGACACACTGGGTACAACAAAATCAGATGACTGCTTGCTGACGTTATCTGGCTATAATGCATTGCACATATGCCAATGAAGCAGTTTGTGCAAAGTCTTAGCTGTTGCCCCTTACAGAGTTCCAAGTGCTCAAGATGCATGATGAGTTCCATTGAAAAGGATATATATTAGGGGTGTGAGAATATTAAATATGAATTGAATAGTCTGCTATTTTATTTGATAATTCACTATTCAAAATCACCAAATATTCATTTCTTTTCATGTGCAACTGATAACAGTACTTATTAGATTCTTGAGAGAGAATGGCCGACAGGGACTGCTCCAAACGATTCTGCTGCCGGACAGCTGCGGATGCTGCAGAGAGGCACCTCAGTCAACATAAAGAGCACCCAATGTCTTTACAATAACTTCCAGTCATTTAGTAACCCACATCTTTGCGTAATGCGAAGTGATGCAAATACTCTGTGGATTAAGCTGGTATCTGTGGCAAGCTTTTTTTCTTTTTCGTCCACATTTATTTTTCTTTACTTTTTTGTTTCTACATTTCAGTAAAAAAAAGTCATTTATCCTAGGCTTTTCTTAGTTTCATTGTTTGTTGACTTCGTCTGATCGTGACTAACAAAAGTATGGCCCTTAGTTCCCCTTGTTGTTCACCTTTAGGTAGTGTACTCGCAGTCGTGCCCATCATGGAAAAAAGAAAAAGAAATTGTCACTATAAAAGTAAAACATCTCATTGAAGGAAGCATGCAGGCGGGTGTCCTACCTTCCTAAAGTCAGCTTTGCCGAAGTGGCACGTCAAGGGGCAGTGCCACAATGGCCCCCGGTGCCTGTCCAGCCCACATTGAGTGAGCCGGCAGTGATGCCATCTGTCCCCAGGGCGGCTGCAGCCAGCGCTGCTCTGCCATCCCAGAAGGGGCCATCGACCTCCAGGCTGGTGGCCTCAAGGGTATTGTCCATTGAGACGAAGCCCTCTCGTCAAACACAGCGCATGAAAGAGCGCGTGTCCAGCGCCTTGCAGGAAGCAATGGACGTAACACCGATTGTGACGACGCATTCAGTGCCTAAGGAGCGGCGCGATTCTATCAACCGCTCCAGGAAAGACAAACTTCGTGTCAAGACGCCTGTAAAAGGCCCCGTGACCTAAATCTTGTTTCTACAACACACAGCTATAACACTTCTCTTATAATGAAAACACAGACACTACAAATGAATGTTAGAGGACTTCTCCATAACCTTGACGATATCAAAGAACTCCTTCATAGCTACAATCCGAAAGGACTGTGTGTTCAAGAGACGCACTTGAAGCCCACAGAGACAAACTTTCTCCGACAATACACTATTTTTCGGAAAGATTGTGATGATGTTAATGCTTCATCCGGTAGTGTAGCCATCGTAGTTGATAAGAGTGTAGCATGTCGCTTATTTGAACTTCGGACGCATCTTGAGGCAGTCGCCGCACAAGCAATCATTTTTAACAAGTTAGTTACAATCTGCTTGTGGTACGTTCCACCTAATCAACAGCTAAAAAAAATGGATTTATATTGCCTAGTGGATCAGCTTCCTGAACCCTACATGATCGTAGGTGATTTGAATGCCCACAACAGTCTCTGAGGAGACACCCAGTGCGACACTCGAGGGCGACTCATTGAAAATTTTCTTGTAAGCTCTGGTGCATGCCTCTTTAATAAGAAAGAACCTACATATTTTAACTTCAAACATAACTCGTGCTCATCTATTGATCTGGCTATTGGCTCCGCTTCATTAATTCCTTACCTGAAATGGGAGGTAATCAAAAATCCACTAGGGAGTGACCATTTTCCTATATTACTCAAGCTAGCAGTGCAATATGACCGTTCACCACAAATGCCTCGATGGAAACTAGAAACGGCTGATTGGAAGCAGCTTAAGATTTAACTTATTTAACACAAGATTTTATCAATGATTTTACTATAGATGATGCAGTACAGTATTTTACAGCTTTTATTATCGGCGCAGCAGAAAAATGCATCTCTCAAACAAATGGTCGTTCATGTAAACGATGCGTTCCATAGTGGAATGATGATTGCAGACAGGCACGGAAGAAGCAAAACAAGGCATGGAATACACTGCATCGAACACCAACTGCAGAAAATATTGTGGAATTTAAGCACATCAAATCGCAGGGAAGGCAGACAAGGCGACAGGCAAGGGCAACGAGCTGGGAGAAATTTATTTCCAAGTGTAAACTCCTACACACAAGAGGCAAAAGTTTGGAATGCAGTTGAAGGCTTAACGGACAGCAGACCCAGCCATTACCCTTAGTCGATGATCAAGGGAATACCTTGGAGGAGCAGGCAGACGCACTTGGGGAGCATTTCGAGGGTGTCTCTAGCTCAATTACTGTAGGCCATTCCTTAGATAAAAGAAATAGCTGAACATAAGATATTAGATTGCAAATGCAGACTGAATGAAGCCTATAACCGTCCTTTCAGCGTTGCTGAGCTGAAATATTCTCTAAACGCATGTCAGAGCTCAGCACCCGGAGCTGACAAGATTGTATATGACATGATCAAAAACTTACACAAAGATACACAAATAACACTTCTTGCACTTTTTAATACCATTTGGGCTTCTGGACACGTGCCTTCCACATGGAGAGAAGCTATTGTAATTTGTGGGGCTTCGGGCTAACGTGCCCGGACCCGGCTAGCTAAGGTCTAAGGAGACACGTAGCTCGTCCCCACTCCGCAGCGCACGCAAAGGGGCGCCGCGGCGGGTTTGCTGACTCACCGGCAAGGCGTAGAGACGACTCCAGCCGTGGCACCAACGAATGGGGGTTTATTTCCTGCTATGTACAAAATGCGAGTACAATACAGGAATACGGCACTGGGGTGGCAGTCGCAGACTACGGGTGAAAGCTCCCGGGAAGTCTGCTCCGCCACGCTGGCTCTTCCGAGCAGGTTCGCCACACAAAAGGGGGCCGCCTTGCTCAGAGGGGCGCGGGACCAAGGGGGTCCGCACGTCCGACAGCCATGAGCACCGAAAGTCAATCTGTCCGGGCGAAAGTGCCCGCGCACCTCCGATGCTGAAGGAGAGAGAAACCGAAGAGAGGGCGAGAGGGGCCCGCTCCTCAGGCACTGTTCTTAGGCGCGGCGCACGGCGTAACGTGAGCCGCGCGCGCAAGCAGCAGGCTCCGCGTCGCGCCGGCGCCCGCGGCCGCGGGGAATGTACGCTATCCAAAATGAGGCTTGGAACTGCGTGTCCCCAGCGATCGCGCGGCCGAATGGCCCAAGTCGCGCGTGCACAGGTAGACAGGGGTCCCAAAAGGAGTCCCCACAAATTCCGATATTAAAACAAGGTAAAGATCCATCCTCTGTAAATAGTTATCATCCGATAGCGCTTACAAGTTGTCTTTGCAAGTTATTTGACAATGAATCTTCTTAAAGTTCTGTCACATGCAACATGGGGTAGCGATAGGAAGTGCCTCATTAACTTGTACAAGACCCTCATACTATCCTTTTTGGATTATGGTGCTGTAGTCTATCACTCCGCCGCACCAAGTGCGTTAAAGATACCGGATGCCGTTCATCATTTAGGGATCTGCCTGGCTACAGGTGCTTTTAGGACGAGCCCTGTACGAAGTCTGTACGTGAAGTCAAATGAGTGGTCACTAAACTTGCAAAGGTCGTACTCTAGTTTTACGTATTTCCTCAAAGTGCTTTCGAATTCTGAGCATCCTTGTTACGCAAATGTAAATGACATGACGTGTGCTACACTGTTTCATAATCGCCCAACATTCAGAGAACCCTTCTCGCTGCGTGTTAGGAGGCTTAGTGAAGAAATGGGTATCTCGCTTCTAGAACACAGTCTAAAGACCCCAGCAAGGCCATCACTGCCATGGCATTGGGTAATTGTAGAATGTGACATGTCATTTGTACAAGTCTCGAAGCACGCTCCACAGGAACACATTCGAATGCACTTTTTAGAACTGCAAGCGAAATACTCGTGCACAGAATTTTACACGGATGGATCAAAGTTGCATGCGGGCATGTCCTATGCAGCAGTTGGACCATCTTTTTCGGAATAAGACGTTCTGCACCCACTAACGGGCATCTTTACTGCAGAGGCCTATGCATTATTGTCGGCTGCAAGCATGTTATGCATAAAATTAAAGTAGGCAGTTATATTTACAGATTCATTAAGCGTAGTCAAGGCTTTAATGTCGCCACCAAAGTACAGAAATTCTGTAGTAACAGAACTCTATTCACTTTTGAGCACTGTTTATGCTTCTAAACAATGTATCATAATATGCTGGATCCCTGGCCACAGAAGTGTTCAGAGGAATGTGCTTGCCGACGAACTCGCTACATCTACAGCAACGAAACCTCGCAACACTCCTATAGCTGTCACAGATATAGACCTGAAACCTTTCCTGCGAAGAAAACTGAGAAGCATACTGAAAAGATTTTTCGCCAAAAAACAACACACACAAGAAGAAAGACGACGATGCCACGGGCGCTACTTCAACTGTTTAATGAAGGTGAAAGCACTCGACATATATAGCCCTCCAAAACACCACGCATGCGTACAAGGCAACATGGAGTACAAGGTTTTATCAGAGTAGGCGTGATAGAAACCTCTGCTCAGCGTCGTAAAGAAAAACTGACTTATCACTAGCACAGTTCGGACCCGCTTTCTTGATGTAGAAGGCTTCCAATGTTTCACGAGATGTCTGATGCCTGCCTCTACCCAAAATCCTCGCATCGCGGAACCGTGGAAAACAATCGGTGCAAGCCCTGCAGTGAGCGACTTGTGGATCATGCAAGATAACCAACTAGCCCAGCAGTTAACTCTTCTAAAACTGAGAAGCTATTGGCAACACCTTTGGGATGCTGAAACCTCTAACAAGCTTCACCTAATAAAACCTCAATTAGGCACTTGGCCATCAATACGCACTCCACAGCGAATGATTTTAGGCCTCTATACAGCTATGCCCATATACACTCTGACATTGACCACAAATAAAACCTCAATTAGGTGCTTGGCCATCAACACCAAAATCACGGGCGGCCGATGTCCTCTTAACACGGTTGAGAATAGGACACACGTACGGCACGCACAACTACTTGTTGACTGGCGATGAACCTTCAATCTGTGCTAAATGTAGCAAGAGGCTGACTGTCATCCATGCCCTACTGGAGTGCCGAGAAGTAGACTGCCAAAGGAAAAGACACTTTCCTCTAGCGTACACACAATCCATCCCTCTTCATCCAGCAATGTTTTTGGGTAATGAACCGCTATTGAACATGAAATCAATACTAGATTTTTTCAATGAAGTCCGCTTGTTGCATGTTATCAAATCCAAAAGTTCATAAGGCGACTTCTCTTGTGAAGTCGCTGTTGCGATATTAGCGTTTTGATAGCGCACGCCTCCAGGGCCTAACTCCCGAAATGCCCCGATAAGGCAATAGCTACTGACAACCACATACTTTTGTATACCATCTCTTCACAGCATATATTTTATTTTTGACCAAGCTGTCACTGTGCACCCTATATATCATTTGTCATAATTTTACCTAAACATATAATTTACGCACTCCACAGCAAATGATTTTAGGCCTCTATACAGCCATGCACATATTCACTCTGACATTGACCACAAACTCGACTAGTACATTAAACCATTGTCTGGCGCTCTTTGGCCTTCCCTGGTCCTTGCGCCATAAAACCCCATTAATCATCATCATCAATTACTTGTAATCAGTTGCATTTCTTGGTAATTTAGTAATTTAACAATTACCATTTTTACTGGGTCACACTCACTATAATTCAGTTACTGTTTTCAGTAACCAATCACATATAACTAAGGTGTAACAAACGATGCACACTTCAAGGACCTGATTTTGGCGAAAACTAAAGTAAAATGCCCGAGATGGTGCCAGGCACAAGTCTCGCAAATACACATATTCAAACAGGCAAGCTCGGTGGCTTAGTATTTGTTTCCTTATTTTGTTTCCACTCCACCAGATGTTGGCCGATGCATTGAACAGGTGCTGCCATGTCTCGATAGCAAAGGCCACTTAGGATATTATAGCCACCAAATCACATATGGATGATTTTTCAGCTTTTCATTGGCCCACCCGGGAGTGTCTTTTCCAAATCCTAGCAGCAATGAAGCGTAGTGCATTATAGAAAACCCAGATCCTGAGCAGCCACAATCTTGTCCGCAAAATCCATATACACCGCCCTACCGCGTGCACATCAAACGAACCGGCTAAGCTCTGTGTCATTCCCATTTTTTCCTCCTCAATAAAGTTTTCAGTGTCGCTTCTGATGTCTTCACAACAAAAAATAAGGACGATGACTGACAAAATATTTTAAAAGCAATTACTAGTACAGATAATCAATGTATGAAATGACTGCAAAGGACGCAGTGAAAGTGCCAGTCCAGCTCATTCTGTTTACTGCATCTATGCTGAAGTTCGAAGAAAAGTAACGTAGAGGTAATCAGGTAATCGATTACCATTGAGTTATTATGCAGTTACTTTCGTGGTGCAGTAATTGGTGACTGTATTAGATTGGTGACTGTAATCAGTTACATTTTTGAATGAAGTAATTGTACTTGTAATCAGTTACTTTTTTGCTGTAACATGTACAAGTCTGGCATATAGTGACATGCCGTTTACTTATTTTAATTCTGCCAATGTCATGATGGACCAAATAACTGAAAGAAGTTTATCATACACAAGCCTCTCAGTTGACTGGACATTCCGTTGTGAATGGCATTACATGCATGTATTAGATATCATATAAATAAGCACCGCAAGAATTTTGTATTTCACTTTCTCATGAAAGGAGAAAATATTTGGTATTTGACTCAATATTTGATTTGATTCAGAAATATGATTATTTGCACACCCCTAATGTAATACATATAAAGAAAAGTATTAGTGAAATGCAGGGGGCTTAACCTGGACTGTACGTGGTTGGCTGCCCTGTACGAGGGGGAGGGTGAGAAAAAGTTTGAGATGGAAAGAAAGTCAAAAGCTCATATGCAATAGGGTTGGCAATGTAATAGGAGCGCTGTGTAACAGGTGTTCACTCAATCCAGTTACCTTTACGAATTGCAGCTGCGCTTTTGGGGCCTTCTGCAGCTGTTAAATGCGAGTACATGCTCCCAAGATCTTGCTCAAGGAGAAAAGTCTTCTATCTCACTGGTTTAGTGCAGTGTGGGGGACGAGCCTTTTATTGTCTAAGGACAGGCACAGAAGATGTTCTACTGTTTCTTTGCAACCCCAAGCATTCTAATTGGTACAGTCTGTCCCTCTTACAAGAATGATTAGGCATTTATGGTAGCAATGCCCAGACGTAAGTGAGAAGGTAGTTTTTCTTTACTTTGGGGAAGACCAGGTAGCAGGGGTAGTTGCATAGAAGGGTAGAGTGAATGTAAATGATGGCGAGTGAAATCAAGTGTGTACCACTTCTAATGCAACCCAGCGCTTAAAGGGCCCCTCACCAGGCCATATAGCAAATTTTGGTTGTACACTGTAAGTTGTTACCTGCCCCCTAGGGAGTGTTCTGCTACAAGAATATTTCAGATTGGTTCATTAATAGCCAAGATAGAAATATTTCAGTGCTGCAAACCCACAATTTCAGGAGGCAAGTGCAACTGCCAAAAGAGACACTCTCTCCACTTGCCCCATCTAGACTCCGCAAGTGAAATCCCTTCCCTGCATTCTCCCATACCAGAGCTCAAGGATCGCGTGACGCATATGTCACGGGCCCTGCCTTCATTTTTCTTACCTCACTTTTTTGCTGTGCAGCTCACTTCCGCTTATAGTGTCATGCCAACACCACCTAGATAGCACAAGGCCTGTTTACTCCAATCCATGGCGTCACACTACCTGGCCCAAAATTGCAATTGACAAGGCTGGAGTGATGGATGCGGTGACGTGAAAAACACTGTTGCCTACTTGGGAGCATCCTCATTAGATTCTATGGCAGTCAGGTCAGGTAACATGACGTCATGGGTCGTAGTGAAAAGGCCTTGTGCTATCTAGGTGGTGTTGGTCATGCGCAAGCTGTTGCATTTGTCTTGATTCGCGCAGGGCATGATTTTGTTCGTTGTGCACGAGAACACCTGACCAGCGATATAAGTCAGTGCTACACAAACACTGCGGCAGACACAAGCGGATCTCGGAGCATGATCACGTGCTGGAACACGGTAGAAAATGACAGTTTTGGTGTCTGCGCACGGGACTGCATGACAGGGGAACAAGCAGATGAAACGGAAGTACATCTCTCTTGCTGCGGTACGAAGTAAAGCAAAAACGCAGATTTTCAGTTTGTGTGTTTTATTATTTCTTTAAACTTTAATTTGTCTATTGAAGCAACAGATTACACAAATAACTGATTTTGCCTTGAATAATTCTCGAAATGACGTGTCACTATGAGTGACGTCACAACACAGACACATGTACATGGGCACACTTGCACATATACGTCAACTTTTCGGCTTGGAGTGCAGTGCCTACGAGGAGAAGGGCAAGTAGCATTCGGTTTGAAATTTCAGCTTTTTCCGCGGCGCATAGCGATGTAATACTTAGCAGACACGATCGTTAGCACACATTGTATGCATGGCACTCGTCAGCTCAAAATGGCAAGGCCTGGTGAGGGGTCCTTTAAGCAAGCTAGCACATCATATGACATTACAGAAAAGGGTATATACATTTACTGAGTGCCGAATAGCTTCAAATGCATCAGGAGTGTTACCAGTCTTTTTGACATACCAATGCCAAACTTTAATGCCTTCAGCATCTAGCAGATTCATCCTGAGCCGTTGCTGCCAGCATAGGCAGCATAAGCAACAATTTGCTTTCGCAGCACCACAGAATACTGTACTTTTGAAGACTTGTTCATGAAGGGTCCCTGAAATTACAGTTACATCATATCTAAGGGAATCATTTAGACATAGAGACTCTCTCTCACGGAATGTTCTCACAAAAATTTCATGACAGCATGCTACACCGTAAAACTTTGTTGAGGTGTGCTGGAAAAAATGCAAGAAATAATATGCTAACCAGGAAAACATACCATCCAAAGTCACTAAATGTTTGACAGACTGAACTGAAGTTGACTTCCATGCAATGTGAAGCATTGCGCGAATAGTTGCAGCCCGAGTCGCTGATGTGTGCCGAGCTGGTGAGGCCCGGGCAGCCAGAGACGCATTGTCATTTTTGCGACTGCGGCAAGCTTACTGTTGCGTTCCTCGAATTCAGCCTCGGTCAGCAGCTACTTAGAGCTGAGCGTTTTGGCGGGAAGTTTTGACACGTCCAATTGGTGCGAATTGTCGCAACACGAGATGCTGACATGCATCCAGCTGGTGAGGCCCAAGCGACCCAAGACACACACTGTTGTTTTCCTATAGTCTAATGTTTTAAGATGTTGACTGGATACCACAACAAAATCTAGCTGGTGGGTGATGCTGGAATGCGATGCCTGTGATGCTGCCAGAGTGAAACATGTCACTTCACACAGCCTTCAGCAGGAAACGGCAATTAATTTGGATTATTGCCTATTAAATGTGTGCAGTATGCATCCAACAACACTACGCCCCATGGGCTATAAAACAGATAGTAGAAGACTCTTATCGCAAAGGGTTGTTGGCAATAGCTGTAAATGCGGCGTATCACAATCCAGGAGGAGATTTGCTGGTACCGGAATATGAAATAGTATGTGAAGGTGTTTTCGTGTGAGACGGGGCGGTGAGTAATGTGAGGAATTAGCTGTGGCGGCCAGCTGCGGTTCTCAGTCGCATGTGCATCCTGCCTTTTCTTGTTTGCATAGTATCTAGTGGCCAGAAAGAAACCTGTTATGCGATTATAGTTCGGCGATATACTGACCATTGGTGCTGAAAGATCGTGTTTTCTGGGAATGCATGAGCTGGTAAAATATGAGCGTAACTATTTATGTCATTTCTTGTGTCCTCGATTGTGAACACTGATGCCGCGGAAATTGTGTGTAATGGGATCATATCAATGAGGTTCTACTGTAGTATTATAGGTGCATGTGGTTAGAAATTGCTCTCCTCGCATGTTGGTGTGATTGGCCTCAACTCATGTTCCATGTGGCCACTATGTCCTGCCTCATGTCTAGTGTCGTCTGGTTACATCAGTGCATGTTATCTACTTTTGGTTGGCTTGAAGCTAGTGTATTCCTGCATCTCTTTCTGATGCATTCTTTCTTGCTACTGGGGTGGTTGTGGCTTCAAAATGAAGTTTACGTGCAGTGCTCGCATATTCTACAGTATACGCTTATTGTAGTGCACTTGCAAAAACACAAGTGATCGTTCACAAGCATTCTTGAGGAGGGGTGCAATGCTGGCAAGCTACAATGTAGCAAGTGGATGTGAGCAGCAGGCAGGCTTCTTTCTTCTGCCAGAAGAAGACGTTTTATATTTCTTTATTTTAGTAACTTCTGCTTTTGCAATTGTGGCTCACTGAACTCGGAGGCTCTAACTTACTTTACAGTTGATTGTTACAGGTGTTTATGTATTAACGCAGAAGCAGCACTAGAAGTTTCTAGGCTAACAGCAGCACCATAACACACAGTGTGTAGAATGAAAGGAGTTGCTTTCAGTACAACACGTTGCACTTTTGGGATGCTGGCTTTCATAGCTGAGCGAGGCATGAATATTGTGTATCTGCTCAAGAGATAACTGCACATTTCTTGCATGACTCAACAGAGATGCACTAAATGCGGAAGCTTATGCATTTCTTTACCCACCGTGCGCCATGGACTTGGCCTGGCTGTGTGCGACATAAAGCAGTAATGCAAATGCACCTGTCTTGTTTGAAATGTCCCATTTACTGAGTGGCTCTTCGGATGGATGGATGGATGGATAAAACTTTATTGGATCTATTTAAATGTGGTTGGGCCCCTAGACGTCCGGGAGCCCCCTGGCTGACATCTCTAGGCAAGCACGGTCCACCAGCCAGAGCTGGTCATCCGAGCAAGTGGCCCGAAGAGCGGCCTCCCACAAGGAAAAGGAAGGGTTGGGAATAGGCTCTGCCGCCATGGGCTTAGGGCAGCTCCACAAACAGTGGAAAAGATCTGCCCGGGGCGCTCGGCAGGTGGTACATTGTGGGTTATGGATGCTGGCAGCCCAATGTTATGTTTGCCAGAGATTAGCACCTTACCACACTCAGTGTAGACTGTCTTTGCTTCTGCAGCCAATAAGTGCACAGGCATGTTGTAATGTAACATGCATTTTCAGCACTGTAGCTGGTGGAGTACATTCCATTCTGCTTGTATAGTAACCGCAAGGGAGATGCCTAAATGTGCCATTCATGCCTAATGTTTAGATGAGTCTAGAATAACCAAAGATCATACTTTGGCCTAGTTTTAGATGATTCCAGATGCTTCACTGGCACACACTGGCTTTACTGGCACTGGAGTGTGCAAGCATAATTTTCGCAAAGCAGTCAATGAAAGTTTAGCAATGATGTGATTTTGCACAACAGAAAAGGTGGCAGAGCTTGAGCAGATAGAAGTTTCTGAAGTCCAGATGTGTAATTTGAAGATGTTCATTACACTTTTCGATGCAGTGGTTTGGTTTTTTATCTTTATAGAGCAGAAAACTTATCTAGAATAACTAGATAACAATTTGGCCTGCTTTTAGATGATTGCAGACGCTTCACTGGCACGCACTGGCTTCACTGGCACCAGAGTATGCAAGCACAATTTAAACAAGCCAGTCATTGAAACTTTAGCAATGATATGATTTTGCACAACAGAAAAGGTAGCACAGCTTGAGCAGGTGGGAGTCCTTGAAGCCCAGATGTGCAATTTGAAAATGTTTAATGCGCTTTTCAATGCAGGGATTTTTTGTAATCTTTATAGAGCAACCTAATTTGAAGACGAACACACTGCTGGCAGTTTTATTGTTTTTGCCATGGTAATGACTTCTCATAACAGTATCTGAAATAGAGTCAATAAAATAATTGCAGAGTGTTGCCATTGCACCATGTGGCGAGTGAAGATTGGCAGGGATTTGACGAAGTCGGAGGAAAACATGAACGATCTGTGGAGGGATATCGCATGTTCCCTGCTATGTGCATATTGTCACGTGGTCGTGACGTCAAAGAACACAGTAGCAATACTGTGGAACACAAAACTAACTTTTATTGGGCGAACCTGTGCCCACAAAAGAGGCTACACTTATAGCACTACGATAGCGGCGAACACTCTCGGCGATCGGCGAAAATCTGATCAGCGAGTCAAGCGCGTCGGCTTTTATAGAGCAGTCATCGAATGTTCCAGACTAAACGTTGGGACCCGCATGCCTTCTACAAAGATCTACACCATTCGTGTCAAGCGATGAAATCAGATAACACAAGGTTCGGCGACAACAGACAGCGGATAGAAGCATCGGTAACTTTCCAGAAACTTCGGATACATGCATGCGCGTCCCGCGCTGTGCGATAACATTTGTTAGGCAGCAAAACGTGTCGCCTGATAAAGACAAGTACACGTGTCAATACCCCCCTCTTAAAAAGCATCGACCCGATGCTGCAAACAAACGAAAGTAATAAATAAGCACTCGTAGCAAAGAAAAAAAAAAAAAAAACAAGGAAAGTTCGTTAGCTTCCGTAAAACGGTTTAAGGCGCACCACGTGGACCACTTCAGGTCGTGCGCGACGTCGCTGTGAATGCGAAATGCCGTCTGGCATGACCTCATAATCCAGTGCGCCAATACGTCGGATGACCTTGTAGGGTCCGAAATAGCGTCGCAATAGTTTCTCACTCAGTCCTCGTCGGCGTATCGGGGTTGTTACGTTTCGCCTACAACGCGCGGTATAGCCGGCGCGGTATAGCCGGCGCGGATGCAACGAACGCCGGAGCTTCGTTCAAAGCGGCGGACATTTTGGCCCGTTCGGAGCTGCCGCAGTCTCCCCGCCAAGCGCGTCCAGGCGTGTTTCAGTGCCACGTGTCTTCGTGTGTGCGTGTGTGTGTGTGTGCCCACGCTTGTCAAAGCGCGGCAGCCGGGGAGAGGAGCTCCCCAAGTGTGAAGCGAGGAGGTCTGACAGGCGCCAGCTTGGCGATGCGTCACTACACTCGTCTCAACCTGTCTCTCAGCGTGTCCGTGGCGCCGTCACGTGCGCCAGTGACGAGGCGTTCCTTCTCGCCCTCAACTCCGAGACTATAAGAGCAGCTGCCCCCGGACGCCGAGAGAGAGGCTCCGATTTCTTCTGTCGAGTTACGTGCTCTCCCGTCTCTCACTTCGGTCGACCTGACCGCCCGCTCTTTTGCGATGTTAGAATAAACCAGTTGTTCTGTTACCAGTCGACTCATGCTTTGCCGAGACCTTCGGATGCTTCCAGTGCCCCGGGCCGCCAGGCCAACGCTACCCTTGGGGCTTGCGACCCGATTGCAACAACGGGTGTCAGCGCTGAGTTTGCAACAACTCGTGCCAGCGGTGCGATTCCAACAGGGTCCATACCCAAACACGGTCGCCGGGCTGGTACTCGACGAAGCTTCGTCGGAGGTTGTAGTGTCGGCTGTCGGTCCTCTGCTGGTTCTTGATTCGCAGGCGGGCGAGCTGTCGGGCTTCTTTGGCACGCTGGAGATAGGTAGCGACGTCAAGATTCTCTTTGTCAGTTACGTGTGCCAGCATGGCGTCGAGCGTCGTCGTCGGATTCCTGCCGTAAACAAACTTGAACAGCGTGATCTGTGTTGTTTCTTGCACCGCCGTGTTGTAAGCGAATGTTACGTACGGCAGGACGGCATCCCAGTTCTTGTGTTCGACGTCGACATACATTGCTAGCATGTCGGCGAGGGTCTTATTCAGCCGCTCCGTAAGACCATTCGTCTGTGGGTGGTAGGCAGTTGTCCTCCTGTGCCTTGTCTGACTGTATTGCAGAATGGCCTGGGTGAGCTCCGCTGTAAACGCCGTTCCTCTGTCGGTGATGAGGACTTCTGGGGCGCCATGTCGCAGCAGGATGTTTTCGACAAAGAATTTCGCTACTTCGGCGGCGCTACCTTTCGGCAGTGCTTTAGTTTCAGCGAAGCGGGTGAGGTAGTCCGTCGCCACGACGATCCACTTATTTCCGGTTGTTGACGTCGGAAAGGGTCCCAACAGGTCCATCCCGATCTGCTGGAATGGTCGGCAAGGAGGCTCGATTGGCTGTAGTAATCCGGCTGGTCTTGTCGGTGGTGTCTTGCGTCGCTGACAGTCTCGGCATGTTCTGACATAACGGGCGACGTCGGCGGTCAGGCGCGGCCAATAATACCTTTCCTGTATCCTCGACAGCGTCCGGGAGAATCCAAGATGCCCAGCGGTTGGATCGTCGTGTAGGGCGTGCAATACTTCTGGACGCAGTCCTGACGGGACAACAAGAAGGTAGTTGGCGCGCACTGGTGAGAAGTTATTCTTTACGAGTAGGTTGTTTTGAAGCGAGAACGAAGATAATCCTCGCTTAAATGCCCTAGGGACAACGTCGGTATGCCCTTCTAAATACTCGATGAGGTTTTTCAACTCCGGGTCTGCTCGCTGCTGTTCAGCGAAGTCTTCTGCGCTTAAAATGCCGAGGAAGGCGTCGTCATCTTAGTCATCTTGCGGCGGCGAGTCAATGGGGGCGCGTGATAGGCAATCGGCATCAGAGTGTTTTCGTCCGGACTTATAGGTTACAGTGATATCATATTCTTGCAGTCTTAGGCTCCACCGCGCCAGCCATCCTGAAGGATCCTTTAAATTCGCTAGCCAACACAAAGCGTGATGGTCGCTGACGACTTTGAATGGCCTGCCATATAGGTACGGGCGAAATTTCGCTGTAGCCCAAACGATGGCGAGGCATTCCTTTTCGGTTGTAGAATAATTGCCTTCCGCTTTTGACAACGACCGGCTAGCGTAAGCTATCACGTGTTCATGACCATCTTTTCTCTGGACTAGCACGGCACCGAGGCCTAGGCTACTGGCGTCAGTGTGGATTTCGGTATCGGCGTGCTCGTCGAAGTGCGCAAGTACGGGCGGCGACTGCATGCGTCGTTTGAGTTCTTGAAATGCGTCGGCCTGCGGCGTTTCCCACTTGAACTCGACGTCACATTTAGTTAGCTGTGTCAGCGGCTCAGCGATACGTGAAAAGTCCTTGACAAATCGCCTGTAGTAGGCACACATGCCAAGAAATCTACGCACTGCCTTCTTGTCGATAGGCTGCGGGAACTTTGCAATGGCAGCTGTCTTCTGCGGGTCGGGGCGAACTCCAGACTTGCTGATGACGTGGCCTAGGAACAGAAGCTCATCGTAAGCGAAGCGGCACTTTTCTGGCTTCAGAGTGAGCCCTGATGACTTGATGGCCTCTAGTACTGTCGCAAGCCGCCTAAGGTGATCCTCGAAATTTTCGGCGAAGACGACGACGTCATCCAAGTAAACAAGACAGGTTTGCCACTTCAATCCTGCTAACACCGTGTCCATGACGCGCTGGAATGTTGCAGGCGCCGAGCAGAGACCGAATGGCATGACCTTGAACTCGTAGAGGCCGTCTGGCGTGATGAAGGCGGTCTTTTCGCGATCTCTCTCGTCGACTTCTATTTGCCAGTAGCCAGACTTGAGATCCATCGACGAGAAGTATTTTGCGTTGCAGAGCCGATCTAATGCGTCGTCTATCCGTGGTAGGGGGTATACATCCTTCTTTGTGATTTTGTTCAGTCGATGATAAACGACGCAGAAACGTAAGGTGCCGTGCTTTTTCTTCACCAAGACAACAGGGGATGCCCACGGGCTTTTCGACGGCTGGATGATGTCGTCGCGCAGCATTTCGTCGACTTGTTGTCTTATAGGTTCACGTTCTCGCGGCGAAACTCGGTAAGGGCTCTGGCGGAGGGGTCGAGCGCTCTCCTCGGTTATTATGCGATGCTTGGCGACTGGTGTCTGTCGAATCCTCGATGACGTCGAAAAGCAGCCTTTGTATCGTTGGAGCAGACTTTTGAGCTGCTGTTGCTTAATCGCGGAGAGACTTGGATTAATGTCGTAGTCCGGTTCGGGAACCATGGTCGTCGGGGTAGATGCGGCGGAATCCGAGAGGACAAACGCATTACTGGTTTCCAGAATTTCCTCGATGTACGCGATCGTCGTGCCCTTGTTGATGTGCTTGAACTCCTGGCTGAAGTTTGTCAGCAACACTTCAGTTTTTCCTCCATGCAGTCGAGCGATCCCTCTTGCGACGCAAATTTCACAGTCTAGCAGTAGACGTTGGTCACCCTCGATGACGCCTTCTACGTCGGCAGGCGTTTTGGTGCCTACGGAAATGACAATGCTGGAGCGAGGCGGGATGCTGACTTGACTTTCGAGCACACTTAAGGCACGGTGACTACTAGAGCTCTCCGACGATATCGCTCGATCTTCCGACAGCGTTATGGACTTCGACTTCAGGTCAATGATTGCGCCGTGTTGGTTCAGGAAGTCCATGCCGAGAATGACGTCTCGCGAACACTGTTGGAGGATAACGAAGGTGGCAGGGTAAGTCCGGTCATGAACGGTAATTCTTGCCGTGCAGATTCCAGTTGGCGTAATGAAGTGTCCTCCAGCGGTCCGAATTTGGGGACCCTCTCATGCAGTCTTAACCTTCTTCAACTGGGCGGCGATGTGTCCACTCATTACGGAGTAATCGGCCCCTGTGTCGACTAAGGCAGTGACTGCGTGGCCGTCGAGAAGCACGTCGAGGTCGGTGGTTCTTTGTCTGGTGTTGCAGTTGGGTCTTGGCGTCGGATCACGGCTGCGTCGTGTTGAACTGAAGCTGGAATGTCGCGTCGTCAAGTCGTCTTTCGTCGGTGTAGTCTTGGCTTCCCGACTTCTTCGGGACGGCGGCGTGTCGTCATTAGGTCGTCGAGATGGTTTCTTCGTCGTCTTCGTCGGCGGCTGAGGATCTTCGTCAGTTTGACGAACAGCAACCGCACCTCCATCGGTTGCTGCTTTTAGTTTTCCGGATATGGGCTCGCAGAGCGGCCCCGGGCTGGGCCGGTGTATGGTCGGCGCTGCGGCGACAGGTAGCGGCCTGGTGACGGCGAACGGGACGGTCGTCGAGGGCTCCATTGAGTAGCGGCGAGGTAGTCGGCGATGTCACGTGGGCGCTCTCCAAGCTGTGGACGCAGCGCGTTGACAGCGAACCCTCTCAGTCCCAAGTCGCGGTATGGGCATCGGCGATACACATGACCGGCTTCTCCGCAGTGATAGCAGAGCGGGCGGTGGTCGGGGGCTCGCCAAATGTCTGTCTTTCTCGGGTAGCTGCGCTGGGCGACGGGTGGGCGCGCTGGCGGCGGCGGCGGTGGTCGACGGAATTGCGGCGTTGCAGGGCCCTGCCGCGGTCGTGGAGGGGGACCTTGACGGCGGGCGACGGCGGCGTAGGTCATCGCTTCTGGCTGGGGCTGCGATGATTGTGGTTGTAACTCGGGAACTCTGAGCGATCGCTGAACTTCTTCTTTGACAATTTCGGCGACTGTGGCCACTTGAGGTTGCGATGAAGGGAAGATCCTTTGAAGCTCCTCTCGTACGACTGCCCTGATGGTCTCGCGCAGGTCGTCGGTGGCCAGTGACTGAACTCCGGCGTAGTTTGTCGAGCTCGTGCGGCGGTTGAATTGCCGGTTCCGCATTTCGAGTGTCTTCTCAATGCTCGTGGCCTCGCGAAGGAACTCTTCTACGGTCGTCGGTGGGCTTCGTATCATTGCGCCGAAAAGTTCCTTCTTTACACCACGCATCAGCAGGCGGACTTTCTTCTCCTCGGACATTTCCGGGTCGGCGTGGCGGAACAGACGGTTCATTTCCTCAGTGAAGATCGCGATTGTCTCATTCGGCAGCTGCGCTCTGGTCTCCAGTAGAGCTTGGGCTCGCTCTTTTCGCACGTCACTTGTAAATGTTTGCAGAAAGCCGCTTCGGAACAGGTCCCACGTCGTCAAGGTGGCTTCTCGATTCTCGAACCACGTCCTGGCGGCATCCTCCAATGCGAAACAAACATGTCGCAGCTTGTCCTCGTTTGCCCAGCTGTTAAATTTAGCGACCCTCTCATACGTTTCCAGCCAGCTTTCCGGGTCCTCAAATGTGGAACCGCGGAACGTCGGTGGTTCCCTGGGCTGCTGCAGCACGATGGGGGACGCTGGGGCTGCCATTGGAGTTGCCTTGGGCACAATCTTCTTGGTCTCAGGTACCAGTCCGTGCTCCGGGGGCAGCTGTTGAAGACGGCGGCTTGCTCGATGTTCCGGGACGGCGCTGGTGTTGTCTTTGCGGTCCGGGCTTGAGTTACGGCTTGTCGGGGGCGTCCGGTACATGAAGGTAAAGCACCTCCACCAGATGTCACGTGGTCGTGACGTCAAAGAACACAGTAGCAATACTGTGGAACACAAAACTAACTTTTATTGGGCGAACGTGTGCCCACAAAAGAGGCTACACTTATAGCACAACGATAGTGGCGAACACGGTCGGCGATCGTCGAAATCTGATCAGCGGGTCAAGCGCGTCTGCTTTTATAGAGCAGTCATCGAATGTTCCAGACTAAACGTTGGGACCCGCATGCCTTCTACAAAGATCTACACCATTCGTGTCAAGCGATGAAATCAGATAACACAAGGTTCGGCGACAACAGACAGCGGATAGAAGCATCGGTAACTTTCCAGAAACTTCGGATGCATGCATGCGTGTCCCGCGCTGTGCGATAACATTTGTTAGGCGGCAAAACGTGTCGCCCGATAAAGACAAGTACACGTGTCAATATAATACTTGCATGACAGTATGTGAAATATAAGAAGTACATGGCCTTTATGTACAGTCATGTATTTCATGTATTGTCATGCTTTTTTTTTTTTTTAGTGTACTTCCCTTTTCACTTTTTTCTACATTTATTGCAACTTTCCCTTACCTATTCTCTCTTCATCTACATCTTTCGCATGGTCGTGGAACAATTCAGGCGTCCACTGAGAAGTGAGGCCGCTATGATGCTCACGTTTCTTCATTCCCTAGCTCCTTTCCCTCTTTTATTACAAAACTACTACTACCATGAAAGCGTTGTCTTGCATCAATTTGCTGTGGTTCCTTCGCCATGTTCAAAAAGTGTTGCAGGGCCCCTTTAATGCATATATATATATATATCCTCACTTTTATATATAAATCTTTAGTTTTGCCTTTTGCAACATGCTTCATATTCACTGTGTGGCCCCTCTAACATTTTGCTACCATTTTTTGCAAGGAGCAGCCTCCCCCCCTCCCCTCCACTTCCCTTACTTGTGCACACTATTTCTTGTCAATATTCTTTGAGAGCTTTAGGTAGCTGCTGCTGCCTTGTGCAGAGGCTTCCCTCTGCAGCTGGATAAAGTTTTGTCTGACTGAGGTGTTGCCACGTGCAGCATGCCTTGGAGCTGGTTGGTATTGTGGAAAGAAGCCTGCAGACCTCTGTGGGTACCAAGGCTCTTCTTCCAAGTGAGCTGGTGGGACACAGGGAGCACCAGTTACTTGAAAGTATGTATATTTCTATTTTACCAACACGCGGATTTTTTTTATTATTATTTTTTTAATCTGTTTGAAAATTGTGCAGCACCGAGATTCGAACCACGGTCCTCTTGCATGCGAGGCTGATTCTCTACCTCTACGCCACTGCTGCAGCCATGAGAGTTAATGGAGAATACCTTAGTAACTTGTGATTCGCTGATGATATTTATTTATTTATTTATTTAGTTATTTATTTAAAATACTTTCAGGGCCCAAAGGCAGTACAGAAAGGAGTGGGGAAAAAATGGCAAGGCGTGCAGCAAACAAAAAAAAAATATTACAAGGCATCTTGTAAGGCGATCTTGAACTTGTGGTCATGAGTTATGCTGGCGCTTGTGGAGGGAAGGTGGTTCCATGCGACACTTGTTCTAGGAACAAAATAGTCATTATATAATTTTGTGCGACAAGAAGGTAGACCCACCTTGAAGCGATGATCGGCCCTTGAAGATATGTAATGAGGTGGATGAAACAGAACTGTTATATTCAGTTTCGTTATTCATTTCGGTTCTTTATTCCCCAGGGGGCGCTTCTGTTCTTCATTATATATATTGGTTGTATATGTTAAATAAACGGCTTTTTACTTCGGGACGGCTGGAGTCTGAGTCCACCTTCGGTCAACACCACATTGGCGACGAGGATGTCGTGAACGTACCCCCAGCCCCGCTGCGCCGTCCGTATCCGCCACCATGAGTTTCACCGGGCTTGCTCCGCCGCCGTTTTTCCTTCCGACGCCCGGCCGTCCCTCATTGCCATGGGAGCAGTGGGAGCAGATGTTCAACGTGTACTTGCTGGCATCCGGAGCCGCCGCATTCAAGCCGGAGCAACGCAAGGCTATTCTTTTGCATTGTTTGGGGGCGGAGGGCCAGCGTATTTATCAGACGCTACATGCAGGGACGAGCGCCGCAGCACCGGCCGCGCCAAGTGCCGCAGCACGCGCCGATGACAAGTCTGCCGTGGCCCCTCCTGACGAATACGACTCTGCACTCGCCGCATTACGGCTACAGTTTTCGACGTCGCGCAACGTTATCATCGAGCGTCATCGCTTTCACCGCCGCAGCCAACACACAGGCGAGTCCGTTCATGACTTTGTTGCCGCTCTACGGGAGCTAGCGTCACATTGCTCGTTTGCCTCGCATGATGATGCTTTGCGGGACCAATTCGTTGCCGGCGTAGCTTCCCCTCGCGTACGTGAGCGGTTACTGCTCGAGGGTTCCACACTTTCATTCGAGAATTCTGTTCGAATTGCACTTCAGTTTGAGCAGGCGGCTGAAGAGCTAAAGGAGCTTTCTGCTTCGGTCGAAGCAATTTCATTGCGGCAGCGTCGAAAACCATCGTCGCATTCTTCGAAAAAAAGGAATTCACGACCGGCAGCCACCGTAGAGCAGAATTTAACGAGGAGCGCGAGCGGCTCACGTGCGCCGCAGCGGAACCGCCCCCCTCAGCGGTACCGAGAACAGAGTAGCCGCTCCGGCTCGCCACATTGTTTCCGATGCGGTTCGCGGGACCACATCGCGTCAGCGCCACAGTGCCCAGCGCATGGCAAGACTTGTTCGTTTTGCGGTCACAAGGGCCACTTTCAAAGGGTATGCAACCGCAAGCTAACCCAAATGCAAGGCCGGGTCCGTGAAGTTGAATTTCATGAAGATGTTTCGTCATCCAGCAGTGCTGAGGATGTTTTGACTGTGCAACGTTCCGCGCGTAGCGGAATTCATATTCAATTGCAAGTCGCGAATGTCACTTTGACATTCCTTGTTGATTCAGGGTCGTCTGTTTCAATCCTGTCGAAACAAGAATTCAGTCGATATTTTCAGAGCGTTCCGCTCCTGCCTGCTCCGCATGTTAGTCTGTTTGACTACTCTCAACGGCTGATTCCAGTGCTAGGTTGTTTCCAGGCAGACGTTCGATTTAAAGGCCGCACAGCGTCGCTACGTTTTTATGTTGTTCACCGAGGCACTTCTCTGATCGGTCTAGACGGCATTAAAGCCTTGAATCTTCGCATTGAGGGTTCTGCTCTCAGGTGCTTATACACGTATATTGCTCCGCAGCAGACTGTTGTTGACCCGCTATCCTCGTCTATTTCCACACCGTCAAGCACGCAGCCCCATAACAAAGCTCTTCCGCCAGCCTTAGCACATGAGTTCAGTTCACTTTTCAGTCCCGAGTTGGGTCTCGCTAAGGGGTTCACGCATCGCATCAAGACACGGCAAGGCGTGCAGCCTGTAACTTCGAAGCTTCGCCGTCTGCCGTATTCTCTCCGTTCACCAGTATCAAATGAGCTTCATAGGTTGCTGAGCCTTGACATCATCGAGCGGATCGATGCTTCTGAATGGGTGTCCCCCATTGTTGTTGTTAACAAGAAAGATGGTAGCATCAGGATCTGTGTAGATCTTCGAGAGCCGAACAAAGCTATTGTTCCAGACAGTTTCCCATTGCCCCATACAGAGGAGCTGCTTCACGCTTTGGTAGGCGCTACACACTTCTCCAAACTTGACTTGGCTTCTGCTTACCATCAGGTTCTCTTGCACCCTGACAGCAGGGATCTGACAGCTTTCATCACCCATGATGGCCTTTTCCGTTTTAAAAGAGTTTGCTTTGGGTTGGTTTCTGCCCCAGCGGCATTTCAGAAGATGATGGCGAAAATCCTTGACCGCTGCCCTGGCGTGTTGTTCTACATTGATGATGTCATCATTTTTGGCAAGACCGCAGAACACCTTTCAAACTTGAAGACCGTGCTGCAAAAGATCAAGAACGCAGGTCTGAAACTGAACAACAAATGCCTTTTCGACGTTCCAGAACTTGCCTTTCTAGGGCACAAGGTCACTGCACGTGGTATCTCGCCACTTCCAGAGAAAGTAGACTCCATAGCTAACACACCAGTGCCAACTGATGTGGCCGCCCTTCGTTCGTTCCTGGGCCTCGTAGAATACTACTCCAAGTTTGTTCCACACTTGGCACAAGTGGTTGAGCCTATGAGAGTCTTACTTCGCAAACATGAGCCATTCATCTGGTCTGCCGAAGCAGACAGCAGTTTCCGGAGGGTCAAGGAAATGCTTTCGTCAAGTACAGTCCTCCAGATGTTCGATCCGTCATTGCCAGTAATTGTGTCGACCGACGCGTCCGACTGTGGGCTGGGAGCAGTCCTGCAGCAACAAAGTGGCCACGAGCTCCGTACAGTCGCTTTCGCATCTCGTACACTGTCGCCTGCAGAGAGAAAATATTCAGTCGGTGAACGAGAAGCACTTGCGTGCATTTGGGCGTGTGAGCGATGGCACACGTACCTGTGGGGTCGCCATTTCACAATTCGAACAGACCACCAGGCACTGGTGTCCTTGCTGTCGTCACAAGGACATGGAAGACGCCCACTTCGAATCGCACGCTGGAGTGCACGACTGCTTTGCTACAATTTCACTGTTGAATACCGCAAGGGGTCCACAAACACTGTAGCAGATGCACTTTCTCGGCTACCAGCACCTACCTCGGAGGCAGAGATTGCTAAGGAGGAAGAAATTGTCTCGTTCATTGAGCCAGCCTGTGTGACTAAGGAGAAGTTCAGGCAGGCCGCCCTCGACGACAGTTGCCTGGAAACCGTCAAGTCATTCGTGCTGAGTTCCTGGCCGCCAAAGAAGTTCATACCAGAAGAGGCGAAACCATTCTACGCCATTCGGGAAGAACTTTCTGTTGTCGATAACCTGCTTCTGCGTGGAGAGCGCCTCGTTGTTCCGTCCTCCCTCACTGCTCAGATCATCGGCATCGCGCACGAGACACATCCGGGTATCACGCGCACGAAGGCGCGACTGCGTGAGCGGTTCTGGTGGCCACGAATGGATAAGCAAGTGGAAACGGCAGTAAATAACTGTCATATCTGCCTGGAGGCAGATAAGTCCGCCAAAACATCACCAGCACCGTTGCAACCTGTTGCATGGCCTGAGCGACCGTGGCAAAAGCTTGGCCTAGACATTGTTGGTCCCTTGGAGCATGCAGCCTACAACAGCAGATTTGCTGTAACGCTTGTTGACTACCATTCGAAATGGCCAGAGGTGTATTTTTGCAGCGAAGTGTCCACGAGCACCGTGAAAGACTTTTTAAGAAGTGTTTTTGCCCGGGAAGGCTACCCGGAAGAGATCGTTTGTGACAATGGACCTCAGTTCACTTCGCGTGAGTTCATAACTTTCCTGCAGCACAGAGGCATCAGTCTTTCACATTCTTCAGTATACTACCCCCAAGCCAATGGGCAAATAGAACGTTTCAATCGTACATTGAAAAACTTCATTCAAGTCTCACTCCTCGAAAGACGACCACTCCGGCAAGCTGTCACAGAATACCTTGCCATTTACCGCTGTACTCCGCACGCCACCACCGGAGTCGCCCCAGCAGTTCTGCTGCATGGTAGAATGCCCCGAACCAGGCTGGATATCGTGGGTTTCTCGGCACCAGCATTTGCGGAAGATCCAGCCAAGGAGTTGGCGCGACTTCGTCAAAGGGTTCGGCGTCAGCAGCAAAGCAGTAAGCACTACACGGACAAAAGAAGAGCCGCCAAGAAGACGAAGATAGCCGTAGGAGATTTTGTCCGTGTCAAAAAACCGTCCGTTCGGTTCAAGGGAGACTGCGCCTTTTCTTCACCCACTGAGGTGATCAAGAGGAGGGGACCAGCCTCTTTCCGACTTGGAGACGGCCGTACGTGGAATGCCTCCAAGCTTTCCAGGGTTCCGGAGAGGGGCACCTGGGGACCAGGCCCACCTGCCACGCCGCAGCCGCGGTCTCCTGAGGCGCTGCAACCTGCCACGCCGCAGCCGCGGTCTCCTGAGGCGCTACAGCCTGCCACGCCGCAGCCGCTGTCTCCCGATGTGCTGCAGCCTGCCGTGCTACAGGCTCCTTCTCCCAGGACGCAGGAACTGTGTCCTGGCATACCGCAGCAGCAGTCAACGAGCCCGTCGCCAGTGCGACGTCCAACGCGGGCGACCCGAGAGCGCCGGCCACCGGCCTGGCTCAATGACTATCAGACCAATTAGTTCGTGGTCTGTCATTGTGTACATAGGTTGTAAATATGTGTAAATAAGTACAGTGTGCATGCTTTGGGGTTTTCGTTACTAATACTTACTAACAACTAACTACTAAAAGTAAGGGAGGGAGTATGTTATATTCAGTTTCGTTATTCATTTCGGTTCTTTATTCCCCAGGGGGCGCTTCTGTTCTTCATTATATATATTGGTTGTATATGTTAAATAAACGGCTTTTTACTTCGGGACGGCTGGAGTCTGAGTCCACCTTCGGTCAACACCACAAGAACGTCCTTCATCTCGTTGTTATAATAATAGATTTTATGAAAAAGGCTAAGGCAAGATGACTTTCGACGCAATGAAAGGTCAGGCAAGTGTAGGGTTTTCTTCATGGATGTGACACTGGAATGACGTGAATAATTCGATAAGATGAAACGTGCTCCACGATTCTGAATGGCTTCAAGAGTTTGAGTGAGTGTAGTATGAGTAAGATCCCATATGGCGCATGCGTACTCTAATTTAGAACGTACCAAGGTTTTGTAAAGTGTTAACTTCGGGGACAACGGGGCATCAAAAACGTTTCGACGCAGATAACCAAACATGCGATTCGCGTTGTTTATTACATATTCGACGTGCGTATTCCACGATAGATTACAAGAAATGTGAACACCAAGGTATTTATAGCTGTCAACAGATGGTAATGGAATATTATTGAGGCAGTAAGTGCGCGAACAATGATTAGTGCTGTGGCGAGAAACCTGCATACTTTTGCATTTAGTTGTATTAAGTGTCATGAGCCATTGACTACGCCATTCAAATACCCTATCTAGATCACGTTGCAGGTTGAGATAATTGGCATGGTTGGTAATTTTCTGGTAAACCACGCAGTCATCTGCAAACAGTCGGACAGTTGAGGAAGAAAGGCAAGTAGGAAGATCATTAATATAAGTCAAGAAGAGCAGAGGGTCCAACATGGACCCTTGCGGAACACCAGATGTTACGGTTAGAGAGAAATTCATTAATCCATGCAAGTACACTGGGGTCAATGTTAAGTTGATTAAGCTTGAAGATAAGTAGTTTGTGTGAGACGGAGTCAAATGCTTTGGCAAAATCTAAATATATGCAATCGGTATCAAAGTCATGATCCGCGATATTGCCTTGCTTAGTAACTCAGGGGACCAATTGCAATGCATGCTCACTGACCTGAAGAGGCAAAGCAGAAGGATGGGTCTAAAAATTAATCTGCAGAAAACTAAAGTAATTTTTAACAGTCTAGGAAGAGAACAGCAGTTTACGATAGGTAGAAGAATAAGAATAAGAATCAGAAGAATAAGAATGGGCTGGGGTTCGTTTGGCAGGCATTCTCAGATCATGAACAGCAGGTTGCCATTATCCCTCAAAAGAAAAGTGTATAACAGCTGTGTCTTACCAGTACTCACATACAGGGCAGAAACCTGGAGGCTTACGAAAAGGGTTCTACTTAAATTGAGGACGACGCAACACGCTATAGTAAGAAGAATGATGGGTGTAACGTTAAGGGATAAGAAAAGAGCAGATTGGGTGAGGGAACAAACGCGAGTTAATGACATCTTAGTTGAAATCAAGAAAAAGAAATGGGCATGGGCAGGACATGTAATGAGGAGGGAAGATAACCGATGGTCATTTAGGGTTACCGACTGGATTCCAAGGGAAGGGAAGCATAGCAGGGGGCGGCAGAAAGTTAGGTGGGCGGATGAGATTAAGAAGTTTGCAGGGGCAACATAGCCACAATTAGCACATGACCGGGGTAGTTGGAGAAGTATGGGAGAGGCCTTTGCCCTGCAGTGGGCGTAGCCAGACTGATGATAATATCTCTATTTGTTTAGGTGAAAAACCAAGTCCCGCATGTGAGAGCATAGGTAGGACCTTAAAATGTGAGTGACCTTAAACAGTGACCTTAAACCCTTCCATGTTTCGGCTTATAGTAACAAAGAGCTTGAGTATTATTGTTTAATGTATTTAGATGTATTTTTTGTCTTTATACCTTTTCTTTACTTTGAGTGTATTAGTAGTGTGACAAGCATGTGACGCCCCCTCGGGCATAATCTTCGTTGGCCTGCCAGGCTCGGTGGGCAGCATTGGTCACCACACCAAATAAACACCGACGAGCACAGCTGCTACGCGGTCAGTCATCATTCATCACCACCACGCTGCGGAGCATCTCTCTAACGGTGGGCGCCTCGAGCCCCCCTCGTTCACAAACCCGGCGAGTCGTGACAAGTTGTAACTGCGATTTCTTTATTAAAATGTCGCTGTATCCTACCTATCGTATCTAGCTGAATGTCTCTTTTATTTCGTGATTCGAAATTACTGTTTCTGCATTCCTTTTTCTTACATATGCCCCCACCCCCTTATGTAATACCCCAACAGGGGCCTTTAAGGGCCAATAAATGATGATGATGATGAGTTAGTCAAACCACAGAAGCAACATATTTAGTCTCACAATATGTAAAGCAGTTTTTATTTTCATTGCAAAAGCTGTGGTGCAGCAGCTCAGGAAAATGTCAGGTCTTCACAATAAATACATTTCTGAAGTTGCTTAACTTCTATGGAAGTCTGCACCTCTTGCAAACCATTCCATTGCCTCCATTGTAGGATTCAATGTAGCATTGCAACTGAAGAGCTTGAGCATTACATTTGTCAGAATTCTTCATTGTTGTCGGGTGGTTTTCAAGGGTAGTTTTAGTTTTATTTTATTTGTAGAACATTTGTGCGCATATCTCGATGCCCATGTCCCTTGAATTAGCGAAGTGGACCCATTTCCCACATCACATTCCGACAAATTCTGGCTGCCAAAATCCAATGTGGCAGTGCAAAGTGTGCAGTGTAAGAAGGAAAAGCGACGGTAGGTGGTAGTGCTGTTCTGTATGGGCCTGACTGTTTCTATCTTTTCCACAAAAAAAAAATAATTGACCACCAATTAGGGTTCTGAACTAAAAAGTGCTGCTTCATGTATTGTAAATAAAACTTATTTGTATTGGTTTGTGAATACTGAATAGTAGCTTTCAAATTGAATATTGACTTGGACATTGGAAAATTTTTCACAATATTTAATGTGTACCAATTTTGGACAAGAAAATACGGTGCTGCACATGCTCGGGAGTCTCCTAGCATTGCATAACAAGAATGTAGCAAGCTACCAGTAACTTGGGTGCGTAGAAATCAAGATATACAATGTGGTCTACTTTTATTAAAGGGAACACCCAGTTAGGATACCAGCACTGATTACAGCTTAGTTCTATTATATGAAAGTCCGGAAATTTTTTTTTTATTAATATAACTTGTGTTGAATTAGATCAAGTGCTTCTTTTCCCTCTGGAACTAATGAAATAGTGACGTTCTGTTGAACTGAATATCAATGGGGTTTTCAGTTTAATAAGGACCTGTGTTTTGGAGCATTCTTTTATTTGTTGCATAGAAAGTTTTGCTTTCCAACTTTTCTCTAAAATACAGAAGGGTGATTCCAAATTTATGGATGATGAATTTCAAATATATGGATGGGCCAATCTGTTCAACAGACAAAACGACTGCACATCAGTTCAGTTCAGTTTTATTACCTTAAAGGCCCCATTCTGTGGGGCTTAACATAAGGGGTGGGTGTTTTATTTATATAACAAACAAGCAAGGAAGATTAATTAACATTTAAAATGATCACTAACATAATCTTGAAAAGTAGATGTTGAAGCGATGATGGCGATGTCCCGGGGAAGGCCGTTGCAGTCTGTTGCTGCTCGATAAAATAATGAGGCACGAAAAGTAGTGGTACGTGATGATGGGCGGGCAACCTGAAATATTTGACTGATGCAGTGAGGTGTGCATGTTGCAGTTATATAAGGTGACTGATTTAGTGAAGAATGAAATATTTTATGATAAAGGACGAGACTGGCAATGCAGCGACGCAACGAAACGGGCTGTAATTCGGATTTAGCTTTCAAAGCTGAAATGCTGATGTCATACGAGTATGAAGAGTGAATGAATTTAGTGGCACGATATTGAACTGCTTCTAATGCATTTATTAACCCTTTGAGGGTCAATTTTTTTCGACATATGCGACCGCCCAGGGTCGATTTTTTTTATTGCACATTTCAGTTCTACCTAGAGATGTATTTCGAAAAAAATTCCCCACAATTTTTATAGGATGACTGTAAAGTGAGAAAAAAATATTTTGCGCTGGTATATATGTACTCTTCATTCAAGAATAACAACAATAAAAAAGGAAATAAACTTATAAGAATTAAAAATTTGATGCATTTTTATGCACACAGTTCAAGGCCTTGAAAATGCGCACACGAGAATATTTCGAAAGACTCAAATGTTCCTGCTCTTACACTAATATCTGAAATGTACATCCATAGCATAATCGAAATGCGTAGGTGCGCGCACTCAAGAAAACTGTGTGGATGTGTGCCTGTCAAAAAAGCAAAATGTGTGACAAACTTCCGCTAATCTTCATCTTATCGCCAACCAAAGGCAGTTAGTTTTCGCGAGTGTCAAAAAAAAAAAAAAAGCAGCGGAAACGCATGCACGGTGGCATCGCCCTATACGCACCCCTGTGAGCCCTGAACGAGTGAGAAAGAGGCGGTCGCCCTTTGAGCGATTAGTAACGAGATAGCCATCAGTTTTGCAAGCGCAAGAAGCCGAAACCGCCTGCGATAACCCGAACCGCCACCCGCCTGCGCGCGCAATAATGCGCAGGCGATACTATATAGACGCGCAGGAGCGAACTAGCGCTAAAACAAACCATGCAACGAAAACCGAGAGAGGGAGGCATGCAAAAAAAATTCCCTGTATTCCCACATAGTGGCAGCACCTGACAGAAAAGAAAAAGTTAGGAATTAGGCGTGTTTTTTAAACGTACAGACGGCCCCGTAAATATACGGCATCGACCATTTTCGGACTTGTTCGCGGCGCCGTATATTTACGTCATTGACCCTCAAACGGTTAAATACACTTGATGGCCGCTTCAGATGGCGGATAAATATTCTAATTTTGGTCTGATGAGTGACTTATAAGCGAGCAGTTTTACATTTGGGGCCACTAGGCGGAGATGGCGCTTTAGAAAACCGAGCATTTTATTTGCTGAAATGTGGGTACGCCATGATAAATCATGAAATGTGGGTACGCCATGATGAATCATAAGACAAGGTTACTCATACATATTTATAGCATGGTACTAATTCGATTGGGGTGTTAGCAATGGAATACTGGAAGCAATGCGGACTATGGCAACGAGAAAAGGACACAAGTTTGCATCTACAGTGAAACCTCGTTAAACCGTAGTCGGCCGGAGCTCGGAAAAAGTACGTACTAAACGGTACTACTGTTTAACCGAAATAGCATGAGATCGCCCACTTACCTGTCGAAAACGGAACTCAGAGAGAGTGCGATGAAAGGGGAAAAAACATGCAGTATTTATTCACTTCGCGCGACATAAGTGTTATGTTCGTTTGATGCCGCGGCGGCCTAGCACGACGATAGCGGCCTCAAACTTACTGAAGCTGCGTGCCAGCTTCTCAGCCAGCCCCCTCCTCTCGGCAAACACTCGCACGGCAGATTCCTCGTTGGCGTTACGTATTCTCCGTGCATGCGCGTAGTAGTGCTGCATAAGTCCCGGGGCGCCTTTTTCATTGTCGGGTGCCGGAGTTCGGAAAACTTTTGGTTTGGAATAGTTACGTTATCCCTGTTCTCGTTGCGACGATTGCATTCATGAGGCTGGCGTAGCGCGCAGCTTATGCCACTGTCGGGCCTGAATAGCCTGTGCTATCGCTTTCCGTGTTGTCCTCATCACTGTCACTAGTCGAGACTTCGGCAACAACAGAGGCAACGATGGCGAAAAGTCGAACCTCGTAGCCGACATCTCTTCGCGGTCGTAGCAGCGCTGCCGAGCAACTTCGCATTCCAAATGCCACACACTGTAGTCAACAGCAGATCCATGTCGCGGGCCAGCGCCGACTTCTTCGTGTCACGTTCGATAGCACGGACGATGTCTAATTTTTCTATTATGCTGAGCACCCGGCGTCTTTTTTATCCGAGCTTCGTCATGACGCAAGTCCTCGCTTGCACGACGCCGTAACGCTCTCTGGCACGGCGTCGAAATGATGTTGATGTTGATGTGGCTTCATGCACAAACGCACAGGGCGCTTGGAGGCCGTTGTGCCGATCTCTGAGGCTCGTTCTGCTGGGCCGCCTGATGGAGACGACGCACCGCCGTTTGCGCGACGAAAAGTGGAAACGCTACGTTTTAACCGATGTTTATGCAATAAGCTGGTACGGTTTATGCGGATACAAAATACATAATGTTCAATGGCCGCTGAGTCGGGGAATTGACTTTACTACTTTTAAACCGAAACTACTGTTTAAGTGGGTACGGTTTAACGAGGTTTTACTGTAGTAAGATGAGGGACATTAGCCAGTTGTCGCACCAATTAAGTATGCGGTTAATATTTTCCTGAAGAGTAAGTTGATCATGAACGTTACTAATAGTGTCGTAAATGACACAGTCGTCGGTGAACATTCGAATACTGCAGGAAACATGCTCAAGTAAATCGTTAATATATATTAGGAAAGAAGAGGACCGAGGACAGTTCCTTGCGGCACGCTTGATGTGACTGGAAGGGTGTTAGACAGGTGGCTATTAATAAAGACTGATTGTGAACGATTCGTTAGAAATTGTTCAGTCCATTGAAGAATGTTAGGGTGTAGGTTGAGCTGTGAAAGTGTTAGTAAAAGACGGCAGTGGGATACTTTATCGAAAGCTTTCGCGTAATCTTGAAAGATGGCATCAGTCTGCATGTTATGGTCAAGGTTAGTGTGCACATTGTGAAAGAAAAGCGCTAATTGCGTTTTGCAGGAGAGGCCCTTACGAAAGCTGTGTTAAGGGTGGAAAAAATTGCACAAGTCCAAAAGGTTCATAATTTGTGAATATATGACGTGTTCCATAATTTTACAGGGCACACTAGTTAATGAAATGGGGCGATAATTTAAGGGTGAGTTTGTTACCTGTTTTTACCCTGAAATGACCTTTCCAGTCATCTGGAATGATTCCTGAGAAAAGTGACTGTAAAAAAATCGGATAAATATGCGGCATAAATTGATTTTACATTTCGCAGAAGTTTTGAATTAATCAGGTCCAAACCAACTGACGCTGGCAGTTTCATATTATCAATAATGGATGCAATGCCTTCTTTGAAAAATGTGATAGATGGCATGGATGCTTCTGTGTTAAAAGATAACTGTGATGGCACGTCAAGTTCTCTAGTAAAGACAGATGCGAATGTGTTGGCAAATATTTCCCCGCACTCATTGTCAGTGACAGGTTCATGAGAGTTGTTAATTAGTGTAATATCATGAGTGTACTTAGGATTTAATACTTGCCAAAATTGCCTGGGATTTCTGATTAGTAGTTTTGGTAAGTCATTGTTATAGAATGAGTGCTTGGCGTTCCGAACTGCAAATATGATTTTTCACCATCGAGGTATTTTTCCCAAGCGGTCTGAGCGTCACTGTATTTGGCTGAAAGGAACAACTGTTTCTTTTTGTGTTCTAGTCGTTTTAGATGTGTAGTAAACCATGGCTTATTGCGATTCCTACGAAAGGGGACTTTCGGAATAAACATGCTACTGAGCATATTTAATCTGTTTTTGGACCGGTTTTCATGTATAGTGAGAGTGTGAACTGTCGATTTGTAATCGGAAAAAGTGTGAACCATTATTGCATCGTAGTTTCCCTTATTTAAAGACATTGTTTTCGCTAATGTTTGCTTTGAAGTGGAATTAAATGAGAACAGAGCATGTATGATTTTATAGTCGCTGATTTCTGGGAGGTAATTAATGAGTAATAGGTTCTCAGGGCTATTAGTCCTTATCATATCTAGGGTTTTTGCGGTTTCCTGCATAACGCGAGTTGGTTCTGAGGCTAACTGACTGAGGTTAAAATTTAAACATACATCAATAAAATTCTTGGCCTCCGCGTGACGTATTATTGAAGAAGTACCTAGGTTCTGCCATTCAATGTCTGGATAGTTAAGGTCACCGAAGAGGAGAATGCGCACATTTGGGTAAGTGGCAACAAGTTGGGTTAGGCTATTGTTCAGATGTCGACAAAAATCAGGATCAGTCTGGGGTGGCCTGTAACAAACGCCAAGAAGCACTGTTACGGGGGCAGCATGGCAAATAAGCCATAATGATTCGATTTCTGATGTGACGTGTACAACAGAGCATGATATACCTCGGTTAACTGCGATAAAAACACCACCCCCCCACGAGCCCTTTCGATCATTACGGTACACATGGAATTCAGATAAGTAGGTTAAGATTTCTGCGTCTGAAATGTTAGTGTTCAACCAAGTTTCAGTTAGTATCAATATGTTGCTCTCGGATGATGAAACTACGTTCGATATGAGTTCACACTTTGAAAGAAAACTGACGATGTTGGTGCACAACGTGGCTAATGACAATAAATCCTTCAAAAACTAAGTTGATGTCTTCCACTAAAAAAGCTTCTCACTTTCCAACGTCTTACTTGCTAAATAATACTCGGTGGAACTAACGACCACGTACAAATATCTTGGAGCTAACTTTCAGTCTGACCTGTCCTGGCATTACCACATTAACGCCACCCTTGCTTCAGCAAATCACTCACTTGGGTTTCTTAAACGTAACTTGAAACACACTCCATCGCACTTACGTAAACTGGCTTATATCACTTTAATCCATCCTAAAATAGAATATGCCTCAGCCATTTAGGATCCTGATCAAGACTACATTATTAAAAACATCAAAGCCCTGCAGAACCATACTGTGCGTTTTGTTTTCTCGGATTACTCGCGTCACACCAGCATCACTTCATTGAAGAATCGTGCTGAATTGCATGTGTTATCATGTCGCCGTAAAATCGCCTGCTTATCACTTCTTCATAAGCTCTAGCATCACGCATCACTTTGCAAGAACTTCTTTAGGCCACGCCCTGCCATCTTTCCCTGCTGTGATCATCCTTTTAAAATCGGAACGCCTCATGTGTTGCACACTAACTTATGCCAGATCGTTCATTCCGTGCACAATAACTGAGTGGAATAACTTGCCATCAGACATCGAAACCGTCACCGACATAAATGAGCTTCAGAAACTTCTAATCATAAATGAAGTTGCGTAAACCTTTCTTGTGTCATGTCCCCCCCCCCCTTTTTTTACACTACAACGGTGTTAAAAAATGATCCTGGCTTCAGTGTAAGATGCATATTTTTATGGTTATTGTTCCTATTTTTATTGCGGTGATTTGCCTTTTCCTTTTAAGTTCATGTGTTGTGTTGTTTTCTGATTTGTTATACATTAATGGCGTGTGTGCTTTCTATCAACCAGATTACCCTCCATTTTTGTGTGCTTGTGATCGTATTCTCTTTTTGTACACTTCTCAGTATTCTCTTTTGTACACAACTCGGTTGAACGCGCGCATCGTATCGGAGCCTTTTCAGATGGGAAGTGCTGCCCCGTCATAATGAAATTAACCAACTTTAAGGTCAAGGAAACCATATTTTCCTCGCGAAGCAAGCTGAAAGCTAACAACGTTTTTGTTTCTGAGGATTTCTCGCCCGCTACAAGGCACGCAAGGAAAAAGCTTATCGAATTTGGTAAACACCAGCCCAATTCTCCCCCGTTTCAGATAAGATTTAATAAGCTTTTATTGGTAGGCAATCCTTCTTGTACGACCTAACGAGTGACTGCGTCAAGCAAATCAAGCATGCACTCCCTGATGGCGCGGCCACAGCTGTCAGTTCAGGCAGTCCCTTTGCTACGTAGGAACACGCGAGGGGTAGTGGCGTTGTTTCATCAGCACATGTCCGAGTGCTTCTTGCTAATGTAAGAAGTGTGATAAACAAGCGCGAAGCAATTAACTCTCTCTTTGACAACTGCAGTGCCAGTATAATCACTCTTAACTGAAACGTGGTTGCATCCTCAGGTGTACGACTGTGAAATTTTTGACGTATCCCGCTTTCATATCTTCCGTTGTGATCGCATGGCTGGCCACGGTGGAGGTGCACTGCTTGCCATTTCGAAATCTTTGCCTTGTCATCACGTTACCTTTCACAGCAACCTAGAAATAGTGTGCACCTGCGTTGACCTAGGCCATCGAAAACTTATTTTCGCTGTTTGTTACCGCCCTCCCTCTTACCCGTCTTCTTTCAATGCCGAACTTCATGACGCACTACACACACTTTTTGTGCTGCATCCAAAAGCACCTGTTATATTAATCGGGGACTTTAACTTCCCGAATATAAATTGGAATGCTGATCCACCTGCTTGTTATCCATATTCTTCAAAGTGTAATGAATTTCTTGATCTTTGTTCTTTATTTTCTTTAACTCAACTAGTATCTGAACCAACAAGAATTTCAAAGGGTACCGCCAATATCTTAGACATGATATTATGCTCTCATCCTGACCTTATTACGAATGTTTCATGTATACTTGGTGTAACCGACCATCTAGTTCTTTCATTTAACGTTACGTCTCCTCTGTCAAAGCCGGCTGTTAAAAAAAAGTTAATATATGACTACGACAAGGCAAACTTTAACGATATAAACTTGAAATTATCTAACTTCCTTGACCTCTTTTTAAGTAACTTTGATGATCGCACGGTAGACAATAACTGGATCATATTCTGAAACAAAGTACAGGAACTAACTGCTAAGTTTATTCCGTCGTGTATTATATCGTCGAATTCTAAGGCGCCTTGGTTTAATTCCCACCTAAAGAGGCTTTGCAATCGTAAAAAGCGCCTGTACCGCATTGCAAAAAAAAGTTGCTTGGCATCTAAGTGGGACGCGCACAAGAACACCAACGAAGCTTACATAGCAGCTAAAAAACTCGCTAAAAGTATGTTTCAAGAACACACTTTGCCTACAATACTTACAGAAGACCCGAAAAAGTTTTGGCGCATCATAAACCCTTCCAAAGATAATACAATAATCTTAGCTGATTCTAGTGGATCAAAAATACCCGACGCTGAATGTCCCCGAACCCTAAACTCCGTATTCTGCAGTAATTTCATTCTATGTCCTGATCCTGTGTTTCCCACCCTAAATAGCTGCAATTACCCGGCCATGGATTTTATTAGGATCAAGCCACTTGGTTTAGAAACTGCAATTAAAAATCTAAAGATGTCGTCAAGCCCTGGCCGAGACCTGGTTACCGCAAAGTTTTTGAAAAACACTTCTGTTTACTCATCTTTATTACTTTCAAAAATATTCCAGCAATTTTTGGACACCCACCAGCTCCCTGCAGACTGGAAAATTGGGAAGGTGGTTCCACTTCACAAGTCCGGCAACAAATGCTCACCTCATAACTACCGCCCCATTTCTCCCTCACTAGCATTCCTTGTAAAGTACTCGAACATATCTTGTTTTCTCATTTAGTTAAGCACTTAGATGATAACTCATTCCTCACATGCACACAGCATGGTTTCTGCAAACATTTGTCCTGTGAAACACAACTGCTTTCATTCACTCACGATCTTCATCTTATTCTTGATAAATGTTCATGCGCAGACTGTGTTTTCTTCGACTTTGAAAACAAGGTATGCCACAAACTACTCATTTTTAAGCTTAGTAAGCTAAATCTTGACCCTAATCTGTTTGCATGGCTAGAGCACGTTCTTCTTAATCGATCCCAGTTTGTGGCATGTAATAACCACTTCTTTACATTTAGCCCTGTTGAATCTGGCGTTCCTCAAGGATCAGTGTTAGGCCCTCTCCCTTTTTTAATTTATATTAACGACTTACCCAATGAAATTTCTTCGAATATTTATCTCTTTGCCGACGATTGCGTTATTCTTCGTGAAACTTCTGACGCCGATGATGCTAACATTCTGCAAAACGACATTAACGCTGTCTGTAACTGGTGCGACTTGTGGTTAATGAAACTAAACCCATTTAAGTGCAAAACCATGCGTGTAACCCGCCGTGAACTTCCTCTTCCGATCTATTACCTTAGTAATACTGCTATGGAAGCAGTTACATCCTACAAATACCTAGGTGTCCATTTAACCTCTACTCTTTCCTGGTCTTTACACATCGACAGCGTAATCAACAAAAAGTAATCACATGTTAGGCTATATCCGCCGAAACTTCTCTTCCGCTCCGTCATCATTAAAGTTAATTTTGTACAAGACGCTAATTAGGAGTAAAATGGAATACGCTTCGTCAATTTGGGACCCATATGCTGAGACACTAACCCAGTCTCTCGAACGTGTTCAAAATAATGCCTCGCGTTTCATCCTAAATAATTATAATTGCACGGCTAGTGTAACTTCTATGAAAAACATCCTCCAACTTCCACCACTGTCTGCTCGTCGCAAATGCTCTCGCCTGGCTCTGTTTCATAAAATATGCTTCCATAATTCATATCTGCGTGATAATCTTATTTCATCCCCAACCTACATTTTTGCTCGCATTGATCATCATCACAAAGTTGGAGTTTTTCAGTGTCGCACTAGAGCTTGTCATGAGTCTTTTCTTCCTAGGACGTGTCAAGAATGGAACCACTTTCCCGCTGCGTTGATTGCTATTGAAGACCAGGCACAATTCCGTACGGCCATAATCGACACCATCGCTTCAGGCTTCACATGTCTATAACTACATCACTTGCTGCCTTCATTGTTTTCTTTGTTATGTAACCTTTTTTTTTTTTTTTACCCCACTCCCCTCTGTAATACCTTGTGGTCTTGAGGGTATAATAAATGAAATGGAATGAAATTATTAGTACTATGGCAATCTTATTGGCCTTGTATTATTATTTTTTTTTTGTGATTATAGTTTATTCGTTCCCATTGTATTTTTTCTCGACTTATTACTCATTTGTTACATATGTATGCGTTACTGCCGCCCCCCCCCCCCCCCCTCCCATGTAATACCCTCCTGCGAGAGGGCCTTTAGGGGTGTCCTGAATAAAAAAATAAATAAAAATAATAATAAAAATATCATGGAAAACAAGAGAAGATTGTTTAGTGCCATGCGCTGCCGTTTTGCTGGTGCATGGTGATAGAACAATTGCTATGCGATTTCTTTAACGGTGTTGGATGAAATATCGAAGATGTAACGTTTCGAGCCAATGTGAAGGGTTTTAAATCAAAGAAAACTTGGCAGTTCTAACTTTTGCAAATGCAATTACTTGTTTCCGCGCATGTCGAACACAATGCGAGAAGTCCTTGTCAATGCCAAAGTTAGTATTTTTTAGTTTATGGCCATTTGATAAGATTGCTTCTTTAGTTTTGTAACACGTGCAATTCACGATTATGGGACGATTCTTAACAACAGAATGATGACCGAGGCGATGAGCTCTTTCTATGTCGCGAGGTTCCACGGTTCCACGGCGGTTCCACAGTTCCACGGTTCCGCGAGGTTCCACGGCAAAAGTTAATGATTGCTTCTTCAGATTCGGCCCATGTTTCGCTGTCATTAGGGTCAGATATACCATAGAAAATCATGTTATTTTGACGTAATCTGTTTTTGGCATCATCTAGGCAGGGTTCTGATTCTTCAATTCGAGTCATGCTGCTGGTGTCTGTTCGAATCTTTTCAATGTCATTTTGGAGGGGAAGGAGAGCTTGGTAGTGTGTTTCTAGATCAGACATTCATTTGCATAAGTCTGTTATTGTTTTATCAGTGGTACTTACCTGGGCCTTGAGGCTCTGCACTTCAGTGATTAGCTGGGTTTGCCTGTGGTTATTTTTTGAAGTTCTGCCAGTACAGCATCATTTCCGTCAGGACCAGGGTTAGCTTCAATGACTCCCGACAACCTGAGCAAAGAATGAATTAAACAAGCACGCTCAGTGGCAATGGCAAAACAACACTGCGGGCTCGGGAACTACACCAGAAGATAGTTACTTGATTTTTTAGCAAACAGGGTAAATGATTGACTAACCTGCATCGCAAAGATTAGCGGACTAGAGGGCTGCGTTGAGGTGCAGTCACCGAGCCCACGGAGCAGTGTCAGTGGCAGGTGCACTTTTATATTGGACAAGGTGGTTGATGTCGATGATGAAGCGGCCGTCCTTGAAACTGTTGTCAGCGGCAGCCACTGTTCCCCTTGCAGCATGGTGACCCCGGGCGTATTGCTGACGAGCGGCAGGTAGACGCATCCTGACGCTGCTTCGGAGCACGGCAGTGTGCACTTCGGTGATGCACCGACAGAAATGCCGGCCAAGGTCGGCAGCAGCAGGCTGGCGAACAAACGGAGCATCGCCTGCATTGCAAAGATTTGCGGATTAGATGGCTGTGTTGAGGTGCAGTCACTGAGCCACATCACGTGACTCGATGACTGTTCGGTGCATAACCAACTCTTATGGTAAAAAGCATGTGCTGTTCGCACTGTTCCATTGTCAGGTTCAGCGTGATTAGCCACTGGTCAAAGATTCTGAAATCTGGAGAGCCGCGCTGAGTTCGCGCAATGCTCACTCCCCCCGCCCTTCCTCTACCCTCGTTCATCCGCTGTCCATGCAAATCCATGCGACTGGCCATGACACTGTCATGCCCTCTCTGTAAATCCAAAGCTATTCCTGTGATGGGTAGCTCGAGTTACAAAAAGAGACAGATGTGTGCCTATAAACAGTGTCAGAAATGAGAGGCTGCTGTATGGTGTGTCGCTGGCGTGATGGCTGGCGTGAGCCACTTTGTTGCCATCCCGTACATTCGCTTTCATTTGTGAGGCGGTTTGTCAGCTTTCTGAATGCCATGCGGCTGCTGTGAATAGATCTTCATCGATTTGGCACTAACTGGTAACTTTATTCACTGACGCCCAACGAAGCAGCACCGATTAGGCCTAGGCAGTGGGGCCATGACTAAAATTCGCCATTGGCTGATGAGGTAATGGGTCGCAGACCATCATGGAATGCTTGCTGCTAATATGTTCATGTGGGTGGCTTATCAGTGATTAGTCTTGAGATCAGATATGTGGTTTAGATTGACTGCTATTGAAGCGGCGTAGAGTTCGTTTCTGCATATACCACACAATATGCAGCCTGTTGGCACCTAATTGGCTCGATCTGAGCGCATGCTTTTTCACTTTACATGTACGCTGCCTTCGGTGCCGTTCTCGTGTCGCGTTATCATTTCAATCGATCCTGTCTACCCGGTCGAACCTTGCACCAACAGAGGCTGACCCAGTCGACGCAGCACTGTTGTGTGAATTGCAGTGTTTGGGCAAGGTGTGTGCGATCCCTGCATCGCAGCGATGTCATGGAGCGCTCGAAATAACAGTTCGCGACCGCGTCAGCTGGGGTGGTTTGTCTGTGGTGCGCTCGATGCTCCTTTTGTGTAGAAAACGAAGGGAAATGCTCGCTTGGGCGGCATCAAGCATGAGGGGCTCCATTGCACACGCAACATGTGGCATTGCGCGGGTCTGTACACCGAATTTATCATATATTCGAAAAATAAAATAGTAGATACTGGATTTGCAAATCAAATTATTCGAACATTCAGTATTCGATTTAACTTGGTGATATTCTAGTATTCACACACTTTTACTTATTTGTTCACATTTCTTTTAGCGTTTATTTCTGTGGAGCATTATCTAACGAATGTGACAGCAGCGAAACTTTGCATAGCGCGCATATGGAGCCAAATAATTGTTAAGGGGGTGCCGTGTCGCGTGTATGTTACTTGGTAGCCAATGGGTTAAAAGCAGCTCCTTTTCTTTCACTTTCGTTTGTCTTTTAGAAAGTCTAAAAAGGGAAATTTGTACTAGCAGCTTTCATGGTGGAAACTATCTTCCGCAGTTTATTGATGTTCAGGGAAGAAACGGTATTAATTTTTTACCTCACTTGTGAGGACACTGCACAATTACTGGGGGCCTCAAACCGGTCCAAAAGAATTTGGAGCACAAAAGAAAAAAGAAACTGAATTCTTTTGCAGTTCACCACTCAATTTGGCACTCTGGTGTAGTAGTTTCACCATGCTCATGTTTCAGCTTTCAATTTTAATGTGTATGTGTAAGCTGTGGTGAAGTTCCATTTCCTTTTTCTATTTCTTTTTCTTCACGCTTCTCCTGGCATTGGGGCCCCAAAAGCTTTTGCAGTCAGGTGTGTGCATGCTGATAGCTTGCATTCGAGTGGCAAAAACTAGATTCCGTGGACGCTTTTGTTATTTCCAACTTGGGAAATAGACACCATAAGGTCAAGAGTTTGCCTCAGGATGTAGCATGCATACTGGCAACAAGTATTGTAGCTGGCAAATGTGTAGCTGGCAGACGACTAAATAGGGTGTACACATTGGATGAAGATTACATTATTTGCTGCGGGGGTCAAGTGCTAAAGTGTGTGGTGTCTGCTATCTAGGACCTATAAAGTGAGAGCTGGTCCCCACTTTGCTGCACATAAAAGGGGCACTGCAGTGGGTTCGTGAACTTGCTGGCAAGGCATAGGCAGGGCTACATCACTTCAGTCAACGAATGCATTTATACTGTGATATGTACAAAAGCTGCTACTACTAAGGACTGCAGCACTGGGTTAATAGTTGCAGTTCATGGGTGTGAGCTTGCAAAGACTATGCTCATTGATGCAGTGTTATAGCAAGCTGGGTTCTCTACAAAGGGCCCTGCCCACTGGGGCTTGGGACCAGCTGCGTGTCAATCGCCAGAAGTGCTGTGGTAAATCTGCTGGTTGAAGGAGCGTCTGCACATCTTGGACAGTGCTGGAGAAAGATGCTATAAGAAGAGCTCTTTTGCTCTCCTTGCATTGTGTATATGTGTGGCGCACTGCGTAAAGTGAGCTGCGCGTATAGGCAGCAGGTGCTGCATTTGACCTGTGTTGGTGGCCACAGGGTGGGTTTGCTTGATGACAGTGCTTATCCTCAGTCAGCCTTAATTGCGACACAGTTCTTGGCAAAGCGTAAGGGCTTGCCCATCCACCTTATTCCTCAGGTTTGGGCCTTGCTGACTTTTTCCTATTTCCCAAACCTATACTGGCACTTGAAGGAATAGCATTTCGGGACTATTCAGGACATCCAGAAATCCATTATGACACAGCTCAAGGGCATTCCAAAGAATCAGTTCAAAACCAGTTTTGGAGGCCTCTTAAAGCTGGAAAAGCTGTGCATGAAAATATAAGAGAAACTGCTTTGAATAATCCTCAACACAGTTTGCTGCAGTGATTTCAATTTTAAGGCAGAACTTTCTTGTCAAACCTTGTAGTTTAGGCAATTTATATGCATGGTTTACTGTGAAAGATTTAATACAAACCATACCATTTTGCCAGACGTTAAGGTTCAAAGCTAATGTATGTACAGGCTGTTTCACACTTAGGGGGAAACTCGGAGTGCATTGCAACGCAATGCGGCGAGCGCTGGAATCGGGCAGCAGCGGCAGCTCGCGCAGATGCAGACGCTCGAGGGGCGGAGTCTTGAACCGCGTCTTCTGCTACAGCAGTGCGTGCAGGCCGCATTCTCTGGAAGCATGCTACTGTCAGGGGCAGTGCGCGGATTTCATTGTTACTGCGGGAACTGAGCCGGTAATAAGCGCTGTGCAATGCCAACCTCTGAGCCTTCATTGGCGATAATGGGGTTCTACAAACTTCTTTTGACAGCATGCTTCGTTTGTTCTTTCGAAAGGCCAGGATACTGAGTGCGTGCACGTATATTTCTTTACTGTGCATGCTACCGCAATACGCAGCAACTAGAAAGAGACATCAAAATGTGCGCGCAATGTGCTAGGTCTTTATTTGATGTGAAAGGAAAACAAAGCACTCAATAATAACTATGCGAGTCAAACACAATGAAACAAATGGATACAAATAAAGGAATGCTTTAGTTTAAGACAATCAGGTGGAAGTGATTCTTCTCGACAACGGTTCATTACACCAGGCAGGCCCTGCCTGCCGGCGGGGAAATGCATGCGTTACGCTCTGAACTTCACTTAGTATCTTGTCAGGTCCCCAGTGGCAGCGATGACAGCGCTCATTCTGGAGGGCAGTGAGGTGTAAAGTGATTTGGTCAGTGATATGTTCATTCACAGCGCATCCCGCTCGCTGACGATGGTGGACCAGAGTCTATCCTGGTACAACCCATGCAGAGGATAGCGCACCAGTGATACTTTCAATGAGCCCCAGACATTTTTGATGATGTTGAGGTCCAGGAATTGGGGTGGCCACTCCAGGGCAGTGATGCCACTCTTCGAGCAGTTCTATCATAACACAAGCAGTGTGGCTCGGCGACTGATCGTGTTGGAATATATAGTCGCCTTCCGGGAACGGGCCATCAAGAACATACGGAATCAGTACATTGTCTATGATTGCCTCGTCCCTTTCAGCAGTGAGCTTGCCTTCGAGCCGTATCAGTGGGCCAAGACCATCTTTGGTAATGCAAGCCCACACCCTGACACTAGATTTGAAGATTATAACAGCGCTAACACATGCAACCACAAAGGAACAAGGACGAGGCACAAGCGCTGTGTCTCGTCCTTGTTCCTTTGTGGCTGCATGTGTTAGTGCTGTTATAATTTTCAAATCAAGTATGCACCAACTCGCCTAGATAGAAGTTTTAATGAAATACCCTGACATTAGTGCGCCTGCTCGCTGATACCCATTGCAGGTATTGCGGCATGTAGTTGGGACAAAGAAAAAAGCATATTTTGAGTACTGATATTTTACATTAGGTAATTAACTTGTCTAAGAATCTGGGCCAACCTCGCTTAAGTTCATGTTCACAGCATGGATTGCGAGCACTGGCTTGAATCGCAAGCGCATGTACTGCCTCAGGCTCGATGGTGACCCTGCAATACTGAATGGAATAAGTTTTCTTATCTCGGTGCACTGGCCCACTTTATTAAGCAAATATGTTAACATGGTACAGTTGCACTGTTTTTTTTTCTTTAGTGGAGAAATATTTCAACACTGAATTATTAGTCTCCCCGAAGCCAAGAAAATTAGGCTGAACCCACATGTGAGGTAAACCAACCGAAATATTAAGAACTGGTATCTTAATTGTACGAATTAATAACAATTGGTTTTAGAATATAACTTGCCATATCTTGGCAGGGTGCCACATTCATTCTCACTGGTCGCCATTAGTTGTAAACGTGGATTCATCACTGAATATGTTTTTCCATTGTTCCACAGTCCACCCTTTGTGTTCTTGTGCAAAATCGAGCCGCTTTACTCTATTTGTGGCCCTAAGTAAACACTTTTGTGTAGCTGATCTGCTCCTTAGGCCAGCTTCATTGAGCTGCTGCCTAATGGTAGACCTCGAAGCCCTCAGCGTCGAGCTTTATCGTAACTCTTAAAGCGAGGCACGGGGGGCTTCACACCAGCTGAAGCAATGAACAAGTCCTCCTCATCCATTGTGGCCCTTTGTGGACGTTCGTAAGGAGCATCCTTGATGCACCCTTCTTTCTTGTAGGATTGCAGTATCCTGTTCACAGCTTTAGGTGACCGTCTTGTCATCTCTGCCATGTTTTTTTGAGTATAGTTCCTAAAACGCAGTTCAATAATCTCCACTCGTTCTTTCTCTGGTACACTGGCCATGTGAACAAGGCAAATGATTTAGCACTGTTCTGGTCAGATGGAAAAGATGGAATGAGATAAGACAAACGAGCACCACCTATATTCAAATCAATTTTGAATCCTGTAAAGCTGCTTGTATCTGCAGAGAGTCACATAGTTATTATTGTTGAATGCGTAGTTACTACTGTGGAGTGTTGTTATTGTTAAATGCTTCGGTCATTCGTGTCACCAATGACCGAAGGAAGGAGGTGACATTGCATGTTGGCTTTTCAAAATCATTTCCTTTTTCTCTTAAGCAGTTTAAAGATGCAGCGCCCACCTTTCAATTCTCACCGCATCGCGATGCAATGTGCTCCGAGTTTTCCCTTAACTGTGAAACAGCCTGTACATTTTACAGCACTTGAGCCACAATGAAATTGTATGTTTACCTCAACGAAGCATTTGTGTAGGGATAACTCACGACTCTGAGCAGCTTTCTGTAGTTTAGTGTGTGGAATATTGATCTTTTGTCTCTCCTAATTACTAAAGCAGGCTGCACCTAGTGAAGATTTTTATGCTATGATTTCATAGTTCCTGCATGATGATGATGATGGTCATTATAATGCAGGAGGCGAGTACATCTACGAGCAGGTGAATGAAGTGCACCACACGTCATCAATTCAGACATACTTCCAGTGTGGGCCCCAGGAGACACGAGCTAACATGCTAGTGGAACTACTATGCCAACTCATCACTGAACCTTGCTACAACATCCTGCGCACTCAAGAACAGCTAGGTGGGGCTTTTGATGTTGTTTGTTTCCAAATTAGATGGTGTGTACTTTTGAATCCAGAAGGCAGCTAGTAGCGATATGTATTTATAAAGTGACTATTAAATAATCATATTCTGCAGAACTAAGTGGCTGCAATTACCTTAAATGATCTGCTGTTCCCAAAATGGCATGTTCAAGACATCAGGCCATGATTGAAATGCATGCTGGTCTTATGAAATTTCCTTGTAAAGTTTCATTTTGCTGGATTTGGTTGCAAATGTCAAAATGCCAGAGAATCGCTATTGTATATTGTGATGATGCACCATTTCACCTCATAACTTGAGAGCTCCAAATTGTATAAGCTATTTTCTGGGCATACAAACATTTGGCTTGTTTAGACAAGCATTGGTTATAGTGTTGCATGTGTATATTGTCACGTGGTAGTGACGGTGAAGAAGGCAGCAAAACTGTGATTAACGAAACTAGCGTTTTATTGGGTGAACTTGTGTCCTCAAAAGCAGGCTACACTTAAAGAACAACGATAGTGGCAAACACACTTGGCGATCGTCGAAAATCCAATCAGTGGGTCAAGCGCGTCTGCTTTTATACATCAGTCATCGAAGGTTACAGAGTAATCGCTGGGACCCGCGTGTCTTCCAGAAAGTTCTACATCATTCGCGTCACACGGTGAAATCAGATTACACAAGGTTCAGTGACAACAGACAGCAGATAGGACCATCGATAACTTTCGAGAAACTTCCGATACATGCAAGTGCGTCATGCGCTATGCAATAAGCTTTGTTAGGCGGTGAAATGCGGTCACCCAATAAAGATAAACAAGTGCACGTGTCAATACCCCCCCTTTAGAAAGCATCGTCCCGAGGCTACAAACATTAGAGAGCGAAACACAAAAGTACACTTAATAAAAGTAACAAAACAACGAAAAGAAACAAATTCCAAAGTAACACAGTCCGAAAAAAAGAAAGTCCAAAGGTCAGCTACACAAAGTGCCAAAGTTCATTAGTGCTGGTAAAACGGGCTTAAGTCACACAACGTGGACTATTTCAGGCCGTGAGCAGCGCCGCTATGATAGCGAAGTGCCATCTGGTACGACCTCATAGTCGAGTGCGCCAATGCGTCCGATGATCTTGTAGGGTCCGAAATAACGGCATAATAGCTCCTAAACTAAGTTCTCGTTGGCATATTGGGGTCCAAACTCAAACGCGGTCGCCGAGCTGGTACTCGACATAGCGTCGTCGAAGGTTGAGTGTCTGCTGTCGCTTCTCTGCTGGTTCTTGATCCGCAGGCGCGTGAGCTGTTGGGCATCTTTGGCGCACTGGAGATAGGTGGTGACATCAAGATTCTCTTCGTCGGTGACGTGCGGCAGCATGGCGTTGAGAGTCGTCCTCAGGTTCCTGCCGTAAACCAGCTTGAACAGCGTGATCTGTGTTGTTTCTTGCACCGCCGTGTTGTCAGCGTAGGTTACGTACGGCAGGACGGCATCCGAGGTCTTGTGTTCGACGTCTACGTACATTGCTAGCATGTTGGTGAAGGTCTTATTCAAGCGCTCCGTAAGACCGTTCATCTGCGGGTTTTAGGCAGTTGTCCTCCTGTGGCTTGTCTGGCAGTATTGCAGAATGGATTGGGTGAGCTCTGCTGTAAAGGCCATTACTCTGTTTGTGATGAGGACTTCTGGGGCGCCATGCCGCAGCAGGATGTTCTTGACGAAGAATTTCGCCACTTCGGCTGCGTTGCCTTTTGGAAGAGCTTTCGTTTCAGCGAAGCGGGTGAGGTAGTCCGTCGCCATGACGATCCACTTATTTCCGGTTTTTGACGTCAGAAAGGGCCCCAACAAGTCCATTCTGATCTGCTGAAATGGTCGGCAAGGAGGCTCGATCGGCTGTAGTAATCCCACTGGCCTTGTCGGTGGTGTCTTGCGTCGCTGACAGTCTTGGCATGTCTTGACGTAACGGGCAACGTCGGCGGTCAGGCATGGCCAGCAATACTTTTCCTGTATCCTCGATAGTGTCCGGGAAAATCCGAGGTGTCCAACGGTTAGATCGTCATGTAGGGCGTGCAATACTTCTGGACGCAGCCCTGAGGGAACAACAAGAAGGTAGTTGGCGCGGACTGGTGAGAAGTCCTTCTTTACAAGTAGGTTGTTTACAAGTAGGTTACAAGTAGGCTGGAGCTATCAGACAATCCTCGCCTAAATGCCCTAGAGAAACGTCGGTGTGCCCTTCCAAATACTCGACAAGGCTTTTTAGCTCTGGGTCTGCTCATTGCTGTTCAGCAAGTCTTCCACGTTTATTATTCCAAGGAAAGCGTCGTCATCCTCGTCATCTCGTGGTGGCGGGTCAATGGGGGCACGTGATAGGCAATCGGCATCAAAGTGTTTTCGTCCAGACTTGTAGGTTACAGTGATGTCGTATTCTTGTAGTCTGAGGCTCCACCGCGCCAGCCGTCCTGAAGGGTCCTTTAAGTTCGCAAGCCAACACAATGTGTGATGGTCGCTGACGACTTTGAATGGCCTGCCATATAGGTAAGGGTGGAATTTTGCTGTAGCCCAAATGATGGCAAGGCATTCCTCTTCAGTTGTAGAATAATTGCCTTCCGCTTTTTACAGCATCCGGCTAGCGTAAGCTATCACCTGTTCAAATGCATATTTCCTCTAGACCAGGACAGCACCGAGGCCTAGGCTACTGGCGTCAGTGTGGATTTCGGTATCGGCATCCTCGTCGAAGTGCACAAGTACTGGAGGTGACTGCATGCGTCGTTTGAGTTCTTGAAATGCGCCGGCCTGCAGTGTTTCCCACTTGAACTCGACATCACATTTAGTTAAATGTGTCAGTGGCTCAGTGATGCGTGAAAAGTCCTTGACAAAGCACCTGTAATAGGCACACATGCCAAGGAATCTACGCACTGCTTTCTTGTTGAAGGGCTGCGGGAAATTTGCGATGGCAGCTCTCTTCTGCGGGTCAGAGCGGGCTCCAGATTTGCTGATGACGTGGCCCAGGAACAGAAGCTCATTGTAAGCGAAGCGGCACTTTTCCGGCTTCAGAGTGAGCCCTGGTGACTTAATGGCCTCTAGTACTGTCGTGAGCCGCCTAAGGTGATCGTCGAAATTCCTGGCGAAGACGACGACGTCATCCAAGGAAACAAGACAGGTCTGCCACTTCAATCCTGCTAACACCGTGTCCATGATGCACAGGAACGTTGCAGGCGCCGAGCACAGTCCGAATGGCATGAGCTTGAACTCGTAGAGGCCATCTGGCATGATGAAGGTGGTCTTTTTGCGATCTCTCTCGTCGACTTCAATTTGCCAGTAGCCAGACTTGAGATCCATCGACGAGAAGTATTTAGCATTGCAGAGCGGATCCAATGCGTCTATCCGTGGTAGGGCGTATACATCCTTCTTTGTGATTTTATTCAGTTGACGGTAATCGACGCAGAAACGTAAGGTTCTGTCCTTTTTCTTCACCAAGACAGCAGGAGATGCCCACGGGCTTTTCGACGGCTGGATGATGTCGTCGCGCGACATTTCGTCAACTTGTTGTCTTAGAGCTTCACATTCTCGCGTCAAAACTCTGTGAGGGCTCTGGCGGAGTGGTCGAGCGCACTCTTCGGTTATGCGATGCTTTGCGACTGGTGTTTGTCGAATCCTCGATGACGTCGAAAAGCAGTCTTTGTATCGTCGGAGCAGACTTCTGAGCTGTTGCTGCTTAATTATGAGGAGACTTGGATTTATGTTGAAGTCTGGTTCGGGAACTACGGTCGTCAGGGTAGATGCAGCAGAATCCGACAGGACAAACGTATTGCTGGTTTCCAGAATTTCCTCGATGTATGCGATCGTCGTGCCCTTGTTGATATGCTTGAACTCCTGGCTGAAGTTTTCAGCATCATTCTTGCTTTCCCTCTGTGCAGTCGAGCGATCCCTCTTGTGACGCCAATTTCATGGTTAAGCAGTAGACGCTGGTCGCCTTCGATGACGCCTTCTATGTCTGCTGGTGTTTCGGTACTGACGGAAATAACAATGCTGGAGCGAGGCGGGACGCTCTCTTGATCTTCAAGCACACTCAAGGCGTGGTGACTACGGCAGCTCTCTGGTGGTATCGCTTGATCTTCCGACAGTGTTATCGACTTCGCCTTTAGGTCGATGACTGCACCGTGTTGTATCAGGAACTCCATGCCGAGAATGACGTCTCGTGAACACTGTTGGAGGATAACGAATTTGGCAGGGTAAGTGCGGTCATGAACCGTAATTCTTGCCGTGCAGATTCCAGTTGGTGTTATTAGGTGTCCTCCAGCGGTCCCAATTTGTGGGCCTTCCCACACAGTCTTAACTTTCTTCAACTTGGTGGCGAAGGGTCCACTCACGACGGAGTAGCCAGCTTCTGTGTCTACTAATGCGGTGACTGCGTGGCCATCTAGAAGCACGTCGAGATCGGTGGTTCTTTTTCTTGCGTTGCAGTTAGCTCTCGGCGTCGGATCACGGCTGCGTCGCGTTGATGTGTGGCTTGTACGTTGCGGCATCAGGTCCTTATTCGGTGCGTTCTTTGCTTTCAGGCTTCGTTGGGATGGTGGCGTGTCATTGTGATGTTGTCGAGATAGACTCGGCATCTTCGTGGATGGCAGAGGATCTTCGTCATTTCAACGAACAACCGCACCTCCATCGGTTGCTGCTTTTAGTTTTCTGGATATCAGCTTGTAGACCGGCCCCGGGCTTGGTCAATGTATGGTCGGCGTTGCGGGGACATGTAGCGACCAGGTGACGGTGAACGGGATGGTCGTCGAGAGTTCCACTGAATGGCGGCTACCTAATCGACGATGTCACGTGGGTGCTCCCCAAGCTGTGGACGCGGCGCGTTGACCACGAACCCTCTCAGTCCCAAGTCACGGTATGGGCATCGGCGGTACACATGGCCGCCTTCTCCGCAGTGATAGCAGAGCGGTCGGTGGTAGGGGCTTGCTAAATGTCTGTCTTCCTCGTGTAGCTGCGCTGGGCGACGGATGTGTGTGCTGGCAGTGGCGGCGGTAGACGACCGAATTGCGGCGTTACAGGGCTCTGGCGCGGTTGCGGAGGACAACCGTGATGGTGTGCGACGGCGGCGTAGGTCATCACTTCCGGCTGGGGCTGCGATAATTGCGGGTTCACCTCAGGAACTCCAAGCAATCGCTGAACCTCTTCTTTCACGATGTCGGCGATCGAGGCCACTTGAGGCTGCGACAAAGGCAAGACCTTGCGTAGTTATTTGCGCACAATGGCCCTTGATGGTCTCTTGAAGGTCATCGGAACCCAGTTCTTGGGTGGCGCACTGCGGCGTGAGCACTTGTCAGTTATACTGCAGAGCGCGCATTTCCAGAGTTTTCTCAATCATCGATGCCTCTGTACAAAACTCAGCTACGGTCTTGAGCGGGTTGTGAATCAGTCCGTTGAAAAGTTCTTGCTTGACGCCTCGCATCAGGAAGCAGACTCCGACATTTCCGGGTCGGCTTGCCGGAAAAGACGGGCCATCTCCTCCATGATGATCGCTATGGTCTCATCGGGAGGCTGTACTCGAGTTTCTAGTAGACCTTGGGCACGCTCTTTACGCACAACGGTTTTGAATGTTTGTAGGAAGCCACTTCGGAACAGGTGCCACGTCGTTAAGGTGGCTTCTCGATTCTCGAACCATGTCCTGGTGGCATCTTCCAATGCGAAATAGACATGTCGCAGCTTGTCATCACTGTTCCAACTGTTAAACATAGTGGCCCTCTCATACATCTCCAGCCAGCTTTCTGGGTGCTCGAATGTGGAACCGCGGAACGTCGGTGGCTGCCTGGGCTGCCGCAGAACTATTGGGAATGCTGCGGCTGCCATTGGGGCTGTCTTGGCCATGACCTTCTTGGTCGTCGCTGGTAGAAGTCCGTGTTCCGGGGGCAGCTGCTGTAGCCGGCGGCTTGCTCAATGTTCCGGGACGATGTTGTTGTTGTCTTTGCGGTTCGGGCTTGGATCACGGCTTGTCGGGGGCATCCGGTACATGAACGTAAAGCACCTCCACCAGATGTCACGTAATAGTGACAGTGAAGAGCGCAGCAAAACTGTGATTAACGAAACTAGCGTTTTATTGGACGAACTTGTGCCCTCAAAAGTAAGCTACACTCAAAGAACAACGATAGCGACGAACACACTCGGCGATCGGTGAAAATCTGATCAGCGGGTCAAGCACGTCGGCTTTTATACATCAGTCATTGAAGGTTCCAGAGTAATCACTGGGACCCATGTATCTTCCAGAAAGTTCTACATCATTCGCGTCGCGCGTTGAAATCAGATTACACAAGGTTCGGTGACAACAGACAGCGGATAGAACCATCGATAACTTTCGAGAAACTTTTGATACATGCAAGCGCGTCCTGCGCTGTGCGATAACATCTGTTAGGCGATGAAACGCGGTCACCCGATATAGTTAAACAAGTACACTTGTCAATATTGTATTTGCCCACTGCATCTGTAATTCAGTTCTGCTTTTTAGAGAAAGTGTTTTAAAGAAAAAGGCTGTAGTAGGAACATGTTGCACATACTCTGAGGTATACACAAGTTCTAGTAGAAACAAGTCTGTCGAGGCTGGTATTTTTGTTAATTTTTGGGTAATATATTGATTATGATAAAAGAAAATAAAGGTCAAAGCCCAATTTTCTGAATTTTGTGGCAAAACCCTAGCACCAGTATGTCAGTGTGACATCACAAATTTCAAAGTACAGTCAACGACCGATTTCTTCAGACATGCCTGATAATTTGGACACATTTGCAGCGCCATCACGTACGTACCTTATAGAGCCCCTGTATACTGTTGTCTGGATTTTCAGATGCTGACACCCTTCGCAATCTGATTTATCAGATTTGCCGTAACCGCAGGTCCGAAACAGCATCAATCGAAGCCACTGCTACCGCCATTTTGATTTTTGAGCCATAGGCTATAGAAATGCCTGGCGCACAGTTTTAGCCATTTGGCTTTAGTACGACAAGTATATTAAATTGACTGAACTAAGACGCTACTAACCATCATGCCAGAAGGCGACCGGCATCGTTACAATGGGAAAGTCAATTTAGAAAAGCGACCTAAAGAGCTTGAAGTGTCCAATTTAGCAGCTGCTTAGCTGCAAAAAGTTGCAACTACAAAAACAAGGAGATTTCACTATTTTTCATTGTATGTCTATGAGTTTTCCCGCCTTGAATTTTGGCCTTTGGCATCCTTGAACTCCTTGAATTGTCCTTGAATTTGGGTCATATGTGATGTGCAAACCCTGATTGCAGTGAAGCCTACCAGAAGTGGAAAGGGGCCACTGTCACGGGACATTATGTGTTCCTTAATTATATATGTGTGCACCTGCCATCTCCTGTCGTAGTATGAGCACTGAGACACCTATTATTGTACTGGCTGGCCTTCAGAGCTATATTTCGGACATGGCTGTGGAGATTTGAGTCCTTGAGGGCACTTAAAGTTATGCTTTCATTTTTTCAGATGTTTTCACGGTCCCTAGGGAGTCTGAAAAAATCTGGCATTGACTGTATGTGTTCTGTATTTGGGCCATTGTGGACTCTGTAAATGTTCTTGAAACTTGCCAAATTCAGTCTTCATCTCATTTATAATACAGTGTAGTTTATGTGTTTAGCGATAAAACATATTAACTAGGTATGAGGAGCTGCCATCAAAATTGATGATGTCTCTGTGAGCTGGCGCAGAAACTTCATAATGGCAGTGCCATCTGCCTTTAATTTTTGTGCTGTTTTACAGCGAATCTGTTAGCCTCTAGCTGGTAGGCGTCTGCATCCGTGGGAAAAAAATGTGGGCCGATTCCGGAAGGATCGAGTACCACCTGCGGTGGAGGTGAAGCAGGCTTCAAGCACCCAGCAAAGTGAAACAAAAAGTGCATATATTCTTTGGAATCACGCGTACCACAAACAGAACAGCATTCGTTTCAGTAAATAACAAGCACAAAACAAGCATCGAACCACATAATTGATGATAAGCAGCTCCTGATAACAATGCAAAGCACGTAGCGCTCCCCGCATACATCTCCCAGTAAAGATTATTATTGTTGCGAAAAATATTTTTTTTTAGTGTTTAAGAAATACCTATTTGTATCTTCTCACATGTATAGCACACTTGTAGAGCTATCTAATGATGTATCACACATATTTGTAGACTGACCACCGAGGCTACTTTTCTGACCTTGGACACAAATCTTTTTGCAGAAAAAAATTGAACTTTATTTGTTTTTTTCAGGTGACCAGCTAAACCTTCAAAGCTTCAAATATTTTTAGGCTATACTATGTGAACCGGGCTACAACTCTGTATTTGTGCCTTCCAAATTTTTGTGTTCTGAAACAAAAATTCAAACTTTGCAATTTTCCTCCCTTTCTTTCTAGTGCCAAAAGCACTTGGAAGTATTCAGATATTTAAAAAATTGGCTATTTTAGTAGCCACACCACTTTATTGTCTTGCCATACACACCGTTTGAACAACTGGATCATACAATGTGCCTTTTAAAAAAAAAATGTTGATTGATGCCTTCTAGCTCAGCTGGAAAAATAAATTACCCCCGAAATGCTAGAAAATTTTTTACAATAAAAATAAACTTGGAGAACGATTTTTGAACTTAAGAACATATGTGGAAAGTTTTTTAGTTATATCTGTGATGTTCGAAAAAAATGCTGCCTGATTTGGCGTGACCCATATAATTTTTTTCTTTAGTGTCCCTTTTGTAATGCTCTCTTGCAACCATTTATTTATGTTGAGCTTGGTTCTGGTCTATAACTGAATATAAACCAAATTGACTACTATTATAAATATTGGATTGACACTATTCTATATATTGCTAAAAAAAAGTGAAGTGCATTAAAAAGTATTTGGGACTTGTTTCCTTCCTTCTGCTGGAGCGGAGAAGCTGAATTTTGAAGTGCATTTTCTTCTGTGCTCATAATGGGTAGAATAATGAATAACAAGGATGGCAAAGGAATTGACAAGGGCAAGCATTGACTTAAGTATAGATTGGAAGTGTAGATACAAATTGCTAAAAAAGTGTTTCTCATTTTGGAATCTCGAGCTCATTTAACACTAACCTGCAAAGTTTATTACCTCATGCTTGTATCAGTTGTAACAAAATCAGTTTGCACTAGTATTTCTCTGAGCTGAAGCCAAAATTTACACCAAAACCTCTGAAATGAGCAGCAATCATTGCATACATGCTATTGAAGTCAACTTGGTTGTATTTGAAAGAAAAGCTCAATTTCTCCCTACCAGTGGGTCTTTTTGCTCTGTAGTGTTCTGGAAAGCACTTGTCAAAAGAAAGTACCAACGCTGTTGACTGCCAGGCACGTATGAGGGAAGCACAGCATCCTATTGTCCGAGCAGCTTACCTGTTGTCAGCTTCATGACGTTGGAGTGCGCACATGTGTGCACCATTTTGTCTTCTTGTTGAAGAGGTGTGCAGTAGTGACAGGTAAATAGTAAACCTCAGGTTTGAATCACATCCAAAGTGAATAATAATCCTGGTCGAATAATTTTGAATCAAGTAGTTCGAATACTGGTACTCTTCTTCTATACCACATATTTTGATGAAGAAAATGCGAAAGCACTTGTAGTTAGGCTGGTACAAATTCAGATTTTTTTGTTAAGAAGTGAATTGTATATTAGAGAATGATCTTGAAATGAATAGTTGTGGTATTTGCATAAATATCTTGACACAATGGCCAGAAGTTGACAAATTAAAACGGAAAATGGGGGAGGAAAAAGGCTTTATTCGCAAACATGAAAAATTTTATTTAGGGGGAACAGTTTATTTATTTATTTTGTGTGTGTGCTGTGGAGATATTTTCACCCAGAAGCACTAGTACATATGTTACGATGCCAGCAGTATGGCCAGCAGCACAGAACATTTATTTACTGACATTTTCTCAGTGTTGTGGTCCAGTATACTGGAAGTTTCATGTTGGTCAAGGCCACGAGGGAGTTTCACTTTCCCCAGTAACAGAGCTGTGTGTTGCAGAGTGTGTTGCACACTGTCACGATTCTGCAAAGTGCAGATTCTGCATGTGACCTTGACTGCATGATGGTGGATGTTTAGGCAATGTTGTGCAAATTAAGCTTGGTGCTTTCGGCCTACGTGTGAGCTTAACCCATTCCATCCAATAAATGCAGACAATGAACTTGGAAGGGACACTTGATGTAGTTTTCAGTTGGTTGCCTGTAGATCCGAACGCTGCTTTTACAGCCTTCAGTCTAGCCCTTGCGTGTAATCCCAGGCCCATCACCAAAAAGTTGTCACTTTAGCATACGCTAAAGAGGATGAACGTGAAAGCCTGTGCGTTCATGAGACATTAATTAAATTACTTGACACTCTCATCCAAATGCAATGTTACTTCCTTTTACTTGTTTTCTCCCATCAAAGGTCATGGGTTCGAGTGTCTTAATTTACTCTATCTTAATTAACTTTGCCTTAATTGACACCGAAGGTCATGGGTTCGACTCCCACCAATTGTCGTGGGTTCGACTATCAATTTTGTGTCGTTGGCTTTTGGTCCCATCAAAGGTCGTAGGTTCGAGTGCCTTAATTAACTTTGCCTTAATTAAAACCAAAGTTGTTAGGTTTGACTCCCACCAACGGTTGTGCTTTTGGTCATCAATGGTGGCACCATCAATTTTGGTGCCATTGAATTTTGATTCCACCAAAGGTTAAAGGTTAGACTCCACCAAAGGTTGCAAGTTTGAGTGCCTTAATTAACTTTGGCTTAATTAAAACCACACGTGTTGGGTTTGACTCGCACCAGCGGCTGTGGTTTTGACCATCATTGGTAGCACCATCAATTTTGGTGCCATTGAATTTTGATCCCACAGGGATAAGGGTTTGATTCCGCCAAAGGTCGCGAGTTCGAGTGCTTTAATTAACTTCAGCTTAATTAACACCAAAAGTCGTGGGTTCGACTCCCACCAAAGGTCCTCGGTTAAAGTGCCTTAATTAACACCAAAGGTTGTGGGTTCAAGTGCCTTAATTAACTATTTTTTAATTAACTGTGCCTTAATTTAAGGGACACTAAAGGCAAGTACTAAATCAAGCTAAGGTGATAGGGTAGTGCCCGAGAATCTCTAAGGCGTCAATATTATTGTGAATAGAGCCTAAATAATCGAGAAATTGAAGTAAATGCAGGACATGATTAGAGACTCTCCCGGAACATTCAAGCACTTGCTTGATGACGAAAGCACTCCTCAGTGAAATTCTGTCACTAGTACTCAACTACTTGTTGCAGAAAACATCCTTGTATTGTATTATAGGATGAAATAAAATGCTACTTGTCCAGTTCTACTTCATTTTCAGAAAAAAAAAAAAAATCTCAAATGCTAAGTGGCTATGGTGTTGGGCTGCTGAGCACGAGGTCGTGGGATCGAATCCCGGCCATGGCAGCCACATTTCAATGGAGGCGAAATGCGATAATTCAATTTCAATTTATTTTTATTTCAAGAATTACAAGTGTTCTGGTGGATACCAAAGGCTAAAAGCTGTTGGAAAAACAGCTTGACTAGGCCAATGGTCCGTTACAAGGCATACATGGAGGTTGCATCAAAATCGTAGCATTGTTAGACACTCAGAATAAATTAATTACATAAATGCACAATAACAAGACCGAAAATAATATAGAAACTAAGAGAAAAAACATATTTGATACATCAGAAAAATGGAAGTATGTGTGTAAGGGTTACTAACAAAGCTAACACAATTCGCTCTGATATAGAGACTAGATAATACAGAAAACACCCATGTACTTAGATTTAGGTGCATGGTAAAGAACCCTAGGGGATCAAAATTTCCGGAGTCCTCCACTACAGCGTACCTCATAATCAGAAAGTGGTTTTGGCACATAAAACCCCATAATTAAAAAAAAAAAAACTCATTGAAATTACCCTTTATAACGACAAGGGCAGTCGAAAGGTTTTGTTTTCGCTCGACTTTATGCCGCCCACACTTTCGCGTTTCAGTAGTTTCGTTATCACGTAGTGCCGCGGTGGTTTTGCTGGCTTGCGAAACTTGCACAAACTGCATGTAGCAGAGATTTCAACTTCCATGTGATGTCGCGGGATACCCGAACGGTCTATGCCACTTGACCAAACAACAGCTGCAGCGGCGAATCCACCATGCGTGTCTTGGCTCGGTACCGCCATCTGTCGAACACGGTTTCACGCACCAACGGCAGCACAGGGTGGTGATGGCGTATGCAATGTCACCACTCTCCCGGTTGGGTGGCGAGAGATTTGAATTTCGAAGAAGGTATTCAGACCCTTCGGATGCAATTTTCTCGTAAACTAAGTCTTTTCTTGGCACGAAACAAGCATTGTGAGGTTTGTGGAATGGTATTTAAACAGTACATATTGACTTAGTATTTGCCTTTAGTGTCCCTTTAACTTTGCCTTAACACCAAAGGTCATGGGTTCGACTCCCACCAATGCTTGTGGGTTCAGCCATCAATAGTTGCACCATCAATTTTGGTTATTAAATTTTAGTCCCACAAAAAATCGAAGGTTCGAGTGCCTTAATTAACATTGCCTCAGAGGGCCCCTCACCAGGCCCCATAGCAAATTTTGGTTATATGCTGGAAGTTGTTACATGTCCTCTAGGAAGCGTTCTGCCGCAAAAATTGTTCAAATCAGCTTATTAATAACCGACAGAAATATTTCAGTGCCGCGAACCCGTAAGCGAAATTCCTTCCCTGTGTTCTCCCATACCGGACCTCGAGGATCGCGTGACGCATACGTCACAGGCCCCGCCTTCATTTTTTTTCTCCTATCTTTTTTTTTTTTTTTTTTTCGGCGCTACGCACTTCCGCTGATGCCGACACGCACGAGCTGGTGTCTCGTTTGCACAGCACATGATTTTGCGCGCTGTGCACAAGGAAACATGACTAGCAGTATAATTCAGTGCTACACGAATACTGAGCCAGAACAAGCGGATCGTAGAGCATGATCACACGCTGGAACACAGTAGAAAATGGCATAGTTTCGGTACCTACGCACGTGACCGCACGACCGTGGGAACAAACAGACGAAGCGGTAATACATCTCCCTTCCTTTGGTGTTATAGACTATTTGGTTTTCAAAGAAGCTTACTTTGTGTTTTTCTCTTACTTTCTTTGACCTTTCTTTTAAGTTCACCCTTTTTTTTTTATGTAGAGAATCTGCGAAGGATGAGGTGAACCCTATCAAGTGCTGACAATCTCTAAATGTTTGGAGGTCGTCATTTGTAACCACACTAAGCCTCAGCGACTTATCTATTTCAGTTACCAGTAGCAGCAAAGCTTTCTGCGTGTTGCTTTTAATGCCATGTAATTAAAGATTTAACCTTCTGCTGTACTTGCTCAAGTCATTTAGTTCCAGTTTCAGACGTTTGACTGTTCAAGTTTATTTATTCATCCCTGCAATTTGAACTGTTGTCCTGTCTCACAGCGAAATTGTCATACTTAAGAGCGAGTTCATTCACTGTTGTAAAACAGTGCCCAAATTGTAAGCTGGTATATTATACTAAATTTTAATTAGAAGCTGTATCCATGAGACATCAATAAATTGGTATGTCTTGCCTAAATTCTTGTTGTCCTCTTTTCCCAAGGCTACTTGGTTGCAAGTGGACCGCGTCGATCAAATGGTGTTCAAGGCATCCGTATCATTGTCCAGTCAGACAGGCCACCTCTCTTTTTGGATAGCCGTATAGAGGCCTTTCTTGTGTACATTGAGGTAGGTGAATGATTTTTTGGCGATGCAGTGTTGATGTTTAGCTGTGGTCGAACAAGTGTCTGGTGCCAGCATTTTGACCAGGGTTCTTGCTAGGTCCCAGACAGTGACAAGTCCCCTTGTTGAAATGTTGGTTGCAGATACATCCCTGGTTCGACCACCGTCCATCCCTTTGAATTTCCATCTTCCTTTGTATTTATGTAAATGTGGTGTCTGTGACATAGGCATGTTTTTGCGTTTTCTTGTTAATGTGCAAGTGCAGTTTTGACAGCGTGGCATTGGCAAGTGTGCCATATGTATATCTTACATGACACCTTGTCAAGGAGAAAGCCATTTCATCTACAGCATTGTACTGGCAACACTGTTCCAAGTGTTTCTATCCGTGCCGACGAGTTTGCGATGGCACTGGGTTTATGTGGGCCGGGGGACATATTTTAATTCATTCAAGGGAGCAGACACGTGAGAGCTGTGCCCCCTTTCCCCGGCACTTGTGTGCATGTGTGAGTTGTGAGAGAAAAATCTGGAGGCTGTGCCTAGTTACTACCAGAATCCTTCTATGCTTTTCTGGTCATGAAACTCCGTCATCACGCTGTGGGAGAGGTTCATACGCTGCTCAAAGCTGCCGCGACTTGGTGCCACTGTGCCACAGAGGGCATCGTTCGCATACCAAAACATTTAGAGCTGATTGATATGGTGCGTTCTGTGCATGTGCTGGGCTATTTTTTGAGTTCGTCCTCGCAGCCGCTTACGCGGCCGTATGCCGTTATCGCAAGCATCACATTGAAGCACACACCTATTTTGACAAGCACGCTGTCTGCGTCTCTTTCGTCGACCGTCCTGCTCATCGGCATGTCAAAGTTTATCGGTCGGTGTGTGATCAGCGTTTCCGTTTTGTGAGTAGATAAACTCGTCCTGTAGCAGGCGTATAACTCGACTGAACTCTTTCCTTATCATGCCCATTGGGCATAGTTAGGCCGCTAACAATAGTTTGAAACGTCGCTTTCAAGGCCTCCCGGCGCCGCTCATGGACACACTGCACTATAGGACATGAAGGAGAACTATATACTTTTTTTTATCTAAGCAGTTCGCTTTTTTCCGACCAGGCGGTGATTTTTTAACGCGCTTTGACGTTTCACGATCGTCAAAGCAGAAAGCAAAAATGGCCACCCGCTATTGATTGTTTGAAACGCCGCTTTAGAGACCTTACGCCTGCTCACGTACACACTGCACCATTGGATGTGAAGGAGAATAACTATAGTTTTGTCTTCTAAGCAGTTAGGTTTTTTCAGGCCAGGTGCTAATTTTTTGAATGTGCTCCGAAGTTTCGCTATCGTTAAAGTAGAAAGCAAAAATGGCTGCCTCTGGGAGTGGCGCGCGCTTCGAAATATTGTAGACATCGAGATTCCGCTGCGTCTGCGGCTGATTTTATCAATAGATAGAGCTTCAGCGAGTCTCGGGATGCTGCCTGTTCGTCGGACTTTGACTCTGAGAGCACCTACGATGCAAACCAGCTCGGAACAACCGCAGCCACAGCCCGGCACGCCCAACTGAAGTGCTTGCACTTAAATTTGCAGTTAAACCTAATGGCCGGGTTACTCGGGCACAAGAGGTAGTAGGATTGGGTTCAACTAGCTGCGTAGACGTTTCACGTGCTCACTGGCAGTTTGTGGGACCATCCTGTGAAAGGCTTAGTAACAGGACGTAGTAATGGATGAACATTATCATTTAAAAGTGCCACCATTCGCGTGACCATACACTTTGAAACAACTGAATCTAAAATAATTGTGCTTACTGAAATATGGCTAAATTCGTCTGTGGATAATTGTGAACTGTTCTGCATTTTTCCCTATTTTGATATTGTCGCAGCACTGTGCGACTGAGGCAGATAAAGAAGAAGTAGAGTGTGCACGCATTGGCTCAGTTGTAGCCTGTACTCTGCGCCGTCTGGTCCTTCCCTGTGGCTTCCTCCTGAACCTTGTTTCACTCTGCAAATAAATATCTTCCATAACATCTTTGGTGGAGATGCGGGGTAAATCCTGGACAATCCTGGACGATCCAGCTCTACCGACTGTCCGACAGAGTAGACACTTGACTGGTTTACAACCACAAGCAGCGGACATGGCTAATTCCGGAGAAGGCAATGACGACCCCACCGGCGGCGAACCAGGCAGCAATCACGCAGGGCAGGCTGGCTACTGGACACCGCTGCGGGAGCCACCTGCCTTTTTGGGGAAGGCGAATGCACACATCGACGGCTGGCTGAAACACTACAAAAGAGGGAGTCACCACAACCACTGGAGCCCTGCGAAGCAGCTTGATAACATGTTTTTATTTTTTTTTCTCTCGCTGGAACAGCTCTCCTCTGGTTTGAAAACCACGAGAATGTGTGGACAAGCTGGGATAATCTTGTAGAAGAATTCACAAATTGCTTCGGGGACCCGATCTCTAAGAAGAAGGCTGAGCAGACGCTTTCCCGAAGAGCTCAGTTACCTGATGAAACTTGTACAACGTACATAGAGGCTGTTTTGAAACGACGTGGAATCGTCAGCGCCACCCTGACAGATGAAGACAAAGTAGGACATTTGATTAAAGGGATCACTGAAGATGTTTATAATTTTCTTATAATGAAGGAAGATCTTAGTCCTCCATCTGATTTGGAGAAACACTGCCGGGCATTTGAAGTGCTGAAAATGAGAAGGATTGGAACAAAGTTTGGACGCTTAGACAATGTCACCACTATTGCAAGTGTGTCCGTCCCAGCCCATGGCGACATCTCCTCGGGGATACGGCAAGTGGTTGAAGAAGAGCTCGAACGCCTTAAAGTTGTTGACTGTGCTCATGTGTGCCATCAGTGTGCATTTGACGATTGCTCTCACGTGCCACCGGCCACTTCGACACGTCAGAGTTACTGAGAGCTTTGCAGGGCCTATGCTGATCGTCTGGAAAGCAACAACTTGCGACCGCAACCGAGAGGTCTGGGCCGCCAGCAAGATGCACCACAACAATTCTTTCGTGGGCTCCTCCCTCATACAACGAGCCTGTAAGTTCGTTCTTACCTGTAATAATGATCGATCTGCTCGATCGATAACTGCTTAATCGTGAAATTTGCAGTAGACATCGATCACTCTTGACGACGCTTTCTACATCTGCGGGTGTTTCGGTACCGAATGAAATAACAATGCTGGAGCGAGGCGGGATGCTCACTTAATCTTCTAGCACACTCAAGGCATGGTGACTACGAGAGCTCTCCGGCGGTATCACTTGATATTCCGACAGCGTTATCGACTTTGACTTCAGCTCTATAATTATGCTGTGTTGGCTCAGGAAGTCCATGCCGAGAATGACATCTCGTGAACACTGTTGGAGGATAACAAAGGTGGCAGGGTAGGTCTGGTTATGAACCGTAAATCTTGCCATGCAGATTCCAGTTGGCGTTATTAGGTGTCCTCCAGCTGTCCGGATTTGAGGGCCTTCCCATGCAGTCTTAGCTTTCTTCAACTGGGTGCAAGGGCTCCACTCATCATGGAGTAGTCAGCTCGTGCGTCTGCTAAGGCGGTGACTGTGGCCATCGAGAAGCACGTCGAGGTCGGTGGTTCTTTGTCTTGCATTGCAGTTAGGTCTTGGAGTCGGATCACGGCTGCCTCGTGTTGACGTGTGGCTGGAACGTCGCATCGTCAAATCTTTTGTCAGTGTATTGTTTGCTTCTAAGCTTCTTCGGGATGGTGGCGTCTCGTTGATATATCGTCGAGATAGTCTTTTCTGCATCTTTGGCGGAGGATCTTTGTCAGTTCGACGAACAGCTACTGTACCTCCATCGTTTGCTGCTTTTAGTTTTCTGAATATAGTCTTGCAAACCAGCCCCAAGCTGGGCCAGTGTATGGTCAGTGTTGCGGCGACAGGTTGCAGCCTGGTGATGGCAAATCGGACGGTCGTCGAGAACTCCACTGAGTGGCGGCGAGGTAGTCGGCGATGTCATGAGGGCGCTCTCCAAGCTGTGGACATGGCGCCTTGACTGTGAACCCTTGCAGTCCCAAGTCACGGTATGGGCATCGGCAGTACACATGGCCAGCTTCCCCGCAATGGTAGCAGAGTGGTCGGTGGTCGGGGGCGTGCCAAATGTCTTTCTTCCTCGGAGTATTCACTGGCTGACAGGTGGGCAAGGTGGTGGTGGCGGCTGTGGCAGTGTCTGACTTGGGCTTGATCCCTGTGGTCTTCTCAGGAAGAGGTCCGTATTCCGGTAGAAGTCCTTGCTGCCTACGGCTAGCTTGCTGGCCTTGGCGACGTTGGTGTTGTCATCGGGTTTCGGCCTTGAATCTCTGCTTTGAAGGGGCGTTTGGTACATGAACGCACTGGCACCTCCACCAGATGTCGCATAGTAGTGACGGTGAAGAAAGCAGCAAAACTGGGAATGACGAGACTAACGCTTTATTGGACAAACCTGTGCCCTCAAAAACAGGCTACACTCAAAGAAAGGTGATAGCAGTGAACACAGCTGGCGATCAGCAAAAATCTGATATGCCGGTCAGGCGCGTCGTCTTCTATACATGGGTCATCGAAGGGTCCAGAGTAATCGCTGGTGCCCACGTGTCTTCCAGAAAATTCTACACAATTCACGTCGCACATGCAATCAGATTACACAAACTTCGATGACTACAGACAACGGGTAGAAAAATAAATGACACACGAGAAACTTGAAGAAAGGGGGTTAACCAAGGGGCCTGATTTTTAATAATCGTATCATGAGAAGCCAACAATCAAAGACACCAAGGACAACATAGGGGAAATTACTTGTACTTACTAATTGAATTAAAGAAACGATAAATTAATGGCAATGAAAGTGGATGAAAAAACAACTTGCCGCAGGTGGGGAATATTCCCACGTGTTCGCATTACGCACACGTAATGCGTAAGCAAGCGTGCATGCGCACACGTAATGCGAAAACGTGGGATCGTTCCCCATCTGCGGCAAGTTGCTTTTTCATCCACTTTCATAGCCATTAATTAATCGTTTCTTTAATTCAATTAGTAAGTACAAGTATTTCCCCTATGTTGTCTTTGGTGTCTTTGTTTGTTGGCTACTCGAGAAACTTTCGATACATGCGGGCGCGTCCCGCGCTGAGCCATGATGATTATCAGATGGTGAAAAGGGGTCACCTGAAAAAGATAAACAATACATGTGTCTCTATGCAACATGGCAGCACCCATGAAAAAAACATCTCTACCGTAAGTGCTTTTTCATAATGTTTATCTTTAACCTTGACTGAAGTTGTGTTTTGCAGGGCTTGGGCATTGCAATATAGCTTACATGTCCACATGTCACCTGTATTTTTGGTTTTGTTGGGTGTAAATCTACCATAATTTTTACAGAATTACATTCAAGAAATGAGTGACCCAGAGTTTGAGTCTAACAAGACTGCCTTAGCAGCCCGACGTCTCGAAAAGCCCAAGAAGCTAGCTCAATTGGCAAGCAAATACTGGATGGAGATTTTGTCTCAACAGTACAACTTTGATCGAGGTGAGTGGAATTCATTTGAGTGGAACTTCCTGCTTTTCAAGTGGTACACTCTCGCGTGTGATGTCGGCTTGGGCACTCCATTGCCTAATTGCGTGCATGCTTACTACATGAAGGCTTCGTGATGTTGACCAGCGCTGCTTGAGTTTTCAAAACTTGATGAGTTTCCAAGTTTGTACAAAGTGTACAGAATATTTTAGAACAATATCCCATATACAATCGAGCACAGTCGTCTTTGGGACCACACTTACATAGCATTGCTCCTGGAGTTGTGTGCTAGTCAACAGTCGACTTGTTTCCACGGTTGTGGCACACTAATAATAGCTTGCCGCTCCTTTTGACGATGAGCTGCAGCATTGGGCCATGAGCTGCTGTGGCTGCACTGTAGTAAATTCACTGATTGCTTGTGCCCAGTGTGCCTTGTGTAGTTGGTCACAGGCTCCAATGGCCAGACATTTTAATTTTTTTGCCACGCAGCACTTCAACGTATCATGAAAGTCATTTTTATGTCAGTGTCAAGAAATTATTGTTCACTGTAGTGCATTAATGCATGCAATTCTTTAGCAGCATCGCAGCACAATGTGGCATTTTCCTGCAAGTGACGTTAGCAGCATAATGTGGCATTAGGTAAGTGGTGGATCATAAGTATTAACCCCCCTGAGAGTTAATTGTTTTTTTAGCCAAATGTGATCCCCCAGGATAGAATTCTTTTATTGCAGATTTAAAATCATCAGGCCGACCTTTCTCGAAAAAAATTTACTGCAATTTTTTTAGGGACCATAAAGTGACCAAAATATTTTCTATAGGTAAACATGCATTGCTTATTCAGGAACACAGGTGGGCTTGCATAAATACCTATGATAAGAATAAGAAAGTAAATGCACTCCAATAGACATATTCCGATTCGGCACTTGAGGAATCGCCACTCGACTCACTTGTAGCAGAGCAACCAGTGTGCACACCCATAGCATAATCGAATGCGCACACAAAAAAACACGATGGTTATCCACCTATCAGAAATACCAATGAAGTCAGAAACTTGCTGTAAACCTTCATCCCATTGCCAGCGCAGGGCAATCAGTTTTCATGAGTCTCAAGAAAAGAAACGCAGGCATGGTAGCATTGTTTGTATATACGAGCACCCGCCTGTTAACATATGTAATCGCATCCCTGTGAACAATAAACGAGCAAGCAGCTAGCAGGGACCTCAGAGGTTAGAAGCCAGACAGACGTCAGTTTTTATGAGTGCAACAAATGCAAACAGCCTGTGAAACGAAACAAACTAACTGCCGTACGCCCACACATGTGTAGATACGTGAGCAATCACTGAAATGCCAGCATTGAGAAGCCATAGAATGAAAACCAGAGACTACGGAGCGAAAAAGGGAAATTCCTTGTATACACTGTGGGGGTCTCACCCATACATGTACTCTTAAGACAAAGGACTGGCAACACAGTAGTGCAAATAATCACAAGTGCATTTATTGCACATTTCATAGACTAATGCCTTCTAGCCGAGTTGCCATCCACAAAACATGCCGATGGGCGCGCGACAAACACGACCGGATAGCAAGCAAATATGTTCATCCCATCCCATGCTGGACATTAATGCCTGGTCGTTTGCGCGTACAGTCACACGAACGGTGGCGCGTTCGAACGATCATTGTCGTCCATTCCGGTGTAGGCATCGCGAGACGGTCTCGCAGAAGCATGGATCGGCGCACGTGTGGAACGTCCATGCCGCTTGCCAACCCGGAGCCAAAAGGCTGTTTCACATGGCGCGATTGGGACGATAAAAATTATTCTGCTGCGCACGTCGCAGAGCGATTTTCGCTGACAGGTTTCTCATGCGTCTGTGGCAGCACAATTTCCGTCGCAGCAATTCGCAAGGTTGCTCCCTGCTCACGAAGTATCCATGCCTGCATCGTTAAATAAAACCAACATGGAAACTAGTCAAATGTTCGAATTTTCCTATTATTATTCGATAATAGAATAAGTACACCATTTTTTAATGTTTAAAAGCGTTGATTGCAGATGCGGTGAGTGAGACTCTGCACAACACTGCAACTATGAGCATGCGGCTTGTGTGGTGTTGGTGGGGTGGTTTTATTTAGTACATTCTATTTTCGTTGTTACTATGGAAGCCACAACTTCTTTCCTGGATGAGTATTTGCTTTTGCAGAAGAACAAGCTACTGTTGAGTTTACATGTATAAGCAGCTGGCACAATTTGTAGCGATGAAGAGGTTGATGACGGTGGCGATCAAGTAGGTGCGGGCTTAATGTTAAAGCGGCGTTGTTCTCCCGACCTGGATAGCGTGCAGCTTCTTCTTTTAAACGAATTGTGTAAACAGAAGGAAAAAAATGTTTATGAAGCTCCTAAGCCACAGGCGCTGCTGGGTACGCCCTATTAAAACATAACTAAATCTGGCACGTGACATTGCTCCGCAGAGCTACCACCGCGCGGTAAAACAGGAAAGCACCTATTTTGACGCCGCTTTGTTTCATCACACATTGCCCCTCCAACATCGCGCCGATCGCTGCGACTCAGCGACGGCGCGACCAACTAGTCGAAATCCAGTCGCGGAGAGCCCACTACGTTGCGGCGGTCGCTGAGCGACGGAATTCGCTGTATCGCTGAGTGAAAATCACGCCATGTGAAACAGACTGAAGAGGAAGAGCCTACTTCCAGTCGTGCCCGACCAACCCCGTCGTTAAGTGGCACTAGCAGCACCACACTCGCGCCATCTCTCATAATGCGCTGCAACCAAACCGACCGCCGCTGGCACTAAGCTACGTCAAGAAGCCAGATTACAGGAGACGCGAGACATGCAGGGAAAACACCATATCAGGGGGCGCGTGAGAGTCTCGCATTCCCACGTCCCCCCAACCTTAAATCACTACATATTCCTGCAAAACATGTCACACGGTCCAGCATCAACACGTGCTTCCCAAACAAGTGGTAGTGCATGCAGCAGTGGCCGCGCGAAGGAAATGTCCACGCGCTGCCCATAACATGCGAGCCGACAATGTCCCTGGGGTACACCGCTGGCGTCCGCTGGTCACAGCAGCAGCTCTGCACACTTGACGGCACGACTCCAAGCCAGGACTCCGAAAACGGCGACGCAGCACTCGGCACGAGCAAGCGCCGCTCGTGCCGACGTGCCCTGCTGGCGAGAGCCACAGTAGCTGTTTGTGACTGCCGGTTCTTTTCCCTCCCACCGACGGTTATGAGCCAGACACAGGTGGCCGCCGAAGTTGATGTGCCGAACTGGCCCAAGCATCTCCATTGCCCGGGGTGGCGCGATTATAGTCCGGGGCAGCAGCGCAGACGATGTGCAGGTGACAGCAAAGCAGGGGTGACTCCATTCACGCTGCGTACACTCAACGCACTTGGCCAACACTAAAGTAGCGCAAGGGAGAGGAATTCTGCATACGCATCGCCCACATGGTACGACGTTCAATTCGGCTAGCAAAAGATTGGGTGGCTACTCAGATGCTAAGTTCACGTGAATACGTTCACATGAGTTCACGCTTCCTTGAGTCAAACGAGCAATTGCAATTCGGGCAAAGCTGTCTAGAATGAGGGAAGCAAAGTGCAAGACCTCAACGCCACGGTCCACCAGGTTGTGTCCCTCCACGTGCGACAGGCAGCTTCGTAAAGCCTTAGGCCTAAAGCGTCGCTACTCTGACAACAACCAGCATCCAAAAAACAACACCCAAAATGGGTGCAAGACAGGCAGCCGCGAGGAGACGTCAGATCTGTGAGGTGGTCCTACCCCGCCCGGTACACACAGCATCCGAGTTGACGGCGCCCACCGTCCCAGACGGTGTTGGAGCGCCCGGTGCCAGGTCGCAAAACCAGACAGCCCGTTGCGACACCTGGCTCCCAGAGCTGCGACTTCATCAGAGTCAGAGATAGAAGGAGCTATTTACATGAGAAATTCGGACCACCCACGAGGCTTCCGTTCTCACTCGCGTCAGGTTTGCCAATGCTCAACGGCCGCTAAGCCTTGCTCTCCCACGATGCAGACCGCATGGCTCTCGTACTGACGAATGCCATTAAAAAAAACACTTGCGAAAAGGCTTACCATGTTGAAAAGTCCAAACACACTACATCAGCCGTCACCTCGCTCAAGAAAGCTCGCCGCCAATGCTAGCGATCAAAATCCACGCTAGCCCTATGCTTTGGTTCAAACAAAGGTCGCGAATGAAGCAAAACTGCTAAACTATCGTCCGATGCCTCAAGGTCCACGTTGGGCAGCCAGATGTGGGGGTCTCACTTGTACTCTTGGGACAAAGGAACGACAACTCAGTAATGCAAAGAATCACAAGCCAACAAACACTGACACCAAGGACAACATAGGGGAAATTACTTGTGCTTAATAAATGAAATAAAGAAACGATAAATTAATGGAAATGAAAGTGGATGAAAAAACAACTTGCCGCAGGTGGGGAACGATCCCACAACCTTTGCATTTCGCGGGCAATGCTCTCCCAATTGAGCTACCGCAGCTCTGTTTCCCCACCCCCTTTCTTGAGCATTTTCATTTCTGAATTAAGACGGCAAGCTGGGCGAGTTGGTAATTGAACATGTTCCTATGGTGATTTTCAGTGATTATGAAATGTCTGAAACCTATGGTAGAAGGGTGGATAAAATTAATGGGCAAAGGAAAGTTCCATAGTTGTGTTGCAGTACAAGAAAATAGAATTGACTACTTTCAGTATGACTCAGCTCGGTTACTGCATGTTAGTTTGCTCCAACGTAAGATACTATTTTCGATGTAAGATACTTTTTAAGTGAAGACAGCATACATTCCAAAACTACTAGATAAAGTCCGAACTGCCAAAGCACGCCACCAGATGACTTGTCGATCAAAGACATATGGCAGGCACACTTTCCATGATTTTCTGTGGAACACATGCCGACTTTTGAAGCTGCTTTTTTTTTGTGTGTGTGTACTGCATACTTAATTAATCATCATAATCATCATCATTTTACTTTGTGAAACCAATACATCAAAACATGATTGGACCCATAGCCAGCTCGGCTAATGAAGGGTCCAAATACAATATATTCACTAAAGAAATGGCAGACATTCAAACTACATGTACAAAAAGACGTGAGATACTACAATAGCGGTATTGCAAATATGTAAAGCGCATACATATTCTGAAAAACAACAAAAAATGGGTTTATAAATATACAAAACCAAACACAAAGGTATTTAGTCCCACAGTTCTGGACAGATAAGAAAAATGTCTTTCAATAAGGCTGAAAAATTATGTTTGAGTTTGATGTCATCGGGAATCTCATTCCATATCTGAGCACCATTGTACTCTAATAGCCTTTGGCCGTAAGTGTTATGACAATAGGTAGGTTAAATCTATTATTAGTGGCGGCTCTTGTTTGTCTCAGCGGCAATCTAAACAGTGTAAGAGGAAATGGATCATTAGTTCTTATTACTGTGTTTATTATTTGAGCTATCTTTAGTTTGTATGCAACTGATACCGGTAATATCCGCAGTTCTTGAAAGAGTGGTCGACTAGGGTCGGTTGTCTTTGTGAAGGTTATGGTACGAACAGCACGTTCCTGCAAGCGTAAAATTGATTCTAAATACGTTTTATAGGTACCGCCCCATGTCTCTAGGCAGTAACATAAGTGAATATGGACAAACGCAAAGTACTATATGCGTAAGATCAGTGCATGAAAACACTCCCTCGCCCTTAATAAAATATGACAGCCATAAGCTAATTTGGAGCAAACATTATTAATTTGTTGCTTCCAATGCATGTCCGATTCAAAGACTACACCCAAGTACTTGGTGTGGGAGACATTAAGCAAATATGTACCATTTAAGGTTAAAAATAAATTATCACAGCTAATATTCTTTTTCCTTGAGTCAAATAAAGTGTACTTTGTTTTCTCGGTGTTAAGTGTGAGCCGGTTGTTTACGAAGCACTGCGAAATTTTACTAAGTTCCTCGTTAATTTTGCCCTCCAGATGTAAAAATGTATCTCCTGTAAAATATAGCGCAGTGTCATCAGCGCATACAGTCGAACCCGACTATATCGAACCCGTTTACATCGAATTATTCTATATATCGAACAATTTCTGGTCACGGTATAGTTACAATGAGTATATATAGCAAAAATTACGCTTACATCGAACAAATATTGCAGTGACTCCCGATATATCGAACGTCAAGCGGCGGAAAAGTGCCCCCAGAAGTTGGCTTTCCCTCGCGGTAGCGGGGAAACCCGGCGGCGCGGCTCCATCCAACCGCTCTCCCTACCGTGACCGCGCTGCCTCGGGCTGTTCGAGCGAGCCGTCGACACTCCCCCTGTCGCGCATAGTGGAGTCTATTAGGCCACATCCTCCCTCTTTCTCTATCATCTTTCACTTGCCACCCCCTCTCCCCTGACGACGCTTCGCCGTGCTCCCTCACGGGTTACAGAATCAAGCGTCCTTCCTTTCTTTAGATCACTATCTAGTGACACTCCCCAGCAAAAAATGATCCTGGCCCGCCTACAGCGCTTGCTCAGACAGCCAATCAGAGGCTCTTGTGCTGTCTTCGTGCAAGATGGTGAAAGTGCGAGTTGTCTGGCTGCTTCTCTGGTTTGTCGTGTTTGCGCCTTGTGGGCCTTCTCCCGCAGTGTTGCCGTGATGAAGCGGCAGAATTCGCCTCTCGTCGTGAAGCTCGAAATCATAAATCGCGTCGAACGCGATGAGAAGTTAGATGTCCCCGCAGCGTGCAAGATTCCGAGGAACACTCTCGGCACGATTAGGGCTAAAGTGGCCAGACTCGCAACCCGGTGCCCATGGGGCCCGACGCGTATGCACGGCCGTGTACGAGGGGTTCTTCATACGTGCCGGTTTCCGCGTGCTTGGTGAGAACTGTAAATTCTGATGAATGCGACGAAGCCGTTGCCGGTGTTGCCGAAGTTTGGAGCGAGCTGTCAAAATTTCCGGGACATTCGAATCAACGGTGGACGAGTTTGTGAGTGCAGATGATGGTGTCGCGACCACGGTAGAGCCCGGAAACGAAGACTACATCGCTGACATCGTACCGAGCACAAATGAAAGTAGGCACATTGAGGAAAGTAACTACGGTCCTTTGCCCACATCCTCCGAAGTGATTGGTGCACTCGCATTAGTCCGGCGCTTCTGCGCGAATGCGGAAGGTTGCGGCCTCAGCTGCTCCGACTCCTTAGACAACGTGGGGAAGTGCGTGCGTCGCAGGCAGCGAAATTGCCCAAGCAGAAGAAAATGCAGGACTAATTTATGCCAAACTAAGCTAGTTTCGTTAATAAAGTGATTTTATAAATGGTATGTGCTTTTATGACATCCAATTATTCAGCAGGCTTATATCGAATTATGCTCTATATCGAACTGATAGGCGTTTTTTTGCGAGTTCGATATAGCCGGGTTTGACTGTATAACAGCTTCAGAATAGTTCAGAAACAATGGAAGGTCATTGATGTATATAGAAAAAACGAGGGGCCTGAGTACAGAGCCCTGCGGCACGCCAAGTGTGATTTTTTGAGGAGCGAAGATATAGTCTCTGGTAACAACGCATTGCTCTCGACCAGAAAAGTAACTCTTAATTAAATCATGAATTTTCCCCCTTAACCCATAAGTCTCTATTTTCTGTAATAATATCGAATGGTCAACCGTGTCAAAGGCTTTTGATATGTCTAACTAAACAACTATGGCCAGTTTGTTGCTATGTAATGTGGTGTTTATCAGTTGTGTAAGGACCAGAACTGCCGAGGAAGTGGATCTTTGGGGTCGGAAACCGTGCTGATTTGGACAGAGGACATTGTACTTAGTTAAAAAGCTCTGTATTCGCTTGCAGAGCACCTTTTCGAATACTGTATTAATTACACTTAATACCGAAATTGGCCTGTAGTTTGATAGAATGGACCGCTCACCACCTTTAAAGACAGGTGTGACCTTAACGGCTTTGAGCTCATGAGGCTACACTCCACTTCTCAGGGAATTATTAAAAAAATGCAACAAATGGGTACCTAGAATATCAATATTGTTTATTATAAGTCTCACAGGTATTGCGTCTAAGCCTGCTGCTTTGCCTATTGAGAGACTGCTGACTGCCGCTGTCACTTCCTCTATTGATAAGTCAGACAGTGCGAAAGTATTGTCAACACGCTCAGGCATTCTTAATGAGGCTAAATCAATATTAATCCGTGAGGCCAGCGAAGGTCCTATGGAGGCAAAATGGGCATTAAATAATTCAGCCATGTCTTCGTTAGCTGATTCAGGCAAAACATCCACTCTTGAACGAAGGCCAATTGCATCATTAACTATGTCCCACATTTTTTTCGTATTACCCTGAGTCTCCTCTACAAGTAACGAAAAATATTCTTTTTTCCTCTTCTTCATGAGAGACACAGATAGGTTGCGGTAGCGTTTAAACTGGCTTAGATAATAGTCGTTTGTTCTTAGTTGCTTCCATTTATGGTACCATTTGTCCTTTTCCTTCAGTATGTTTAAGATATCGGTTGTCATCCAGGGACATGTTGGCTGGCTGTATTTTTTAGTGGCCACTGTAGAGCTCCGGGTAATAGCGGTTTTCAGAAGAGCTAAGAATTGTGCGTTCTCAACATTAACATCCTTGTCATAGGCAGAAGCAAAAGTGGTTTGTTTAAGCATTTTGCGTAGTGAAACGTAATTGATTTTAGTACGCATTTTGCTGAGTGATGTCTGTTTTTGCTTACATAGCTCTGTTTCAAATAAGACAAAAATCGGCAGGTGGTCGGCAATCATATCAGCACAAGTACTAGCTCTCACACCTGTGTCAATGTTGCATAGGGCATGATCTATTAAAGTGCATGAGATACTCGTTATATGGGTTGATTCTGAGATGAGATTACGCAATGCGAACGAATTGAGGAGAAGGGTATAGTTATTCTGTGTGCCAGATGATAGATCAATATTAACATCTCCCACAATGATTGCATTGCATTTCCCACCAAATATTTCTGCAAGGATAGTTTCAAATTTTTCAAGAAAGACCGTTATCGTTGAGTTAGGTTGCCGGTATAGTACCCCAACTATAAGTCCATTGGAAAGCTTTATAAAAAGTGTTTCAATACAATTATCACAAAGAGTTGCCACGTCAGCACTTGGTAGACAAGGTTATCTTTCACAAAGAGTCCAACCCCGCATCCTCTCGTATGTGATTGACGAGGTCGAGACAAGACTATAACCCGGAAGACAGACTGATTCATCATCCTTGAGCCACGTTTCACTCAATGCAGTGACATCAAAAGAGGATTCGTACCTTGACAGATGCACAACCAAATCATTTAGGTTTTTTCTAACACTGCGTACGTTGCAATGAAAAACTGAAAAGAACTTTTTATCGCGCATCAATTCTTCAACTTCAGAAAATGAAAAAGCCATGGTGAAGGACAAGCAAATTCCACATCACAAAAAAAAAGGAAAAGCAGACTCGCACAACATTCATCAGATCATCCTCGCATGTGACGTGTAATATAGTGGAATTTTCTGTTCTGCGCATCAAAACCTTCCCCTGCGTCACCCAAATAAATTTCCATCCTTTGTGTCCCACTTTGCTTGCTTTGCTTTAGTGAGGAGTACCTTAGTTTCAACGCAAAGGTGCTCATTAACACACAGTGGCTGCTCCCCGCCGAAACCAAGGAGGCCCACGTTCAGTTGAGTCTTTTTAGCGGCATTGAGCACCCGTCCTGGGCTGACCTGCTTGCAAACTTGGCCACGACATTCGGCTTGTCTTTATCTTTAGAGCGAACTGTATGCACAATGTCAATATCGGATTCGGCAATCTCAACGCCCAGGGAAGTAGCCACTTTCTGTATAGCATTTAAAAGGTTCTCGCCCTGAACAACTGGGGGCCCCGCGATCTCGAGGTTTGAGTTCCGACTGAATTGTTTTAATTCCAGGATTTCTTTCTTAGCTTCCTTCAGTTCTGTGTGGAGCAGTTCATTTGTGTTTTGACACTGAACATTTTGCGCTTTCACCTCGGCAAGCTCGCGACGAAAGGTTTCAACATCACCCTTAAAACACTCAAACCCTTCATTCATGAAATCGATCGATTCCCTTATGCCCGTGAGTTCAGCGCAAATTTCTGTATTGGAGCTCCCCATTTTTTCTAAATTAGTCATCATACCAGAGGCAAACACATCCAGCTTAGCTACTAGTTCATTTAGCACTTTCGCAACTTCTTTGATGCTACTCGGGGGTTTCTCTGTAAGAGCCTTGGTGACCTCATTTAATGGTCTCGTGTTACGGTCCCCCATTTTAGCGCTTAGTAACTCGGCCAGGACAATCGAACGACAGCCCGATTCCAACTACAACCAGCAAGCCACAACACACTCGGTAGCAACAGCGACAGTAGTGCGATGATGCCGTTTACAAGAAGACAAAGCAATAACTACGAACCTGCAAAAATAAATGCGCTTGAGTATTCAGTGTCCGCACGCCATCGCCGTCACTGCCAAAGTGATGCTCGCCGCACGAAAACAAGGCCTACCCGTCGCGGCAATTCCAAGTTTCTTAACTCTTGTATCAGATGGCGTCACTGACTATGCTGGAAGCGGTACGAATGCAGTGTCGCCTCACAGGCCAGGAAATCGAGGATGCGTCATTGGCGTGAAAGAAGGCCTCTTCCAGCACTCCAGAAAGAAGAAGCCAGGCCGCCAACTGCAAAAATAAATGCGCTTGAGTATTCAGCGTCCGCACGCTGTCGCCGTCACTGACAAAGTGATGCTCGCCGCACGAAAACAACGCCTATCCGTCGCGGCAATTCCAAGTTTCTTAACTCTTGTATCAGATGGCGTCACTGGCTATGCTGGAAGCGGTACGAATGCAGTGTCGCCTCACAGGCCAGGAAATCGAGGATGCGTCATTGGCGTGAAAGAAGGCCTCTTCCAGTACTCCAGAAAGAAGAAGCCAGGCCGCCAACTGCAAAAATAAATGCGCTTGAGTATTCAGCGTCCGCACGCTGTCGCCGTCATTGACAAAGTGAATTCATCATGTGTAGCAGGCATGTTCCTTATGCATAACTTTTTCAAGCTTCTGATATTGTAGCTCTATTCTGTGGCTGAACCCTTTCAGGTGCCAATTAATTTTGTTCATTGAAAATTTTGTTTCATTGCATTTCTTGCACCTTCAGAATTACAAAAACAGTGCAGCTGTTGAATAAATTATGAATTTTCATTAGTTCAGTGAGTTTCGTGAAGTTTACAGGTAATGGACTCCATGTGAGAACTCTTTACAGGAATGTCAGTGATGAGAATATCAACTATTTCATGCCTACCAAATTTGGAACCTATCAAGTAACTTGAAATATATGCGTGATGTAAAACGCTGTAAAAACAATGAAAGAAGTGAACCTGCTACATGAAGACGACCTGTCACCAAGGGCCAACGTCTAACCATCTACCTTCCAACTCATTTTACTAAATAACTTACAGGTATTAATCAAACTTGCATCACAGGTCCAATCAGAAGGGCCTCAAGATGTTTGCGATGCTGTTTATATACCGTAATTTTAATCGGGTTTTGATTTTGGTGCGCTATCTTTGCGTGTTTGTTTGTGCATACAATGCCTGAAAGGATTAAGAGGAAGCTTTACCTATGCGCCAACACATATTTCCCCATTCAAATACATACAAAATGCATAAATGCTTTATGAGACAACCACTGGACCGATCTGGATGAAATTGGTTGCATTCGAGAGAGAGATAGATAGATAGAGAATAAACTTTATTATTTGACCAGGCTTCTTTGACCTGAGCCCAAAGGTGGGTAAGACATATAAATTCTAACAATGCTAGGAAGCAGATTATTGATTTAGGACTTCGAATCATTTGCAAAAATTGCTGAAAATTGGTAACGTAAAAAACAAAATGGAAGCACAAAGGTTGCAAGCCCTTAACTCTGCACTAAAAACAGACTTCGCAGTTCTGCAAACTGCACTTGTTAGAGCATCTCAAACTGACTGATGTGATATATAAATTTACAGCTTATGTGAAATTGTTACAGTGTTTATGAGGGCTTGCAGAAGTCCTACTACTCACAAATTAGTGGCATATTTCAGAGTGTTCTATAATACATCACCTTTTGTCCACTTTAGATGTATTATTAGGTGCTGCTTACAGAACTGTGATGTCGTTTTGATTGCAGAGTTTCAGAGTTATTAAGTTGAAGTTCGAGATTTTTGCAATTTTACCATTTTCACTTCAAGTGGCGTAAGGCAAGTGAAGAACAGCGCTAAAAATGCCATTGAAATGCGTCTCTCGCCAAAATCACAGAGACACGTCGCATCTCTGTCACTAGAGTGTTGTTTTCTGTTTCGCCATTGGTCTTGCACAAGGCCAGTACTTTACAGCTTGCAATTTTCAACTCTCGCAGACAAGATTGAAGTGGCCTGCCTGGAAGCATTGACAAAGGCTGATTTGCTTACATTCTTCAAGGTATGTCTTCACTCACCTCTCCTGTCTGTGTGACTCTAACAAATCACTATTTCAGTGCAGTGTTTTTAAATTCGTACTTTGTGAAATATTTTGAATATAAATTTTCGTATATCTTGTGGTTAAAGCATGAATAGCTGTCTTCAAAGGTCAATAGAGCAGTGTCACAAATCTTCAAAGTTGTGTTGCTTTGGCGATGTTGCTGCAAACTGCATTGGACTTTTAGTCCTTTTTTTGCTTGAAAACTCAAAGGGCTGCATGCATCACTGCTGTGTAAGGCCCACAAATGCAGTCTCCAGAGTGACCCTTATCGCACGAATGGAGGCCACCGCTCAGCCTCCATTCAGCTCTCAGCTGTGGATAGGGGGCCTTCCCACATTTTGTCCGCCAGTCCGCCACATTTGCCGAACTCAATATCCAGGAGTTGCTGTTGCCACAGTAATGTGGCAGACATGGCTAGGGCATACCTCTCACACTTTCCGTGCTTTTCCTTCCTGACTTGAGTGACGTGTGGCACAGGACTAAAATGTGCACACCAGTTGATCTCTTCGTTTTAGTGCCTCCTGGGAGCTGCCTTTTGGGCTCCCTCCTGTGTCCTTAGCTAACCAAAACTATGTTTCTGAACTGCTGAGTGCCTGTTTGGAGTTGGACATATGCGGCCTTTTCTCTCCTACTTCTCATACTAGATGAATCATGACATGGTAAGCCCAGTGCAGTGGCTGCGGATAGTTCTTCTGGGAGCCTTGGCCCTGCTGCAGCCTACTGTTTGTGCTGTCAATGAGCAATCGGTTCTTTTCTGATCATTGCTGTCTAGGTAGACGGTGCGCCAAGCCCATCTAGCACCTTGGTAAAATATTGCACTGTGGGCATGCAGTAGTGCTTCCACCTCATGTAGACCTTATCTTTGTAGGGATGTGAAGTTATGGTAAGGTTGGTGGCTATTTCATGAGTAACGGCGATAGTTTTGGCAGGTCAAGCTTTGGGGTCAAAAGTTTCTGCAGCTGCAAAAAGCTACAGAGCTTGATTAGCACACTCACGTCCCGCATATCCTTATGAAACACCCTTCAGGATTGTGAGCCAACTTTGCATGTCACACACTATCACTAATCTTGCCGGTCATGTCACGGCAATAAAAGGACTGCCTGTGGTGGCTTCTGAAGGTAGTGAACAATTCTGAAAGCATTTTTTTTCAACGAAGCTTTCTTTGCCTCTTCCTTCGACTTTTGCGTTGTTTCCTTGCACACCACATAGGGGGGTGGTTCAGAGCATGTACTGACCCCCCTCAAAAACATTGGACAAACTGCAGCGCTTACCTTTCTACTAACAGTCCAGAGGGGACATAGATAGAACTGTAGAGAGGAGGGGGGAGGGGAGGCAGAGAATGGGTAGAACTGACGCAGTCGCAAAACAATTGAATAACAGCCTTGCCACTCTCGCAGTTCCCATACGTGAGGAGAGGGTGGGAGAGGGAAAAGATGACGTGAGAAGGTAAGGAAACAGCAGCTGTGGGCAAGCTGAAGTTACGGTACGGTAATCTGCTATTTCTGGAAAATAAACACCATGCAAATTTGTCAAGCGGACAACTGACGCCGGGAATACAGATGCAAAGCCGCAATAAAACACCATAGGGTCTAGAAGGCACTACGGAAGCGGTCGCACGTCACTTCAACACTTCTGTGCCGACCAAGGTAGCTTGGCAGCTATGGCATGCTCGAGGTTGCGCGTTCAGTCCCGACCGTGGCAGCTGCATTTTGTCGGGAGCGAAATATAAAAATGATAGTTCACTTAGATTTAGGTGCAGGTTAAAGAACACCAGGATGTCAAAATTAATCCAGAGTCCGCCACTATGGCAGTCCTCATAATCTAATAATGGTTTTGGCACGTACAGCCCCATAGTTCAATTAAACTTTAACGCTTTTGCCACAATGCGATGTACCATGTGATGCAATGACAAAGCTCAGTCCTCTCGGAGATTATGAACAATGATGCACAACAACCCCTCAAGCAAACACGTCTCCCTGTGTGTTCTGTGTACTACGCAGACAAACAGCCGTGGTACACATGAGGTAACATTTAACATCAACTCACCATTCTCATATTGGACGCTGAAAAAGTTGCACATTCACCATCATATTCACCGCTAATTATCATCAATCAAACCAAATAACGTAGAAAGGTTCGCTTACATTGATTCCCACAGTGTGTGGGAGCTGATTATTTTTGGCGCACATCTCCTTTCCTAGTGCAGCCGTGGCTGCGCATTGCTGTCAGTGCAGCTGAACGGATGTGCAGCGCACCCTGCTTTTGAGGTAATCTGCCACGTGGGTGTATCAACATGGCGTGGCATCATGTACGCTGTCTTCTCGCGCCTTTAGTACTGCAGGTTGTATAGTCTTGAGCTTCGGAGATGCATTGAAGGGAGAGGCAGACGAAACGTTCACTCCCTGTTGCCAACGCTTTTCATGTTAATGTCTTCCCATTGCAGGCAACACTTTTAGCCACGGGGGCAGAGTGGATGCGAAAGCATGGCTGACTTTGCTTCATATCACCGATGTGAAGATATCGCCTAAACATGATGAAATCATATATTTCGTCGGTGACTCTCAATTCCAACAAAATCAATTTTTTATTCTAATTCAAGTTTGCTTAACCTGATGGCCCGATTATTCAGAAAATTTTGCAGCTCCTTCTGCGTTAGGAAAATCCATCAGTGACTGTACTTATTTGCATAAAAAGTGGAATTTTAATTTAATGAAATTCCATTATTACAAAGCAAATCGCCAATTTTTCTGACTTCGTTGTATTGAGGTGTAACTGTATTTGATATTCCTTATAAACGTACGTGCAGATATCAGAAAAAAAAAAAAAAGTTGCAATCAGGCCTATGCGATGTAAATGCAAGTAGGATGCCTCCAAAGGGCTAGAATAGGGCATTCTACGGATTTTGATAATCTGTTCACACCTTGCCGTGCTGATACGAGGCACAGGAAGAGCACGTTGACTTCCGAACTGCAGCGCAACCAAGCCAAGCCACTGGCCAAAACGTGTGCCATTAACGGACTTCTTAAACCATACATGGATCCATACACTGCTACTATGGGTGTTGGTCTATAGCCCATTCATTTAATCTTACGATCGATAGCCAGTGAGGTCTACAAGTGTGAGCATAAAAACGAGCATGCTGCCAGCAAACTTTTCAGACACCAAGGGTACTGTGCATGGATCCGTACCTCGCTACTACGGCCTATAGGTCTGATCTCACGCTTGGTGTCTGATAAGGTCTACGAGTTTGAACATATTGGTGACAAGCTCCCACGACTGCTTGTCACCAGCCATTCTACTTGCCACACTGCTTAGGCCACTAGGCCCAACCAGCTTCCCATCGTCAGGAGTCGGCAACCAAAGTTCTGGTTTCGTCCCAGTGGACAGTGCGGAAACTTTGGTCATGTCCACCATGCTTGTGGCATCACTCGCGTGCTTCATGCCTGAAGCACCACGTGGGGTCTAAAATTTTTGCTATTGCCGTTTTAAATTTGCACGTGGGAGGTGATGGTGCCACAGAAATTGTGCAAGTCCAAAAAATCGGGCATCTGAAAAGTCAATTGACTATATTTGGCATTTTTGCTATGAGAATATATATTATAGGCACGTGCAAGCAAAAATTTGCTTCGCTATAGCCAGTACCGGGTCGAATCCTGCATTTTCGATTTCATTATAGCAGGGGAATATACTCCGTCAAAATACAGCCTGACCAACCAAGTCTCATGTTTAGTTCTTTATATTCGATAATTTGTTACATCCGTGTTTATTATATCAAGCTTCAATCATCGAGCAAAATGTGCAATGTACCTGAAGGCAACTAATGTCACTACGATGGGTAAGTAGGCTTTGTAAAGCCACCTGAAGATCTTGAAGCATATGGTTAACATAGTGACTGCTTATTTGCACAATATTGCTGCTAAGAAGTAGATCTGAATACAGTAGAATCTCGTTACAACATACTTTGCTGGACTGATGAATTTAATTTGTTAATTTGAATTATCGTAGTACTGAAAACCCAACATTTTCATGTCAGTAATGTAACACAACAACAAAAATTACATACCTTTGCAGCAGATGTGCGTGTTCGTACGTAAATAATAAACGAGAACGCTGGGCACAGTTTAAGTACAATTTATTGCTTGAAGAAGTCTGTAATCATTTTCTACCGAGTAGACAGCAAGTGCTGCAGGACGAACGCCTCCACATCCTTGACCTTCCTCTGAACGTCATCGGGGACATCTTTACAGCGCCCGAGGAATGATCACGTCTTCTCTAGAAAAACTAAAACATCCGAGCTGGAAACATTCTCTTCCTCTTCGTGTGTTGATCCAGTGTCGGCATCGTCTTTGTCACTACTGCAATCTTCTTGCTCATGCACTTTATTCACCATGTCTTCGTTGGTGAGCTCCACGGACGTAGCCGCCGCGCTGTCACTGTCAATGTAATCATCGAAGGTCACCATGGTGTCGACGGGGAGCTTCTCGGTAAGCTCATTCCACAGTTCTGGGTTGAGCTCCTCTGTGTCCTCGCAGTCTTGTGGCGTAGGTGAAGCCTTTAAAAGGCCTGCCTTTCGCCAGCAGTTGCTGATCGTGCTTGCCTTCACGTTTCACCTCGACCCTGTAAGCATTTCTGCAGCTTGACGGATGTTTACCTGTGTGGGCAGCTTCAGTCGAATATTGATCAGGAGACTGTGCACAAGACTCTTCCGAAATTCGACCTTCACACATCTGATGATACCTTAGTCTGAAGGTTAGAGCAAAGAAGTACAATTCGGGGGCATAAATTCAAGTTGCACATAGCTCAATCGCACGTTCACTATATGTGCCGAGCAATTGTCAACGGTGAGAATTTTTCTGTCTTTCTTCTTCATTGTGTCGTCGAGCTGCAGCAGCCACTGAGTGAACAATCCTCGCGTAATCCACGCTTTTTTGTTAGCTCGGTAGTCGCAAGGCAACGAGACAACGTTTTTCAAGCAGTGCAGCTTAGCAGACTTGCCAACAACTGGCGGCTTGAGTTTTTCCGTGCCCGTGGAGTTGCAGCAGAACAGAACCGATACACGGAAACATGATTTCTTTCCTCCCTTGCACCTGTCAGCTTTGAAGTTCATTATTTTATCAGGCAACAACTGATAAAAGAACGCCGTTTCATCGCCTTTAAGAACGTCGTCTGGGGAGAAAGACTTGATGATCTCTTTAAAGCGCTCGTTCCATCAGGCAACCGCACTCTTGGCATCTGCTGCCTTTTGTTCGCTACAAGCAACCTGCCACGCAATGCCATTCCTTTGCCGGAAGCAGTAAAGCCGTCCGGCACTTGCATCGAAACCGGAGATGTCCAAGGCAGCCGCGAACTGTAGCGCCTTTTCTTGAATAATCGGGCCTGGCAAGGGCACATCGTTTTGTCTGGCATCCTTAAACCACGTGAGGACGGCGGCGGCGACATTCTGGTAGTTGCCAAGTCGCAAGCGTTTTCTTGAGGGAGCCAGCTGCTCCCTCAAGATATTGAAATTGCTCAATGCAATTTCAATATCTTTTCTCGATCCTTGAGCATCGTTGCCATTGTTGACGGGGAATATCATGCTCCCTGCACTGGTCGACTTGCTTTCTTCCAGCATTCAGCTGCGTCAAAATGTCCACTTTTTCTTTGAGCGAAAACTGGTGTCGCTTCTTTTTAACGCGGGGGCCAGGAGAACTCATTGTCAGCAAAGCCAATGCGCAACAAAATCACAGCACCGATAACTTTGCAGCTCCTGCCGATCGCTGTCAGCGTGGTGACGCTAGGCCTACGATATAGTAGGAGAGTCACGGGTTCCCAAGCACATGGCTGCTGCTGTAGATGATGATGATAGGTGTAAGCCTTAGGGACTTGGTACCAAAACTTCAACAGAACTTCGTAATACCGAAGCATCTTGGCGATTATGGGATTAAATTGCGTACATTATTCTGAAATATTCGGTAATCTGAAATTCGTAGTACTGAAAGTTTTTTACACTGAAAATATAGCCATTTTGGTGGGGATCTAAAAAAAATTTGTAAATCTGAAACCTTCATTAATGTGGTGTTCGTAGTAACGAGATTTTACTGTATTTGTTAGTTCATATGTGTGAGCAAAGATTTTTTCTTGTTACTTCAATTTTGGCCTGCAGCATCCATGTAGTCCTTAAATTGGCCTTAAATTTTGAGTACGTGTTCTGTAGAAACCCTGTATTTGCTACTTCCTTTTTTTCTTTTTTTTTTTTTTTTTTTACTGTCAGCGCTTTAAAATTTCACACATTGATGTTCAAGGCCTGGCACTGACAGTAACCACACATTCATTTTTGTGAAATTCCACCCCTTTTTTATCCTGTTCAGTTCACTGCACTGTCTAGCCACCATACTGTTTGGCACTCAATATACTTGGCAATGGCTCAACAACAAACTCTGTTGTAACGTATATAACTCATGCATCCTTTTTTTTTTTTTTTCTGACTAGGAGCATGTTGCTGCTGGAGCACCATACAGAAAGAAACTGTCTGTACACATCAAGTGCAGTGGTCAGGGCGACACCACTGCAGATACAAGCCCAACTAATGTATGTAGTTTTGGTAGTAGATGGCTTTTTCGTGAGAGTAACTTTATATGAAGTTACTGTGCTTTTTTCATTACATTTGGCTTTTATCTGTGACATCGGCATGCCATACATGGGATTTTATCTTGCTGGCAGGCTAAGTGGTTCCTCCGAGAAAAACATGGTGGTCTTTGTTCCAATTTTCATCTGTTCTCATGGTACACATCAGTGTAATACTTTGCAGACATGACTGTTACTATGTGACCTATGTATCGTGCTAGTCTGTTTTCAGCTCAACTGAGTGTGAGCAATTGCAGTTCCATAGTGAGACTGCTAGGTCAATGAGCCATAACTTATAAAAGCTATATCAAAATGGAATTAAATTTGGTACATAGACATATATTGTTGCGAAAAATCACTCCAAATTTTATAGAAATTTGGCAAACAGTTCAAAAGTTTTTTACCCCATTGGTATGAAAGGTGTCCATGAGGTTTGCATGGTAAAACCATGTGAAGTCATCAAGCACTGCTGTGCACTCAGGCTCTCCTCAGTTGAGCAATGGCTGATTCAGTCATTTATTGTGTAACAAAGCAATGTGGAGAAGCTAGCTTAGCAATTAGGAGAATGTGCAGAGGTTCTTTGTAGTTTCTAACGCAAAACTCTTTACAAAAATGTTTTAGTAGTACAAGGGATTACTGGCAAAAAAATCTTGTCGCTTATCAAATTTAATAGGTGGCTATCAACCCAGTAATCATGTTTTAGGAGCATATCAACAACTGCTGAGCGCATAGCGAATAAGTGGCACCATTCAAAACTCGTCATTCACCGTGAGGCTTGGCGTTGTGGGCCACAAGCCATGTCATGTGGTGATCCCAGCTGATGGTTACATTGTGTCATAAACCACTTACGTGCAGCTCAGCCCAGTGTAGTAGCCTCTGGCCACACCATCCCAATGATGGCATTTTTATGAACCACTTGCATTGCAGGTGTATATGAAAAAGATTTGTTTGCCGTCATCAGCAATGCTTTAGCAATGGCAAGACTGAAATCCTTAATAAATAATTAAAAAGCTTGTGATGCAGACATTTCTTTGGTCACTTTTAAAAAAATACTATACAAAAAGCATGCAGCCACAAAAAGAAATGTCATAAGAAATTTAGAGTATACATCTCACAGATAAATGTTGTGCATGTGGACTCAGTTCTGAACATGTGGATGAAGTTGGTAACTCTCTCGTACTGAAACTGTTCTAAACATTGTGAAAATGACAAGTTCTGCTTGTTTGAGATGCGGCAGACTTTGTGATGTTTACTTGGAATGAGTGAAACTGCACAGAGTCGAAACCTAAACTTACTGGATGACAGCTCCAGACTTCGTAATGTAATTATCATCGTCCAGTGCTGTGAGATTGCAAATCTGATGATGTAATGTCATTCCCCGACTTACTGTTAGCGCTCTCATCACAAAAATGTTGCTGTGGTGCAAGCACAAGCTGCATGATGTTATTTTTCTTTATTTTTTCGGGAGCAACAAAGGTCAAATGCCATGCAAATTTAGACACAACTCACATGCTTCAGTTTACTAAAAGTTGCCTCAGAAATCACAGTTATACTGCAGAAACAAAATCGAAACTTATTCCGAGTCCTTTTCCTGGGAATCCTTTTAGATAGCGTTATGTATCTGAAACGCTGGTTTCAGTGTGCCGAAATCCTTAATCGACATCGTTGATCATTGGCGATCCATTCGCATATGCATGGTAGCGAACGACACCGAAAAAGTTAGAGCCAGAGGGTGCGGAAATTAATCTCGAGCCCTTTGCCATGGGATGTTGCTGTGTATCTTTGGGATGGGAGACTCCTTGAATTAACTTTTCTCCCTTCTTGGCAGTCCCTGTTGTAATTTTTTGCATGCTAAAGCAGTTGAGGGTTCATGCCATGATTAATGTGCCAACTGCTATATATTAAGCAAAAAATATCTGAACTATCTGGATGGAAACAATGGGATGCTAAGTTTTTCATATGCTCACCTTATTGCTTGGAAAGTTTTGCATTTAAAGAGATATTTAAAAATAAGCCATTAGTGTTTGCAAATTCGTAATGATTATTGAAAAAAAATTCAATGAACAGTGCTTTTCAGCTTCATTTGCATACTACTTTGCATCTGATTTTTTTATACAGTAGTCTTGTTCCAACTGAACTGGATAAGATTTTTGGAAAACAGTTATAGTATCACGCATTTGAGCAATTTTCTCTTGACTGTAGTATTGCAAAGCCTGAAGTAAACTTTTTTTAGAGGAAGGCTTGTCGTTTTATATTTGTTTTACATATTTGTTGTGTGTGCTGTAAAGCATGTGTTGTATATAAATTCAGTCTTTTGTGGTATCTGTTGTAATGTACCTAGAGCAGTCATAGCTAGATGTGTCATGTAGCTGTGGCTGGCTTGCAGAAGGAGATGGGGGCATTCTGGTTGTCAGGCTGGACAGGTCTAATAAAGTGGCAGGCTTCTGTCACTGGAAGGGGGCAGTTTGGACATGCATTCAGTGCAGCCCGTTCCATGTACTGGTGAAAGCTCATGTAAGGGCCACCACTGGCTCTAACAGCTTCCCTAGTAGTGTGACAATGGAGGAAGCAGACACATGATCGCATGTGTCCTGCCAGAGAGAATTTTTAAAAGTGGCATGTAAGGTGCGAGACAGAGCCACGAGGGGGATGGGTTGCATGCATTCTGGTCAGCAGCAGTGTTGTTAACCCTTTGAGGGTCGATTTTTTTCCTCATATGCGACCGCCCAGGGTCGATTTTTTTTATTGCAGATTCCAATTTTTCTTAGGGACTTATTTCGAAAAAAATTTACTGCAATTTTTCTAGGGTGACTGTAAAGCGAGAAAAAAATATTTTGCGTTGGTATATATGCACTCTTCATTCATGAATAACAACAACAAAAAAGAAAATGAACTTATCAGAATTAAAAATTTTATGTATTTTTATGCACATAGTTCAAGGCTTTGAAAATCCACACACGAGAATATTTCGCAAGTCTCAAATGTTCCTGCTCTTAAACTCATGCGTACGTTCATAGCGTAATTGAACTGCGTAGGTGCGCGCACTCAAGAAAACTGGTTGTGTGCCCATCAAAAAAAGCAACATGTGTGACAAACTTCTGCTAATCTTCATGTTATGGCCAACCAGCTAGGGCAATTAGTTTTCGCGAATCTTAAAAAAAAAAAAAATAAACAGAAACGCATGCACGACGGCATCCTTCCCATGGGCACCCCTGTGAGCACTAAACGAGCGAGAAACAAGCGGTCGCCCTTTGAGCGATTAGGAACGAGATAGCCATCAGTTTCGCTAGCGCAAGAAGCCAAAACCGCCCGCGAAACAAAATCCAAACGGCCACCCACCTGCGCACACGCCAGTGCCCGAGCGGTAGTATATAGACGCGCGGGAGCAAACTAGTGCTAAAACAAACCATGCAACGAAAACTGCGAGAGGAAGGCGTGCGAAAAAAATTCCCTGTATCCCCACATAGTGGCAGCACATGACAGAAAAGAAAAAAGTTAGGAAATTGGAAGGCTTTTTAAACGAACAGACAGTGCCGTAAATATACGGCATCGACCATTTTTGGACTTGTTCGCGGCGCCGTATGATTACGTCATTGACGATCAAAGGGTTAAGGTTCACAGTATGGCCTTGAATTCATTGTAACTGTATTGCAACTCAGAATGTATATTGTCTGGCAAATCTCCTTGAGCTCTTCAATGGCTGTTAAGGAATCTGTGAAGATCCAGGTGTCTCACTGTAGACAGCTTAGAAATGACAGCTTGCACATCCTTGTGAATAGCTTGACGTTCCGTTACCAGAGCACTGGCTTCTAGAGATATGCAATGCGGGTGACCACTTTGGTCACTTCTGACTTCGAAGAGTGGTAATGTTTGCACATCCGCTATTCATGAGCATGATTCTTGGTTAGCAGCAAATTAACGTGTATTGCGATGTGTTAACTGTTGCAGGGACCCATGTGGATAAAGAACATCACAGAGTTCAAAAGGAGCATGGGCTTGTACCCATTACCAAAGGCATGTATCAATGTGCAGCCACCTCAGACTGGAGCTAAATCGAAGTTATAGCCTGTGGCAAAAGGAATTTGCAGATATATGGGAAGATTTTTTTATCAATAAAAAGGTTGTGCCTTGATAATGTGTTAACATGCCCTTAAGTGTCTGTAGCATAAGCACAATTTGCCAATAAAATTACACAGATCCCACGCAGTGTGGGAATTGGCGTACACAAAGCTTTCGTGAGCCAACTAGACGAAATGTGACATTACTTCAAGAAACACACTGCAGATTTGAGTGACGAATGCATCCCTCGCTTACTGTGGTGGACGTTGCAGAGCAAGGGAAAGCCTTATTCAGCATTAAAATGTGTTGAATCATATGACACAACATTCTTGACCTCGTAGAAATGAGCCACAGCACAATGAGAGATGTGCGAAGAGAATTCCAGCGATGAACGAGCCCTGTAACTTCATTCTTCATCGTCATCTAGAAGATGCACGAGCTAACATTTTATTGGTAAATTGTTGCTATGCAACATGGATAACGCTTCATGTGTCTCAAAGCCATGGCATGCACAAGAGAAATCCGTAATCACTAATGTTGAAAGTAAACAAAATGACTACTCTGGCACTATATAGATGTATGAAAATACAAAGGTGAACAGAGGGATAGCCATTGCCGTAGCTCAGTTGGTAGAGCATGGCGCATGTCATGCAAATGTTGCATGTTTGACTGTACCAGTGGCGAGGGAAGAAAAGAAATGAAGCCACATTTGCATCATGCTTGGTACTAGCAATACCATCATATATACGGTACAATCATATATGCACCTGTGTTGTACATGGCACGTTGTACATGGCACGTTGTATGGGATAAACCACATACAACACATACATTGTGCATGCACAATGTACGTGTTATTATATATGCTTATTTTTCAAAAACGTTTGTGTAGTTTGTGCATCTGTAGTTGGTGGGTCGAATCAGCGCCCTTCCGGCACTGAGACAAACGGTAAACTAAGCCAGCATTCTTTTTTTTTTTTTAAGTGAACCTTTCTTTGCCTCTTCTCCTGGGTTTGGCATTAGTCTCTCACACAGTAAATGGGCCGGTCCCAGAGACAGTGTAATCAAAGGTGGGGACTTGGAGGGCTGATCCTGACTCCAGTACATGATGTGCGTCCGCAATCTAGTTCGTTACACAGGCCGATCCTGGACGCAGTGCTATGAAAGACTTGGACGTGGATCTGGCTTGTTTTCCTCTTTCTGTGGATATGCATTAGTGTCTCGCTGAGTAGACAATTAATGGAGGGTCTCGCACAGCTGTCCCGCTAGCGTCAGAATGGTGTAGAAGGGAGCACTTGCGTTGTGATGGAGAGGGGGGAAAAACTGCATTGTATAGCGCGGACACGTAGATGAGACTCTAGGATAGAGGAGTTTGGGGGGGAAGTTGTGTATACTCTGTTTCAGTAGTCTTTCAGTAGTTCATCGCAGCACTGTGGAAGGAGGGCGAACACATTTCAAAGGTGTCCTTCTGCACCCTGTCGTCTGCTGGCAGTGACCGCTGCAGCGCTGGCAGCATCTACAAACACTGTGCAACTGCACAGCGAGGTCAAATAGCAGTGGTGGAAAATTCGTGCAGTATTCGCTCTGACGCCGAAGACGTGCTTCGGAAATTTTGATGATATTTCGAGATAAAGAGGAGAAGGTGGGTTGCGGAGACGGCAGAAGCAGAGGATTCAGAAGCACTCAGCCAGCGTATCACACATTGAGGGACGTTATGTTGCACGGAATGCTGGCACCAACTCTTGATTCCTCTTGTAAAATCCATATACACGGTGCACTCGCTGACATTTGTAAGTGCAGCAATTTTCTTAGAGTTTGTGCACATTTACGGCACTGTTCCAAGCATGCTCAATGCCGACTTGTTTTTTCTTTTTGCATAAAAGAGCATCTTGGAGGAATGCCACACAAGCAAGTCTGCACATGCCATTTTTTGTGAAGGACAAAGTACAATACAGGAAGGTGTCCTCTGCAGTGTTGTGGCTCTACTGACTACACGTATGAGTTTAGCCACTGTCAAAGCAGTTGTTTGTACTTTCCAAATGCAAATTAATGTCTAAATGGCAGCATTGCATTGATTTATTTGCTCTTTGAATGTTTTCATTTGAACTAGTGGAAAACACTATTTTCAGTATCATAGATTCTATAAATATTTTAGAAAACAAAACAAAATCATGCTAGAAACTGTAACTGCGACTTACAGAGAAGGTTCAAACAACACCTGCGGATAAGACCACTTGTCAAGGCCATTTAGTCAAGGAACGGGCTCCGAACTAGGGCACTACAACTTGCTGCTCAAGCATCTGAGCTCGTAGGTCTCGTAGCCTTGGCTCTGTTGCGAGGAACTACTGAAACTGACTATAGTGGCGCTGGTTTATGTCACAAATGGTGTTTGTGTGGTTGGTGTGACCTCAAGAACCAACGTCTCGATCAGGAGGTGCAAGTGTTCACATCTTTGCAAGGTGTGTAAGTGCCAAGTGTTACATTTTATAGTGCAGTGTACATGCTGCCCCATACCTGCCAAACTGTGATCTTTAACATGTGTAAAATTTTGTCGACACAACACCAATTGAGGGAGTATAGCATGCATTTCTTTAAAGCTCGCTCAGAAACATTGCAGTTGTCGATTTCGCTTGGTTCAGGAACTTGTCTTTATAAACGTCCTTGCAGCAAGTACCCTTCCTGCATCCTTTAACCATGAGAATACTTGAATGAATGAATTCTGGGGTTTTACGTGCCAAAACCACGACTTGATTATGAAGCACGCTGTAGTGAGGGACTCCAGATTAATTGGGAGCACCAGGAGATCTTTAATATGCCCTCAATGCACAGGACACGTACGTTTTAGTATTTCGCCCCCACCGAAATATGGCCGCCATGGCCGAGATTTGATGCCGCAACTTCGTGCTTAGGAGAGCAACAGCATAGTCACTAAGCAACTGTGACGGGTATGAGAAGACTTCCAATGGAAGGTGTGGAGATGAACAAGTGAAAGTTCACAAACAATAATTTTTTACAGCGAAGCTGTTTACCTTTACCAACCGGCGATTCTTTCATGGCGGTCCACAGAAAACTTGGCTTTCTAGAAATCGACAATTTAGCGTAAAAAACACATGTACAGCGCACGCGCACATGGGTGGCATGATTTCATGCCAGTGTGTACACTTTGTGTGTTAACAATTGTAGTCATCGCTTTGAAATATCTTTGTTTACGCCTACCATCTGGCAATTCTTTCGTGGCGATCCACAGAAAACTCGTCTTTCTAGAAATAAATGATTTAGCGCAAAAAACACATGTAGCGCACACACACACGGGCAGCATAGTGTCACTGTGCATGATGGATCGCGGCGAGAGTACGGTATCACGATCATGGTCTTCTCACTCGGCATGAAGGGCGCGCCGAACCAGCACTTGTTCCTGTTCTTGTAGCACGTGTGCTTGTGCTGGTGAATCTGCAAGGATTCTCTACTCGAAGGTAAACTGCCTCTTCTTTCCAAGACTCGTGGATACTCTGTGGAATTCTCACCCATGCTTTGGGACAAAGGAACGACAACACAGTAGTGCAAACTATCATAAGGGCATATATTGCACCTTTGATAGACCAATGCCTGCTAGCCGAGTTGCTATCCACAAAACATGACGATGGGCGCGCGACAAATCTAGGAAGTCCGACTCACCTCGACCGGATAACGAGCGAATATGTTCGCTCCATGCTGGACACCAATGCCTGGTCATTCGTGCATACTGTCACGCGAATGGTGGCGCGTTCGAACGAGGTCTCGCAGAAGCATGGATCGGCGCACGTGCAGAACGTCCACGCCGCTTGCCGATCCCGAGCCAAAGAGGAAGAGCCTTCTCCTTTTCGCACCCAAGTAACCCCGCTGTTAGGTGGCGTTAGCAGAGCAACACTCGCGCCATCTCTCGTAATGCGCTTCAACCACACCGACTGCCGCGGGCACCAAGCCACGCGGTGAAGCCGGATTGCAGGAGACGGGAGCTATGCGGGAAAACAACATATCAGGGGACGCGTGAAAGTCTCACATCCCCAGAACTCGTACCCTCCGATTCCGCCGCATCTGCCCCCGTTGAACGTTGTCGAAGAACGGCTGGTTGCACCGCAGATCCCATTCATGTCGATCAGGGTATCACTGCATTTTACGGCGTACTCGTTTCATTCGTTAGACTAGAATAGGTCAAGTGGATGGTAACAGCTTCGCTGGCAATCCACCTTCACAGAGTGAATTGGGCCTTCAAATGTTTTTTTTTTTTTCGTAAAGCTTGACGCAACATTCCTGAAATGAGCACAATTCATAAACTTCATGGAAACTTTGGGAGAGTTCACTGGTATGCACCCCACTTGCTACCTGCGCGCCACGAGACCAACATTGTCTAGTTATGGAGTATGATGGAAACTGTCGTGAGTACGGATATGCTGGAATGTGAAGCAGTGACCATCATACACAGTTCGGCCAAGAAATAAAAATGCAATTTAATTCTCGTATGCTCAACACAAGCAGTGCAGTGTCACCGCCTGCTTGGCATCAACATAGCCGAGCAAGCAGGAGAGAGAGAGAGAGTAAAACATCTTTATTAATGATATTTGAATGGTGAGAGTAGTGTGGGAGGAACCCTCAGTCCAGGGTCCCTAAGATGATTCCGGCGATGTTTCGAGCCCGTTGTATCACAGCTCGGAGGACCTCGGGAGGTCCGTCGCGGAGGGCATTGTCCCACAGCTCTTTGTTGCGTAGGGAGTAAAGGAGAGTTGGCAAGGGAGGAAAGAGGTTTGCAGTGCACTCATTCGGGACGTGGAAGATTGTGGGCGAGCTGCCACAGCCAGGGCAACGATCTGCATAACAGTGTGGGTAGAATTTATTGAGAGACAAGATTTGGAAAAGTTGCGGTTTGTAACTGGCGTAAACCACTGCTTCCTCCCGCGAGAAAGACGGCGGTGGTGCGGCGTGGGTGCGACGAATGCGTGTATAATGACGGAGTATGTCTTTGTAATGGAGCAAGGGATCCCCCCACTCTGAACTAGTCGCCTCACCACGCCGAGTCGCCCGGAGGGAAATTTCTCGGGCAACCGCATGTGCGCGTTCGTTACCCGGCAGCGAGGTATGACCAGGGGTCCAGAGTAAGTGGAAGCGGGAAGGTGTGGTTGGTGTATTTTGCGGGATCTGTTTGAGAATTTGGTGCGCCGCTCTCGGGATGCCATGTCCTGATAGGAACGCCCGGCATGCCTGTTGCGAGTCCGTCAATATATACACTTCCTCAGGAACACGGATGGCGTATCGAATTGCAAGAGCAACACCGAGAATTTCTCCGTAAGCGGCATTTGTTCCGCGCATTGCAGCAGAGTCTCTCGGTGATTCGGTGCCATCCAAAACTACCGAGGTATAGCCCTCTTGAGTGCGTGATGTGTCCGTGTATAAAGTATGTGTTTCCGGGATGTTTGCAAGCATGCGGCCAATGTATCGTACACGGGCTTTGCGCCGCCCTTTGTCATGCTCGGGGTGCACATTACGTGGCAATGGATGAATACTTAGTGCTTGGCGTATCGCTGACGACAAGATCGTTTGACGGGTTTCAGACTCAAGGGGTGGGACAGAGTATCCTAGTATCCTATCCTATGCTAGTATCCGAGTATCCTATCGAGCGAGTAGATGGCGGCCAGTAGGAGTGAGTAGGAGGCGCTGGCGATGGCTGACCCAATGTGCCTCTAGCAGCTCGCCTAGTGTGTTATGTGTCCCTAAGTTAAGGAGACGGCGTCTGGAAGTATAATTCGGGAGGCCATGGGCCAGCTTCGTCGCTTTGCGAATCATTGCGTCTATGCGAAGTTGTTGCGCTTGGGTCAACCGCTGAAATGGGAGATGGTATGTATGGCGGCTGATCACGCATGCCTCCACCAAGCGCAGCAGGTCCTCTTCTCGAAGGCCCGAGCGCCTGTTGGAGACCCTCCGGATCATGGCCAGAATTTGCTCAATCTGTCTGGATAGAAGGGAAACAGTGTAGTTTGACCTGCCATCCGCTTGGACGTGTAGGCCGAGGATACGAGCACGATTAACCTGTGGTATCGGTGTGCCATCCACGTGCACAGTGATAGGGGGAGTAGAGGAACGGCTCCGGGGGCGAATGATTATGAGCTCCGACTTTCCGGAGCACATCTTAAGCTGCATTTTCTCGCGTACTCGGAAACTGTATCGGCTGCTTGCTGCAGTCGGTCCTGGATGGCTCCGTCGGAACCCCGTGTCGACCAGATAGTAATGTCATCCGCATAAATAGTGTGGGCGACATCAGGGTCGAGTAGCCGGGGGAGCCCTGCGAGCGTGATACTGAATAGAGTAGGGGAAAGAACTGAGCCCTGGGGTGTCCCACGTCCTACAAGGCGAATCGTACTGGATCGATGCGGTCCCATTCCTACGGTGGCTGTGCGATCTCGAAGAAATGCGCGGATATAGTTGTACATACGAATTCCACAGTGTGAATGTGCAACATTGCGAAGGATGAGGTCATGTTCAACATTATCGAATGCCCCTTTTAGGTCTTAAGGCGATGAGTGCTCTCGTTTGGGCGGACGACGGAGGTCCTATGACTTCCTCCCGCAATTGTAAAAGCACATCTTTGGCAGACAGATTAGCCCGGTATCCGAATTGAGAGTTAGAAAAGAATGATTTTTTCTTCGAGGAAGGGCTGCAGACGCCGCAAGAGTACATGCTCCATGAGCTTACCAATGCAGGATGTTAGGGAGATGGGTCGTAAGTTTTCAAACTTAACAGGCTTGCCCGGTTTGGGGATCAGTGTGATGTCGGCGTGTCGCCATGCTTGGGGAAGCATGCCCTTGCGCCAGCAATCATTGAAGATATGGGTGAGGCGGTTAATATCCGCGTCACTGAGGTTACGAAGGGTGCCGAATCGGATGTGGTCGGCTCCCGGTACCGTGTTGCAGCGTAGGTCTTGTAGGACCACCCGCACCTCGTCAGATGTGATGTCTGCATCGAGCAATTAGTTCGCCTCGCCTACATAAGGATAGTCAGGGTACTGCGGCGGCGGGCCTGTGGGTATGAAATGCCTCTCTAGCTCTCTGAGGAATGTTGAGACATCGTCCCTGTACTCGTGCATTAGGATGTGCAGCTGTTGAAATGTTTTTCCCTTTGTTGTGGCGGGATCTGTGAGTGAGCGAAGAATCGACCACGTTTTTGCTGTGCTCAATGTGCCTGAGAGGCGATCGCAAAATCCTCGCCAGTTACTCCTCGTAAGGATCTCTGCATACTCCTGGGTTTCCCGTGTAATTTGATCTATACGTTTCCTAAGTTTGCGGTTGAGGCGTTGTCGTTTCCATTGTCGTGTCAACCCCCTGCGGGCGTTCCAAAGATGAAGTAAATGCGGGTCTATGTCTGGTGTCTCGGTTGTGGTGCGCATTGTGCTCGTGGTGGCCTCTAGATCTTGTGCGAGAGAGTCAAGCCAGCGTTCGTACCCTTGGCGCTCAGGTGGGTCCTGGCGACGTTCCCTGAATTTCGCCCAATCCTATACGCACATTTCGCTCGGGCCTGCGTGCACCCCGTAATGACAAGGTGGTCGCCACAATGTAGTGGTCACTACCAAGGTGCTCCTCTAAAGGCCCGTGCGCAACGACTGGGCCAGTATTGCGCACGAAGGTAAGGTCAGGGCAGGTGTCACGAGATACGCTGTTGCCTATCCGAGTGGGGTGCTCTGGGTCGGTGAGCAGTGTGTATCTCATGTTACAGATGGCATTCCATAAGCGGGTCCCTTTAGCCTGCGATTTAACGTAACCCCATGCAGTATGCGGAGCGTTAAAGTCGCCGGCCACCACACAAACCCGTCCAAACCTACCAAATTCTGTTAGCAGGTGCTGAAAACTGCGTTCGCGTACGGGGGGAACTGTATGCATTGAGTATAAACAGACTCTCGCTGCGTTACCTTGCGTAATTGTTTCCAATATTTGGTGAGGAATGTCAATGTTAGTGGTATGCATGCGACATGTAACATGTCTCGAACCTAAGGCTCCCACAAGAGGGGAGACATCCGAGAGCGTGCTGTAGCCGGATAAAGAAGGGGTGCAATTGACTTCCTGTAAGAGGATGACATCGGGAGGGTTCGTGGATGTGGCGATATACTGCTGTAGGGAACCTCGTTTTCGGCGGAATCCCCTACAATTCCACTGCCACACCACTATTGCTCCGCGTTACACGGCGCCATCATCATCGCGAGAGGAAGCAGGCGGTCGTGCATAGGGATGCGGGCGCCGGGTCCCCACATTTGAAGGTTGCGGCCGAGAGCCTTGGTAGGAAAGCGCGCTTTCGTTGTTACCGCTAAGCTCAGGAACTTGCATGCGTGCGAAAGTACACTCTATACATGATTTCACTTGCTCCGTAATCCCTATTTGAAGGGCCTCCATTTGACGTTCTATCCTGTCCAGATCCGCCTGCATACTAGTGCTCATGTCTGCCACCAGCACGTCCATTTGTTTTTGCAGGCGCTCACAGCGCGCCTCCATGTCACGACGTAGGCGGGCTATTTCTATTAGAGGATCGGGATTTGATAACGAATTCGTAATAGGGGAAGGGGTAGGGAGAGATTTACGGGGCGGAGCGACCTGTGGGGGACCCTCCGCCCGACCTACCTCCCGAGGCGCCTCCATTGCTGTTTTCTTCTCCGGGGTCCGCTGCACCGTTGAAGGGACCAGGGTCACCTTGGCTGGGGCATTGGTCTGCAGGGCCTTCTTGTAGGGTTGTTGGGAAGATGGGGAAGGAGGGCGCCTCCCTGGGAGGCGCACCGATGCCTCGCGGGATCGGGACTAATACTTGGAGCGGGTCCGGAACTTGCGACGGGATCTCGAACGGGTCTCCGACCGGACTTGTCTGGTCTCCTTCGTTGGGGCGCGCGACGTTCGGGTCTCCACCGTATCTGTGGTAGTGGTCGGGTCGCTGGAGGGTTTGAGTTCACGCTGCTCTTTCTCGAGAGCTTTCCGCACCCAAGCTTTGTTCAGTGACTGCCTAGCACGCCGCGGGCAGTTTGAATCCGCTGTAGGGTGGGTCCCGTCACAGGATCTGCAGTGTGGGGTGCACGGATGTGACGGGGTGGGGTTGTCAGTCCCGCACGTCGCGCAAATGACCACGTGCGGCGTAGGACAGTAATCAGCCCAGTGGCCGAGCTTGTGACATATCTTGCAGACCAGTTGGCGGGGTCGATGGGGGTAGCAGCGGAGTTCTGCACCATAGAAACGCACGTAGCGAGGTACTTTAAGTCCTCCAAATGTCACCAACGCAACGTTGGTTTGACCCATCATTCGTGCTTGAAGTATTTGAATTCCAGGAGCCATAAGCTCATCCACTAACTTGGAAGACGGTGTACCGGGCAAAAGACCAGGAACAATTCCCTTGCATGAGTTGTCTGGGGCCGCAAAATATGTTGTGATGGGATAGACCCGCTCACCAAGGTTCAGCTCCCTCACCTTCTACAATGCGTCGGCTACGTGTGACTGGGGTGTGCTGATGATTGCCAAGTTCTGCTGAGGTCGCAGTCGGAATATGATGTCCTGACGATCGTCGGTGGTCAAGCCGGCTGCACTCCATAGAGCACTGGCGAGCTCTGGGCGCGTCCACTTATCGAGGCAGAGTCCTCTGTGAGGCCGCAGAATTATCTTTTCGTCGTGCAAAGGAAGTTGAGGCAGGTTCTGATTCCGACTGCGCTTGCGTACGGTAGGCTGGGAGGCGTCCGGAATGCCCGAGATGTTCTCGGAGGGTTGCGTCTTAGCGTGCGTTTGACGTATGCGTCGCTTATGTATGACTGTCTTCCAACAGCCACCTGTGTCGTCGTCAGTTTTGTCGTTGTAAATGTTCGGGGTAGCATCTTCCCCCATCCTTTCCCCGGTCGGAGTGTCTACCTCTCGTTGTTGGGAGGGAAAATTGGCGACGATGGGATCGGCGGCCACTCCCGCGGTATCCACCTCGGGCGTCTTCGTTGTTGTTGAGGAACGCGCGGCGGCGTTCTCCGTCGCCGATTGCGTCTTCTGCTCGTTGGAAAATGACGTTGCGGTAGATAAAATGCTCCATCGAAACAGAGCGGTGAATTGGCCGAAGGCCCTTTGCACGCCCGTTTAGAACATGGGCCTCGGAAGAGCTGGTCGCTTGGCGCTCTTGGTTCATGGTGTAGAAAACACGCCAAGGCAGCTATGGCCCCGGCAGGGGCAGCCGCGTTGGAACTGCTTCAGAGCTATAGAGGCTTGGGGAGCGGCAAAAAAGTCCCGGGAAGAAAAGGCGGTCGGTGGGAAACGGCGAGAAAGACGCTTCCCATATGACTCCCGGCGAAAGCGACCCGGGCAAGGGCGGTCAAGGGCGGTCGGTGAAGGTCGCGTAGTCTCGGTGGTTGCGGAGCGCGCCGACGACACGTCCGTTCACTTCGGCCGACTGATTGGAACTCAGCAAGCAGGAGCGAGAGTGCTAAAACTGCGATGTCTCCTTTCGCGTGATGACCTGTGTCGTGATGTCATGACATACTCTCCTTATAGAGAAATTCAACATTGTTTTTCTCTATGCTCTCCTGGAAACATTACTGCAACTGGTTTATAGAAAATTGTTTTGGGTGCTCTGAAACCTGCCACTATCTTTTCTTATGCACTATCTTTCTTATGCAAAAGAAAATTTAAGAAGCATAAACTGTCACACTGTCAATATTCCTTTTCCCCAAGGTATCGAACCGGAAAGTTTTTGGGTTTGGTTCAGGTTTAGTCTTCTGCATATTTTGTGGTTTGGTTCAGGTTTAGTTCCGGAGCAAAAATATAATGGTTTAAACCGGTTCATAATGGTTCTAAAATAAGGAGAATATAAAGTTTTAGAAAATGAAGTTTTTCAGCCTCAGTCGTAAACCTGTATTTGAGCGAAACGTTGTTTTCTACTATTTCCTAATGTAGACCGATGTATTCCTGACATCTTTAAATGGGTACTGACATATATTCAGCTCTTCACTTTATTTCGTTAAATGAAGGTCCTAGAGCTCTAAACCCTAGAAAAAGTAGTGCCAGGCCTCGGAGCACCGTAAATAATGCAATATAACAGCTTTCCCACAGCCAGTTTCAGTTTGCGGAAAGATACTGTGTCATGACGTGAAGCCACAATATGTGGTCATGTGGGCGCAAGACATTGCGACATTTTGACACTCGCTCTGGATCGTTCAGTTGTCCGTTTGCTGCTACATCGGCTCTCACTATGGGTAGCAGCATACGAGCAAAGAAGTTGTATACTTCTGCGTGGAGTGGAGGTGGTTCACCAAAGGTGAAGTCATTCGCCACAATCTCACTAGAGGCAATTAAGAATCCGGAATTGCCCTGTTGCATAGCAGAGAGTATGTTCGACATGTTTATTGATTGCGCCCATTTGCAACAGTGTTTAACTGATTGTGGTATGGTTTCCGAGGGAAGTGCAACACCTCAGTAGGTCACAGCTGCACCAGACTCGTAATGACGACGCTATGTGTAATGTGTCACTTGTAACATAAGCTCACTTCGTCAGCGCAGGACTCGTATGTCGTGCGTGCGGTTGCTTCAGTTGGGAAGGTGCTCGCAAGATAAGCTTATGTCAATATTTATGTTCACGTCCTACTGACCCTTTTCACGAAGCACTTAGTTTTAACAAAACCAGATGGTGATTTCGGCGGCACGCCGCACGTAGTGTTGGCAACAGCACATGCATACAAAACCATTAACACTTCCACCTTGCTTCTGTGTGATCAACTGTCAGAAATGCAACTGAGTTTTCGTTAACACATTTGTGCTCCAATCATGCTAGATTGAATCATGTGGATTGAAGATGTGTGAAGTAGTTGGCTATTAAGTGAAGAGAAGTAACTGGCATATTAAGGAATGGAATGAATCTGTGTGGCCAAGTTCATGTACCGCTGCTGCAACTGCCAGTGCCTGTTACCGGCACTTCAAGATGTTCGGCTTTCCTCGAGAATACAGAAATTTGCTCATCCGCCAGCATTGTATCCTTAACCTTCAAAGAAAGGGCTTCAGCCCCGAAATGTCAGCAAGAGTGAGTACCGCTTGTTAAACAATGACAAAGGGAGTAGTGCCGCTTCCTGTCATAGTAAGTTTCGCGCACAGTATCTACACACATCTACCCCAACTGGCACAGAAACTTGCGCCCACTCTATCGCCAACGTGTCAATGAGTGAATGGGTGCACACTTGAATATATGCACAATAAATGATGTAGTACTACACGATAGCGCACGAATGGTCGATGCTGAATGTTTCGCGACGGTCCACAAGAGTAAGCGAGTTACTAGTGATGATACAGTAAAATCTCATTACTATGAACACAGCATTAACGAAGGTTTCATATTTATGATTTTTTTTTTTAAATCCCTGCCAAAATGCCTATATTTTGTGCTGTGATTGTGTTGTGCGTTGGCTTTGCTGACAATGAGTTCTCCTGGCCCCCGCGTTAAAAAGAAGCGACGCCAGTTTTCGCTCAAAGAAAAAGTGGAGATTTTGATGCAGCTGAATGCTGGAAGAAAGCAAGTCGACCTGTGCAGGGAGCGTGATATTCCCCCGTCAACAATGGCGACGATGCTCAAGGATCGAGAAAAGATATTGAAATTGCATCGAGAGTCGCAGCTGGCTCCCTCAAGAAAACGCTTGCGACTCGGCAACTACCAGAATGTCGCCGCCGCCGTCCTCACGTGGTTCAAGGATGCCAGACAAAACGATGTGCCCTTGTCAGGCCCGATTATTCAAGAGAATCTTAAGGCGCTACAGTTTACGGCTGCCTTGGACATCTCCGGTTTCGATGCAAGTGCCGGATGGCTTTACTGCTTCTGGCAAAGGAATGGCATTGCGTGGCAGGTTGCTTGTGGCGAAGAAAAGGCAGCAGATGCCGAGAGTGCGGTTGCCCGATGGAACGAGCACTTTCAAGAGATCATCAAGTCTTTCTCCCCAGACGACGTTTTCAATGGCGATGAAACGGCGTTCTTTTATCAGTTGTTGCCTGATAAGATAATGAACTTCAAAGGTGACAGGTGCAAGGGAGGAAAGAAATCATGTTTCCGTGTATCGGTTCTGTTCTGCTGCAACTCCACGGGCACGGAAAAACTCAAGCCGCCAGTTGTTGGCAAGTCTGCTAAGCCGCACTGCTTGAAAAACGTTGTCTCGTTGCCTTGCGACTACCGAGCTAACCAAAAAGCGTGGATTACGCGAGGATTGTTCACTCAGTGGCTGCCGCAGCTCGACGACACAATGAAGAAGAAAGACAGAAAAATTCTCACCGTTGACAATTGCTCGGCACATATGTGAACGTGCGATTGAGCTATGTGCAACTTGAATTTATGCCCCCGAATTGTACTTCTTTGCTCTAACCTTCAGACTAAGGTATCATCAGATGTGTGAAGATCGAATTTCGGAAGTCTTGTGCACCGTCTCCTTATCAATATTCGACTGAAGCTGCCCACACAGGTAAACATCCGTCAAGCTGCAGAAATGCTTACAGGGTCGCGGTGGAACGTGAAGGCAAGCACGATCAACAACTGCTGGCGAAAGGCAGGCCTTTTAAAGGCTTCACCTACGCCACAAGACTGCGAGGACACAGAGGAGCTCAACACAGAACTGTGGAATGAGCTTACCGAGAAGCTCCCCGTCGACACCATGGTGACCTTCGATGATTACATTGACAGTGACAGCGCGGCGGCTACGTCCGTGGAGCTCACCAACGAAGACATGGTGAATAAAGTGCATGAGCAAGAAGATTGCAATAGTGACGAAGACGATGCCGACACTGGATCAACACACGAAGAGGAAGAGAATGTTTCCAGCTCGGATGTTTTAATTTTTCTAGAGAAGACGCGATCATTCCTCGGGCGCTGTAAAGATGTCCCCGATGACGTTCAGAGGAAGGTCAAGGATGTGGAGGCGTTCGTCCTGCAGCACTTGCTGTCTACTCTGTAGAAAATGATTACAGACTTCTTCAAGCAATAAATTGTACTTAAACTGTGCCCAGCGTTCTCGTTTATTATTTACGTACGAACACGCGCATCTGCTGCAAAGGTATGTAATTTTCGTTGTTGTGTTACTTTACTGACATGAAAATATTGGTTTTTCAGTACTACGATAATGCAAATTGACGAATTAAATTCATCGGTCCCGCAAAGTACGTTGTAACGAGATTCTACTGTACATCTTTGCTGCAAGATGCCATTATGTACAAAACAGCTACGTTTCAAGACTTGTGCACTGCAAGAACAAATATATCTGAACTGAGCACACCCACGCGCGATTAGGCTGAAAATAAGATTTACTGAGTCAGAAGCATGGCAAGCCGCTGCTTCAGAATATTTTGCCAAATGAAGAATGAAGAGCAAAACAGACTAATCCTGATTCAATGCATGAGCAGACAGTTTGGATAGCTTGAAATTCATATTTAGCCTTGACCCGCCGTGGTTGCTCAGTGGCTACGGTGTTGAGCTCCTGAGCACGAGGCCGCGGGATCGAATCTCGGCCCCGGCGGCGGCATTCCGTTGGAGGCGAAATGCGAAAACACCCGTGTACTTAAATTTAGGTGCACATTAAAGAACCCCAGGTGGTCAAAATTTCCGGTGTCCACCACCACGGCATGCCTCATAATCAGAAAGTGGTTTTGGCACGTAAAACCCTATAATTTTAAGGGATGCTGAAACGATTTTGACGATTTTCTACAAACGTACTGAGTCGTTCGAGTAGGTCCTTCTGATCATTAATTGACACATCTAAGTGCTCTGCGTAAAGCGTGTAATTTATTATAAGGTTTTAAAAATGCACATCGCTGCCAATCGCAGCACACTGCTCGGCGGAATTTTAAGCCGCCCTACCCATATGACCGAAATCGCCCATATGACGTCAGTGGGGCGAGCTATCCGATTGGCTGACCAGGGTGCGTGATTGATAGTTTTTCCAACTTTATGGTAAACAAATGATGTTCGTAATAGTTGGAATGTAAGTTAATTTGTTTTTATAAAGAGAAAGTAACATAAAGAGAATGCACAAGAACAATTTTTCAGTACACTTAAGCACATCCGGCACACGGCAAGTGTCGTCTGCTTGTGTGACAACGTGCTCCCTCTTTGACGAGAGCTCCGCCGTCAATGTCGGTCTGTGTTTCCGTGAGCGCTATGATTCGACTTTGTTGCGTTGTGGACTGCAAACGTAGCGACTGGCAATATGTCAAGCTGCGACATGGTGTCCCTCTGCAAGCCAGTGGACGAGCGGACTGGCTGCAGCATATCGGGCTGCCGTTATCCGATCGGCGCCACGATTTGCGCGATTGCGGCCGTCACTTTACACCGGAAGATTACTAATGCAATAGCGTTTCGTGAGTCCGGTATTAGGTTAAACGCAAGCGCAAGGAGATAGGGCCTCGCCGTGTCCCCTTGCGTGTCGTTTCAGGAGGATGAACAGAAGCGCAATTGCGAATGGTCTGCGCGATGCATCCACCTGGTGGCAAAGAGCTCAACCACACACAGTAGCAGGAACAAAATGTATTCTTCTTTGCTGCTGGTGTAAATTTTTCGTAGGAGTGTAATCGTTAACACGTTGTTTTTGGAAATGTTTAAAATGTTTTACACTCGTTTAGAGCAATATTAGCTCTTTCTTTGGCTGGTTAAGCTCTGCGCCAACGGGTGGCTGGACCGTGGAGACCAATCAGGCAGCTCACGTACGTCTACGCTAAAGTTCTTTCATCAGCTTGAGTTTATGCCTCCACCGTTCCGTCGAAAAGTTCAGCTATGTGTGATTACCGGAATACCAGACGCGTTCGGCGCTACGACAGAATGCTCGCAACGCACGCTGCTTCGAAAGCTCTCGCTTGGGGTCGACGGCTAAGCGAGGCTAGCGGAGAGGTTTCGCGCGGGCGGGGGCGGGCTCCAAAACAACCGGAAGTGGACGATGTGACGTCGCGTCGTGACGCGGAACCAGTGAAGGCGGAGCTTAGCCCCGATTGCTCGGCGAACGAGTTGAGGAGGAAAAGCATGGCTAGGGAGGAGGGTAACTTGTAATCGCTTGTAGCTCCATTAATACGTAACGCTTCACTTAAATTGTGGTGCGAATGTTCAACTTAAACGGTACCCTACGCGTCTACAAAATTTGTCCGAACCGCTTCAGGGGCCCTTTAACATATTCAGCCTTGCTTTTAGAACAAGCACCATGTATGCTGCTCGCGCCGTTTGGACATAGTTTATACCCGTGTCACACGAGCACCCACGAACTCCTTTAGGATAACGGAGCGCGAGACTTCCTAAGGGAGTTCGACCTCCAGGAAATTGTGGTCATGTTAGGGTGGCTAGAATGGAGAGGTGTGAAGACCGCGGCGCCGCCACCATTGCCTAGCGAGGCCCCGCTGCGCGTTCCTGCCACTGGGGGAAAATTTGGTGCCCCCGTCGAGGGCGATGTCAGCCTATCAGTCTCGTAGGCCACGGCGCTGCGCAAGGTAGCTCTCGTGGTGTACGTAGTCCAGCTGTGCTAAGCTTTTACAGTAGTGCATGAGCTTTTACAGCTTGGCAGAGAAAGAGTAGCACGGGAAGAAATGTGTTCCCTGGACTTTTGGAGTCCCTGCTAGCGGAGTAGCAGCTGCTCTGAGAAAATGAAGAAACAGCCTAGGACGATACTGCACTACCTGCAGAAGCAGCAGAAGCGGCAGAAGTTGCCTTGGACCATGTGGACTATGTGGAGAAGCACAGTGATGCACGCCTGGTTTATTACATTGCGGGGTACGTAGCCAGGAAGCGCATAATTTTAACTGATTGCAAGGCATGCAGGGATGCCTGCCTTGTGACAAGAGAAAGTGTACCCCACCAACTTAAGTGCCAGCAGAAGCTTGCAAACAGTGGGACATTGGGGGGGGGGGGTCTTCTGTACCCATTATTCTGCCTCTACAGCCTTATTTAGACCCTCGAAGACAGACTCAATCGTGCATTTTGCAATACACGACTACATGCAAAAGTGCTCAAGGTTCTTTTTTTTTTGTTCTAGCAGCTGTGCCACAGATTGGCTGCACAGAGTAGTGTGTAACAGGATCGGTGGCTAGGTTTTACTGCATCACGTGTTCGCTTTTTGCTCAGAGGGCTAAACCAGTGGGCTACGCACAAGAACGTCAAGGGGGTTATAAGCCACGCGTTTTGTAAAAAATGTGGTGCTCTGCTATGACTGTGCTATTTGCAATAACTCGTATTAAGTTATCAGCGTTTTGTACTTCTCAGAATTTTTTTTACCACATTGCTGATATATTGCATTAACTTCCTCCCTTTAACGTGCTATTACAATCGCAAATATGTGACTAATGTGCGGGCGACACATTCAAAGTTGTTGCAACACGCTGTTCGTCCACGGTGATTCCTATGAACTGTACTTTAAGCAAGGCATAAGCGCGCCGACCTCGGCAAGAGGTGGATGCAAAAACGCTCCTCGCTGTATCGGCTGCGCGGTCGGTGCTCGCAGTTTCTACGTGCAATGGGAGCAGTGAAACACTTCATTAAATTCTCTCGGCATCTACAATGCTGAAAAAAAAAAAATTGGCTGAAGGCTTAGGTTGGTTAAGCCTGGAAGGTTGCGAAAGCAATACCCTTGGCTGCGCCTTGGTTCGGCTGATGGTGTGGACATGGTTGCCCTTTGTTAAACTTATGGCTCTACATCATCCGACATAGCGCAAGGCAGCGCGCCGACCACTGCGAGGAGCCGAGCTGTAGCCCCATTTATCCTCCTAGCGTGACGTCACACCAGCGAGCGCCCTCTCTCGGTAGCGCCGCAGCAGCGGCGCGCAAGGCTTCGCCTCCACCATCGATGCCGCGAGCTGGGGCCCCGTCTCTAGGTCTGGCGTGACGTCACACCAGCGAGCGCTCTCTCTCGGTAGCGCCGCAGCAGCGGCGCGCAAGGCTTCGCCTCCACCATCGATGCCGCGAGCTGGGGCCCCGTCTCTCGGTCTGGCGTGACGTCACATGGTCACGTGACGCGCAGCTGTAAGGAGGCGCCACGACCACCGATGGGTCGAAAGTGCGAGCAGTATTGCTTTCGCAATAAAAAGATACTTGGAATTGGAAGACCAGTGGGAGGCTCTGCTGGTGACGCAAGACCCTGAAAGCCAGCTGCAGTTGGTGAACAGGGCTCGGGCGGCGGCAGCGAGCCATGGCTGCCCGGACTGAGGAGGCCACCCACCTTTGGGCTCAAGAAGCCTGGTCTCACAATAAAGTTTATTTCTCTCTCTCTTCTCCCTCTGTCAGCATGAGAGCTTTCAAGCGGAAAAACTAAGCGCGATTAAATCATTTACCCGCCCGGAGGTATGCAGACGCCGCGAGAAACTACGGCTATAGAGGCTAGAAGATTTGACTAGTGTCGCGAGGAGGCGTCCTCGCCAGCCGCCGCGCCGAAACCTGTTTCGATGCTAGCGTTGGTGGCGCTGTTCGCGGCAGGCGGGTTAGGCGAGCAGGGAAGACCGATGCAGCCGCCGCCGCTCCTCGTGTCGCTCTTCGAGTGAAAGCGCAGTCTTTCTGGTGTGTTTCCGCTTCGCTCCTGATTGTCTGGCATGTTTGTGCGCAGCGATTCAACAGTGCCGTGAATGTGATTTGTGCGTGTAGAGCATGCCTGCAAAGAAAGGCAGAACGTGTTTTGTGCCCCTGTGCAAAGGGGGGTATAAGTCATGTGCCGAAAAGGTTTCGCTGTTTCGTGCTCCCGCAGACGCTCTTCGTCGAGAAGAATGGGCAAGGAACATAAAACGAGAGGACAAAGTGCTGGATGAGACAAGTGCGGTGTGTTCCCGTCATTTTGACGATCGCTATGTCCAAAGAACTTTCAAGCATATCATTAATGGTGAGGTCTTCGAAATAGAGTGTGAACGGCCAGTGCTCACTGACGACGCCTTTCCCACAATATTCCCTGACGCGCCCGCCTCTATGTCTAAGAGTGTCCCGAAAAAGAGAAAAGAGAGGAATCTCGCAGATAGTTACGCCCTAACACCGAAGCGCAAAGCGGGAAACCACCTCCTGGAAGACGGCAACGCTCAGGAACACGGCAATGTAAGCTTCTCAGAAGCAAGACCACACCCATTCAGTGACATTCCAATGCCTTCTGTCCGCTGCAGCCGAATTGTGCTAGAAAATGAGCCTGCAACGTTATGCTTTGGGTGGCACTGCAGCTCTGGGGTAGAAAATTTGTATGTCAGTATAGCATGTTGCTTTCATGCCGTGTTCAGAGGTCGCTTGTGCTGAGACGAGTGCGTACCGTTGCTGTGTGTTCTGTCGGAACGTAAAGGTTGAATAATTTTGTGTCAGGACGCCTGACGACGCCGCGGCGGCATTGACAAAGGTCGATATCTTAATACCTTGCCCAGGCTTTGAAATCCACCCAATCCAGCCAGGATAGTGCGTTGAGTTTGGAGGCAAGCACTTTGCAAAAAACTGCCTCGGGAGATCAACTGACGGCAAACTCTGTTTGCGATGCAAGTACACGAAGAAGCTGGGACTAAACAGAACATATCGGCTTAAGAAAAAGCCGAGTATCTCATACAAACAACGAAGTGCCAGGAAGGCCCTCCAATTGCTCCGCGCACAGAGAAAGCTGGCAAACGCCGAGAAAAGTGTTGCAGAGCTTCGGGTGATCAACGAATCTACTTCCAGCTCTGTCTTGGAAACAAAGATAAACGGGCTTCCACCAAAGCAGCGCCTTGCTGTTAAAACGTGTTTTGATGCAGCCCGCAGAAAGTCGAGCCGCGGCATGCGGTACGACAAATTATGAATATTAGAATGCATCCTCATGCGCATGAGAAGCCCCAAGCTCTATGAGCACATCAGGTGGCACGAAATAATGGCTCTGCCTAGCAAATCGTGCCTGGATAAACATATGCAAAGTTTCAAAAGTGCATTTGGGTTTAGTACCAGCATTCTCTCAGGTGTGCAGAAGAAGACCCAGGACATGGATGAGTTCAGTCGCCATGGTGGACTTCGATGAAATTAAGCTTTCGGAAAACATCAGTGTGAGACCATCTGGCGAGCTTACTGGTTTTGTAGACATTGGACCATTTACTGCGACACAACAAAAACGGCAACAAGTGTCCATGGCCTTGTCGTCATGTTCCAGCCATGCAAGGAAAGAAAAGGCGGCACAGATAGCAAGCCTAATTGATGATCTCTTGGACGAGGGAAATCTCGCACATGCTTCAGCAGTGCTACAAGAGCAGGACAGCATGTCTGACCACAACGGCTGTGTAGAAAAGAAAAGCGACAGCCGACTCATTTTTTATGTGTCCGGCTACGTTGTCAGAAAATCACTGAAAAGATTCCCATGCCCCGCATGGACATCTGCCTTGGCTATTTTGCCCCTACAGGCTGATAAAAATGAGAATGCCTCACTGAAGAGGCAGGCTGACCATGGAGGTTTGGTGTACGCTTCAAAGCACATTGAAGTGCTAATAACTAAACTAGAAAATGCATTCACTGCCTTTTTCAGCAGAAACGAGCTGCATGCTGGGAGCATGATGTCGTTTTTACATTTTCTACAAGGGCATGAACTCCAAGAAGTCGGCTGCAGCGAGAACTCCCGCGCTCTTACAAGGGATGTGATTTTTATGTATTGACGAGGTTGCATTATTTTACTAAGGCTATGAACTATGAAGATAAGGCGTCCAATCGCGAGAAGCAAAAGCTGCTCAAACTGAGGCGATGCCAGTGAAACTGCATCAGTGAAATGTTCCTGTAAATAAACATTGGGTTAATGTGTTCCGTTCCCTTATTTATGTTATTATATTGATGTATTCAGGGCTGTAACGACCATGCGCGAATGGTGCCTTCCACACTTGAGGCCGTAATTTCGCTCGGTTCGTCATACGAGACACGCTCAATCTCTTGGATGACGAGCCTTTCTTGTTTCTGCGCATGTCGTGTTGTACTCGTTCATTCCCCTTCGTCGCTGTCTTGTTGCGCAGTTTTTACTTGTTCCTTTTTCCGTGAAAATGGGTTAACCAAAGCATAAACAAGCAAAAATATAACTGCTCGCGGCTTCAACAGTCTGTGTCCACCTGAAGCAGTAGCTTCGAAAGTAGTTTGCTGAGAATGCCGCTGCTGACCTACGTCGCATGCGAAGCAGGACACATAGACTCTCGTATTATATATTGTGCTTTGGCCAGACGAATATCGCAGCCGTTACAGCAAGATGCGCGCAGCGAAACGCGTTTCCCGGCATTGCTGCCGAGCGCGCGCACACCACACCTGCTAGCTGTAGCGCCATCTTTGAGCCGTCATTGCAAATCATTTCCTCTCCTCTGGCGCGTTCACGACACTAGTCAAACCTTCTAGCCTAGCCATAGGTGGCGCCACTGCGTTCACAATATGGCGGCGCCTACGAAAAAACGGTCTATACTATATAGTGCCTACTACGGCCATGCTACGGTGCTACGGCGCCCTAACCGATGGATGGATGGATGTTATAAGCGTCCCCTTTGGAACGGGGTGGTGGGTTGCGCCATCAAGCTCTTGCTCTTATATTGCCTAATGTCCTACCTAGGTTAAAAAAAACACTATGAACTGCCACAACCAAATTATCTTATCCCCTATTGCGAACCATGCATTTGTACGTCGCCGTTTCTTGTCGTTTCCCTACTTTTATTCCACCAATCTTCCACTCGCCTCTTACTAATCCCTATCGCGGACATGTTTACTTTGCCACTGCTCTCGATGAACCCAAGGGCTTCAAGGAGGCCAGTGGTGCCTAAATCGACCGCTGGGTAGACGTCTTCACATTCTAATAAAACATGCTCCATGGTTTTCCTAGCTTTACTGCAGCAAGCACATGCTTCTTCTTCCATCTTATATCTCGCTTTATAGGTGCATGTACTAAGGAATCCCGATCTCGCTTCGAAAAGTAATGAGCTTTCCTTTGAGTTATCATAAATTGTTTCTTTCCTGATTTTGTTTTTTTCTTTTAAGTAATTACTCATGGGCAGGTTTCTTTTCCATTGCCGCCACCTATGAGATTATTTCGGCCTCTCTGACTTTCCGCTTGGCGTTCTTTGTTGATGTGTTGACCACCTTACAGGCCGCATACTTGCTGGCAAGCTTCCTAGTCTTTTTCCTCCACTGTGAATTAATGTTTTTCCTGTACAGATACCTCAACACTCTCCCAGCCCATTTTCTTTCTTCCACATTCCTCAGTCGTTCTTCATACTCAATTTTACTGCGAGCTTCCTTCACTTCAAAACTAGTCCAGCGCATATCACCTGGCCCATATAAATGGCGCTCCTGCCAGCAACGCCGTCACGCTGCAGGAGCGCGGTTTGGGGCCAGCCTCCAGAAGCCGGTCCTCACACCTCCCCATTCTAGCCACCCTTGTCATGTCACACAGCCAATAACGAGGTTTTAAAGTCGCCGCCATAGGCGCATTCACCACTGTTAATTCTTACTCAGTGTATTGAAATATCAAAAGAAGAACGAAGACCGTTGTATGTTGCCTATTTAGACATTACAGGAACCTATGGCAACGTAGACCGCAACATTTTGTGGGATATTCTGGAAGGGGAAGGCTTAGGTGACGATTGTCTCCAGCTTTTGAGAGAGATTTACCTAGAAAATACCGTTTGCGTTGAATGGGAAGGGATGAGGAGCGAGGAGAAAGTTCATATCAACAAGGGACTGAGGAAGGGGCACCCTTTATCCCCGCTGCTGTTTATGATGCACATGGTGAGAATGGAGAGGGCGCTAGAAGGAAGTAATATCGGGTTTAATCTCATACAAACAGGCGGTTACAGTAGTAGAGCAGCAGCTCCCAGGTTTATTTTATGCGGACATTGTGTTGCTAATTAACAAGCAAAGTGATTTGCAACGTCTGGCTAATATTTGTGGACAGGAAGACAACAATTTAGGTTTGAAATTTAGTGTTAGAAAATCAGGTGTTATGGTAGTCAATGAAAACAGTGAACAGACAGTGGAGATACAGAGCCAGGAAATACCTCGGGTAACAGAATATAAATACCTTGGTATATGGATAAACGAAGGCAATAGATATATGGAAACACAGGAAAAAACAGTAACAGGGAAGGGGAAGAGAAATTCAGGCATAATGAAGCACAGAGCGCTATGGGGATACAATAGGTACGAGGTAATGGTTCCAGGAATTACTCTTGGAAATGTGGTTGTTTGCTTTAAATCTGGGTACAATCAGGACTCGACGGAAACCAAAGGTCAGTGGGTCGCCTCGCATTGGGCGCTCACGGGAAGACTACAAATGAAGTAGTGCAGGGTGATATGGGCTGGACTAGTTTTGAAGTGAGGTAAGCTCGCAGTGAAATTGAGTATGAAGAACAGCTGAGGAATGTGGAAGAAAGTAAATAGGCTGGGAGAGTGTTCAGCTACCTGTACAGGAAAAACATTGATTCACAGTGGAGGAAAAGAACTAGGAAGCTTACCAGCAACTATGCAACCTGTAGGGTGGGCAACACAGCAACAAAGGTCAAGCGGAAAGTCAGAGAGGCTGAAATAATTTCATGGGTGGCGGCAATGGAAAAGAAACCTGCCATGAGTAACTACTTAAAAGGAAAAAACGAAATCGGGAAAGAAACCATTTATGATAACTCAAAGAGAAGCTCATTACTTTTCGAAGCGAGATCGGGATGCCTTAGAACACGCACCTATAAAGCGAGATATAAGAAGGAAGAAGAAGCATGTGCTTTCTGCGGTAAGGCTAGGGAAACTATGGAGCATGTTTTATTGGAATGTGAAGACGTATACCCAGCGGTCGATTTAGGCACCACTGGCCTCCTTGAAGCCCTTGGGTTCAGCGGGAGCAGTGGTAAAGTAAACATGTCCGCAATACGCATTAGTAAGAGGCGATGGGAGGATTGGTGGAATATAGGTAGGGAAACGACAAAAGACGGAGACGTACAAAAGCACAGTTCGCAATAGGCGATCAGAAAATTTGGGTGTGGTAGTTCATAGTGTTTTTTTTTTTTTTTGTTGTTGAACCTAGGTAGGACATTAGGCAATATAACAGCAAGAGCTTGATGGCGCAACCCACCGCCTCGTTCCAAAGGGGACGCTCATAACATCCATCCATCCATCCATCCATCCGTTTTTTTGTACAAACACAAGAATGTAACTCCCAATTATGCTCGTAGCTATTGTAATGCTCCTTATGGAATATTATTCAATACATTTGATGCGAACGACATACGTACATCTCATAAAGAATCAAAGTGCGCTCGCTAAACATAGCATTGCTGGCAGCGACATTAGCCGCCCTGTGCTTATATGTTTCCTTTGCGGTGTGGCTAGCCACCATAGCGTGGCGAGCAGGCTGTGCCTTCTGCTACCCTAACTGCTGCGAACTATTCTCATAACGCAACATTTCGTGCACGGTGACCTCGTGTGCTTTCCTTTTGTCTACTGTGCCGCGGTATCATTCAAGAGGGACCACACCGACCACTGACTAGCACGACAAAGGCCACGTTAACGCGAACCCGACGGGAGCGGGTCAAGTCGGTAATCGCGCTGACTGAGCCCGACGTGACTGCGTTTAGATGAACTCGCTTCTGACGAGTCCGGACAACGACGGCACACAGCGTCGAGCCGAGACATCAGCGCGTTCGAACTGGGCTTACGGTTCCCTGCTGCCGTCTGCAACATCTCTATTTCGTGGACCTTATCGCTACGATGGAAAAAAAAATAATGAGGTTTTACGTGCCAAAACCACTTTCTGATTATGAGGCACGCCGTAGTAGGGGACTCCGAAAGTTTCGACCACCTGGGGTTCTTTAACGTGCACCTAAATCTAAGTACACGGGTGTTTTCGCCCCCATCGAAATGCGGCCGCCGGGGCCGGGATTCGATCCCGCGACCTCGTGCTCAGTAGCCCAACACCATCGCCACTAAGCAACCACGGCGGGTTCGCTACGATGAGGTTGCACTGCACAGTGCCTTGTTTTGGCCTTTAACCTTATACTATTCCCACAGAGAAAGACTTCCAACAAGAGCGGACACTCCCATAGAGCCCAGCGGCCGAATTGACTGTAACGCATCAAGCGGTAGGGATTACCATTCTTCCGGTTTCGACCGCGGGCGTGTGCATTTTGAAGGCTTCCTGGCACGCGCAACGCCGGCTGCGCTACTCGTTTTTCTTTTGCTTCTGCTACTAAATCGCGCGTAGTCTCGGTTCGGAATCGTTTTAGGGAAAATTATTGCGAACGATCTTTTCAAGCCTCCATCGAATCTGTGCCACGTTCAATTTCATAAAGTAGACGCAAAACATTATGGGGTTTTACGTGCCAAAACCACTTTATGATTATGAGGCACGCCGTAGTGGGGGACTCCGGAAATTTTGACCACCTGGGGTTCTTTAACGTGCACCTAAATCTAAGCACACGGGTCTTTTCGCATTTTGCCCCCATCGAAACGCGGCCGCCGTGGCCGGGATTCGATCCCGCGACCTCGTGCTCAGTAGCCTAACACCATAGCCACTGAGCAACCACGGCGGGTAAAGTAGACGCAAGACACCTTGTAAATGAGCAAATAATTATTTCGCTCTATATCAATGCTCGTTCAGGGCTTTTTGTGTGTGTGTCAGTAAAAAACTTTATTGAATATAAATAAAATAAGGCACGATGGTTGGGGTCCCTATTCCAGGGCCCCACTGGCACGAGCGGCTCGCTGGGCTTGGTCCAGAAGAGCCAGTTGGCTCTCCCGACCCTCGTCTATGAGCCATGCCTCCCACTGCCTATTCCTCGTTAGTGGATGCTGGTGTAATATGGGGCTATGTGCGGATGCCTCCTGGGGCACTCCCATGTGATGTGTTTTAGTGTGGGTGTCTGTGCACCACGGGCACTCGACAGTGAACCTCGTGGGGTATGTATTCTGTGTAGGTGGTGCAGGTTGGGCTATGTATTTGTCTGAATACGACGCCAGTCCCTCTCCTGTTGGCTGTTTAAATCGGAGTGAGGATGTCGTCGCTAGGACATGCCGTTGCTCGGACGTTTAGTCCTCGAGCAATACGGTCTGCCCTCGCGTTTCCTGCCAGTTCCTCGTGTGCCGGACACCATATGATGGTGTGGTGCCCTTCTAGTTGATTGCCTAAAATTTTGAGTATTTATTTGGGTGCCGTTCCATGTAGAAATAGGCGGCAAGCCGCTAGTGAGTCGGATAATATGACAGCCCAATTGGTTTGGCGTTCGGCGTCCTGAATGGCCAAGGCGATAGCTGCAGCCTCTGCCACACATGCCGAGGTGGTTTTGAGGGATGCCGTTGTTATGTTGTTCTTAGATGTAGAGACTATGGTGAAGGTGTGTGAGCTGGTTCGACTGGCATCCGTATAATACTCTCCTGGTCCCATGCCAAAACGTTTGTGAAGAGACTTTACCCTTGCCCTGCGTCGTCCGGGATGGTACTTGGGGTGCATGTTTTTGGGAATTGGGGCTACTGCGATGTGCGATCAAACGTTGCGGTCTACCTATGCCCTTTCCTCTCCGCAATACTGGGGTCTCAGGGGAATGCCTAACCTCGCCAATACTTCCCTACCCTGAGTTGAAGAACAAAGTCGTTCTTTCTGAGCATATAACGTCGCGACTGCGTACTCGTCAAAAGTATTGTGCAGACTCTAAGAGTTGGGGACGGGCATGAAATAGATGGTAGCTGGCCCATGCCGTCGTCCAACTCATCCACGCTGAGGACGCTGTTGAAGGGAGAGACTGGTTCTCATCGAGAACGAGGAATATGGAATTTATTTACAGTTTCTACATGAGAACGTTACAGTTCATCAGTCTAGCATGACTGAAAGAGAATGCACACTGAAGAGCCGACAACGGCTGCTTATAAACACTCAGTCCTCCCTAGATCCCCAGGTGAGGGAAAACGGCTATTCAACCTTCGTCCGATTCGGAGCGTCCAAAGTCATCGTAGCCGAATCGCCTTTGAGGGGGAGGGTTTACACACTCACTCCCGTATAGACTGTTTTTTCGTAGGCGCCGCCATATTGTGAACGCAGTGGCGCCGCCTATGAGCAGCGCCATACTGGCTTGGGTGAAAGCGGTCTTTTGCATGGCAGGTATGCGCTCGGCGGTAGGTTCTGGCGTTTGTTTTCGCGGTCGTGCGGTCTGTTTAGTATGACGTGCGTATTCTACGTGGTGAACGGTTCTGTGAAACGTGCTGAAGTGGTTTAAGGCGTCATGGCTGGAATTTCTGCTGGCGTTGAGGTGGACAGAACACGCAGCGCGATGTGTGCGTGCATATTTGAGCCCACAATCAGCCTCGGAGATCAATTGTGTATTTCTGAATGTTCCGATCACTAATGTGACCTTATTGCAGTATTATCCTCTATTTCTAAGCTGCGGTTTAGGAGCGATGAAACATACGCGACGTTCTGCTACGACGTTCTGCTACCGTTCTGCTACGATAGGAGCTGTGATGTTATACTTTGACAATCGTTAAAACTGTTCGCTGCAGGTTACATTGCGTAACTACTTGGTTCGATGGATAAGGTTTCCGCCCCTGAATAAAATAGTTTTGGCAAGCAATAGTAGCATACCTTACAGTCTGGATTAAGCTTGTCCAGCAAAGGGACTCTTTACGAATTGCGCAAGCGTCGTAAGCAGTGGTAGGTGCTGGATTACAGATATCTTTGTTCTATATACCGCATGGTCCAGCGGTTATATATTATCAGCGGTTATATATTTATGAACGTTGTGCGGCGTGACTATGCGAGGTCGTATTGCGGCGTTAGTCCGTTTTCTCTTGCTTTTTCGAGAAAGAGGATGATAACCGAATTTTTTTTTCGGTTGTATTCGTTCCGTTCTCTACGACGCACTCACACGTATTGCGAAAATTTTGTCCTCAAAAGTAGGCATCGCATTCTTTTTATGCGATCCCTCTCATATATTATGGCTATATACAGGCCAAAAAGGCAATGCTGAAACGCACAGCTTACATATGTATCGTGCTGGTTCACCAACCGCAGAGATCGCTGTGTTGAGCAGCGCCATCAGCCTCATGCAGGAAGGCTAGCGTAGACACATGGTAATTTAAGCCTACTAGACTTGAAATGCGCGAGAACGATGCCGGTGCATCACAAATATTTGATAGCGCCTGCCGCTAGATGTTTCGTTGTTGCCTTAGGTTGGCCGTACACGAGCATGCGCTCTTATGCTTTATGTTTTACTTCCTACGCCAAGTGATCAGATAGTGAGCAGATTTACCATTTCATGCTGCTAATACAGAGACACCGGTTTTATTTGTTGAATTAGAACCGATATAAGCAAAATAGTTCACAACACATACATACACCGTGCGTACACCGCGGCTGATAAAGCGCGTCACATTTTTGCGCCCCCAAGAGATATTTCCGCCTACTGTAGTTACCGATGCATCGAAAAGCTTCCCTGACGACCTTATATGAACGGACATGGTGTAAATTTCACAAAGTACCATCTAAAACATCTCGGAATCGTTCCGCAGCACGCGACAGCAATACTTTCAAGTAGCGCCGCGCCGGCTCGCCCAAGCCAGAAAGGAGGAAAGGCTCTCCGCGCGCCCTATCCTCCTCGCCCGATGAAAAGGTCTATAGGTTTCGCTGACCACAACGAGGTGAGAGGGTTTCCGCAGACACGGGTCTTGCCCTGAGCAGGCGCCTCTTGATCCCAGAGTTGACCCCGCAGACGGTGGCCGCCGCGTCTGTCCATTGACTGACGACTTCTAAGGCCCGTGAGACGGTGCCGCAAAATATCTTCTTCCAGAAGTTCCCCCGCTCCAAACAAAGCGTGGCGGTGACGGCGAATCCACTAACAATACTTAATCCGCCGACTGCGTCTAGACATCCCGGCGCCAACGGGTTGGTGACGCGGCGCATTGTCGTCTTTACAAAGCGAGACGCCGCAGCAGACATGCCGGCGCCAACGAGTTGTTGACGAGGCGCATTGTCGTCTTTACAAAGCGAGTCGCCGCAGCGGGCCGGCCAGGTTTCGACGGTCGCTTCCCCGAAGATCGCCAGCCCCCGCAGGTCGAACGTAATAGCTCCTCCATTGCCCGGAAAATCTCGACTGGCCAGTGCTGATAACCGCTGGGCAGGAAGAGAACGGCTAGTGGCAAGGGGGGGATGCCTTGGGTTGCAGCGACCAGCTGTGAAATGATGACACCCCCCAAAACATCCAACAAGGACAGGCAACTGCAAAGCGAACCTCACGACAGGGCTCTGCGCCGAGATGACGTATCTTGGATCTCACTTTAGACCCGCTAGGCTTCAAAGAAAACATAAGTGCAGAAACAAAAAATGCTGCATTTCGCTACGCCAATTTGGAAGAAATTTCGTGCTGACAAATTGGGCAATCATGGAGGGAGTCCTGCTAAATGAGAAGGGATCTTCTTGGCTTAACAAAATTAACAATAACAACCCCAAACCTTAGGCAGGATCCCTAAACGCAGAATTCAGATTAGCTTGCTCAAACCATTCGCATTGCTATGCAACTTCCCCTTCTTATATCTAACGGAGAAGTTGTACTCTTGGAGAGTGAGGCTCCAGCGGAGCAAGTGGACATTTTTGTGTGACATTTGATTGAGCCAGGTCAGAGGACAGTGGTCAGTCTCGATGATGAACCTCGCTCCGTACAAGTAACACGACAACTTCTGGGCTGCCGAAACTAAACGAGCACATTCCTTCTCTGAAGCGCTGTAGGCTTCTTCGCTTATAGTTAGTTTACGGCTGGCATAGAGGATAGGATGTTCCTCATTATCGTCGCCCACCTGACTAAGTACCACGCCCATACCACTGTCGCTTGCGTCGCACTGAACTATGAATTCCTTTGTGTAGTCTGGCGCGCGAAGCACAGGACGAGAAACCAATAGCGTTTTCAAATTTTGGATTGCGTTCTCTTTGTGCTTACCCAGTGCACGCTACTCGGTGCTCCCTTTCGGAGGGCGTCCGTTAAAGGACTTGCTTTTTGCGAGTAATTCGGAATGTACCGTTAATAGTACCCCACAAGTCCCAAAAATGAACGAATGTCTGTTTTCGTGCGCGGCTGTGAAAATTCTCCAATCGTAGCTATTTTCAGCTCGGCCGGCCGTCTCGTGCCCTGGCCGACAACATAGCCCAGATAAGTAACCTGCGAGCAGCCAAATCTACATTTTTCCGTCTTCATCGTTAAGCTTGCTTCCCTGAACCGTGAGAACACCTGTTTGAGGTGCGATACCTGCTCTTTCCAGCTGTCCGAAAAAATTGCTAAATCATCAAGATATGGCAAGGCGAACTCCTGCAAGTTTTTGACGACAATATCCATTAACTTAGAGAAGCTAAAAGGCGCATTCTTCAGCCACAAAGCTGAGGGCGAGAGGGTGAAAAGTGCCTACAGGTGCGATAAATGCGGCATAGCGGCTGGCACTTTCTGAAAGGGGAACTTGCCAGTATCCCCGCACGAGATCTATAGTTGAAATGTATTTAGCAGCGCCAACTCTTTCGATTCGTTCCTCAATGTTGGGTATCGGGTACAGCTGATCCCTAGTGATGGCATTTAACTACCTGTAGTCAACACATGGACGAGGGTCCTTATTAGGGGTTTCTACAAGTATTAGAGGTGACGTGCAGTCACTCTCAGCGGGCTCAATAACTCCCAACTCTAGCATGCGCTGTATCTCTGCCTCCGTAATTTCTCTCTTTCGTGGGGGACACCGTGTAAGGCTTTGATCTTACGGGTTCGGTTGATGTCAGCTCTATTTCATGCGTTATTAGTTCGGTTCTACCTTGCCTATCGCTGAATCTGTCGAGATATTCCCCTAACAGCCCTCTTAGCTCATCTAGCTGTTCGGGTCTAAGAGAGTGCGACCTCACCGAATGTTTTACCACTTGTTCCAGGCTGATTTTAGAGTTGGCGGTTGCCTTATACTCATTAAACTCGGTACTAGTGTCATCCTGCTCCTTGATGGTACAGTTAACAACTCGGCTCCGCTGTCATATGTAAGAGGCATGGGACACTAAAAGAAAAGAAGAGGACGATGTGCGCCGACCGGTCCGAACGGCACGAGCCCTCGAGGCGCGTGACCCGAGGTGTGATCGGAGGAGAAGCGGCACTGAGCTGGGATTATCGACGTGGCTCTGGGCCAAGAAGGTTGGAGCGCCAGCTTCGCACTGGCGACGGGAGCCATGGAGGTTCGGACTGGCCCGTGAGGCTGGCTACCCAGGGTGGGGCCGTAGACCTCGGCGACGTTCGAGCGAGGCTGCCTGGACCTGTTGCAGCCTCCCACGGCAGTGCCGGGCACTCCAGGAATTGGATCCCCCTTCTTCGGCAGACCAGCACGGATGGTAGTCCCCGGGGCGTCCCGCCGGCACTCGGAGAAGAAGCGGCTAAACCCCGTGTTAAGCCAAGCCAGGCAGGCGTGAGTGCAAGGTCTCCGACATAGTTCGGGACGCCGCGGCATCCGAGACGAAGGAGCTGGCCGGCCGTTACCAAGGAAGCAAAACTTGCGGAGTCGGCGGGAGCACTGACGGTGACCAAGAGCCGACGCACATCGGACTTGGAGCGACGTGCGCCAACGGAACCTTGTAAGAGCGTTCTTCTTTGTTAGCGTGCAGCCATAGGCCGCTGCCGTTGCCATTGCCAGACTTTCGTGCGAAACGCGCTAAGGACGCACGTATGCGAAGACAAGGACACTGTTTTGGCTAAGCAAGTGTGGATTTTTATTTTTTGCCGATTGACTTTGACTTTTCCTTTTCAAGTGTTTTATTTTGGGGTTGTTATTAGTAAAGTCTGTTTGCTGTGCTCGCCTGCGTCTCCCGATTTCATTTCTTTCAATATCCGCACGGCCCCGAGATCAGTGTGACGCAAATTGGCGAGCCTGCCAGGATAGAATCCTTACCAGGATACGTCCCAGGATAGAATCCTTACTGGGATACGTCCTAGGCTAGGATCCGTCTCAGGATATTTCCAGGATTCTCTTTCGGCCCTGTCACTGATCTTGCTGGTTTAGAGATGGAGTGAGAACGTTTGGCGGCGATAGCGAAAGATTTAAATCTGTCGAAGGAAGAGACGATGGTGTTCTTCGAAAAGCAACACGAACGAGCGTGCGAAGAGCACAAAAGGGAAAAGGAAATTTTAGAATTGAAGATAAAGCTAGCAGAGATGGGCACGGGCTCTCGTGAAGGTACGAGTACTCCCGGATCGGTGTCATCCGGCTCACCTTCTTCCAGGCCAAGACAGATTTGCCCTAGGAAATTGATGGCACCTTTCGATGAGCGGAGGGATGACCTGGATGCGTATTTGTATCGGTTCGAAAGAATAGCAATCGGGCAAGGCTGGGAGAGGAGCGAGTGGGCTAACGCTTTGAGTCTGTGTTTAGTGGGCGAGGCTCTGAGTGTCTTTGGGAGTATGCCAGCTGTGGAGTCATTAGACTATGACAAGGTCAAGAAAACTTTATTGCAAAGATTCAGGTTGACCGCAGAAGGGTTCCGAGAGAAGCTTCGGTCTTGTAAACCTGAAGATTCAGAAACAGGCAAGAAGTTCGCGTGTCGGCTCACAGATTATTTGAGAGGTGGATAGAGCTGTCCGAGACGGAAAAAACGTACAAGGGGGTTCGTGACAAGGTCGTGGGTGAGCAGTTGCTTGCCCGGTGTAGCAGCAATTTGGCGATATTCCTTAAGGAAAGAAAACTACAAACCGTCGAACAGATGGCAGAACAAACGGATCAGTTCGTAGAGGCACAGGGATTGAAAAATTTAGGAAAAAGTGACAATGATGCGCACACAACAGCAGATGAAGATGAAGAACCAGGGGCAAATCAGTAGACGAAGGGAATCCTAGAGATGTTTTCTATGCAACCGGTTAGTTCATGTAGCGATGAACTGCCGAGTGAGAGATAATCGTCCCGAAACACTGGTGGTCTGCCAGTTGTGCCAAAAGAAAGGTCACAAGGCAGACGAATGCAGGACTGGAGCCGTAGATAAGATGGCATGTATTATGACGACAAGAGAGGATGGGCAGATAGAGCAGGACATGCCTGTAGTTGAAGGCGAGGTACAAGGGCGCAAGGCTGCAGTCTTGAGAGACACTGGAGTCAATACTATTTTAGTGAGAAGGAGCCTAGTACAACCAGAACGCATGACCGGGTACTTTAAACCAGCAATCTTGGTAGATAAGTCCGTTAAATATCTGCCAAAGGCACGGATTCAAATATCGACACCCTTTTTTTACAGGACTAGTCACAGCTAGATGTGTGGAGGACCCTCTTTATGATTTGATTGTGGGAAATGTACCTGGCGTAAGGAGAGCAGACGACGCAGACCCAAGTTGGAGGATGAAAGGGAAGGACGTGGAAGAGAAAGAACACTCAGAAGTGCAAAAAAGGGAGATGAAAGAGACAGATGTAGAAGCTGCAGTAAAAACACGAGCAAGCAATAGTAGTACCAAACTCCCAACATCTTTGCAGCTTACAACCATTAAGGGATTAAATGTAACGGCTGCAGAATTTAAAGAACTTCAGAACAAGGATGAATCAATACGAAAGTGTGAGCTAAAGATAGGAAAACTGGTGCGAAGGAAAAGGAGTAGGACAGTGGTAGAGTTAATGAAGAAGAATAACCTATTATACCGGAAGTGTACGTTTAGTTCAGGTCGGGAAGTACTACAGTTGATTATCCCGAAGGAGCTGAGGGACACAGTACTGAAGATAGGGCCCGATAGTGACACAGCAGGTCACAAAGGAGTAAAAAACACATTAGAAAGGATCACAGAAGAGTTCTCTTGGATCTGGGTGCAGAGTGACGTGAAGCGGTATGTGAAATCATGTGATGTATGCCAAAAGAAGGTGACTAAGGGACGTGTAAAAAAGTATGAACAGAGAAAGGAGATAGAAAGGAGCAAGAACGAGGAGAGGACTAGAGTTTGCATGGTGATTGCCGAAGAGAAAGACTGCGGGGAGGTGCACACTTATATCGATAAGAAGACCATTGGGATAGAGAGCGTTAGGCTGAACCAAGCCCTAACGGCAATACAAGTAGATAAATCAAGGGAGTTGATTCACAATTTCGAGGAAGTGTTTTCAGATTTTCTCAGACGGACAGAAGTAGTGCGGGGTGAGCTATAGTAGTAGTAGGGCGGTTTTCATGAGTAGGGTGTTGGAGTGATGAAGTGTCAAGAGTGTAACGCGGACGATTAAGTGTACATGTGTCCAGTGGTGAGGACAATGAACTCGCAAACGTTGTGAACTGTGCATGTGGTGAAATATGCGTGACAGTGTGGTCGTGTGTGGTGAGCCACGACGTCGCGAGGAAAAGCACCCAAGCCACAGCGGGAGAGTCAAACTCGCCACCATGAATACCGACAGAAGGCAGTTTTTTGGAAAAAAACTCCTGAAAAGGGGGCCTATGTCATATGTAAGAGGCATGGGACACTAAAAGAAAAGAAGAGGACGATGTGCGCCGACCGGTCCGAACGGCACGAGCCCTCGAGGCGCGTGACCCGAGGTGTGATCGGAGGAGAAGCGGCACTGAGCTGGGATTATCGACGTGGCTCTGGGCCAAGAAGGTTGGAGCGCCAGCTTCGCACTGGCGACGGGAGCCATGGAGGTTCGGACTGGCCCGTGACGCTGGCTACCCAGGGTGTGGCCGTAGACCTCGGCGACGTTCGAACGAGGCTCCCTGGACCTGCTGCAGCCTCCCACAGCAGTGCCGGGCACTCCAGGAATTGGATCCCCCTTCTTCGGCAGACCAGCACGGACGGTAGTCTCCGGGGCGTCCCGCCGGCACTCGGAGAAAAAGGGGCGGAACCCGGTGTTAAGCCTAGCCAAGCAAGCGTGGGTGCCACGTCACCGACATAGTTCGCGACGCCGGCATCCGAGACGGAGGAGCTGGCCGGCCGATATCAAGGAAGCAAAACTTGCGGAGTCGGCGGGAGCACTGACGGTGAGCAAGAGCCGACGCACATCGGACTTGGAGCGACGTGCGCCAACGGAACCTTGTAAGAGCGTTCTTTTTTGTTAGCGTGCAGCCATAGGCCACTGCCGTTGCCATTGCCGGACTTTCGTGCGAAACGCGCTAAGGACGCACGCACACTGTTTTGGCTAAGCAAGTGTGGATTTTTATTTTTTGCCGATTGACTTTTGACTTTTCCTTTTCAAGTGTTTTATTTTGGGGTTGTTATTAGTAAAGTCTGTTTGCTGTGCTCCCCTGCGTCTCCCGACTCCATCTCTCCCAACATCCGCACCGCCCCGAGATGAGTGTGACGTCCGCTCTACGTACGGCTTCATCAAATTGCAGTGGTCTATCCTCACCTCCTTCCTGCGACCGGGCACTTTCAGGGCATAGTCAGTATTGGAAAGTTTGTGCAACACTTTGACGGGTCCGTCCCAATGAACTTGGCGTTATTTTGTGCTACTCCCATGTTCTTTTCGACTAGTTCTTGGGTTGCACTTAGCCGTTCCAGCAGATTTAGCACGTATTCTACCACTGTTCGACTCGCTCCTCTTTCCTCCCACATCTCTCTTAACATTCTCAGTGGAGAACGGAGTGTCCGCCCATACACTAGTTCTGCTGGCGAGAACCATGTAGCCTCATGAGGAACCGTTCACAAAGCAAACATAGTGGCCAGAAGACAATTATCCCAGTCCTTCTTGTGCTCGTAACAGAGCGCCCGCAAAACTCTCTTAAGCCCTGAATGACACCTTTCTACACTATTTGACTGAGGGTGATAGACGGAACTGTGTATCAACTTTACCCCGCACTTTTGTAAGAATGTAGAAGTCAGTGAGCTGGTGAATACTGACACTTGATCCACCTGAATTTCGGCTGGAAACCCAACTCGTGCGAATACTGACAAAAGCGCGTCTATTACTTCGGTGGAGCTGAGCTCTTTCAGAGGGATTGCTTCCGGAAACTTTGTAGCCGGACACAGCATGGTAAACAAGTACATGTAACCCGACTTTCTCTTTGGTAGAGGCCCTACCGTGTCTATCACAAGTCGTCTGAAAGGTTCCGTTATTAAGGGCACGACCTTTAGTGGAGCTTTCCATGTTTCTCCTGGTTTACCGAGTGCTGGCAGGCATCGCATGATCTTACAAAGTTTTCTACGTGTTTGAAACAGCCAGGCCAGTAGTATTCCATAAGCAATCTTTCCTTTGATTTGTTTATGCCTAGGTGGCCACACCACCCGTTTCCATGACAGAGACTCAAAAGGTCCTCCCTCTACTTAGTAGGTACCACTAACTGATCTAGAATGCGACCCTTTCGGTCTCCGTAGTGTCGATACAACAATCCTCCTCTCTTTGAATCGTCGCGTTGCGCCTAGCAATGCCTTCTTTAGCTGTGTGATACAGTTTAGCTAAGCTGTCATCCTTCTTTTGCTCGGCTGCCAGTGACTCTTTGTCCACACGTCAGAGCTGATCAAAGTTCTTTGAGGCCGGTAATAGTAACCACCCTGTCTCGCTTGCGATTGCGTCACCTGGCTCTTCCTGCAGGCGTCACCTGGCTCTTCCTTGCTACTTTCGCTGGAGCAGCTTGTGCATTTTCAGCCGAAAGCGACGCGATTTTACGAGCTTGGCCTCGCGTGAACGCCTGTACTACGCCCTCTCCCAGTTTAAGCCCTTTGTCATGTAATAACTGATCCGAACGATTCGAAAAAATGTAAGGGTACTGCAGCGACAAAAATTTGGAAACTGCAGCCCCGGTCACGAGCTCCCCGAACGGACCACTTATTTTGACTTTGGCCATGGGCAGACACACACTGTGTTGTTCTGTAACCTGTTTGATCCATGCTACTTCTCCCGTGAAGTCATCTACCGTCACGTAAGACGGATGGACAATGTCCATAGTGGCGGCACTGTCTCGCAGCACCCGACATGGTTTGCCATTAACTTGCAGGTCGTGAAGATATGGGCTTAAAAGTTCCATATTCTCGTCTTTTTCATCCACGTAGGAGAAAATTACGCTAGGCTTCCCGCAGTTTACAGCGATATGTCCGAGTTGGTGGCACTTATGGCAGCGGATCGGTCTAAAAGATTCGAATTTTCTTTTCTGCTCTTTTTGTACGGTTTCTCCGTTTGACTTCTCGCTCTTTTCTGAAGTCTTTTCCTCCACGTCTACAGGCTCCGGTCGTCTAGTCTGCGAACCCTTTTTGAACGAAAATGGTTTCCGCGGTCCATTTCGACCGTCCCAATTTCCGTCCTCGGCGTTCAACTTTCTACGCGTTGCGTACTCTTCGGCTAATTCAGCCGCCCTTTCCACAATTTTTACGTTTCCTCTGTCTTGCACCCACAGTTTCACAGCTTGGGGGATGCTTTTGCAAAACTGCTCTAGACACATGCATTCAATGATCATGTCTCTGCTGTCGTACGCTTCCGCGCTTTTCCGCCACTCGACTAGGTTGGCCTTTAAGCCGTATGCAAACTCCGGATACCCCTCGCTATCTTTCTTCCCTGTGTTTTTAAACCTTTGCCGAAAAGCTTCGGCTGAAAGGCGATATTTCTTCAGAAGACTCGCCTTCATTTTCGCATAATCATATGGATCTTCCGCACTGAGTCTGGCGATTACTTCCGCCGCCTCACACGGCAACATAGACAGCAACCGCTGCGGCCATGCACTCGGACCGAAGTTCATCTTCTCGCAAGTCCTTTCAAAATTGCATAGGAACAAACCTATGTCGGTCCCGACCTCGAATGGCTTTAATAGCCTGTCCATGCGGCATACGATTCTGCCTCACTTGATCGTCCCAGAGCCCCTTCACTTCCTTGAGACAACTCCAAACGTTTGCTTTCAAGTTCAAGTTGCATTTTTCTTAACTCGCGATCTCTGTCGTGTTCTCTTTCTCTCTGTCCCGTTCGTCTCTCTCTCTGTCCCGTCTCTCTCTTTTTCTAAGAAGTTCCAACCCAATTTGAATGTCCTCGTCACTGGCCTGTTCGGAAATCAGCTGCAATAATTCCGATTTTAGCATTTCCTTGCGTACCTTTAGGCCCAGTTCCTCACTAACAATCAACAATTTGTCTCTCAGCAGTGTCCTTAACTCCATGATTTCTGCTTTACTGCTTTGGTCCTGCTCGCTAAACATACCTAGGTAAACACAACCTAGCTAACAATCCACAATCCAGCTTCCCTACTGTTCTAAACAGAACCACAAAATGAAGCCTAGAGAGTCAAAGCAAGAACCAAGCACTCACCACAGACACAGCACCACGTCGCAAAGTCAGTCCCACCGCTGCCACCCAGTTGTAAGGATTGGGGTCGGGCATGAAATAGATGGTAGCTGGCCCATGCCGTCGTCCAACTCATCCACGCTGGGGACGTTGCTGAAGGGAGAGCCTTGTTCTCATCGAGAACGAGGAATATGGGATTTATTTGCAATATCTACATGAGAACGTTACAGTTCATCAGTCTAGCATGACTGAAAGAGAATGCACACTGAAGAGCCGACAATGGCTGCTTATAAACACTCAATCCTCCCTACATCCCTAGGTGAGGGAAAACGGCCGTTCAACCTTCGTCCGATTCAGAGCGTCCAAAGTCATCGTAGCCGAATCGCCTTTGAGGGGGAGGGTTTACACACTCACTCCCGTATAGGTTTCACTGAGCACACCGAGGGGAGAGGGTTTTCGCAGACACGGGTCTTGCCCTGAGCAGGCGCCTCTTGATCGCAGAGTTGACCCCGCACACAGTGGCCGCCGCGATAGTCCATTGACTGACGACTTCTAAAGGCGGAACCGCATGGCGCGATTTCAGGCGCGATTGACGCGCGGATGGTGGGACGCGCACGTCATTTTGACGCGTGCCCAGCATGATCCGTCACGAAATCGCGCCGCCGAGTGCTGCTGCTCGGAGTAGAAAAAAACGCGTCGCGCGGCGCGTCCACCAATCAGAGTTCAGGTAAGTCACGTGCATTTGGTCACGTGGCATTTTAGTTCTTTTTTTGCCACCAGATGGCCCTGCTCTCTGCGCATCTCGACGGAACCTCCTTGGCGGAATTTTTTTTTTCTCGGCAGAACTGGCGCGCGCGTCAAGGAAAACATGTCCTACCGTGATTTCGTTCGCGCATCGTGTTGGTTCGCGCATCGTGTTCACCTAAAATGAACAAGGCAACCTTCAACGAGGCCCCAATAACTAAAGTGGAGAAGCGTCGGGTCTCATCGCTAATACTGGCAAGACAATTGGCTAATAATATTACCAGTGTATGGTGCTCGCTCTCTTCTCAACCAGGCAGGCCGCACCCACATGTACCTCCTGACCCGCATTTTTTCTTGCTTCAGTATCAGCATCCCCCTTAATAGTAGCAATCGCCTCTTCTGCTCGGTAGTAAGCGGCCGACCCTCCTTTTTATATGTGAAGTAAACAAGCAACGGCTTCTCAGCATGCGGAAGGTACATAGTCGCAGTTTCGCACACAATAATGCTGCTTGAAATTAAGCTTGATAAATACACTTCGGAAATAAATGTCGCTGTCTAATTACACTCAGATTATTTTTATTGTAGTGTTCTGTAAGTTTAAGGGCATATTATATATGCGGTAACAGAGACAATACATGTCGTTGAGAGTTATGTTGTTTGGCAACCCGGAAAACGCGGCGCGAAAGCGCCGTTCCTTTTTTTCGTACGGGTGCTCGCGCGTCGGCGGCAACGCGGGCGTTTGCCGCCCGTCGCGTTTTTCGCTCGCGAAAAACGCGCCATGCGGTTCCAGCTTAATGCCCCAACCACTGGCACGCGCCGGAAAGCTTTGGCGCGCGCCGCAAAGTCAAATGCGTCAAAGCGTCGGTCGGGAACATGGCGAAGCGGAACGTCGCGCAGCGATTACGTCTACTGCCGATGCTAGAAGTTTGCCGACGCGCGGCGAAGCTGCGCCGGCGTGCACCAATGAGAGGCTGCGACGAGTCGCAGGCGTCAACCAATCGGAGGCTGCAAAGCCTCCGGCTGCTAGGCCTATGATGGCCGCCCGTACGAAGGCGCCGGCACCAACGATCGTCCGAGTTCCTTGGGCGTACGACGCGCGCGACAGTGTTCCTGAAAGACAGTGTTGTAATAGTATGCCGACGACGACACGACCGACGACCGTGGGTTGTGGCAGTGCGACGTGGATCCGAAGCGACTTCGAACGACGCCGACTAATCCAACCTGCCCACTGGGTTCCGCCGGGCTCAGTGCGATCGTCTGCTAAAACAGCCAACCGAATCACGATTACCGCAACGTCTGTGCTTGTTGTATGTGTATTTTGTTGTGCTCAAAACGAATGGAAACATGTTTACGAGTTCCGAAGTCTGGATAATAAGCACTCGCCTATCGCCGATGTTGTTTACGTTACGCGTAGGCCTAGCGGGTCCATCGAGTTCGTAACTGGCGAGTGAACGAGGCCAGCTAAGAAACTCTGTCGAAGGAAGTGAATTTTCAGGTCCGTTTGGTGCTGCAGTGATTTAAAATATGGCACTCCTGACTTCATGTGATGTGTGATGTGGTAAATGAACCGTGTGGAAGTTGGGTTGGTCAACCGCGGCGTGTTTCGTGTGGTGTCGGTTGACTCAAGTTTCACGGGCAATCTCTGCGCTGTTTTCAGTGGTAAAGATAACTTCCGAAAGCGAAATACACTAGTAGCCGAACTATTGGAAGTACTTACATAATCAGCCGTGCCGCCTGTTTCAGCTGACACTGCGCTCTTCTATTTGGCATGTGAATCCAGTTCAGTACAAGTTCACTGTACTCATTCACTCACTTCTTTCAAGTGCGTCCGTCTTTTGGGCTAGTTGGGGATAATTCGCTCGTGTAGCAATCAAGAACACTGACGCACTGAAGCATACGTGACAACGCAGTCATGTTTGAGTCAGTGTGTCCTTATAGTTGAGCACTGCAAAAAGAAATTATCTGTTTGCAACGTGTGCCCTGTGTGCAGTGCATAGCAGGACCTGCATCATGCAAGACCTATGCATGTAGCAGCGTATACCACGATTGCTTCGATGCCCGCTTCAGAAGCAGCAAGTACTGAGTCAATGAAACTGTAATTGATTTTTTATCTCACTTTTTGCTTATGGAAAGTGTAGATGGTGTGAGTGCATTGTGGGGAAGGTAAAAAGGTGTCATCAGTGGTTTGTGCAGTTGGTATGCTTAAACTGCTGGAATCCCTTCAGCTTCTACTAAAATGTTTCTTGCTGCGATACTATAAATTGTAGTCAGGACAAAGATCTACTCAAAACCAAGTTACTAATGCATCTGCACAGAATGTGTTTGATTAAGAAGTTAACACTTCCACAACAACAATATGCCGATGCACAGCATATGTGCTTACAATAAATACATTCCGTAAAGGTGAACGACTGGGCCTACAATATAAAACTTTGTAGTAGCACCGTAAAAAGTGCTGCCATGCGTATCAGCCACAACGAAACTGCTGCACGTCCAACCTTCTTCCTTGGAGGCACCTCTATAAAGACTGTTCGGGCCTGTTACGTTTCGCCTACAACGCGCGGTATAGCCGGCGCGGATGCAACGGACGCCGGAGCTTCGTTCAAAGCGGCGGACATTTTGGCCCGTTCGGAGCTCCCGCAGTCTCCCCGCCAAGCGCGTCCAGGCGTGTTTCAGTGCCACGTGTCTTCGTGTGTGCGTGTGTGTGTGTGTGCCCACGCTTGTCAAAGCGCGGCAGCCGGGGAGAGGAGCTCCCCAAGTGTGAAGCGAGGAGGTCTGACAGGCGCCAGCTTGGCGATGCGTCACTACACTCGTCTCAACGTGTCTCTCAGTCTGTCCGTACCCGCCGTCACGTGGTCTCGTCACGAGGCCTTCCTTCTTGCCCTCAACTGCGAAAGTATAAGAGCAGCTGCCCCCGGACGCCAAGAGAGGCTCCGATTTCTTCTGTTGAGTTACGTGCTCTCCCGTCTCTCACTTCGGTCGACCTGACCGCCCGCTCTTTTGCGATGTTAGAATAAACCAGTTGTTCTGTTACCAGTCGACTCATGCTTTGCCGGGACCTTCGGATGCTTCCAGTGCCCCAGGCCGCCAGGCCAACGCTACCCTTGGGGCTTGCGACCTGTTTGCAACAACGGGTGTCAGCACTGAGGTTCCAACAACTCGTGCCAGCGGTGCGATTCTAACAGCTGGTTGCCAGCGGTGAGATCGCGACAACGGAGGCCAGCAGCGAAGAGATGCGGTTGACTGTATGCTGAGCAGCACAACGACCATCCGGGAGCAGTGCAACGAGCCCTGTGTGATGACTGGTTGCCTGCAGCGGAACGACTGCGCTGAATTCTTGGCTGCGAGGTTTGGTGAGTGCGGGACTTTCTTCTTCTGAGTTTTGCCAGGCTTTTGTTAGTGTCAGAAACAGAGCTGGTAATTGTGGTTGTCGTTGCTGCCGGGTTAGTTTGCGGCAAGACAATAGTAGGCAGTAGAGAAAGCAGCATTCAGAGCAGCCATGGATTTGAAGTCGTTGCGTAAACCGAAATTGCTGGAGCTTGCAAGAGAGTTGGGTCTGGATGTCTCAGACAAACTCAGAAAACCGGAACTGCTAAGGGCTATTCTTGAGTTAGAAGCTGAGGATGACGAGCTGTCGGAATGCCTTGAGACTATTGAGGAGAGGAAGACTCAAAAAGAGCAAAAAGAGAAAGACGAGCGTGAACGAAAAGAGCTAAAAGAGAAAGAAAAGGAGGAGCGCGACCGTCAACACGCTTTGGAAATGAAGCGTCTCGAGATAGAGATGGAACGCGCTCGTAATGGAAGTCAGGCACACGGTGCAGGAGAACGAGTATCGTTCAAAATGACTGACCTGATGCGGCCGTTTAAGCTTGGAGAGGACATTGGTTTGTTCCTGGTTAACTTTGAGCGAACGTGCGAGAAGCAGGGGTTCTCTCGGGAAACGTGGCCACAGCGCTTGCTCACTTTGTTACCCGGCGAGGCGGCCGACGTAGTCGCTCGCTTGAATAGAGAAGAGGCAGAGGATTTCGACAAAGTGAAATCGAGTCTGCTAAAAAAGTACAGGCTGTCAGCGGAGGCGTTCCGTCGGAAGTTCCGGGAAAATGAGAAAGGCAGAAGTGAGTCGTATACAGAGTTTGCCTACAGGCTAATGTCAAACATGCAGGAGTGGCTCAAAGAAGAGAAAGCGTTTGGTGACCACGAGAAAGTTCTGCAGTGTTTCGGGCTGGAACAGTTTTATAGTCGGTTACCTGAGAACGTGCGGTACTGGGTCTTGGATAGGCCAGACGTTAGTACGGTGGCTCGAGCCGCTGAGCTAGCCGAGGAGTTTGTGACGCGTCGGGCTCGCGTAGCTAAGGACGGTCAAAAGGGTGAATTTGGCTCCAAGTTTGAGAGGCCAAAGTTCACGCCCATGAGAGCAAAGGGGGACACACGTAGTGCGGATGCGAGTGAAAGCAGTCCGACCGAACGTAAGGAGACCGCGGCAACCGAAGCCGAACGCAGAAAGCGGTTCGAGACGAGGCAAGCGCGCGTTTGTTATACGTGCCAGAAGCCGGGTCACTTTTCGGCGCAGTGTCCAGAAACAAAAACAAAAGTCGTGTTTTTGTCTTTATGCAGCACTGACGAGAACATGAAGCTTCTCGAGCCTTACATGCGAGACCTCCTCGTGAACGGGAAAGAGTGCCGAGTGCTTCGCGATTCCGCAGCTACAATGGATGTAGTTCACCCCTCTTACGTAGAACCCGATATGTTCACGGGCGAGTGTGCATGGATCAAGCAAGCCGTGGAAGCTCATAGCGTGTGTCTGCCCGTAGCAAAAGTGCTTATTGAAGGACCTTTCGGAGCGCTTGAGACGGAGGCCGCAGTGTCATCTATGCTGCCCCCCCAGTACCCGTACCTATTTTCGAACAGGTCCGATCACCTCCTGCGCGAGAAGGGGCTTTTGTTTGGTGAGGCTAGCGTTCAGGCCTTAACCAGATCGAAGGTTCGGGAGCTCGCTGCAAAGGCGGTAGTTGCGGGGCCGACGTTGTCGAACAATGAAAAAGGGTCAGAGGCGCAGCAAGCTGATATTCAGAGCACGCCCGAACGGAATAAAATTGAGCCTGTAGCGTTAAAGGCACCAGATACTGGAGAGGAAATGCCCGACACGGGAAAGTTAGAAGAGCTATCTGCAGATTTGCTCATCGCGCCTACGTCAGATGGACTTAACAGGTTGCTAAAAGTCAGCCGGTCGGCTTTGATAGCCGAGCAAAAGAAGGATGGCAGCCTAGAAAACATACGCTGCATTGTCAAGGAAGGTATCGCCAAGAAAAATGCTCGCTTTGTGGAAAGAGGTGGGGTCCTGTACCGGAAGTATCTAGACCGCAGAGGAGTGGAGTTCGATCAGCTGATCGTGCCTCAGTGCTACCGTCAGGATCTGTTGCGCTTGTCGCATGGGGGTTCGTGGTCCGGACACCTAGGAGTTAAGAAAACTAAGGACCGTCTCTTGCAGGAGTACTATTGGCCAGGGTGTTTTCGGGACGCAGACCACTTTGTGAAGACATGCGACACCTGTCAGCGGGTGGGCAAACCAGGGGACAAATCGAGGGCGCCGTTGAAGTTGGTACCTATCATTACGGAGCCTTTCAGACGGCTCGTTATTGATACAGTGGGACCTCTGCCGGTAACAGCCACGGGGTACAGACACATTTTGACTGTGATCTGCCCAGCGACAAAGTTCCCTGAAGCAGTGCCGCTTAAGGAACTCAGCTCAGTTGAGATAGTCAATGCACTACTGTCCATATTTGCGCGAGTTGGTTTTCCTGTGGAAATCCAGTCAGATCAGGGCACAGTGTTTGCTAGCCCTTTGACGACAGCCTTTCTCGAAAGGTGTGGGGTAAAGCTGTTAGACAGCTCAGTGTACCACCCACAGTCGAATTCCGTTGAGAAGCTCCACTCCGTCATGAAGCGCGTGTTGAGAGCATTGTGGTTTGAGCAAACTGACTGGGAGCTGTGTCTGCCTGGGGTGAAGTTTGCATTAAGGACCGCGCCGCATGCGGCTACGGGGTTTTCGCCAGCTGAGCTAGTGTACGGTCGCTCGCTGCGTTCTCCGCTTCGCATGCTTCGATACGGATCACTGCCCTCTCCAATGGCTGCAGACCATCTCTTCCACAAATGGCCGCCTCCTGCGCTGGAGCCTCGCTTTGCAACAATATTCCTTTGAGGTGCGTTACAAAAAGGGGAGTCTCAACGGTAACGCCGATGGCTTAAGTCGAAGCCCCTAACGTGGGAATCAGCCTCAAAATTGTTTGTTACTGATGTTTTTCTTCCTGAGGCAGGATTTTTAACATATTGCTTTTGTGTAGTGTTTCAAAGTGATGATGTGCTTTCTAGTGCAATTTTCCGATTTGTGGACGCGTTCTGAGTGCTGCTAGACTACTGTAAGGAACTAGGCAGTGGTATAAAAGGGGAAAGAGCCTGGCAGGACTTGGTGAAGGTTGTTTCGTGCTTGCTGACTGAGCGGTTGAGTTTCGGCGTAGTTCTAACGCTTGCCGGGAACGAGAACAAAACTGTCAACTCTCCCGAAGTCACTTTGCAGTGTCCTGGGTGAACCTGAACGAGAGAACGAGGCCTTCTCTGTGCGCTGCGCTCAAGAAACGCCGAAGGACGCCCGATTTCGGTTATGAGCATCATCGAGCGACATCCCTCCGGACAGCGGATGCAATCCCCTGACCATCGGGATCTCCTTCCCCCGGCGGGGCGGTCTGTTACGTTTCGCCTACAACGCGCGGTATAGCCGGCGCGGATGCAACGGACGCCGGAGCTTCGTTCAAAGCGGCGGACATTTTGGCCCGTTCGGAGCTCCCGCAGTCTCCCCGCCAAGCGCGTCCAGGCGTGTTTCAGTGCCACGTGTCTTCGTGTGTGCGTGTGTGTGTGTGTGTGCCCACGCTTGTCAAAGCGCGGCAGCCGGGGAGAGGAGCTCCCCAAGTGTGAAGCGAGGAGGTCTGACAGGCGCCAGCTTGGCGATGCGTCACTACACTCGTCTCAACGTGTCTCTCAGTCTGTCCGTACCCGCCGTCACGTGGTCTCGTCACGAGGCCTTCCTTCTTGCCCTCAACTGCGAAAGTATAAGAGCAGCTGCCCCCGGACGCCAAGAGAGGCTCCGATTTCTTCTGTTGAGTTACGTGCTCTCCCGTCTCTCACTTCGGTCGACCTGACCGCCCGCTCTTTTGCGATGTTAGAATAAACCAGTTGTTCTGTTACCAGTCGACTCATGCTTTGCCGGGACCTTCGGATGCTTCCAGTGCCCCAGGCCGCCAGGCCAACGCTACCCTTGGGGCTTGCGACCTGTTTGCAACAACGGGTGTCAGCACTGAGGTTCCAACAACTCGTGCCAGCGGTGCGATTCAACAGGCCCTTCCCATTCTGGGTGTAACATTTAGCTCTTCTCTCAACTTTTCCGCATATGTCACCAGCACTGTATGTAAGCACCGGTCCATTCTTGGGTTTGTGTCCCGTGTCTCCCTTCCCTGATGACCTAAGGTTTTCCGAGCGCTCTACACTTCTATCATTCTGTCACGACTTGAGTACTGCTCATCAGTATAGTTCCCGTACCAAACTCGCGACGCTAACAAACTTAAGCTTGTTCAGCGCCGGACAATACGCACCCTTTACTCCCGTCTTTTCGGTTGTCACGAGCTCATGCCAGCCTTCGAGGATTGCCTCAAACCCCTCAAGTAGCACACCCTGCAATACCAGCGCAACATTGCACTAGTCTATACTGCAGGGTGCTTGACGACTCTCTGGACAGCACTAATCTTTCTTCAGTTTGTCTGAACAAGTGGTCAGCACAGCCTGAGCCCTCATCGCGCCTCTATGGCCCGACACCACAACTCCATGATTATATCTGGCATGCAGCGCTTTCTCTCCACCCCCCTGGCGATTTGGATTCTCCTTTCTTGGAACCAGACTGAATTGGCACTCCTGTGTGTTGTGCACCTGTCGAATGTGTGCGTGTGTACCGTGCTGTGTTATTGAGCAAGTGTGTGTGCACACGAAGGGGAAGGAAGTGTCTTCTGCATCCTGCAAATTCCTGCTCTAGATGGCTGGTTATCAGATGCTCTAACATTCAGGCATCAGCCTTCTTTTTAGTCTAGTGTGCCAAGTCACCACTAAGAATATTATTATTATTATTATTATTATTATTATTATTAGAATCATCACTACGACCACATTGATTGTGTTGAAGCCAGCGTGACACGTAATTCAAAATATTTCTGGAGCTTTGTGGGCTCTCTCTTTTAAAAAGAGTGCCAAAGGTGTACGTCTTCTTCACGAAAATAGTGGTGTTGTCTCGAACACTGCTGATGCCTTTGCAGAACATTTCTGTTTGCTATATGGTGTGAAATATGCTTCAAGTAACCTTCCTTCTCAGTCTGGCACAGTGTATGCTATCAGTCAATGAAAACCTTGTTTCCAAGAATATGAAGTGCCTTAAACCTTGCCTTAAACTTTCCCTTTCTTGTGGTGTTGATGGTATTTCCTCCGCAGAGCTTAACCCTTTGAGACGCTGTCTACACAATTGTGTGCAGCAGGAGAGTGCATCAATAGCAAAAGCACTGATGAAAGTAATGGTATCTAAAATGTGTTTCATACATCTTGAAACACCTATTATTGCAACTGTGCTGCAGTTTTGAATAACGTGCAGAATGTTTTAACAAAATGAGTGGGAAGGTAGCCGGCTGGGTGTTTTTACTCTGTGTCAGTATGTTGTATGTAGCAGGTGCACTTCTTTCATTGTTTTTTACAATGTCGTGCACCAGGCATAATTTTCAAGTGGCTGGATAAGTGCTTTTCAAGCTGCGATAGCGAGGCCATGGTCCCAAGATCTTGTTCAAGGTGAACGGCTTTCCATCTAGCAGATTGAGAGCTGTGCAGAGGTCTTGCCTTTCATCTTCAAAAGATGGGCAGTAGCACAGTAGGTGTTCTATGGTTTCCTCCACACCGCAGGCATTGCACTCGGCGCTATCAGCCATTCCAATTAAAAATGCATATGCATCGGTGAATGCGACGCCCAAACATAAGCGGCACATCACTGTTTCCTCATTTCGCGGAAGACCTGGTAACAGCCGCAGTTGCATAGAGGGATCGAGGGAATGCAATCGATGTTGAGTGAATTCAGGTGTGTGCCACTTTTCCAATGTCAAAAGAGTGCGCTAGCTTGCCTAAGTGTTGGGCTGTGTCGGTCCACGATAAAGGTATAGAAACAAGGGTTGCTCCTTTGTGGGCTTTCCTAGCAGCTTCGTCAGCGAGGCCGTTGCCGGAGATACCACAATGACCAGGCAGCCACTGAAACACGACGTCGTGTCATTTCATGATCATGTGAAGGTGCATTTCTCGTATCTTCGACACGAGTTGTTCACATGACCCGCGACGAAGAGATGACAGAAGACATTGTAAGGCCGCCTTTGAATCGCAGAATATTGCCCACCGATTAGCCGGTTGGTTATTAATATAATCAACGGCACCTCGGAGGGCAACAAGCTCCGAACCGGTCGATGTTGTCAAGTGAGAAATCTTGTATTGGATGCTTAGTGATCGTGATGGTATAACCACTGCGCTGGTGGAGCTGGTCTGAGTAGAAGAACCATCCGTATATATGTGGACTCGATCAAAGTAGAAAGTGTGCAAACAATCCAGAGCTGCTTGCTTCAAGGCCAAGGTAGGCAGGTCGGTCTTCTTTCTTATCCCTGGAACCGTAAGACACACTTGAGGTTGTTTTAAACACCACAAAGCTGAGGCTGAACATGCTGAGGGTGTGAAGCCCAATGGTAAGGAGGCACGATGGATGCTGACCTTGTTGGAGAAGGACGCCTGCGGTCGTCGTTCTGGCATGAATTAAGAAAGTGCAATAATATGCTATGTGCCTGATCATATGCATTGTGCTATTAATTTCTTCCGAGTTTTAATAATGGCTGGCTACTGTATGCAGTGTTGTGCAATAAAATAATATGCCACAGCAATTATTGCTTGCCTCGCAGAACAAATTGAATATATGTTTCTCTGTCAAAACATCATAGCAGGCTGAAAACAATAAACTGCAATTTTTCTTTTTGTTGTGACGAAGTGTGTAAATTGTGAAAATATCCTGTTTATATATTTCTTATACTATGCAAATGAGCTGCTCCCATATATTCGAATAAGTGCTTCAATAGTACGACTTGGCAAAGGGCAACGAAAGACTCCTGTTAAAACCCTCTAATTCTCAAGCTTGTATTATCTGACGGTATGTCATTTCATTAATGTAAAGAAAGGCAAACTTGATATGTGGAAACCAGTTACAATAGAACATGGCCCTTACACTGTGAAAATGTTTTGTAGCAATACACTCAATGTGAAGGCCTCCGGATGCGGTGTTGATGCATCAAAACAACGCAGAATAATAGAGGTGCTCCATGGGCTAGATTTGGCAGAATCAAGAATTGGGGGGCGACAAAATACGAATTACATACATTTTGGCTATTCTAGTTTTTTTTTTTTTTTTTGTGAGTGCTACAGGTGTTTCAATTCTGTTTTGCTGATTTTCTCAGAACCCACTTTTTCACGTTTCTCTCATGCACCAACAAGCATAATTATATTGACACGGATGCTTTATCTGTATCCGGTTACCGTATTTCACCGGCTAAAAGGTGTTAAACGATATCGCTCGGTGCAGGATGCGCCCGAACGTATCGGAAGTTTCGCGAATGTTATCGATGGTTCTGTCTGTTGTCGACGAACCTTGCTAATCTGATTGCATACGCGAAACGAATTGTGTTGTAGTTTCTGGAAGGCGCGCGGGCACCATCGAATAGGCTGTAACTTTCGACGACTGACGTATGCAAACCGACGCGCTTGACCCGCAGATGAGATTTTCTACGATTGCCGACATTGCTCGCCGCTATCGTTGCGATTGAGCCGGCACTATTTATTTACCGTCACTACTACGTGGCAATATTTCCAATACAGATTTTTTCAGTTATACATTGCACGCCTAATTCTTACATAGTTGGCTGTGCAATAAGCTACCAAAAAATGAAATGGTACAACAGTTTTTGATATATGGCATCGTCGTGCAGGTGTTTGCAAAGCGATCTTGCAGACAGACGACGCGCGAGCGCTGATGTCGATATTTTGTACACTATTGTTACTTCAAAAATAAAAACAAACTGCTGCGGCAGGCGTATATTCATTATTTAAACGTGTTTTTTATATCTAAAAGCACATACAGATCACTAACTTATTGTTTCAAGCTTAGTTTACAGCAGGCTGTTTTAGGCCGGACTTTGACGGGTGAAGACGGAATAGTCCAGCAACAGTGCGCCGCAGCCGAGGAGCGAGCTTCGGCGCGCGTCGGAGCTTGTCTCCAGTGGTTGCGCGCCCTTTCCCTCCAGGCGAAGCGAAGCGGCGCGTTCGCTTGCCAGCGCGCGCCGAAGCTTTCGGCGCGTGCCAGTGGTTGGGGCATAAGGCCCGTGAGACGGTGCCGCAAAATATCTTCTTCCAGAAGTTCCCCCGCTCTAAACAAAGCGTGGCGGTGAAGGCGAATCCACTAACAATACTTGGTCCGCCGATTGCGTCTAGACATTCCGTCGCCAACGGGTTGGGGATGTGGTGCATTGTCGTCCTTACAAAGCGAGTCGCCGCAGCAGACATGCCGGTGCCAACGGGTTGTTGACGAGGCGCATTGTCGTCCTTACAAAGCGAGTCGCCGCAGCGGGCTAGGCATGTTTCGGTGGTCGCTTCCCCGAAGATCGCCAGCCCCCGCAGGTCGAACGTAACAAGACCCAGTCCCTCGAATCTCTGTGTGCTAGCGCATTCGGGAAGACCAAGGGCGGCTTTGAAGGCTTTTCTTATTATTGTGGTTGCCTATGTGATCTCTTGGTTTGTCAAGGCCTGATGCGTTCATCCAACGTTGTGGCACCTGGAAGCAGCAGTAGTTCCCGTACGAAGTTCCACCGGACGGCCCCCATCACCTGAAAAAAGTTAATTACAAGCATTACAAGCATGTGTCATTTTGGTATTTCGACCTTCTAGAAATACTGCGTGTAAATGGGAAACGTGCGAAAGTGGTGAATAAGCGACATTACAAACAAAAGGAATTTGATTTTACATGGCGATTAAGAGAAAAAAATGGAGCTGGGCAGGTCATGTAATGCGCCAGTTAGATAACCGTTGGACCATTAGGGGTACAGAAGGGGTACCAAAAGAAGGAAAACGCAATAGAGGATGACAAAGGAGTAGGTGGAGCGATGAAATTGGGAAACTCGCGGGTGCTAGTTGGAATCGGTTGGTGCAGGACAGGGGTAATTGGAGATCGCAGGGAGAGGCCTTCGTCTTGCAGTGGACATAAAACAGGCTGATTAGGAGATGATGAGTACGCTGAATACACAGAGGTGGCCACAATACAGACTCTCAGCTAGACCATGCGAGATGCTCGCAGAATGCCTTCTACTCGCACTCGAGAGAAAAGCGTGGGTACAAAGCCTGTTTTCAGTCGTTCGGAAGACAGCATTTTCGAGTTCTTGGTTTTTTGAGCTCCTCGGCGTTATGTATTGCGTGTTCCGCCGGCGCAAGCAACACACTCCGGTGTTATCGCTCTTGGCAATCGCCCGTTGCGTCTTCGCAAGCGTGAGTATCGAAACAAGGTATATGTTGCGGGGCCATAAGAAGGCGTCACAAAGTTGTGTAAGATTCAGTACACGCCAAACTGTCACCACGACCAGCTTGCTTTTTTTTTGCTGCGTCACAACCCCAGGCGCGACGAGTGCCTCAGAAGTATCCCAAATGGTAACGAATTGAATTATGGGGTTTTACGTGCCAAAACCACTTTCCGATTATGAGGCACGCCGTAGTGGGGGACTCCGTAGATTTGGAACACCTGGAATTCTTTAACGTGCACCTAAATCTAAGTACACGGGTGTTTTCGCATTTCGCCCCCATCGAAATGCGGCCGCCGTGGCCGAGATTCGATCCCGCGACCTCGTGCTCAGCAGCCCAACACCATAACCGTGCACTGAACAACCACGGCGGGTCGTAGTAACCTTTGTCAACCGACCAAACTTTGGCGTAATCTGACGCATCTTGAGCGTTTCAAAAGTTCTGCAATGCCGAATGACGTCGGACACAGAACTGAGGCTTTCCTTTCCAATTAGAATATTATACACATCCTCAGCCACTCCTTTCAGTAAATGTCCAACTTTATCTTCTTCCGACATGCGAGCACTGACCACCTTGCACAGCTTTAATACTTCTGCGCCCGTTGCGACAGTGTCTGCTCCACACGCTTCTTTTTGGCGACTGAGTCACCATAAGACGCCTTTAACTCGTCAACAAAAGCTTTCCACGTCGTAAGCACCTCCTCGTGGTTCTCGTACCACACGTGTGCGGCATCGGTCAGGGAGAACACCGCATTGGTAAGTTGAGCGGTTGCATTCCACCCGTTGGACTTGCTTACTCGTTTGTAGTGGACGAGCCACTCGTCGGCATCTTCAGCCGCTTTGCCTCCGAAGGTGGGCGGAACTCTGTAGTATGGCGATGGACTGCTAGGCGCTGCCTTCGGAGCGGCTCCTTCATCTGGAATGTCGAAGACGGTCACGGCTGATGGCGGGAGGCCGGCAAGTCGACGGCTTCGACGAAGCTGCAGCAGTGGCGGTTCCGTTGTTGTGAGCGCTACCCCGCACCTCAACCACTTTGTTATGCGCGAAGGAGACCGTTCATCACCCTTACGGATGAAGGGGACCGTTTACTTTATGTCGCGAAGGTGAGCGCAAGAGTGGCCAGCTGGTTGATCAACTCAGCGTCGTCCTCTTCCTCTTTTCCCCCTCCGGACCGCAAGCACGTTCACCGGTCTTCGTTTACCTCACGCGTAACAATATATATATATATATATATATATATATATATATATATATATATATATATATATATATATATATATATATATATATTCCTCGCTCAATTCTTCGTGTGACCTCGAAAAATTGAGCGTTGAAGTGGCGGCGTTATATTAGTTTATACAAGACCTCATAGTAGGAGACAGTTCAATTTCACAGCCTAAATCCTATCGGTGGTGTAATCTTCCTTCGTGTAATTGTCGCATACATAGGTATCTGTAATACTGCTTCAGCTTTCCGGCGAAAGTGTAGCCTGTCTCTCTCTCTCTCACTTCTTTTGTGAGTCCGAGCATAAGCACTGCTGAGCATGACTGCTGTTGATTCTGATTTCGAGTGAATCCGGCTTGGCCTCATTTCGTTTACTGGGGGAATTATGCAGTGTTCCCCAACTATCATGCACCAAGACTTAAGAAACGCAGTTGCGTTACTCAAAGAAAACGTAGTGCATATTGTTTACAGTACAGTGGAGTAGCCGCCAGTAATTATTTTGTTATTGAGATTTAATGCAGTAATTAAGTTTCCATTGCTCCCATGAAAAAATACTGCTTTCTTTCTTTGATCCTATTTACTTTCTATAAGGCAGTGATCAGTAAACGAAATCGGCTAAATGCCACCACTGCTATGCTTTGCGATCGTATCTACTGGCAGGTACAGTCGGTCCAAGCGGGCGTATCTGTCTCGCGTGTGTGCGCTCCCACCCGCATCATAAAGCAGCGCTCTCAAATAAGCTCACTGAAAGCAACTGCATTGCCTGTCACAAACCGAAAGAGACAGAGCATCACCTTAATAATGGTACGGAAGGAGCACCAACAGCAGGTTTCGCGACTTCGCAGCTATTCTTTCCTCTCATTTCTACGTGACACTTATTGTCCGTCTCTGAAGGCCGACTGATCACATTGATAACAAAAGCCCCTTGATAACAAGCGCCGCTCTCACCCCGCACGAAACGCGAAAAGCAATGGAATCAGCATAGAATGTTCCAAAATGCGGGCATTGCTCGCACGGCATCGAAAGAGTGCACACGAAGCTATATTTCGAGCCAGAAACTTGCTTCGGACCAAAGACAAATTAAAGTGACTGTTTTATTATTTATGAAAGTGTATACGTGCTGCAAAAACAGGTTCGTGTCAGAAAATAAAAGCGAAATAAACAAACTGGGAAGCGACCAACGTGTAGATAAAAGGCCAAACCGATCCGTAGAAGAAAGTAAATATACCACTTCTGAATGAGGCAAATTGGCAATCAGGATGTCAGCACAAACAAAAAACAAAAACAAAAAAACAGAAAGAAGAAAGAAAAAATGAACAGAAAAAACCCCCCCAGCAGATCTTAGTGTGCCCTTATTGAATTCTATGAATTCGTAAGCTCCGTTGAACACCAGCCTATAGGACGTGTTCGAATAGGTCTCCTTTTGCAGTTACGTAGTACTGTGCCGGTTTTATCACATCTTCAGTGGCTTTCTTGATGACCGACGCCGGAATCCCACGGCCAACATCCGTTATCCTTGCCTACTAATCTGACGTCCGTCTCGATCATGTAAGCACGATCTTTCACATAATAACCCCAAAGAAAGAAATCAAACGGAGAGAGGTCAGATGACCTAGCCGGCCAACCCACAGGCCCGTGCCTTCCAATCTATTGTGCATGAAAAGTCGCATCCAGCCAGTTTCGTGCTCGGCTGCTGCTGTGTGTGGGCGCCCCATCTTGCTGATACTACAGAAGTGGAACACGTGACCGCGGGACTTCGCTGAGAAACTCATCCACCACTCCTTCAAGGATTTCGTTCACGTAACGCTGTCCAGTCAGTGTGTGATCGAAGAAGATGGGACCGATTATAGCACCCGCGTAAATCCCCAACCTCACATTGAGCGACCACTGGTCCTGGGGCCGATCGCGCTTTACCCAGTGTAGATTGGAGTCTCTACAATAGTGTGCATTATGCAAATTTACCTAGGCGTTTCTGCGAAAAGTGGCTTCATCTGTGCACATAATCTTGCTCGAAAAATTCGGTTACTCATTGGCTTTTGTGCGAACCGAATTCGAGAAATTTAGACGATTCTACAAGTCCCTATGTTCCGAGCATTGGTGCTGGTTAAGGTGGTACGGGTGAAAGGCCGTCATTTAGAATCCTCCGAACTGATGACTTGGAAATTGGTACCTGGGCGGCCACGTCCCGCACGCTAGCATGAGGGTTTGAGGCCGTAACTGCTAGAACATCCGTTCGTAGGCTAGGACTCAAGATGGAGTCCTCCGCCGCTGCTTTTTGAAGCTGCCTATTTGTCTTAGGTTTTTATAATTTCTGATGATAGTCGATGCATTTGGTCTACCGCCACACTTCCATGACTCTTGTTGCCATTTGCAGATCCCAAGGCAAGGATCATGTTTACGTTCTGCGCATTAGAGAAATGCATGGCGACTGGGACGAAACAAAACGCCCCTTTAAAGCTTTACACTGATGTTGTCAATTCTTTTTTGTGGTGATAGGTATTGTGGCAAAAACTTTATCCAGGCTAAGACAACAGCTATTAAGCTTGTTTTCAACTAACACCAAACGCGACGTGTTACTTCGGCCGGGGCGCGGCAGATAAGGCGCAAGCTCGATCACGATATTTTCCTTTATTTTGTTCTGGATAACTCAGAGGGAGCCTGTTCGAGGGCGCTGCTTTATGATCCGGGTCGGAGCGCAGTTACGTGGTATTCTCCATATTACGCGGGGTTTATTTATCAGTCGGAAAAACATTAGTACGCAATTAGTACGTCGCTGAAAATACCGCAGTTAGATGTCCCTTGGCTGTGCCTTCAAATGCCTCATTGACACTTTGATAATTAGGATAGTAGATCTGGAGTTGTATAATTAAAGTTACCTAATTAAATCTTAATAATGAACAAATTACCGGCAGCTACTCCACTGTACTGTAAACAATATGCACTAGGTTTTCTTCGAGTAACGCATTGCTCTTTTTTAAAATCTTGGTGCATGGTGGTTAATTGGGACCTCCTGTATATATTTATGACCTTTGCATACTACTGACGATGTTTCCATCCCTAATAAATGTTGTAAATTATTAGAAATGTTTTTTTCATGAGTCATTAGCATTGACCGCAAAGAGAAGTAATACTGAGACACAGAATATTCACGTGCCATTGATTCACACCATTGAAAAAGACTGCTGAAGGGGTCACTGAAGTGTTTGGGGTTTTCTTCGTGGTTAAGAAATCAGGCAAAGCAATTTGAAGCGTGGTGAACATACAGCAACATATCAGTTCTCTAGGCATATGCTATCCATAAATTTAGAAATAATTTTTAATTGCCTGCCTCCATCTCTTTCCAAAATGTGATAACCTTTGGCCTGTGTGTATATTTAAATATATTGTGTGTGCGCATGCTGTTTTGAGTGGAAATTTAAAACAATGTTGAGAAAATACGGATGAGGCAGCCGGCCGCTAGTGCTTTTAATGCGCGTGTTATCCTATTGTCAGGATATGCAGAAATAAAGCGAAACTATGAGTTAAAAGCCGTGCACGTCCGCGCCAACAATGATGCAGAGAGCTATTAGCCCCAAGAAAATTTCAATTGAGAAGGCCGAGCAAAGTCAAAAGAAACCTCAAATGATGTGTGTGAGAATGCTCTGGTAATGACGCTTTAGGCGTGTGTGTGTGGGGGGGCGTCGATGCCGAAGCGTGCTGCCCGCCAGGACAGTGAGGCGGAAAGAAATGCGAACTGTCCATGTGGCCCCGATCCCGCAAATTAGGAACGCTTCACCGGAGCAACGGCCAGGTTTCAGAGGGAGTTTGTGGGAAACCAGTTTTGTGTGGCCCGTGTTGTGTGTGGCCGCTTGTGGTTTACGAGTGACCGCACAACCATTACGGCACTGTGGGACGTCGACTAACGCACAATCGCCTTGGCTACGGTGAAGCAGTGTGTGCCCTTGGGGTGCGGTGAGGGGCGTGTCTGTCCTACGTGCCGGGATTCGTGAGCATAAGGTGTCGTGCCGCGCTGTTTGCAACAATACATGGGTATGTATTGGTACATGGGTGCCTCATCATCTTCCGGGGCTCAACATTATGGAGGAGCCACTAGTCACTCCTCGCCTTCCATTTTGCATACACACAGCTTCGCTGGTCATCCACCTTCACAGAGTGGAATGGCACTGAACATTTTGATGTAGCGCATACGTGGACTGCATGTTTGAAGGAGAGAATTCAATTTTGCCGCTGGCTTGCAGCGCTCTCGTGTTGTGCTCGAATCCATGTGCGGTGTACTTGTACGATGACATACTCTGGTTTGTGCCGTTTACGGTCCGTGTAGCGACTGTGTTTTAATGGGGTAACCACCGAGACAGGCGAGAACACGTGGACAAGACGAGCTAGCGCTGGACTTGCTAGGGAAGAGTTGTAAGTTCAGTGCTCGTTCTGAACACTTCTCTTGCGTACACGTCTTTTTGTTTCGTAAGTTTCCTGTTCACTAATTTGCACCAACTAGCCCAGCAAGAAATTCTGTTGTAAAAGCTAGGCTTGAACACGAGCGTCATCGCTTTACAAGAATATTGCAGAGTGTTATCCAAGGTTTGGGGAATACCACATCACTAAGAATAAGCGAGCGAATTGCGAAGAAAAAGCGTTTGTCCCCTAGACATGCTGGCATTGCGGAGTGGAGTCGAGTTTGCTTACGCTTCGACGCTGGCTGCCCGCGCGTTGAGGCAGTGGGCACGGACGCCCCATTTGGTGATCGCTGTATCTGAAGCTATGTCGGACAGACTTTCTCACGCCTGCGACGCTGGTGCTGAGTCGGTCATGCCGGATTAAACCTTTCTTCCCCCTTACGGCGCTCTACCTTCAAAAAAACATCACTGATTTTTCCGGGGGAGCAGTAAGGGCCGATTTAAGCTCGAGCCGCCCATCGTCGCAAGCGCGAAAGATTGCACGTATCACGTATTGGTCGCGCGAAAGATTGCACGTATCAAACACTTGTGAACAAATTTTGGTTTACAATGTGTAAGGTATACACTGTGCACACAGTGTAAATGGTAATTTGTGCACAAGTGCCGGATACGTGCAATTTTTCGCGCGACCGCAAGCGTGCGGTGCGTGTGCCTATGAACGAAGCCGCAAATGATCTGTGTGATTACTGGACGTGGAATAAAAATTGTGTTGTGAAATTCAACCTTAGCGCCAGCCTGCTTCGTCCATCGCCGTGCGTGTGCTGTGAATATATATATGGGAGTCGTCTCTAAATTGTTCTAAAGGCGCAAAAGCCGACGTATCAAACCTTTTGAGCAGTTACCGTCACTTTTGTAGAAACCTGTACGTTGTAACATAGCATTCTAAAAGACACGCTTCTCGTCCACTTTGTTGTCCTGTGTCTCGCGCTGGTAATATACTCTGAACTTCCAACAAGAAGACCAGAGAGAGAGAGAGAGAATAAACATTTTTATTGGGTGAATGAAGCTTTGGAGAGGCGTCCTCATTCCAGAATGCCTTGAGCTCGGGCCGCGTCCTGGGCCCTCGCAATCAGCCGTTGCTGATCCTCGAGGTCGGAGCTGGCCAAGGCTCTCTTCCAAAGCTCGTTAGTGGGGTAAGGGTTCGGAGGATTTAATGGTGCCGCTCTGCAACCCCCTACTATGTTCCTGAGGGACCCGGGCTCTGCGCAGAAGCGGTATTGCGGAGAGAGAGAGAGCAAATGATAAATGAAAGGTAGGGAGGTTAACCAGGACTGAGCCCGGTTGGCTACCCTACACTGGGGAAAGGGAAACGGGGACGGAAAGATTAAAGAAAGAAGAGAAAGTCCACCGGGGATATCGTTCAGTCACTCAGTCCGGATCACAGACGCTGACTCAACCCTGTATCTTTCAAATATCGCAGCAGCGCTTTTGTGGCCTTTTGTAGCTGCGATATGCGAGGCCATGGTCCCAAGAGCTTGTTCAAGGTGAACGGTTTTCTATCTAACTGGTTCAGAGCTGTGCAGAGTTCTTGTCTTTCATTTTCAAATGATGGGCAGTAGCACAGTAGATGGTCTATAGTTTTTTCGACACCGCAGGCATTGCACTCGGCGCTATCAGCCATTCCAATTAAAAACGTATATGCATTCGTGAATGCGACGCCCAAGCGTAAGCGGCACAGCATTGTTTCCTCATTACGCGGAAGCCCTGGTAACAGCCGCAGTTGCATAGATGGATCGAGGGAATGCAATCGATGTTGAGTGAAATCAGGTGTGTGCCACTTCTCCAATGTCATACGGTGCGCTAGCTTGCCTAAGTGTTGGGCTGCGTCAGTCCGCGATAAAGGTATAGAAACAAGGGTTGCTCCTTCATGTGCTTTCTTAGCAGCTTCGTCAGCGACGTCGTTGCCGGAGATACCGCAATGGCCAGGCAGCCACTGAAACACGACGTCGTGTCCTTTCGCTATGATACCATGGTGCATTTCTCGTATCTCCGACACTAGTTGTTCACAGGACCCGCGACGAAGAGATGACAGAAGACATTGTAAGGCCGCCTTTGAATCACAGAATATTGCCCACCGATTAGCCGGTTGGTTGTTAATATAATCTACGGCACCTCGGAGGGCAACAAGCTCCGAACCGGTCGATGTTGTCAAGTGAGAAATCTTGTATCGGATGCTTAGTGATCGTGATGGTATAACCACTGCCCCGGTGGAGCTGGTCTGGGTAGAAGAGCCATCCGTATATATGTGGACGCGGTCAAAGTAGAAAGTGTGCAAACAATCCAGAGCTGCTTGCTTCAAGGCCAAGGTAGGCAGGTCGGTCTTCTTTCTTATCCCTGGAACCGTAAGACGCACTTGAGGTTGTTTTAAACACCACAAAGCTGAGGTTGAACGTGCTGATGGTGTGAAGCCCGATGGTAGGGAGGCACGATGCTTGCTGACCTCGTTGGAGAAGGATGCCTGTGGTCGTCGTTCTGGCAGACAGGCAAGAAAGCTTGATTGAATCCGTGAAATATGACGAACATGGGCCCTAAGCGAGTCGGTGCTGATGTAAGTCGTGATCGGATGGTCTTGAGCCATTATAATGGTTCCTGCTGTTGAGGTGCTCCGCGGAAGGCCTAGGCAAACACGTAGTGCCTGTGCTTGCACGCTCTGAAGTTCTCGAAGATTTGACTTGCATGTTTTAGCAAGCACGGGAGAACTATAGCGTAGAAATCCGATAAAGAGTGCTCGATATAACTGTAGCATGGAGCCCACTGACGATCCCCATGTTTTGCCGGCGATGAACTTGAAGATGTGAACAATAGATGTGAGGCTCTTCTTCAAGTGGGCAACCTGAGGGCTCCAAGAGAGGTCCCGGTCAACAATGACACCCAAAAACCGATGATTTTTCTTGTAGCAGATAGGCTGGCCATTGATGTACACTGGATAACCAGACATCGCTTTTCGCGTAAAAGCGACTAACGCACATTTTTCTGTTGAGATGGTAAGCCCTTGTGTCCGAAGATAGTCAGATGCCTGTGTTGCTGCTTGCTGTAGCCTTGCGCGAACCTGCAGGCGAGTGACCGCTGATGTCCAGATGCAGATGTCGTCGGCGTATATTGAAACACTCACTGTTTCCGGTAGGGATTCAGCCAGCCCAAGAAGCGCGAGGTTGAAAAGAACAGGGCTTAGAACACCGCCTTGGGGAACGCCTCGGCATGTGTAGTGGTCGGTAGTGGGACCATCTTCCGTACGCACGAACAAGGACCTTTGTGTCAAGTAGTTTCTGATCCATCGATATACTCGCCCTCCTAGTTCAACTGTCAGAAGTGCGTCTAGAATGGTTTGATGGGAAACATTGTCGTAGGCGCCTTTCACGTCAAGAAAGAGTGCTGCTGATAATCGCTTCCGAGATTTTTGTTGTTCTACAGATGATACCAGATCGATGACACTATCAATCGATGAACGGCCTCGTCGAAATTCCGCCATTGAGTCAGGGTAAATTTTGTTGTGTTCAAGGTACCATTCGAGACGCATGAGGATCATACGTTCCATGAGTTCCATGAGTTGCGGAGAGAATTGTGTAGGGACTATGAGGTGATTTCTGGTTGGGTGGGGGAATGTATTAACCTGTAGAGCTCGGAGGGATCGCTCCTGCTCTCTAGGTAGTGACTTGTGTGGGGGTGCATATGTTCTGCGGGTTAGCTTGTAGTGTTGTGCGATGTCTTTGTAAGAGGCTAGAGGGTGCATGCGCTCGGGTTCAGATTCCTCGGCGTCGGCTTGGTGGGTCAGATCTCGAGCCACGTGGTTGGCGACCTCGTTGCCAGGAATGCCTTGAGCTGGCGCCCAGATGATCATGACTGATCTTGTTGGCGGCTTTTGATTGATGATCCGGAGCGTAGTGGTATGAATTCTGCCGCTAGCAAAGTTGCGGCACGCCTGTTGGGAGTCGGTCACAATGACTCCAACCTCTGTTTGGGAGAGCGCGAGGGCTATGGCCGCTTCCTCGGCTTGGAGGGGATTGTTTCGTGTGAGCGAAATGCTGCTCCGATGTTCTGTGTTGACGACTACGGTGGCTGTTGTGGCTGCGCGTCTGGAGTAAGAAGCCACGTCCGTGTAGGCTGTAGAGGGTAAAGTCCCGTATCGCTTTTGTATGGCCAGGGCGCGGGCGTCCCTTCGCTCTGCGTGGTGCACTGGGTGCATAATGCGAGGTAGAGGACGTACGGTGATGTTTCTCCGGATGGCATGGGGTAAGCTCACAGTCTGAGGCGGCGGATGGCTCAGAGGGGCAGAGAGCCTCAGGCGTAAGAGAATGGACCTCCCTGCTTCCGTAACCGCCAGCCTTGTTCGCTGACTGGATAAATGTGCCTCGATCAGCTCCTCGGCCGTGTTGTGCACACCTAGTCGTAGTAGGCGTTCTGTGGACGTACTGGTTGGCAGGCCCATCGCCTGCTTATACGCCTTTCTGATCATTGTGTTAATTTTCTTCAGTTCCGTCTCGTTGAGTAGTGCGTATGGAATGGCGTAAGTTATTCGAGACACGAAGAAGGCTTGGACAAGCCGAAGCGTGTCCGCCTCCCCCATGCCTCTTGTCTTGGTTGTTATTCGCCGGATCATGTGCGTAACTTGGGCTGTTGTATTCTTAAGCTTTTGAATTAATATTGTATTGGTGCGATCCGACTGGAAAACCATTCCCAATATCTTTACGCTCTGAGACGGAACGATGGTGTGTCCCTCCAGTTGTATGTTGATAGTGGGCGAGTCGGATGTGTGCTTCTTTCGCGGTGAGACCAGGAGTAGCTCCGACTTTTGGGGGGCGCAGCTGAGCCCGCATGACTTAGCATATTCGCTCACCACGTCTGCAGCTTCCTGCAAGCGGTTCTCCATTTCCCCGATGGACCCTGTGGACGACCAGATGGTAATGTCGTCGGCATATAGGCCATGCCGGATCCCTGGGATGTTATCGAGGAGCGGCGGTAGGCCTATTAGGGCGATATTGAAAAGGAGAGGGGATAACACTGCGCCCTGTGGTGTGCCGCGCCCGCCCAGTAGGAAGGGGTTTGTGGCTTTGTCCATGACCTTTAAGATGGCTTTTCTATCTGAGAGGAAATCTCTGATATAGGAGTACGTCCTGGCCCCACAGCCCAGCGCGTTTAGCCTCTGTAAGAATGCTGTGTGCTTGACGTTATCGAAGGCCCCTTTAAGATCTAAGGCGAAGATAGCCGTGGGGGAGTTGCGTGTAGCTGGCACAATCACCTCCTCTTTCAGCTGCAGTAGGATGTCTTGAGTTGAGAGGTGTGGACGGAATCCTATCATCGTTGTTGGAAGTTTCCCCGAGTCCTCCAGGAATGGTTGTAGCCGGTTGAGAACGATGTGCTCTAGGAGCTTTCCTACACACGAAGTGAGGGAGATCAGTCGTAGGTTCTCAATGGCTGGTGGCTTGCCTTGCTTCCGTATCAGACGAACCTCGGCTATTTTCCAGTCCTCGGGAAGGTTTCCTTTCCTCCATACTTCGTTAAGATGTGCGGTAAGCTCTACTAGCGAGGGGCTGTCAAGATTTACAAGTGCCTTATTGGTAATTTGGTTCATTCCCGGGGCTGTGTGGCGTCTCAAGCCCATTATCGCCGCTGTTACCTCATGTAGATGAATGTCCTCATCTAGGAGCTCGTTAGGGGTGCCGGTGTAGGGTGGCAGAGGCTCCGATGTCTGTGTGGGGAAGTACTGGGCTTTGAGAGTCAAAAGTAGGTCCGCCTCGTTTCCAGGAAATTGGTGAATTACTCGGGCCATATTGTGTTGGGATTCCGTTTTGCTGCTGGCCGGGTTGATTAAATACCTCAATAACTTCCACGTCTTGGAAGTACTCAGTCTTCCTCTCAAGCTGTCGCAGAGGGATAGCCAATTCTCTCGGCATAGCGTGGTAGCGTATTCCGCAGCCTCTTGTGTGAGTAGTGCTATTCGCCTCTTGAGCTTGCGATTTAATCTTTGCCTTTTCCAACGCTTCAGCAGGCTACGCCGGGCTTCCCACATGTGGAGCAAGCGAGCGTCGATGCTTGGAGTGGTGGTGGATGTTTCAAGCATTGTGGTGTGCGCCTTCACATCCTGGTGAAGCTGAGTGATCCAGTCCTTAATTGACTGAAGCTGTTGGCTCTGTGCGTTCGCAGCTCTTTCTTCTCTTATCTCCCGCAGCTTGGTCCAATCCGTGAGGCGAGCCGTGCCTATCTTGGCTTTGTATTCGAGCCCATGGAGAGTGGTGGCTAGCAGCGCGTGGTCGCTGCCTAGGTACTCCTCCAGATTGGTCCAGCAAGCTTGGGGGACACTTCTGGTGAGGGTTAAGTCGGGGTTCGTGTCTCTTTGAACACTTGTGCCGAGCCTCGTGCTATTCCTTGGATCGTTGACGAGTGTGAGATCCATGTCCTCAATAACTTTGTGAAGCGCGCTATCCATAATGCAGGATCGTAGGTCCACGGCAGGCGCACTTTACGTAGGTTTTTCAGGTTTCTGCTCAGCATCGCACGCCGCTCACGGTTAGCCTGTTTTGTGGAAATAAATATTACTATTATATTATTATTGTTATTAGATATTATAGTTTTTTCACTGTAATTTATAACAATAATCCGGATTTCTTAAGCTAGTCATGCCTTTAACCTGTATTAGATCAACATTTTTACGACATGCTTATGAGAGTCACTTCAAACGAGATTGCTCAGCCAAAGAAAGTACAAATGAAAGCCTCAATGTTTATTTCAATTTGGTATTCCTAAACAGATTATATTGGCAGAATATTCTGCTTGCAATTCCTGCATATTCAATGTTCAGAACTGGAAAAACTGATTCCTTTTCTTGCTGTCGAAAGGCTGCTTCAATGTCGATAGAAAGCTATAATTATTCATTTCGTAAGTGTTAAGCAATGACTATATCTCTAAGCTTAACAATTGGTTTTTGTTCCATGAACACAATTAAGTTTTCTTTCTCCCTCTCATTGACAGCCATGGAATGAAACTGTTCACTTTCATAACCATGTGCTTACAAGTCGCGTGTCAATGTCCTGGTTTTCCTGACAATCTTGTGTAATGTGCAGGCCCAGACAGTTTCTGGTGAATCCATGCAAGTGTGCGGGGTGTAATTTGCACTACAAGTGCTGCTTTAATTGCTTTCAGTTCAGCTTTTCTAGGTGTAGGATGACCTGGAATAGTACTCGCTTATATGGGGTTTAATTTTATGTAGTGTCATACTACTGTTACACTGCTATTGCCACATCAGTGTACTATACGTGCCTGATGCTTGCTTGCGTCTTCATGATTAGCAACCTCCTCTGTGTGTTTGGCAGTTGCATATAGTCTCCTGGCCTAATTGTTTGCCCCCATATTGCACGGTATGGGCCTGCTGTGTTTCAAGTTCAGGTGCTTCCGAGGTTGTTTCCGAAGGGAGGGGTAGTCGTCTTTGCATCTCATATGGTAGCTGGCATAGTATCTTGGGACCAGGTTCTGAGCTCCTGAGGCAAAAAATTTGTGCTGCAGGCTGCAACTCTACTCTGTCTAGGTGCTTGTTCGTTTGCTCTTTTTCATAGAAGTCTTCAAGCATGGCAAAGTCGGAAAGACCTGTTATTATACCCGATGCCTGTATTCGATGAGTTGTCTTTTTTGTGCGCTGCTGCTAATTCATACCGTACAATACCTTGAACACAAGCACAGCATCTGCGATTTTCCGTAGTATCCACTTGTCCACCCCCCATGATTTCAAGATTATTCTTTTCACCAGGTGTAGAATTTGCGTCCAGGCATGGCATAATTGTTTCACCCACGTGCTGGCTCTGCCGTCATGGTCTTACACTAGCTGAGGATTTGTGGATGTTGACTTGCGGGTATGTTTGTCCAGCTAGTGGAGCACAATGCGTTATCTGGGGTAGTTCTTGGTTCGTCTTTTTTCCAACGTCGATGTAAGCTGACTTATCAGAAATCGAGAGGCCGGACTGGCCAAGAAAATCTGCAGTGATGTCGAGAGCTTGCTGCATCATTCTTCATTTCTGTATAAGATAGCTTTCCCATAGACTGTAGTACACCATAGGCAGGAGTACTTCTTGTAGTATGCCTGTTGTTGGTGTGGGTGGGCCAAATGTGCCTCCAGCTCTCACCTGGAATTTTCTGTTTTTCAAAAAGTTACTGTTTAACTTAAGGGCTCTACCAGAAATTTTTTTTGCTCATCGTCCCTCTTATTAGGGTAGCATGAGGGACTGCTGTTAAAAGCCTCTTCACTCTCTTCATTATTTCATAAGCGGTATTACACAATGCCCTGCAATCAAGTTTCTGCTGCTTATGACCCACTCATATCTGCTAGAAGGGACAACTCTCGAAAAAAATTTTTTTTTGTGCTGTGTGTGCGATGCAGTATGAGCATTCATGTCTTGACGTTTATACATCTGTAGAACCAGCTTCCTGACAGAGTACTTGATATACCTGATTATGCTTATTTGTACAGTGCTTTTGAACAATACCTATTGATGCAGTGAATGCTTGCACCCTCGAATTGTCACGAAAGATAGTTGTTTTACAATTGTGCTCTTTGCTTTCGATTGGTCTTAGATTTTGCATAAGCATGCCCCCTATGCAATAGTATATGAAAGTTTAAGGGTTCAATAAAAGGTGATGAACTAAATCTAAGTGTAAGAGCTTTTTTTTTACCTATGACTCCCATCGAAATGCGACTTCCATGGCTGGCAATTCAACCCCTCGCCTTGTGTTAGCAGCAGAATGCTACAGCCACAGTAGCAGGTGAATAAATTGAAGAACAATATTTTTGTCTATATATTTTTTTCTTGCTTGTATGCAAGTAAAATTTGGAATAAGTTTGTCATTCCAATAAAGCTGTTTATGGTCCATTATTGAATAAACCACATGTAGTGTATAGTTGAAATGCAGAAATTTGTTCTAACATCCCCAGGTGATATGTTCTTGCAAGTAGCATGGTATTTGATTACTTATAAAGATAGTAATCACAGCGGATATCGTTATATGGCTTTACACACTAATATATGTGATCACAAACTTATTAGAAACATGTAAGGCATGAATGTTTCTGCACACTTGATCAGCTGTGAACGTGCAACTGCTTGTACTTAAAAGATTCAAAGTTTTACAGCAAGGGATGCAACTGGCTGACTTCACTGTACAGTTTTGATTTACTTTTCTTTAACGTGTCATTTTCTACTGTTTCATCGCTACAAGAACAGGCTGTTTGCCTGCTTTTCGCATTGTTGAACGAGTTTTACATGACGGTGCAGGAGGGTACGTTGTTACTGTGCCACTATAGCAAGCGAATAAGTTACTTAATTTACTATCTGTAGAGTTAATTACCTTTCAAAGCAAATGTTAATACAGGTGCAGTAAGGATACAAAGTCCGAAACATATTCAATGTTTATTGGTTTCTGTGCAAGAGAAAAAAATTCTCCAGAGAAGAGGTGCAACTTAATGTGCATTTAATATCCGAAAACAAATTAACGACGCTGTTTGTTCAAGCCACGGATTTAATGCTATCGTAGAAAATTCATTACGATAGCCTGCACTTTTGCTCTGTGAAATTTAATAAGTGGGGTAAGATAGCCTTACCATCGGGAAATGCATCGGGATATTCACGCTTGAAAACCGTCAAGAAAATACAAATGAACGGTACCGCGTTCAGCACAGTGTTGAAACTTCGGGTACTTTGCTGGCTTGTCATTTGTCCTTGCCGAGGTTGAAATTATTTAAGCTGCTCCGTACGCGCGATGTTTGTATGCTGTTCAACAAAAGAAAATTGTGATGACCCCATGAGGCCATGTCGTCTCGTGGCAACTCTCAAAGGTATACGAAGCAAACGTGAAAATGCACTTCATTTGCTGCGTAGCGTGTCACCGAACTCGTAGAAATGGGAGAATGGAATCTGCGGTACAAGTTTTTTATTCTCCCTTCGCTCCCTTATTCTCCCTTCGATTACCGAATTCGATAATCCACGTCTCCGCGCATCGCACTTGTTGAGCGAGACGCCATTTCCCAAAACAAACCGGCGAAATAGCTCTCCACGCAATTTCGACGGAAAATCGCAGCGATCGCTGCGACTGTGCGACCAACCGGTTGGTCGCAGACGAAAATCGGGGGGTCGGCACTGCGACTGCGATTTTCGTCGCAAACGGCGGAAATTGCACTTCCGGTGCGACGAAAATCGCATCATGTGAAACAGGCTTCACTCTCGCATGCTTTCCCGCGCACCTACAGCATGCGGCGCGTGGCCGCGATTTTATCGCACTTCTACGCGGACCCTCACGGCGGCCCTGACGCTGACGACGGAAATTCGCCTGCAGTAGCCACATAATTGCTGTCGCAGTATAAATGCTGAGGGAAGCAATGTGTAATTACTATTTCTCTGTTCTAGGGTATAGTTGAGGTAAAACAAATGTGGAATAGGTTAAACTGCGTCATATCCACGAGGAGACCGACCTGCCTATGGCATAGATAAGCTTGAGATGACGTTTTCTTAAAGGTAAAGCCTTGGTGGCTAACAGTAGTAGCAATAAACGTTACTGATCAAAAGAGAGGGCGACGTCAGTGTAATTGTTTATTTCTGTCGCTGTCTCAGAGTGCTCACGATCATGAGGCTTTGAATTGTTTGCTTGCTGCCCTCAACGATTCCTTGTACGAGTACATTCAATCAACCGATTACGTGGAATTAACATATTTAAGAACTTTAAGAGAACTAAAGGCGAGTTCATAAATTATATAAAAATTGAGCCTATTGATTTTATTATTGACTTGCGCACTCCATGCCTAACTAATATTTTTAGTATTTATCTTGACCACATTTAGTTGGGGCTGTTGTACTATGTGTTCGTGTAACTAGGACTAAATTTTAACAATGAGCTGTGCAGCTTAGACAAACCAGACCAACTGTGTACTGTTCTTATTCGTCTTGAGTTACTCAGACCACGGCCGCTCGATGAAAGCGCGTTTTGTTCGAGCAGCCGTACCCAGAGTGTTTTTTGAAGTGGGAATCTGCGACCGCCTTTGATTACGCGGTGAACGCCCTTATGCGGAAGCCCGCATAACTTGTTCCTTCTTTCCTTCTCCGATTCTTTTGCTGCCCACTTGCCTCAATGTGTGGGGTAGCGACCTCCTCGCTTTACCCTTTCTTTCTTTCTCCTCTTCTTAAAAGTGTATCTTTTCACTTTGACTGTCATTTTCCTATCATATACAAGGAGTAAATTGCGGACATTATATCTAACTTACGTGGCCAGCAATTGCCAGCCGTATTGAGGGGCATTTCTTTAGATTGCCAATAACGGGCATCACAGGGCCAAGGCATGCATCCTATAGCCAGCAACGTGCGATACGCCTCAGCGCAGACATCGATGACCACGAAATACAACAAGGGTTCGCGAATTGTGGGCATATGCAGCGTGCCCTCTCTATGATGGGAAGAGAGCGAGCAAACGTTTCTTGCTCCAGCATGAAGAGGGTGCTGCTTGAATTGGCTTAAAAGAGGTTCCTCTAACTTTCTGCAGGCCTAAAAATGATACCACATTCGAATCGCAGGCCTATTTTACGATTTGGCAGCAGAAATTGTCGTCACAAAAAGGTGTGCAAAGCACGTCGGCGTTTTGATCCGCGCGTACCCCCGCAAAGGCCCAGGCGAGGCGATAAGGAGTCGTCGTTAGGACGAATTGCGGGGTGGTCATGCGCTGAACCGTAATGGGTTGATGAGCGCCATCACTTACGCACGTATGTACTGATAAGCTGACCTGCTGCGCAGCGTTCACTCGTCAAGCCGATGACAGAGTCCGAGAGCGCGGTCGGTGGACATGGTCGGACGCTTGTTCCCGGCTCTGGTATGTGCAGCGGCGGCGGCGGCGGCGGCGGCGGCCCCCAACTGCACTGTGGCCGCCATCGAGCAGTTCCCGCGGCCCCTCATGAGCCCCGAATTCCGCAAGCAGGGAGGCATCGTGGTGCACGTGCTAGCCGCTCTCTACATGTTCGCGGCGCTGTCCATAATCTGCGAGGACTACTTCGTGCCTTCACTGGAGGTCATATGCGACGGTTGGTCCACGCGTTTTTCTCTCACACACTGCACGAGGGAGAGTGCTCGCTCGCCTTTCAACCAGTTCGAACAAGCACTCTCGGTCGTCCCAAACCTTATCTGCAGATGTTATGAGCGTACCACGTCGCGTTCCGAAATGAGGACTCCTGTGTTGGGGCCTGTGTTCGACCTGCCGCGAACGCCGTCGAAGTGCATATCACGCGCGTGTAACAACAAACCTGCATTACTGCACCTGTCACGTCACACGCGGACATAGAAGAGCTAGTGAAACCATCTCTTGTGTTCTCACGTGTGCATACCCTGTGCCTTATGTTGCGTCGCACGAGTAACTGAAGTGTGCAACACGTGAAGTCGCTGCTGAGCGCGTTAATATTTATATCTCGTGGTTCAACGAGATCGCATGTTGTTGCTTTGAAAGCTTCGCTGAGCCACCTTTTATTCCCTTCACCTCTTTCCCCAGCACAGCGTATCCAGCAGGTATACTTACACTGGCCAACATCCCTGTATTCTATTTTTTCTTTCTGCCTTTTGCTGGGCCACATTTTTTTTTCCGCTGTTGGCTCGAACTTTGAGGCTCGAACGGCTGAGCACAATTGCGGTTGAAGTTCGCTGTGAAAGCGACCCGAAGTATACAATAAAAAAAGGGAAACAAGTAGCACGCCTGCATCAGATGAAAAACTTCAAATATGTGAAACATACATGTATAAATATTCATATGCAGCTGCCCAAGCGTTGTCACGGATTTATTTATTTACAAAATACGAGGACCTTTCACTAAGAATCAATTGGAAATAGCATATTGGAGGTTAAAAAAATGACAACGATGCGTCATGGTTTAAACAGTCTAAGACATAGGGACAGCTGAAAAAATACTTCAAAATCCACAGAACATTCACGACCATTGTAATTTTAACATGAGCCAGAAAGAAGAAAGATGACATGACTAATTCACGCAAAAAGAAAGACATGGTTCGCAGAATTCGTATAGTACATGCAATCAGCTCAATTATCATGAAGGGACACCGAATAGGGTGCGTAGTGCATGTTCAACGTTTTCAAAGTAACAGCAGCTTCTGCCAAATTATTCTACTCAACATTTGTTCCTGGAAAAAAAGACAACTTATGTACATTAGTCCTCGTAATGTGCGTGGTAAGGTTGCAGCTGTTGGCGGCGGGTTGTTGTCGTTAGTGCAGGTGTATTAAATTGTGTAAATGAACGACCTATAGTTTTATGTGGAGTAATGTATGTAGAAAGGCTAATATCCTTATTTTGCTTCTGAGATGATGTGGCTGAACGTTGTCATTGGTCATTAACACAGATGAGGAATTTCTGTTATTACATTTGTTGAAAGTCAACCGCACTGCTCGCCTCTGGATTGTTTCAATCTCCAAAAGGGTATTTTTTAATGTGGGGGTCCCATACAATTGTAGCATATTCGAGTTTTTATCGGATTAGTCTATTGTAAGCCAAAAGCCTCACGCTGCTAGGCGCTACATTTAGCTTGTGTAGGAGTAAGCCAACGTTTCTTGGAGCACCTGAAGTAATATAGTTCTTGTGCTCTGTTCAGTTCAACTGTGAATTTAAAGTTAGTACTCGGTACTTATAGCTCAAATTCTGGAATAGATGAACTATACTGGAATAAAAAGATTTGAAAGGATTCTTTAAAAAATTAAATTATGGGTTAAACACGTTGGCAGGCTAGTTGGTTTGAATCCATGATAGAATGTGTGAGCGCAATTTGAAGGGGTTCCTAAAAAAATTAATTATGGGTTAAAACACGTTGGCGGGCAAGCTAGTTTGGATCAATGATAGAATGTATTAGCGCGACTGAACAAGGACGTAGAAACAGACACACAGAGGCAGCGCTATATTCAACTACAGATTTTATTTTCGCACGCATCGATAAATATAGACCGAAAGAGCGAAAACAAACGCAACAACAAAAAAAAAAACGTTCGGCGGAGAACGTCGATGAACCGTACACGTGCCTAAGACATGATCAAAACACACACTGCAATAATTACAGCAATAAACCTATGAATCGCATCTCTTTTTCAGATAGCGAAATTGTTGGCTTGCTCACGCACTTCTAATGTTTGCACTTTCACAGGCCTCCACAATCTCCCTTGTCATCGTGCTGTGAGCCCTATACAAAATTGAAGTACTTTCAAACGGGTTTGCAGGGACAATCTCGGCAATGAATGCCCAAATGGCCCGAGATTACATTAGGAACGTTATATTGATGCTCTTTTACTCTCTGATTGATGCATCTGCCAATTTCACCAACGTATGTTCTTCCGCATGAAAGCGGATTGGCATATTTATTTACTTATTTATTTATTTATTTATTTATTATACTTCAAAGATCCCTAAACGGGACATTGACAGTGTTATGAGTGCAGGTTACAAATTGCTTGTGATGAGGAGTAGAAAATGTGTTCCTTTTGTTATTCTCTGAATTAATTTGCTTGCACAGTGTTAGGGTTGGCGCCTGGCACCACGTGTTGAAAGGAATTTCAACCGACCATCTCACGCTGCCTCGTCGAAATGAGGCGTGACTTCGCCTGCTATTGTTGGCGTTCCGATCCACGTGCAGAAAGAACTTTCTCTCACCCGCCCTTCTTCCACCAGGCCTTGTCGAAATGAAGCGTGACTTTCAAATTCGCCATGACCATTTCGAGTGTCTGCCTGTCTGCCGGAAGCCCCGCAGTGTACAGGCCTCTTTTGTGTGTGTGGGTGTGCGAGTTTAGAGAGACCCTTTTCTCGAATTGGACCTAGAGAAGAACTTCCACGAACCCGCAACCCGTAGAAGAGGCGGACAAGCGTCTACAATTCCAGGAGGCGGGACGGCCTCTTCCTTTCAGCAGGCTCGGTATAACCAGAGGAGGAGGGGCCCTCTTTCTGTGCCGGTCACGTGACGTCGACGGAAGTAAGCTCTCGCCCACGATTGTAGAGACCCTATTTGAGGGGCTCCGAAATGTACTTTTGATCACTTCATGCTCTTCTCATTTTCCTTCATCTACCTTTGAATAAATCGTGCAAGTTACGCACTAGAAATCGTCTCACCCTTGCTTGGTCGCCATGGTCTACTGGATGCCTGCAGCCCGCCGACAACGCCACGCTACCCAATAAGTGACGTCGGTCGAGCTTCAATAGGCAGGCGTCGCTACAACTCGGGAGCAGTACGATACGCTACCCTGGAGTACGCAATAAACTGACTGGTAGCGATTGGGATACGGAACCCTGGAGACCCCTACTTGGACGACAACTACGAGATCGTAGCCTATTCGTCCTGGCGACAACGTTCGGAAGGAAGGTGTCTGGATTCATGACTGCATATGGTGAGTGCATGGCTTTTCTTCACTGAGATATCACTTGGCTTTTACGTATTTTTTGGGAAAGTACAGCGCATTGATTTTTCTTTAACCATTGACGGAAGTTTTGAGTACGTCAAGGTTGTCATAGAGTGAAGAGTTAGCAGCACTAAGGGCAGCCATGAATTTGAAGGCACTAAAGAAGCCGGAATTGTTGAGCTTGGCCAATGAGTTGGGCCTCCAAATTGCCGAATCAAAGAGAAAGCCGGAGATCATTGAGGCGATCGAAGCGATCGGGGCAGACGACGATGAACTGACGGAATGCTTAGAGAGCATTGAGGAGAAAGAGGAAGAGCGTAAGCGCCTAGAGAAAGAGGAAAAAGAAGAGCGTAAGCGCCTAGAGGAAAAGGAAAAGCGTGTTGCCCGCGACGCTCTCTAAATGAAGCGCCTAGAGATTGAGCTCCTGAAAGCTAAAAATTCTGAAAGACCTAGCCCAGAGGCACGTGAAAGCGAGCGCAGAATGACAGACTTAATGGCACCGTACGCAGTAGGAGGGGACATAGGTCTTTTTCTGGTACAGTTTGAGTGCACGTGTGAGAAGGCGAAATTCGCGAGAAACACGTGGCCGCAACGCTTGCTTACGTTACTGCCACGTGAGGTAGCTGGTATCATTGCCCGCATGGGGAAAGAAGAAGCAGAGGACTTCGATGAAGTCAAAGCGAACCTGCTTAAAAAGTATAGATTATCAGCAGAAGCATTCAGGCGAAAATTCAGGGAAGTTGAGAAAACCAAAAGCGAGTCATACTCAGATTTTGCATACACCTTAGAGGTAAACCTGAAGGAATGGCTCAGAGAAGAGGGTGCACTCGGTGACGCCGAAAAGGCAATGCAGTGCGTTGCTTTAGAACAGTTATACCGCCGGCTGCCAGTAAACATCAAATATTGGGTTCAGAATAGGCCAGGCGTAGACACTATCACGAGAGCGGCCGATCTCGCTGAGGAGTACGTAACTCGCTGTGCGGACGAAGCCAACGAAGCTCTTAAGAAGGAAATGAATAAATACAGACCCGACAAGCCAAAGCGATGGTCAAAGTCGAGCCGGTATAAAACAATGGAAAGGTCAGATTCGATGAAAACTAGTAACGAGGACAGCGAGATGGAGAGAAAGAACCACCCGAACGGAGTGCAGAAAGGCAGAAGGAAAAAATTTTCGAGGCAAAAAAAACAGTAGTTTGCTACAACTGCCAGCAAACGGGGCATATCTCCGTGGGGTGCAGAAATCCCAAACTAATATTGATGTCACTAAGTAGTAACGTAGAAAATCTGAACTTGCTAGAACCATACATTCGAGACCTCGTGGTAAACGGCAAACCGTGTAGAGTACTTCGCGACTCGGCAGCCACAATGGACGTAGTGCACCCTTCGTACGTAGAGGAAGGCCAGTTCACTGGAGAATGTGCTTGGATAAGGCAAGCCGTGGAAACCTCCAGTGTTTGTCTCCCTGTGGCCAAGATTCGTATCGAAGGCCCTTTCGGAGTACTGGACACTGAAGCCGCCGTCTCAGCACATCTTCCGCCGTAGTATCCGTATTTGTTTTCCACCAAATCAGAGGATTTGCTACGACGTAAGGCAATCGGGTTTAGTGAGGGAACAGTGCAAGCCCTAACTTGTTCCAAGGCAATGGAGCTCGCGGTCAAGGTCGTGTACGAATGTCCAGTGGTGAAGGAAACAGGTTTGACTGAGGTTTCGTCACCCAGCACCAAACAGGACAGCCCTAAAGGGGATAATGTGGAAAGTACACCAGTTAAGGAAAAGGTCAGGAAAGCAGCGGAGCCTGAATTGTCTCGCGAGGCAGAATGCAGAAAGTTATTGAACGTAAGCCCTGCCACAATGATCGCTGAGCAGGAAATGCGTAAGGCACAAAGCTATGCTGAGCATTACTATGACAGGACGGCTCGCACGCGACGCTTCGAAGTTGGGGAAAAGGTAATGATCCTGAAACTCTCGTTGAATAACAAACCTGAGGAGATGCCTGTCGACTTTGCAGAGTTAACAGCTGTGACGGAGGCAAAAGGCATTCACGAGACCATTGAGAAGTTAGTAGAACAGGCGGAGTTGAATCCCAATCAAAGGGCCGAGCTGAGGGAACTCGTGTTTGAATTTAAAGACGTATTTTCAGACACACCGGGCAGGACCACTGCGATCGTTCACGATATCGAGTTAACCTCGTCGAACCCAGTTCGTTCGAAAGCTTATCGCGTTTCGCCTCGTCAACGTGAAGTCACGACCGCTGAAATAAACAAGATGTTAGAGCTAGGTGTAATCGAGCCAGGTAAGAGTGATTATACCTCGCCTCTTTTTTTAGTTGAGGTCCCAGGAAAGGAACCGCGACCATGTATCGACTACCGCAGGTTCAATTTAATCACGAAGGACCAGACTTATCCAATACCGCATATCGAGGAAAGGCTTGAGAAAGTGAGCAGCGCTAATTTCATCTCTACGCTCGATTTAGTCAGAGGGTATTGGCAGGTTCCGTTGACCGAGAGGGAAGCAGGTTTGCGGCGTTTATTTCCCTGATGGGAACCTTTCGTCCGAAAGTCCTGAGCTTTGGATTGAAGAATGCGCCATATTGCTTCTCTAGCCTTATGGACCAGGTGCTACGAGGAATGGAGGACTTTGCACTTCCGTATCTCGATGACATAGCAATCTTTTCTTCCTCATGGGCCGACCATATGCAACACCTGCGAACCGTGCTGTGTCGTCTACGAGAGGCCAACTTAACTGCCAAGTCTCCCAAATGCCAATTAGGGCGCGCGGAGGTAGCTTATCTAAGTCATGTAATAGGGCATGGTCATCGTCGGCCTTCCGAGGTTAAACTGACCGCCATAGACAACTTCCCGCGACCACGCACCAAGCGGGACATCAGATCATTCCTTGGCTTGGCGGGTTATTACCAAAGATATATCCCGCGGTATTCCGAGATTGCGAGTCCTTCACCGGATGCTCTCAGAAAAACAGAACCACAAACGGTAAAGTGGGATGACGCAAAAGAAAAGGCTTTTAGTATGCTGAAGAACGCACTGACGAATCAGCGTGTTGAACGCGCCCGACTACTCTAAGCCATTCATTCTTCAGTGTGATGCCAGCGACAGGGGTATGGAGGTGGTGCTCTGTCAAAAGAGAGATGACGAGAACGAACACCCTGTACTGTACGCCAGTAGAAAGCTTTCAGTTCCTGAGGAAGCATACAGTGCATCAGAAAAGGAATGCGCCTGCGTAGTATGGGCGGTGCAGAAGCTAGCTTGCTATATCGCTGGTTCAAGGTTCACCATAGAGACTGACCACTGTCCCCTCACATGGCTGCAGTCCATGTCTACGAAAAACGGTCGTCTTTTGCGCTGGAACTTGGCCCTTCCACAGTACAGCTTCGATATTCGCTACAAGAAGGGTAAGCTTAACGGCAATGCTGACGGTTTGAGTCATTGCCCCTAGAGTAACGAAAGCCTCATGCTCACCCGGGTTTCCGCTGCATTTGTACGTTCGTTCGTACGTTTTGCGAAGTGTAGCCGATTGTTAGCTGATTTTAATAAACACGTATTAACGCTTTCAAGAAACGGCTGTTTTTAGTGTTCAGGGGGGAGGGACGCGCGTAAGGAATGGGAAAGGTGTAGCGGGTTTTCCTTATTTTAAAGCCTGGTGTGTCTTGGAGGAGGGTGGTCTTGTGCTCGCTGCTTTGTGGTTGCGGGTCCGGCACTGTTCTGGGGTGATTGCTTGCCCACGCAGGAGACGAAAAGTTGCGAGACCTGCTTGCAAAACCAATTTCACCGGACCGGACCAGGGAGAAAAGTCACAAGAGCGGCTACGGGGACTGATGACAACTCCAGGAATCTACCAGCTACGAACTAAGGGTTCGTCACCTCTAAGGCGAATTCTGCTACCGAAACGCCGATCCCTCGTACAGCGGCTGCTGGCCCCTACACGTCGGGATCTTCCTCCCCCGCCGGAGATGCTGTTAGGGTTGGCGTCTGGCACCACGTGTTGAAAGGAATTCCAACCGACCATCTCACCCTGCCTCGTCGAAATGAGGCGTGACTTCACCTGCTATTGTTGGCGTTCCGATCCACGTGCAGAAAGAACTTTCTCTCACCCGCCCTTCTTCCACCAGGCCTTGTCGAAATGAAGCGTGACTTTCTAATTCGCCATGACCATTTCGAGTGTCTGCCTGTCTGCCGGAAGCCCCGCAGTGTACAGGCCTCTTTCGTGTGTGTATGTGTGTGTGTGGGTGTGCGAGTTTAGAGAGACCCTTTCCTCGAATTGGACCTAGAGAAGAACTTCCACGAACCCGCAACGCGCAGAAGAGGCGGACAGGCGTCTACAATTCCAGGAGGTGGGACGATCTCTTCCTTTCAGCAGGCTCGGTATAACCAGAGGAGGAGGGGCCCTCTTTCTGTGCCGGTCACGTGACGTCGACGGAAGTAAGATCCCGCCCACGATTGTAGAGACCCTATTTAAGGGGCTCCGAAATGTACTTTTGATTACTTCATGCCCTTCTGATTTTCCTTCCTCTACCTTTGAATAAATCGTGAAAGTTTCGCACTAGAATGGAATGGAATGGAAAACTTTATTGACTCTTTTAAGGTTTTAGCGGGTTGAGGCCGAAGTCTTCATTCTTGAAGCTTGGGTCCTCTTCAGCCATGGATGGGCCCCTAGTCCAGGGCTGCACTGAGCCGGGCCGCCTCGCACGCGTGCGCTATTAGAGCTCTTTGAGCCTCTAGCTCGCGGCTGGTGAGCCAGCTCTCCCATTGCTCCGCACTTGGTGTCTTGTGTTTGTGGAATGCCTGGTTTCTTGTACACTCCCATGTAATGTGGTATAATGTTGGTTTAGCTCCACACCACGGACAGGTTGCGTTATACTGCGTGGGGAACATCCTACTTAGTATGTGTAAGTTTGGGAAGGAGCCCGTTTGCAGTCTCCGCCATCCTGCGGCCTCCTCCTTTGTTAATGCTTTATGTGGTGAGGGATATTGATATCTTAGCCCCTTATAGAGGTTTAATAGCTCTGAATAGCTGTTCCCGCAGTTGATCTGTGGCCCCTCTGGGGCGGTTGACGTTCCTGCTCGGCTGGTCATCCCTCGAGCTAGGCTGTCTGCCCCTTCGTTGCCCCTGATCCCTGCGTGGCTTGGTATCCAGATAATGTTATGTGTGGGTTGTCCCTCAGCGATTGGAACTCTGCTGAGGATCTTGAGCGCCGTGTTACTAATTCTGCCTCTTATATAGCTCCGGCACGCCTCTTGTGAATCTGTTAGAATATTGAGGGATATTCCTGTTCTATAACCTTCTTCCGCTGCCAGTGCGACAGCAATTTCCACTGCCTCGGTTATGTTAGCCACCTCGGCCGTGAGTCCTGTGATTAATTCTCCTTGATTATTTACTACTACCGCTGCCGCGTTGTTTTTGTGTGCTTGTGAGTATAGGGACGCATCGGTATAGACTGTATTGTCCCGATGTCCCATCGTCTTTTCGTAAAACTTTGCCCTAGCCTGTCTCCTACTCGCATGGAGGTTTGGGTCCATGTTGCGAGGGATAGGTTGTATGCGTAGTTTCTTTCTTAGTGGGTCTGGTATTGTGGCCCTGCTACTTTGTGGTTTTTCTACTTCCCGACCTAGCTTTGTCAGGAGCGCCCTTCCCGTTGTTGTATTGCTGAGTCTTCGTACTTGTGCCTTGAGCTGGCATTCCCTTAGTTCTTCAAAAGTGTTGTTGATTCCAAGTTGCATGAGTTTGTCGTTGGATGTGTTCCTTGGGAGGTGGAGAGCTGTTTTATACGCTTTCCGGAGGATGGTCTCCACTTGCTCTTTTTCGGTTTTGGTGATTGCATGGTACGGCAGCGAGTATGTGACCCGGCTGACTATCAAGCTGTTGACCAACCTGAGTGTGTCCTCCTCTTTCATGCCATATCTCCTGTGTGCCACTCTGCTAATCATTCGGCCCACCTGTCCTGCTGCTTTGTTTAGCAGGCAGATTGTGTGGCTGCATTTCCGGCTTCCTTGCAGCCACATGCCGAGGATTCTAATCATCTTTTGTTCCGGGATGTTCTGTCCTTCTAGCCTTACTTCGAGCGGGGCATCAGTGGGGTGTCTGCCCACCCTGAGGAGTTCAGATTTCTCCGTGGAGCATCTGAGGCCTCTTTGCTTTGTGTATTCTTCGATGCAGGCGGCAGCTTCTTGTAGTGCCTCTTGTTTATCCCCTAGTGAGCCTTGAGTAGTCCGGATCGTTATGTCGTCCGCGTACCATTGCGTGACTGATTCCTTGGATCTTGCTAAGTTTCTTGGTAAGGTTGACCATTGCTATGTTGAAGAGTACTGGCGAGATTACTGAGCCCTGCGGAGTGCCCTTGCATGGCGTTTGAAAGGCGTCACTCCGTAGGTCTCCCAGGCCTAGAAATCCTCTCACCCTTGCTTGGTCGCCATAGTCTACTGGATGCCTATAGCCCGCCGACAACGCCACGCTACCCAATAAGTAACGTCGGTCGAGCTTCAATAGGCAGGCGTCGCTACAACTCGGGAGCAGTATGATACGCTACCCTGGAGTACGCAACAACAGCTTCTGGACGCTCAAGGGCATAGAGAAGCACGTCCACGTCCGGCGTTGCCGCTATTCTTCGGAGATTATATGAAATACAACGAATGTATGATACCACGGCAACTTTCTTTGCTGTAGCAGTGCTACTGCTTCCCTGCGTTGCGTTTTTATACTTCCTGCTCAAGCCCTCCACGACCCATGTGAGCATACGCATCAGGTAACCAGAATCTGCCAGGCGCTTGGCCTGATCTCTGAAACTGGTTTCCACTTTGTGGTCACAAGATTTCATGAGAGAATTATTGAAAGAAGATGTTACCATTGCGCGTTTTACGAGTTTTGAATGAGCGGAATGAAATGGTAGGACTGGCTTGTTGCCTCTCGGCTCATAACTCCAGCATACCTTTTGTGGTGAAAAGTACAATCCCAAATCACACCTTATGAAATTGCCTACGGGGACTTAAAACGTCAACGACAAAGGAGACAACACTTCAGTGAACGAGGTTGGGGTTTTTGAAACCGCCGATTCAAAATTACTCGATTCGTTATTCAAGATAATTAAGAAATCTTCGAAAAATCTGAACAATTTCACGACATTGGTGTTATTTTTCAGACGTTCATCAAGAACCTGGCCACGCTTAGCTAGATATAAGTAACTTCAGCAGGGAGCAATACATGACCCAATGCATGTGCCATCTTGTTTAACAACACATCCCTCTCAAGTCACGTAAGTCGAATTGAAATAAAAACTAAGTTCTAGAAATTTGTCGGAAGTCAAACCAGAAGTGTTTTGAAATCGAGCACTTCGAAACTTGTCAGTGCTATCAATTACACATTTGATCACGTCATTCTGCGGGAGAGAATCATCATCATCAGCCTGATTACGCCCACTGCAGGGCAAAGGCCTCTCCCATACTTCTCCAACTACCCCGGTCATGTACTAATTGTGGCCATGTTGTCCCTGCAAACTTCTTAATCTCATCCGCCCACCTAACTTTCTGCCATCCCCTGCTAGGCTTCTCTTGCCTTGGAATCCAGTCCGTAACCCTTAACGGCCATCGGTTATCTTCCCACCTCATTACATGTCCTGCCCATGCCCATTTCTCTTTCTTGATTTCAACTAAGAAGTCTTCAACTCGCGTTTGTTCCCTAACCCAATTTGCTCTTTTCTTATCCCTTAACAATACACCTACCATTCTTCTTTCCCTAGCTCGTTGTGTCGTCCTCAATTTAAGTAGAACCCTTTTCCTAAGCCTCCAGGTTTCTGCCCCGTACGTGAGTACTGGTAAGACACAGCTGTTATACACTTTTCTCTTGGGGGATAATGGCAACCTGCTGTTCATGATCTGAGAATGCCTGCCAAACGCACCCCAGCCCATTCTTATTCTGATTATTTCAGTCTCATGATCCGGATCTGCGGTCACTACCTGTCCTAAGTAGATGTATTCACTTACCACTTCCAATGCCTCGCTACCTATCGTAAACTGCTGTTCTCTTCCGAGACTGTTAAACATTACTTTAGTTTCCTGCAGATTAATTTTTAGACCCACCCTTCTGCTTTGCCTCTCCAGGTCAGTGAGCATGCATTGCAATTGGTCCGCTGAATTACTAAGCAAGGCAATGTCATCAGCGAATCGCAAGTTACTAAGGTAATCTCCATTAACTTTTATCCCCAATTCTTCCCAATCCAGGTCTCTGAATACCTCCTGTAAACACGCTGTGAACAGCATTGGAGAGATCGTATCTCCCTGCCTGACGCCTTTCTTTATAGGGATTTTGTTGCTTTCTTTATGGAGGACTACGGTGGCTCTGGAGCCGCTATAGATATCTTTCAGTATTTTTACATACGGGTCGTCTACACCCCGATTCCGTAATGCCTCCATGACTGCTGAGGTTTCGACTGAATCAGACGCTTTCTCGTAATCAATGAAAGCTATACATAAGGGTTGGTTATATTCCGCACATTTCTCTATCACTTGATTGATAGTGTGAATATGCTCTATTGTTGAGTAGCCTTTACGGAATCCTGCCTGGTCCTTTGGTTGACAGAAGTCTGAGGTGTTCCTGATTCTATTTCCGATTACCTTAGTAAACACTTTGTGGGCAACGGACAGTAAGCTGATCGGTCTACCATTTCTCAAGTCTTTAGCGTCCCCTTTCTTATGGATTAAGATTATGTTGGCGTTCTTCCAAGATTCCGGTACGCTCGAGGTCATGAGGCATTGAGTATACAGGGTGGCCAGTTTTTCTAGAACAATCTGCCCATCATCCTTCAACAAATCTGCTCTTACCTGATACTCCCCAGCTGCCTTCCCCCTTTGCATAGCTCCCAAGGCTTTCTTTACTTCTTCCGGCGTTACTTGTGGCATTTCAAATTCGTCTAGACTATTCTCTCTTCTGTTATTGTCGTGGGTGCCACTGGTACTGTACAAATCTCTATAGAACTCCTCAGCCACTTGAACTATCTCATCCATATTAGTAACGATATTGCCGGCTTATGTCTCTTAACGCATACATGTGATTCTTGCCTATTCCCAGTTTCTTCTTCACTGCTTTTAGACTTGCTCCGTCCCTGAGAGCATGTTCAATTCTATCTATATTATACTTCCTTATGTCAGCTGTCTTACGCTTGTTGATTAACTAGGAAAGTTCTGCCAGTTCTGTTCTAGCTGTAGGGTTAGAGGCTTTCATACATTGGCGTTTCTTGATCAGAACTTTCGTCTCCTGCGATACTGGCTCTCGAGCTTACTGGCATCCTGTCTAATGGAGTTACCACCGACTTCTAGTACACACTCCTTAATGATGCCCATAAGATTGTCGTTCATTGCTCCAACACTAAAGTACTCTTCCTGAATTAAAGCCGAATACCTGTTCTGTAGCTTGATCCGGAATTCATCTATTTTCCCTCTTACCGCTAACTTATTGATCGGCTTCTTATGCACCAGTTTCTCCCGTTCCCTCCTCAAGTCTAGGCTAATTTGAGCTCTTACTATCCTATGGTCACTGCAGCGCACTTTGTGGAGCACGTCCACACCTTGTATGATGCCAGGGTTAGCGCAGAGTATGAAGTCTATTTCATTTCTAGTCTCGCCATTCGGACTCCTCCACGTCCACTTTCGTCTATCCCGCTTGCGGAAGAAGGTATTCATTATCCGCATATTATTCTGTTCTGCAAACTCTACTAATAACTCTCCTCTGCTATTCCTAGGGCCTATGCCATATTCCGCCACTGACTTGTCTCCAGCCTACTTCTTGCCTACCCTGGCATTGAAGTGAATAGTGAGAGAATAGTACAGGTCTTTTAAGTCAATAGAAAAAGCGACAAGGTTGCTGTCTTGTCAGTCTTTAAAGAATTACACCACTTGTTCAGACTTAGTTACCAAAAATGGGTCGTCGATTGGCAAGAGCTTCAAGTACTTCTGCAGAAACGTCGCTACATGTTTCTGCCAGGTTGCATCCTCTGACACTATAACTCGGAGGGGATATTCCGGCTTATGCGTTTCTGCTGAGAAAAACAAATCAAGGTTCCCCTTTGTGCTCTTTTCGATAGACCGGGATAAGCCATCTAGTTTGAAACTTTTGCAGAGCTTCGATCCTTGCTTCATTTTGTACTTCCTTAAGTGTTATGTCATTGTGGACCCTGAAAGTTGACGAAATGACGTCGCGAGCCTTTGAATTATACATCGCCCTGTTCATCAGCGCGAAATTGCCCTCCTTATCCGCGGGGATAAGTGTGAGCGAATTGTCTTTCATGAACTTAACAGCGTTATTCAAGGAGAACCATTCGCCAGGGCGACTGGACCGCGTTAGCACATCCACTTCCTCTGATACACACCTTTCCGACTCGGCTTCAGGTACTCACTTTGGTGCTTGTCGCAACGTTGCCACCAGATCGGGAGCCAACTTCTTTGGCTGAGTCGCGAACTTCGGCCCACAGTTGAGTATTTGCTGGGCCTTGTCCAGTACTACCACGTCACCGACGATGTGTACTTGGCTCGTTGACGCTGAAGGCTTCTGTACTCTCTACCTCAGGCCTGGTATAACATGCTGCCATAGGAATTCCGTCGTGCGGTCGATGATCTGGGAGAACTGTCGTCACGAGCGCTCACTTGTCGCAAGTTCCAGAAGTAGCCGCAAGTTTCCTTTGTACATTCTCACTTGTCGTTGCCATTCCGGCGCATCACTTTGCAGATCCGAATCCCGTGGCTAGTTGAGAATGGAGGCATGTTCTACCAGGCCTGCGGCATGGAGTACAGAAGAAACCTTCAGCGTCAACGAGCCAAGTACACATCGTCGGTGACGTGATACTACTGGACAAGGTACAGCAAGTACTCAAATGTGGGCCGAAGTTCGCGACTCAGCCAAAGAAGATTGCTCCCGATCTGGTGGCAACGGCACGGCAAGTATCAAAGCGAGAACCTGAAGGCGAGTCGAAAAGGTGTGCATCAGAAGGAGTGGATGTGCTAACGCGGTCCCGTCCCCTTGGGGAATGGTTCTCCTTGTATAAGACTGTTAAGCTCATGAAAGACAATTCGCTCACACTTATCCCCACCGATAAGGAGGGCAGTTTCGTGCTGATGAACAGGACGATGTATAATTCTAAGGCTCGCAAGGCCATTTCGTCAATTTTCAGGGTCCACAAAGACATCACACTTAAGAAAGTATAAAATGAAGCAAAGAAGCTCTGCAAAAGTTTAAAACTTGATGGCTTATCCCGGTCTTTCGAAAAGAGCACAAAGGGGAACGTTGATTTGTTTTTCTCAGCAGAAACGCATAAGCCGGAATATCCCCTCCGAGTGATAGTGTCAGAGAATGCAATCTGGCAGAAACATGTAGCGACGTTTCTGCGGAAGTACTTGTAGCTCTTGCCAATCGACTACTCACTTTTGATAACTAAGTCTGAACAAGTGGTGCAATTCTTTAAAGACTGACAAGACGGGAACCTTGTCACTTTTCCTATTGACTTGAAAGACCTCTACTATTCTCTCCTGCAGAATGACGTGATGAAATGTGTAACTGACTGCATTGACAAATTTGGAAGAGTTCGATTACAAAACACTTCTGGTTTCAGTTGCGACAAATTTCTAGAACTTAGTTTTCATTTCAACTCGACTTACGCGACTTGAAAGGGATGTGTTGTTAAACAAGAGGATGGCACATGCATTGGGTCATGTATTGCTCCCTACTCAAGTGACATATATCTAGCTAACCGGGACCAGGTTCTTGATGAACGCCTGAAAAATAACACCGATGTCGTGAAATTGTTCAGATTTGTTGACGATTTTCTAATTATTTTGAATAACGAAGCGGCTCATTTTGACTCGGTGGTTTCGAAAACCTTAACCTCATTCACTGAAGTGTTGTTTCCTTTGACGTTAACATATGAAGTACCCGTAGTTAATTTCATGAAGTGTTTAGACTTGGGATCGCACTTTTCACCACAAACGATATGCTGGAGTTATCAGCCGAGAGGCAATAATCCAGTGCTACGATTTCATTCCGCTCATTCAAAACTAGTAAAACACGCAATAGTAAAATTTCGTTTCAACAATTATCTCATGAAGTCTTGTGACCACACAGTGGAAACCAGTTTCAGGGATTAGACCGAGCGCCTGGCAGATTCTGGTTACCCGATGCGCATGCTCACAGGGGTCGTGGAGGGCTTGAGCAGGAAGTATAAAAACGCATGACAGGGAAGCAGTAGCACTGCTAGAGCAAAGAAGGTTACTGTGGTACCACACATTCATTGTATTTCACAGAATCTCAGAATAGCGGCAAAGTCGGATGTGGACGTGGTTTTCTCTGCCCTTGAGCTTCTATAGAAGCTACGGAAACAAATTCATTCAAAGACTAACAAAATGAACGCGTTTTCTACTCAACATCGCAAACAATTTGTAACCTGGGGCGCTATAACGTAAAGCTATTCCAAACTTTTCTATTCCAATTCTGCAATCAGCCCTTCGCGATTGGTCAAAAGCTCTTTTGGGCCACCCCCAAGTCGCCTGGCAGTCACGCGACGTCACGAAAATCGCGATTGCTCCCCATCTGATATTACGTGTACACTCTGATTATGCATGATTGGACTGAACAAAAGAAAAATAATTATTTCTGGATCGACGCCTTTTAACCATTAGCCCCGGCTATTGGTCAATAGTTTTCGGGCTGCTCCCACTTCACCTGCCTAACGTCAGAAAACCGCGAAAACTCACCGCGTAGAAGTGATGTGAACGCGGTAAAAATGCATTAATATGCTGAACAAAACTGAATTTTTCTCTGAATAGCCGCAGGCTGCCTCGTTCCGAAAGGAATAAAAGATGGTTGCCGCCGATCGCTCAGGCACTGGCTACTCGCACCTACCGGAGAGCATGGGTTTATTTGCATACAATAAACCTTTTTGCGTGGCCGTGTAGCGTTTTCGAGCACATTCGCCACGTTTACGACCTCGCTCAGCCAGCTTTTCTTTGCTGAGGATCCTCTTTAGCGGCATTCTTAACCTTCCGTTGCATGCCGCCGCGATTTTCGACCAGCCACCGCCAGCTAAGTAAGGGAAAACGGACCAATCGCAGACGCCGGCACCACCCTCTTCATCCGGTTATCAATTTTCAGTGCACTGGCTCGGCCCCATCGCATCCCTCTCCACTTGAGCGTACTCCTCGCCTCTTATCAGCCAATTAGATAAGATAAGCCACTCAGTGCAGGCAATGTTATTCGTTGTTAAATCAAACCAAAGTGACCTCCTATAAACGAGGAGAGCGTTTGATTGGTCTGTTTAGAAAACCCTGCGGGTCACCGCCCGATGCTTGCGTTGGTGGTTACGCAAGTTTGACGTCAGGAGATTGGAATAAAAACATATTGGCATAGTTTTACGTTATAGGGCCTCTGCACTCGTAACATTGTCGATGCCATTCCGCATCGTGCGGAAGAACGTATATGGGTCATACTGGCAGATGCATCAATCATATACTAAAAGAGCATCAATGTAACGTCACTAGAGCAATGTCGGGCCAATTGGGCATTCATTGTCAAGATTGTCCCTGCAAACCCATGTTTGAATGTACGCTTATTTGGTATAGGGCTCATAAAAGGATGACAGGGGAGATTGTAGAGGCTTGTGAAAGTGTAAAAATGAGAAAGCGCTGAGCAAGCCATGAGTGTCGCTATCTAAAAAATCCAGGGAAAACACGGGGAATGCGGGAGATAGAAATTCAAGACGATGAGCAAGATGAGAACAAGGTGAAAGCAGGAGCCAACGTTTGGACAAGTGGACTTGTCTTCTTCAAGGCGACGTATGCTTTCCTCGCCACAGTATTTCTAGGTGGAGTTCTTCTAAAGGGGAGAGGGTGTAACGCGGGTGGGTGTGGCAACGAGGGAAGGTATGTTAGCGTGTCGAATTGAGAATAAAGGAATGCTGTGCGCAAGGCCAAGGCCAGGGCAGCCCCCCCCCCCCCCCCCCCCCCTCATCCGTCTGTCAACCACGTGTCAACGCACGCGTGTTAGCCGGCGTGTCAACGGCCTCTGACACGCCGGCTGAAAAAAAAACACAGGAAAGGAAAGGAAAAAGAAAGGATACTCCAAGAAACCAAACTAAGTGTTGTTGCCTATAGCTTGAAATTTAGCATAGCGAATAGATTCTAAAGCTCCCTTTGAAACGTTTATGCCTATTGGTTGCAATGTCTTGAACTTATGGATAAGGTATGATTCTCTGTATTTTCTTTCTCATTCAGAACGGAAATTTGACTGTAAGATGTAGAGTTTATCAAAGTTATGATCTGGTTGGTTGAAATCCTCGCGATGGCTTTGGGAAGCTTTTTAGCTGTGGCCGCTAAAATCTGACGTTCATTGATTGTCCTGTTTCACCGGTATATTGTTTCTTACAGAAGGAACATTCAAGCATATAAATTACATCTGAACTTGTACAAGTGAAGCTAGATTTGACTTCATGTGTATAACTATTTGCGGTGCCTTTAATTTTAATGTCACTTTGAAGGTGCCTGCAGGTTTTGCACCTGGCGCGACAACATGCTTTTATTGCGGGGGAATGCTGTTGGCTGACTTTTGCGTGCACTAACATGTCTTTAAGGTTCCTGTTTCGGCGATAGGTAACCCTAGGTACATCCGGGAACGCTTTTCTCAGACGCTCGTTACTTGATAATATTGGGTGGTATTTTCGTAGAATGTTGTTTATGTTTGGGAGTGCATTAGAATATTTTGTTATAAAGGCCGGCGGTCTGTCAGATTCTAGTGTGGGCTGTTTCTTCGCCACTTCCGACTGTCTCTCCAATCTTGACGCGGCATCATAAGCTCTATCGAGAGAAACTTGGGGATAGTTCCTTTCTGCTAGCGTTGTTTTAAGGTCATTTAGGTGGTGGATATAATCGTGGTCTTCGCTGCAGATTCTTCTTATTCGCTTGTCCTACAAAAATTGCTTGCTTGCAATGTCGCGGGTGATGACTGTTGTAGTCTAAATATTGCTGGCTATCCGTAGGCTTCCGGTAAAGTGTCGTTCTCAATTTTCCGTTTCCTATGTAGACTGTCGTGTCCAGGAAGTTGATCTGACTAGGAGAGTGGTGAGCAGTGAATTTAATACTCGGGTGAAAGCGATTGAAATGGCTAATTAAGCCCGTTAAGGCGCTTGTGCCGTGTTCCCATATTATAAATATGTCGTCAATGTAACGAAAATAGGTGTGGGGTTTTAAAGGGTAGAATTTTAACAGGTCTGCTTTAAGCTGTCCCATTAAAATGTTCGCATACGTGGGAGTGAATGGCGTACCCATGCTAGTGCCGAAAGTTTGCAGGTAGTGAATAGAATCGAATTCGAAATAGTTGAGCGTGAGAACTAACCTAAGGAGCGATAAGTAAACTTCAGGAGCGTGCGCTTGGAGATTGATTGCGAGGGATTTAGAAACGACTTCAAAAAACAAAAACAAAAAAAAAGAGATGCGATTCCTCGGTTTATCGCTGTAACTATTGCAGTGTATGTCTTGATCATGTCTGGGGCACGCGTATGGTTCATCGACATGTTTTCGCTCGTTCGGTGTATATTTATCGATGCGTGCGAAAATGAAATGTATGGTCGAAAATACAGCTGTCTCTGTGTGTCTGTTTCTTTCTACATCCTCATTTAGTCGCGCTTACACATTCTATCATAAATCATGGGGTTTTACGTGTCGAAACCACGATCTGATTACGAAGCACGCCGTAGTGGGGTACTCCGGAAACTTGTACCACCTGGGGATCTTGAACATGCACCTAAATCTAAGTATACGGTTGTCTTCGCATTTCGACCCCATCGAAATGCGGCCGATGTGGCCGGGATTTGATCCTGCGACCTTGTGCTTAGGAGCCCAACACCATAGCCACTAAACAATCACGGCTTTTTTTTATTTATTTCCTGATTTCGTCAATTAGAAGTCACACAAGAGTTCGTTTCTCTGAAGTCAACATAACTGGAGACATCTCGATACATACTAAAAATGGGACTGTCAGGTCGTCCCGTGTAGCTTGGTTATAAAATTTAATCACCAATAATTTTTCGATCATGGGTAGCCATTCAGGGGGTTCGTTAAGAGCCTTTAACACATCTCTAACAGACGAAATACTTTCAGCAAAATATATCTTGGCTAGCTTGGGATGAACATGCTCGGGTCTGACATCCATTCTTGTTTTCCAGACACTGTGCATTGTAACCAGCATCATGACATCAGATGGCACGTCCCCTGTTTGTGCAAAAGGCAAGAACCGAATTGCGAATGGCGCCAGAGAAAAATCCTTCTTAGGCGTCCTCTGTAAGACGTCCCACAAGAAAACTGAATTAGAGCAATCCAAAAAAATATGTTAAATTGTTTCTGGCTTGTTACATATTATGCAATTTACACTCCAAGGCAGGTAGATACCTTTTTCATTTTAACCATGGTTTAACAGGGAGTGTGCCACTGTGCAGTAAAAGAAGTTTTAGTTGACGCTCTAATAGGCATTTTCTTTACACGTTTCAGTACATCCCGTTCGGGTCCTAATGCATACTCTTCACGATATAAAGGTGAAGGGCATAGCACATCAACTAAAACCTTATACAATTGTTTTTTTGGTTACTGATGACAAATAATCTATCGAAAAATGCACTTCAAGAAAACGAGCAGCATAAACAACTTCCTTCAAGAGTCCTTTTGCCGCTACATGCGGTGTGTAGAATGACGATACAATGTACTCTGGTAGTGCATCACGCAGGCGCACTTGCATGACCGTACGTAGAAAGCCGTCACTTTGACCAAGCAAGAAAAAATATCATGGAACAACTTGCTTAAAGGGACACTAAAGGTTAATAGACAGTTTTAGCAGAGCGTTTGCTTGCGCCCGCTCCGCACACGTTTCACGCGCGCCGGTGGCTGCACAGAATGCATTGATTTCGCTTATCTAACATGAGCGCCTTCCAGAGATGCCACTGACGTGCTCTCAGCTTGGCGGTAAAACGATTACGAAAGCAACTACACGATCCCTGACGTACCGCTAAATCAGGTTCCTAGCGGAACGTGGTCAGCGTCTCACATTCCGCTGCCGCTATGTGTGCTGTGCGCACGCGCGTCAGTGTTCCCAGTAGCGTTTTGCTGAGCGGCTGCCTGCCAATTGTTGTGATAGGCCGGTCTGAGCGGAGCGGACCGTAAACGCTCTGCTAAAACTCTCTAATATTAAGTCAACGTGGACTGCTGAAATACCATCCCAGAAACCTCGAAACGCTTGTTTCATGCGAAGAAGAGACTTATTTTAAGAGAACATGCGTTCTGAAGCGTCCGCGTTCCTCTAGCGCAGTTCAAATCGCCCGCCCTCCGATTGAGGAGTGGTGACGTCATGGTCTCATAGTGGCGTTGCGCCGTCGGTGAGTAAAACGGCGCCCGCAGACGGCGCTACGGCTTTTCTGCGCAAAACGCAAACGCGCGGCCAGAAACAGAGCCAAGACAGAGCCGACACCAGCGCGAAAGTGGAATTATGGTGGCTAGCGGAAGGGAAAGCGCGCGACGATAAGCTGGTTCTTTATTTTATGACGCCAGCTTCGACCTTCGATGCAATGGACGACCCTGACAACGACACATTGGCTCGCGATGCTAGGCTCGACTTCAGCGATTTAACCACTGATGAACGTGACCTGCTGCTGAGGGCTCGCGCTGCCGGCGTCGTTGCGTACTACTACGACGGCAACTGTATGTCATGGCTGTACATATTCGCACATTGTAGCTTTTCCTTCGTGGAAACCAAATGTCGCACTCACCGCCCCGTCTTCGACCTGCAGTTGTTCTTGCGCTTCGGAGAATGCAGGCAAGACCGACGGAACAGCGCTACGGGAAAGCATTGCTTTGAAAGGCACTCCACACGACTTCAGTAAGCCGGCGGGGAACTCGTAATCCTCTGGACGAAAGTGCAGCGAGCACATTATGCGATTTGTCGGCTCTTTGCCAACGCGCTGTGGCAGAGGTATGGCACTTAACCACTTCGAACGGAGATGTTCACTCGTTGGCACACAGTGATAAGTGATAAGTAACGTTGAATTCGCCGCTACAACTGCCCTTGGCCAAGTTCCGCGGACCGTTCGCGCATCCCACGACATCACGTGGACGTGGCATTCTCGCTGCTTGTTCCAAATGCAAGTTTCGCGAGCCAGCAGAACCAGCGCAGCACGACGCGATAACGAAACAACTGAAACACCAAAGCGCGCGCGGCGCAGAGTCGAGCGCTCAGAGTCGAACGAAAACGAAACCTTTCGACCACCCATACTACTCAAGGGTAACGTCAAAATGTTATTTTTTCTTAGAATCGAATAGAAGTAGACCAGAAGCATTTTCGTCCGTCTTATAATCTAATGAAATTATCTTTTTAATACGAGTAGTTGAGTACTAGTGACATAAATTATGATGAGGAGCGCCTTCGTCATGGGGCTGGTACCGGAATGTCGCTGGGGGGTCTCAAATCGTGCCATACATTTACCTCGATTTCTCGGTTACTAAAGCTCTGTTCGCGATTGTATTGACGCCTTAGACATTCTAGAGCATTGCTTTATCACTTTAAATTGACTTCATAGTAACCCTTAGTGTCCCTTTAAGGAACAAGTGCGAAAGGCCAAGCCCAACCTTCTTGACAGAATGAAACAGATTTATTCTGCCGGTCCTCTACCAAGTGGACCACTTGGTAGATAAAGATAGCAAAAATTCTATGGATATTTTGCACGCACGTTCGCGACATGCATAGCACCTGTAGCATATAAAAAGCTTTCGCCACGAGAAACACGTTGCAAACTGTTGCGCGTGCAAGTATCGACAGGTCACATCCGCCCTACTTGTCTATGTCCTAACGTGTTCCATTTCATCAGTCCACTGTTCGGTATTTTCCTGATAACACCCTAAAGGGACGCCAAAATACTTGGACGGAGTTGATCCCCTCAAGCTGTTCTGGTCTGGAATCCCCCATGTTCCCACTCCCCTAGACACTTTTTTCAACTAATGGCACTTCCAGTGAGTCTACAGAAGGCTCTTGCGTCACTGACTGCCTCTTGTATGCTCTCTTTATTTTCACAAAAAAATCTCGGTATCATCTGCATAGGCCAAAACTTTTATTTCATGAGATAAAAACTGGTAACCCGTTATTTTTTCATTGTTCAACACTGTCAAACAAAAGGGCTCTAAGTAAATTGCAAACAACAAGGCTGAGGCGGGACATCCTTGACGGACACTAGAACGCACGGCTATATCTTCGCTGTTTTCTATTAATTACGAGTTTAGCCTGGCAATTATTGCATGCCATTTTCACACTCTTATTTCACACATCTCTTATTACCGCGCCTACATTGACGTAATCCAGGAACGCAAAAACTATGTTGTGACACACCCTGTCAAATGCTTTTCTTTTCAAATCTAACTGAATCATGAATATACGGCTACATGACGCATCACAGAACTCTAAAATCGCTCTTGCAGTATGAATATTGTTAAAGATACTTCTTCCTCTTATTCCACACGTTTGGTGTGCGCCAACAATATCAGTAATTACTGTTTGAAGCCTTTTTGCAATAACCTTCATATACACTTTGTGGTCCAAATTTGTGAGACCCCCCCCCCCCCTTATGGGCCTATAATTTTCCACCAACTGCAATCTTTCAGCGTCTTCAGTTTTCGGTATAAGTATAATATGGCTTTTCCTAAAAGTTATCGGCATTTGTTTAACGTCGTATGCCTCCGTTATAATGCGGTGAAGCATTTCTGAAATTTCTGCCTTGAAAAACTTATAAAAGGCGGCCCCGATGCCTTCTGGTTCAGGTGTCTTGCCGTTGATAAGGTCATCAATCGCTTGCTGAACTCCTTCTATTGCTATTGGTCTTTCAAGACTGATTTTAACGTCCTCATCCAGTTTGGGCATAAGTGACAGAAAATCTTTTACAAAAGCATCTTGCACTTCAGCTTCGCTGCCCCACAAGCTCCGATACCGCTCAAGAAAAGTCAGTTCGATAACCTTCTGGTCCGACGAAACCATGCCCTGATACCGCATTTCTTTGATCTTTTTGGTAGCACACCTCTTTTCTTCAGGTAGCGCGCGATTGGGGGGTGCTTCTCCCATCAAGAACCGTTCCGCACGTGCCCTTACCACGGCGCCTTTATGTCTTTCCTCAGCAATGCATTCCATCTGTCTTTTCACTTCTTTAATTTATTTTCTAAACAATCCGGGTATCGTGCTATCGGCATTTAAAAGATAGTCAAGTGTGACTTGTAGCTCGTTTTCTTTGTTTTTCTTTTTATCGTAGGATGCGTGACCTCTCAAGTGCGCCCATTTTTACCCTAGTTTTAAGATTCTCCCAAACCGCGGTAAAGCTTGTGGTGCCATTAAGCAGAGCTTCTTTACACTTTTGGCTGACCAGTTTAACAAACGTGTCGTCTTTCAAAAGGTTTTCATTTAATTTCCACAGATCTCAATTAAATGCACTTGTTTTTCCTTTATTACCTATTTGGAACATTACAAGACTATGGTCCCTGAAGCTAACGTGTTCCACGATGTAGTTGCTACAAAAAGCCAAGATACTTTGGGAAATGTACACGCGATCTAATTTAGCGTGACTTTGAAGCTGAAAGTGTGTAAACTGCGCATGATTTCCGCGAACATCTACGTCCACAAGGTCACATTCCTCTGTTAAAGTACAAAGCTGTAGTGCCCTTTTGTCACGAACTGGATTATTTATTACTAACCGCGTCTTCAGGCATGCAAACGCAGTTAAAGTCACCAAGTAACACGACAATTCTGTCACAGTTTAGGAAAGTAGCTAAATAAGCAAGAAGGCATTATCTGTCAGAACATGTATTAGGTGCGTATACACAAATAATTCGCCATATTTTACTATGCGGAGAAAAATCACAAGTGCTAATCTGCCACCTTGTGAAGTTATGACACTTTCTTCAATAATACCAATAGACCGTTTTAAAAAGATATCACATCCTATCTACTTTCCAGTGGCTTGGCATAAACAGACATTAACGTTTGCTTTATAATTATCAACCATGCGGTCAGCCTGCTCCTCGCTCGCAATTTTTGATTCTTGTAACGCTTAGATGTCGATATAATTTTCAATTAACAGTCGCTTTAACTGTACTTGTCGCTTTCTTGTTGTTCACCCTCTTACATTAAGCGTACCTATCCGAAGCGCTGACGCTGATTTAGAAAACATTGAATCCGCCTGGTCGGCCTGGTACGTGCACTAGTGCATGGTCTTCACCGACGCGGAGCTGGTGTGGCAGGCCTTCCACGGTGTAGCCAGCCTTCAGGCGCAGGGCCACTATAGACGCGCGTGGGAAGCTTTGTCATTACAACCTGCCACACGCCACTTCTCCCTCAATATATCGGTGATAGTGTCGTAGGGCGCCAGGGCTGTTCTCACGTCTTCGTCCGGGGTGGTGTGCAGAAGCCAGTACAGCTTCATCCTGATGTCTTGGTTTCAAGGGTCTACCACAACACACCGGTGCTCCTTAAAACTGAAGGCAGGGGCTGACAAAATCTGCTTGGCTTTTCCATCTTGGAATGTTATCGCCCAGACGTGATTTATTTGATAGGCCCCAAGGGCCACAACTTCCGGCATGAGCTGCAGACGGCCTGAAGCATCTCGGAAATTCTCGACTCGGTATGGCCTTACCTTTGCATCAGCGTGCAAAAAAATAAAGAGAACAGTAGTCGTAACGGTCGTACCTGAAGGCAACAGCGGTAAAATGATCTAATATTCTTGCGTTGTCGTATCGCTCAACCTGATGCCGCGACCCAGCTGGGCCGCTGTAACGGCCCCTGAGGAGCAACATATTCGGCGTCCGCACCGAACGGTAGCCGGAAGTAGAATCCCTAAACAATCACGACGAGTGGGTTCTTCTTCTCTGTTATTTTCATATAAACAGTTTTTTTCGTTAATTGCCGTACCGTTGACTGAACACCAGGATGACGCTTTGCTTAATGCTTTGTTACGCAGGAAGTTGGTCAGAAGCTGAGCATATTTCTTTATACAACATTGCGCAGAAATAATATTTACATCTTCACCGATGGCAATCATAATGTCATTTACATGCATTAAAAATCTAAGGTCCTAGTACGCTACCCTGAGGCCTGCAGGAAGAGACACAGTCTGCAAGCAACCACCATTCATCTCCACAAATTGAGCTTGGTGCGTTAAGCATCAATCAAGTTTATGATATCTGTGGGTAATCCCATGAAATTAAGTTTGAAAGAAGTTTGTTATAGGGAACTTCACCAAAAGCCTTAATGAAGTCAAGAAGCAATATATGTACTTGGCCTGATTTGTCTATTTTGGTGCTAAATCACGAATATAGCAGTTATTAGTTGAGTAACAACCACATGAATGAAACAGACAATGACAACAGGGAAGGCATAGCGGAAATTAATTGTTTATTTAACTCAATTTAAACAGACATACTATGCTTTCCTTGCTGTTATTGTCTGTTGGTTTCAATTGGTTGTGACTTAGGAAAACCGGGCCCCTCGGTTCCCTTTCTTCTTGTTCATTACATGCGAGGGTCCGTAAACTTTGCTGCCTTCAGGTACCATCATCACCATCATCAGCTTGGTTACGCCCACTGCAGGGCAAAGGCCTCTCCCATACTTCTCCAACTACCCCGGTCATGTACTAATTGTGGCCATGCCGTCCCTGCAAACTTCTTTATCTCATCCGCCCACCTAACTTTCTGCCACCCCCTGCTACGCTTCCCTTGGAATCCAGTCCGTAACTCTTAATGACCATCGGTTATCTTCCCTCCTCATCACACGTCCTGCCCATGCCCATTTCCTTTTCATGATTTCAACTAAGATGTCATTAACTCGCGTTTGTTCCCTCACCCAATCTGCTCTTTTCTTATCCCTTAACGTTACACCAATCATTCTTCTTCCCATAGCTCGTTGCGTCGTCCTCAATTTAATGGAACCCTTTTCGTAAGCCTCCAGGTTTCTGCCCCGTACGTGAGTACGGGTAAGGCACAGCTGTTATACACTTTTCTCTTGAGGGATAATGGAAACCTGCTGTTCATGATCTGAGAATGTCCGCGAAATGCACCCCATCCCATTCTTATTCTTCTGATTATTTCAGTCTCATGATCCGGATCCGCGGCCACTACCTGCCCTAAGTAGATGTATTCCCTTACCACTTCCAGCACCTCGCTACCTATCGTAAACTCCTGTTCTCTTCCTAGATTGTTAAACATTACTTTAGTTTTCTGTAGATTAATCTTTAGACCCACCCTTCTGCTTTGCCTGTCCAGGTCAGTGGGCATGCATTGCAGTTGGTCCCCTGAGTTACTAAGCAAGGCAATATCATCCGCGAATCGCAAGCTACTAAGTATTCTCCATTACCTCTTATCACCAATTCTTCCCAATCCAGGTCTCTGAATACCTCCTCAAACACGCAGTGAATAGCATTGGAGAGATCGTATCTCCCTGTCTGACGCCTTTCTTTATTGGGATTTTGTTGCTTTCTTTATGGAGGACTACGGTGGCAGTGGAGCCGCTGTAGATATCTTTCAGTATTTTTACATACGGCTCGTTTACACCCCGATTCCGTAATGCCTCCATGACTGCTGAGGTTTCGACTGAATCAAACGCTTTCTCGTAATCAATGAAAGCTATATATAAGGGTTGGTTATATTCCGCACATTTCTCTATCACCTGATTGATAGTGTGAATATGGTCTATTGTTTAGTAGCCTTTACGGAATCCTGCCTGGTCCTTTGGTTGACAGAAGTCTAAGGTGTTCCTGATTCTATTTGCGATTACCTTTGTAAACACTTTGTGGGCAACGGACAGTAAGCTGATCGGTCTACCATTTTTCAAGTCTTTAGCGTCCCCTTTCTTATGGATTAAGATTATGTAGGCGTTCTTCCAAGATTCCGGTACGCTCGAGGTCATGAGGCATTGAGTATACAGGGTGGCCAGTTTTTCTAGAACTATCTGCCCACCATCCTTCAACAAATCGGCGGTTACCTGATCCTCCACAGCTGCCTTCCCCCTTTGCATAGCTGCCAAGGCTTTCTTGACTTCTTCCAGCGTTACTTGTGAGATTTAAAATTCCTCTAGACTTTTCACTCTTCCATTATCGTCGTGGTTGCCACTGGTACTGTATAAATCTTTATAGAACTCCTCAGCCACTTGAACTATCTCATCCATATTAGTAATGATATTGCCGGCTTTGTCTCTTAACGCATACATCTGATTCTTGCCAATTCCTAGTTTCTTATTCACTGCTTTTAGGCTTCCTCCGTTCCTGAGAGCATGTTCAATTCTATCTATATTATACTTCCTTGTGTCAGCTGTCTTACGCTTGTTGTTTAACTTGGAAAGTTCTGCCAGTTCTATTCTAGCTGTAGGGTTAGACGCTTTCATACATTGGCGTTTCTTGATCAGATCTTTCGTCTCCTGCGATAGCTTACCGGTATCTTGTCTAACGGAGTTACCACCAACTTCTATTGCACACTCCTTAATGATGGCCATAAGATTGTCGTCCATTGCTTCAACACTAAGGTCCTCTTCCAGAGTTAAAGCCGAATACCTGTTCTGTAGCTTGATCTGGAAGTCCTCTATTTTCCCTCTTACCGCTAATTCATTGATCGGCTTCTTATGTACCAGTTTCTTCCGTTCCCTCCTCAAGTCTAGGCTAATTCGAGTTCTTACCATCCTGTGGTCACTGCAGCGCACCTAGCCGAGCACGTCCACATCTTGTATGATGCCAGGGTTAGCGCAGAGTATAAAGTCTATTTCATTTCTAGTCTCGCCATTCGGGCTCCTCCACGTCCACTTTCGACTATCCCGCTTCCGGAAGAAGGTATTCATTATCCGCATATTATTTTGTTCCGCAAAGTATACAAATAGCTCTCCCCTGCTATTCCTAGGGCCTATGCCATATTCCTTCACTGACTTGTCTCCAGCCTGCTTCTTGCCTACCTTGGCATTGAAGTCGCCCATCAATATAGTGTATTTTGTTTTGACTTACTGCCCTCCAATTCCTCCAATAGCACTGCTAGACTCGCCTCACTAGATAACGTTCTAGCGTTAAACGTTGCCAGGTTCATATTCCGATGGCGGCCTGTCCGGATCCAGGGATTCTTAGCACCCTCTGATGCGGCACAGGTCTGACCGCCGCCATGATCAGTTGCTTCGCAGCTGCTGGTGACTGAGGGCCAGGGTTTGATTGTTGTATTCATATAGGAGCTTGTGGCCAAGTACTACACCAGGGTGGCGAATCCTGCTCTGGTGAGGGAGTGCGTTACCGGTTCTGGTCACCGGGATCAGTCCGCACTCCAGGGCTTGTCTATGCAATTTTATCAACACGCGGATTTTTTTTAATCCGGCGGAAAATTGCGCGCCACCGGAATTCCAACCACGGTCCTCTTTGCACGCGAGGCGAATGCGCTACCTCTACGCCACCGCTGCAGCCTTCTCCCAAGTTCACGTATCACGTGACGCGTTGCGCCAGAAAGGAGGTCCTGCATTCGCCGCCAAGGTTGTGGGTGGTGGCGCTAGCTAATACTCCCAGGTAGGGTTCCTCGATGCATAATGCCTCTTTCAGGTGGGGACATCCACGCTTTTCGGCCTCATCTTGGTTCTTTCCAATACGGAGGCGCTGGGCGTGTGGTGGCTGCAGATTAACCATCGGGCAGAAAGAAAGGGAAGGCGGGCTTGCTAAGCGCGATAGCGCCGTGATTTAAATGCAGATTTTCTGCTTTACCATCTGATAAGCAGTTTGTATGAATAAATTGCTCGTTTCAAAAGAGGTTAATAAAGGGAAAATGAGACATCCACCCAATCGTAGCAATTGCTACAAAGGAAACCCATAGGGGTTCCTCGAAAGAAAAGCCTCGCAGTTGAAGAAAAATTCGTCTTGGTCTGGGACTTGAACCCGGGACCGCCGCATTTCCGGGGCATCCGCTCTACCATCTCACCTAACCACGCGGCTAGCAGATGGCAGGGCTTTTCTTTCGAGGAACGCGTAAGGGTTTGCTTTGTAGCAATTGCTATGATTGGGTAGATGTCTCATTTTCTCTTTATTAATTACTTCCCTCCACCTTGCGGGTTTCTGCAGAACTATTACGTCAAATCGAAAAAGGCTGTTCGACACTTTTCGCGAGTATCGCAACTTGAGGGTGGCATGATTTGTTTGCGAGGTTACCCCCTTTTTTATTTAGTCATTTCACTCGTAAACGTCCCACAAATATTACTGGAATTGTACAATTGGATGAAATTTTAAGTTTGAAGCTTTTTTAATAGTAATATTGTTGCTTATGGTTTTCCTATCGTATTTATGAAAGTAGGAAAAGAAATTAGGAGACGTCGCGTGAGTAGGCCTGCAGCAGTTCAGGTGCCTACTGAAGAAGAAAGAAATGCACTGAGAACAGTTTTCAACAATCAGACACAATTTATTTACAAAAGCAAGCACTAATTAATTCACTTTATAAGCTTTCAGCGCGTTTATTTGGTTAAAGTGTGGTTGTCCTAGTACAGGCTCGTACCTGCTACAGTCTTGCTAGCATAACACTCAGCTGGCTTTTCAGGAGTGTTAAGCCATCGCAGGTAGATGCGGAGACGTGTGGAGACAAATTGCTCAAGAAGTTTTCCAATAACATGCTCCATCAAATCAAGGGTCGTGGGCAGTGTTAGCTGACATGGAGGCTTTCTATGGCTGGACCGAGCTATAAAAATTAAAGATAGTAACAATGACAAGAATGCTACCGAAGTATTAGGGTGAGAAGTAAACTTGTTTGAAATGCATATATAAGGCATACAGATGGTGGTGTGCCCAAGTATTTGTCCGCCCACAAAGAGCATGTTGTTTTTATGATGTCCACACCATGTTCCTTTCATACTGCTATGCAGCAAAAGCTTGGGCAGACTTATGCATTATCATACTAGGAAGAAGCATTTTCATGCACAAGTACGTGTAAGGTCTGAATGAAGTACTTCATTCAGACCTTACATTTCAACCTTCAACGTTGAAGGTTGAAATAGCACAGAAAGCTGCAGTTTTCTTCTAGTGCTTTTATTTACATTTGTAGCGCTAGATTGCACTGTAGAAATATTACTGTGTAACATTCCAGTTACTGAGTTCTGCTATTTACAATTGAGGGAACTTTGTTGAAATCTATCAACTGTTAATGCGTGCACACACTTCACGGGTGCCACAGCGTTTGACATGTCGGATGACCAGTTGGACGGCATTTTCGTCACTTGAAAGGAACTTTGCGGTTGTTGTGAGACAAAATGGTGGAGGACCTAGAAGGTGCGCGTGTAACTGCACGTTCAAAGGAGCGGAAGGTGTGACGTGCAGTGTGCATTTTGGCTTTTGTGAGCTTCTCTGCGCCAGTAGAAAGCGAGGAGACAGGCGCTGATGTCCATCATTGCGCAAGGGGACAAGAGAACACAGCGATACGAGTAAGAATGAAAGTTACAGAACTGCAGGCTACATGCATGGCACACAAGGAATCTAGGTGACGACAGCATCAACAAGCATATCATGGCAGACACTATGAAAACACCCTTATTTTTGAGCTTGCTTTCAATATTATATCTCACCACCAAAGATACTGTTTCACTTATTATAAATTTAGGCTTTACATAACCTTTCACTACACAACTTTAACATTTCTCGTCAAATCATGAATGCCTTGCTTTACGGAGACATCAACTACAGCTGAGTCTAGAAAATGTGTGGCCAATTTCACAGCATTAAATGCACAATGCAATTATTTGGCATCTGTTAGACCACCACACCTTACTGACACTACAACAGTGTGTATACACGTCGCAGCTGCCGCCACATACTCCTCAAGTAACGCATATGCTGCGCGCGAGTTGTGCCGAACATGCCAATAACAGTGTCTCGAACAGACCGCCCTCTCAAATAATGCATTCTAGACCCCGTGTTTTGGGGCAGACTGTGTGGAATGGAGTCGCCGTTACCGTCGAGCTCACTACTACTGCTCCTGCTGTCGTCATCACTGTGATCGTCTGATTCTATGTCGCCCTCAGAAAGGCGAAGGTGGTGCAATACAGCACATGCCGCAACAATGTTTGCCGCACGTTCCGGCTCTTAGAGGAGGGTGCGGTACCGCTGCAGACAGCGGAAACGGCTCAGCCCAATGAACCTCTCCACCACGGAACGCATGGCGGCGTGTGCTTTTTTGTACGTCCCCTCAGCTATCTGCACTGGAGGATGGCCGGGAACTGGGGTTAGGAGCCATGGCTCCAAGGGGTAGCCTCTGTCACCTGCACGAAGATGGATATAGTGCATTGAGTACTCCTCTGACAAGAGGCAAGTTGGCAACTAAGGAAAGTTACAACATCATTCAACAAAGGTAGAGTTCAAAGGTCGTGAGTCCCAAGTAAAATGATGAGTTGGGCATGTCCGTACCCGACACAAATTGTTAACCAATTTACAAGCGCACCACTCGGTGCCTGCCAGAAGCAGAAGAAAGCAGAAGTTGGTGTTATCAATGACACAGTAGTAGCACTAATATGTGTTCATTTCTTTTGCTTTTGGTAGACAATAGGTACAGTAGCAGCACTAATACGTGTTACTTTCGTCTGCTCCTGGCAGGCACCTGATAACATCCTTGTAACTTAAAATTTTGAACATTGCCAATGGTGGCAGTAAATGTTTTAAGTTTTTCTACTCCTGGAACTTGCTCATGTGCTTGTTATTCAGTTAAAAGCTTGTGTTGGGGCGGACACGGCGTTCTGTCCGCTACTGAAGCGTGACTGCGCCAAAAGATGTTTCGTCTCACGGAGGAAGTATTCCCCAGATTTGGAACCGCTGGCACAGTCATGTACGCCAGATGAACTAGTCGTGGTCCCACCCTGATCTTATAGGGTCCACGGCCAGGATCCTCATGTCCGCGTCGCAGATCTGAGGAAATATGTAAACAGAGAAAGTGGCCGCTGACAAGAGCAACATAACTGTCAAAAAGTATGGGCACTAAAGAAAACGTGAGGTGCACTTACGAACATGCAGTTGAGGGCGTAGTATCCCTTGTGGTACATGAATGCAGCCTTGCGCTCACCCTTGGGTGCGATAATGGCTATGAGGCTGCCGTCCACGCATCCGATAACGCCGGTAATAGCACCGCGCCGAAGGAAACCCTCCTTCACGGCTGCCTTTTCCTCTGCCGTCTTCGGAAAATGGACCCACTTGTTGCGAGCCCCCGCGTTTACGACAGCCTCTGCCATGCGTCGCACGCACTCGCTCAGAGTAGGCTGCGACACATGGATCGTCTCCTCGCTTCCTACGGACGTTTGGAAGGTCCCGGTAGCGAAGAAGCGCAGCGCACACAACACCTTCCGCTTCAACGACAGTCCCGTCGCTCGCACCGCTTCTAGCTCCCCCGCCAGTTCCTCGCACAACAACGGCACCGTTTCCTTCGAGAGAAGAAAATGCCGTCGAAAATGGTCATCCGGCACGTCAAACGCGTCGTCTAGCTTTCCGTGTCCACGTCAGCGACGGCAAAGAGCCACCGCCATAGCGATGAGAGGGGCAGCCATTTTCTATTCCTTTGGAAACGACCCTGCCTCTGGCCGTGCCAGAAATTTATGCCTTACGCACAATGAGTGCGTCAGCGTCACTTTGGCGTTATAGGTTTTTGCGGGTTCCTGACATCGCGTGATTGACAGACACAATGAGCTCGGCGCGGTCATTTTCGACCAATGGTAGCGCGGTGATGGCCGCAAAAGGCATAAAAAAAGTAATAGAATTCCTACAATATCGCACCACTGGAGGAACTAGCCCTTAACAGCCTCGCTTAAAAGCCGCAGTTTTGCCTGAAAGGTGAAGCATCGATTGGGAGAGAAAATTAGTAGACAGCTATACAAAGTCAGTATAGTAGAATTGTTGGCCGTATAAACTTGTAAACATTCGCTTATTAACTAAATTAACAAGCATAATGTCATGCGCGCACAGGCACATATGAACACAGCTCACTCGATGACCGCGGACACTCGCTGTTAAAACGCTGGCGTGAGGAAGTGCCGCAGCAGCAGCGAGCGAATGGACCTTCGCGTTGCCTCTCGCTCCAACGCGAACTAAGCGGTGAAAACACAGTACACACGAAGCTATTAGCGGTCGGTGCACTCTGTTTCCATCGCAGATTGCTTTCATGATAGGGCGCGCGCGGCCGCACCATATGCAGCAGCCGCCGGAGTAGAACGTCTTTGGAGTTTATACTGAACATCATGGCGACGGCGACCACGAGGGAAGAAATGCGGCTGAGTGCCCATATAATTGTTATCGCAACAACAACAATAATAATAATAATAATAATAATAACGACACGAGGTATCCGGTGCCGCCATGCATGATAATCATCCCATTGCAGTGCTGCACGTGGACCCGGACGTGGCTGGAGCGACGTTCATGGCGGCGGCCAGCTCGGTTCCCGCTATAGCCGCCTCCATAATCGCCATCATGGTGGCCAAGGCAAGTGCCGTGCCCTGTGTAGACTTGGGCTCTAATCCAGTTTTGCCAGCGCACAGGCTTTAACACCTCGCGTTCCTCTTCGTTAACTTCGCTCTGTCCGCCTGCTTGCTTGCCTTGTTGCGAGTCGACACGCAAGTACGCATTGAAGAGTGCTTACGCAATTATCGAGAAAAAAAAAGAAAACGTGCATTGGCATTCGGATAAGGGAACCCGGTGCCATATAACCTGCAGCGCCGCCACGATCCCCTGATGCCGACGGTGATGATGCAAGTCTCCCCACGCGTGACGCGTCCCCGCCGTAAGTAGCGCGTTTAACGTTTAACCATAGAGAAAGAAATTCGTCAAGGGCGGACATTCGGCGAAAACTGGCAAGAGGAAATACGTCACGCTAGTATTTATTCCAGCTGTTCGCTGACGCGAGCATTGGAGGAAAAAGAATGTGAAACGAATCTGACAACGTTTGATTTTTTTATTCTCTCCCGCTAAATCTAAAAAAGATTTTCGTACAACCGAACTTATACTTTGCGACTTATTTTTCTTGCGTTACCTAGCGACCAGCCAATGACAGGCCGGCTGAGCATGCTATAGAGTTCGCCTGTTCGGTTACTCGCCTGTCTTATCTTTTTTTTTTTTTGGGGGGGGGGGGGGGAGGGGGGCGAGTAGCCTGGTTTATTGGACTTTCAGCGTATTCTTGCGTTCCTTCTGCACTTCGACACGGCACCACTGTGCTATTGGGCTACGGCCCCCAAGGTGAGAAATATTGTTAAATTTAAATTATGGGGTTTTACGTGCCAAAACCACATTCTGATTATGAGGCACGCCGTAGTGGAGGACTCCGGAAATTTCGACCACCTGGGGTTTTTTAACGTGCACCTAAATCTAAGTACACGGATGTTTTCGCATTTCGCCCCCATCGAAATGCGGACGCCGTGGCCGGGATTCGATCCCGCGACCTCGTGCTCAGCAGCCCAACAAATATTGTGCGATAGTCTGCCCTGCATTCCAAGCAATTTAGGCTTACGGCGCGGGACCGAGCATTGTGACGCAGTTAGCGAAAACCAGCTTGGCTGTTGTGGCGCAGTTGGTTTGGCATGTACTGTATCGTACTGCGACATGTTTGCGACGATTTCCATGGGCCTCTACATTATTGTAACTTATTTCGGCTGTTTTATGGCATGCTCGCCGCATCCAGGGTTCTGACGCAGTTAGCGAAAAGCAGCTTGGCCTTTCTGACCCAGTTAGTTTCGCGCTGATTGAATCTTACGAGGCGAAATTTGTGACGGATTTATGCGCCCCCCCGCCCCCCCCACAACAACATGTACCTTTCGGCAGTGGCGTAGCTAGGTCGTCTGGCACCCGGGGCCCATAGGTCTTCTGTCACCCCCCCGCCCCCCTGATGTAGTCGAGGAAGGCGAGGATATCGGCAATTTCCGGGTTTCAGCTCCAGTACAGCCGCCTTGGATACCGCGCACGTTCCCCGGGTCCCCCTCTCCTTCGCTTTCTTTCCCAGAGATCGCGAATGCAGCAAATAAACACGCTGTTTTTCTGCGCCAAATAACACAGGGTGCTGCACTGATAACGTGTGATAAGCCCATGTGCACATCTTCTGTCAGACTGTAAGGCTTGGCAACCAATACAAATGCGGCATCGTGGAAAATATGACTCACGTCACAAGTAACAAAAATATCTTTATAATAAAGTTTTAATTACCAATTTTAGCGGCAATATTGCTTTTGCAAAATTGAAGCCCGACATTCATATCTTGCCCAACAACAACTTCACAGAAATCGTCGTAGGTACTATGGCACGCAGTATTTTGTCTGTGGGCAGCCCTGAACGAAAACGAAAATTAAATTGTTTGTCAGTGACGCTGATCTCCCCACCCTATTGGAAAACGCTACCTGCCTCCCCGCTGCGCGGGCGCCAATGCTATAACAATTACGAGTTCTCTTCATTCTGATCAATAAAGCGTTGTTTTCATTTGCTGCTATACGGACAAACGTGATTATCCGAGCTGCGGTACCACCGCAAGATTGGGAACAGAATAGAGCACGCTTCGCTTCGATTCTTGGCGTCACCATAAAAAAAGAAAGAAAAGGCCGCGATGAAGCCCGTGCCAGCGAAAGCTTGCACTACTGTTGGTCTGCACTCGCAATGGAGAGGATTAAGGGATCAACGTCACTGGCCCACTATTTCATATTTCTTTCGCTGCTGCCATATACTGGGCGCCGCCCGCAGTGCCAAAGTACTGTAGGTTGTAGTACCCAAAACGATTTTGTTTAAGAAGGTTTTGTTGAGTTAATAATATGACTTTGAGTCCTCAATTCTCGAATTGAAGTGCTTCCTCTATAAGTACTAATTACGGGACTATTAAGGATATGGTTATTACTTATCTGCCATATTTTTCGCGCTACCGAGTTCCTAGTAATCACAAAAGGACAACTTCATAGAATCTCGATCGGGAAATGTCCTTACAAAATTCACCTTTTTTTAAAATAAAATTCTGTGCAGCTGATACAGACACTGTACTTGTGACATGAAGTCACACAACAACAACAGTTTTCTGAAACTTTCGAGGGTAAGAAGGAAAGCGTGAAACATAACGGCAGGTTTCGCAGCGGCTTCTCGGACGAGCGGGAGAGGGGAAGTAAAAGCGAGCCGGACATCGCGGCGGGCCCGCGATTACAGCCTGTCGAGTCATACGCCGCCAAACTCTTCGGCCGAACCGAGTCTGAAGACGATCCAGAGAATCCCATTCGCGACTTTTGACGCCCCCACTTATGCAACGTCGCTCTCAACGAACGCTTGGCCGTAAACGCGAGCGCCGGGCGCGCTGGTTGAACGTCCTCTTGCTGCTGTCTTTGTTCGTCGTCTTCGCTGCGCGTTCTGAACGGAAGAGGGACCCAAGAGCCCCAACGCCTTACAACGCCTCACTGTATGTTTAGAGACTCCTGCTCCCAGCATGAACGCACAGCTCGAGCGCACCCCACATGAAACGTTCCGCTAAGGCGAGTAGTTTAGCGACCATTTCGCGAATTAAACTTTTTTTAGCCCGCACATTCGTGCAATTATTTCGTGGGGTGTTGATAGAGCTGCAGCCGACAATTCTGCGGCGCAACGCATCGGGTGCATGAGCTCGGGCTACTGGATGCCGGAGCATTCTTTGCAATTTGCGCCCAGTCAAGCCGGCGGAAAGAGGGGTGTCTTCAGGCGTATATGCTGTTAGCGCTGTTCAGGCGCTGTTAGCATGGCTGTAATATTTGTCTTTCATAAACGAACATACTAATTCTCACTCTCTGTCTAGAACATTGTGCGGACAATTTTTGCGCGCTAAAGGAATATTTGCAGCATAACGCGCGCTGGAAGACCAATATTACAGGCTGCTCTCTGGACGCCACACATTGCCTGTGGTCCCGGCGTGTACAGAAGGTGGCTTCGTCGCTGAATACAACGGCCAGCCAGTTGTCTGGTCTCCAGTTTTGGGAAACGGAAGCGAAGTCCATGCGCTGATCTCTGCGCGTTTTTTCAAGCTGGGTCCTGTGAGCAGCAATTCTGATTTTTATCGCGGCTGAATGAAGCCTCCGGCGTATGGTTTGCGTGGAAACCTTCAATCCCAGAATATCCTGGAATTCCCGGGCATTGAGAAAGGGGTCTTCAACAGACGCTGCTACGATCAGTCGGCCCTCTTCATCGGTCGTAGCCCTGTCTGGTCGACGACAGGCAGCATCAGCAAGCCTATCTTCCTTGTAAAACCTCGGAGCACTCCCGAGTTGCCAATCGACGCCTTGTAGCCTTGATATAGCTCTGAGTCATCGTGGTTCCATCACCGTGATGGCTTTTATTTCATCGAGTGTCAAGCGCGGTGCCATTGTTGAAGTTCTAATGCAGCATCAGTAAAGTCGCATAGAGAATATATAGGCATGGCTGCAGCAGCTGGCCCACTCGCGCACGCTCCCAATGCTAAATTCAGGAGCGGCCAAGCACACGCTGCCGAGCAGCCGCGAAAAACCACGGGAAATTTTATTCATCTGACAAGTGGGTGCAAATCTGCGGCCGGAAAAATGAGACCGTGAACGAAAAATAAGCTTACAGCACAGCTTGCATTGGGCGCCGAGAAGAACGATTCGCTGCGTTTTTTTTTCTTGCGCTACACCGTTGACAGCAACGGCCAAAGCAGTCGTTGCAGCCGCGATGGTAAAGGATAAAAACTGCAAGGCCGGCGCCTCGTTGGCACCGCGCATGCTCAGATGTGGCCTATTTCAAACTGCAGACAGAAATTTCAACAAGAGCGGACACCAAGGTAAATATACCTGGTAGCGAAGCTTCCATGGGAGCCCATACGTTCAAAACATGGCGGTCCATCGGCGGTCCATGGGGCTTAGCGCCATCTGTATGTGGTGGGAACACTTCCGGCGGAAGAAAAATAATGTGACGCCATGTCTGTTAAAAGCAGAAGTGACGTCATTTTGTTTTCGAAGGCGCGAAATTTGTTTTGTTGTTCTTCCTTTGGAGCTATATATTCAAATGCCCCGCCATTCGACTTGATGGGCGTTTCGAGCTTTCAGCGTGGAAAGCGATGCAGGAAAAGGCCAGCCGTACGGTTGTCGAAATCGCATCCCTGCACAGAACATACTTTCTTTGGAAGCCGACGAAAGCTTTAGGTGTAGAGTGCTGATCCTATTGTTGGATGCCAAGCCCGTCGGCCAGCGCAGTCGCACGAAAACAACTACACAATTATCTGGCGGTCGTAACTCACTACTTTTGACTGAACAGATTAAGAAGCAATGCTACCCGCGTCACCAAATTCAGACAAACTTCGACAAGCAAGAAAGCACAAACTGTGAGGGGGGGCGTATTTCAACAGGTGATACGAGTGCGCCTTTCTGCCCATTTCAAGACGTGCATTGCATTGCGAGTGATAGTGGCGTCAACGCCCCCTGTAGCGATGGGCGCTGAAAAGAAATGCATTTATTAATAATAATAAAATTAAACTTGTATTTTCTTAACACGTCACGAATATATAAAATTGACTAGGAATTTTATTTTCGTTGAATGAATCTAACTGTGTCTCGTTTGAACTAAAAAACGCGTTTTTCTTTCCCAATGTTTGTTCCCTCCAAACCTAGTCGCGCTTCAATCGCTGCTCCCATAACCCCCCATGCTGATGTCGGTGACAATCTGTACTGAACCGCTTTTCGCCCGAAGCTTCGCGACCTATTTGAATCGACCTTGCGGACACTCCCATAGAGCCCAGCGGCCGAATTGACTGTAGCACACCAAGCGGATGGTATTAACATCTTCCGGTTTTGGGCGCGCGCGTTTTGAACACCATTTGGTACACGCCGCGCCGGCTCCGCTGATCGGCGCGGCATTTATTATTTTTTTCGCTTCTGCTGAACCACGCGCGGCCTTGGCGTGGAATCATTTCATTAATTAGTAAAAATGATTGCGAACGACCTTTACAAGACTCCGCCGAATCTGACAGGTGCAATTTCATAAAGAAAACGAAAGACGTCTTCTGAAATGATGAACTGTTTGTTTTGCTCTATATAAATGCTCGTTCCGAGATTCTGCATTCATCCAAAGTTGTGGCACCAGGTAAGCAGCAGTCGTTGCCGTACGAAGCTCCACCGGATGCAATCAGCTGAAAGAAAGTAAATTACAAGCATGTATCATTTTGGTATATCGACCTAACAGGAATATTGCGTGTAGAGGCGAAACGTGCGTAAGTGGTGAATGATTTATTTATTTTATTTATTCGGTATACCTACATCGCCTGTACGGCATTATCGTAGGGGGGTTAAAATACAGGTGGTCACAATGGAAACATATTCAGCAACATCAAAAGAATACATCAGTAAATACAACATAGTTTAAGCACTGAAATTCGCAAAAGCGGAATACAAACTAACAAAGTACAAAACAAAGTGAGTAACAAAGTAACTAACTAACAAAAAAAGTAATGTATGTGCAGAGATGAAGAACAGAACAATCAAAGAATATGGCTCTCAATAGCATTTTCAAAACTAGAAGCTGCCATCACTTCATTAGGGAGCTCATTCCAATCGTTAATCGTGTTAGGAAAAAATGAATACTTAAACACATTGCTACGGCACTGATAAGCTCTAATTTTGTTAGCGTGGTCTCTCCTAGATGAAACGTAATGCGGCTCCTTGATGAACAGTGTTTTGTCGATACCAGTTTTACTTTTATATATATTATAAAGGAATTTCAATCTTAGGATTTTCCTGCGTGAAGAAAGACCCAACCCTTCCCGTATTCCGGATCCTCTGATAGTAAAATTATAATTTCCTGTTACGAAGCGTGCTGCTTGCTTCTGGACGCGTTCTATTTTTTCTGTGAGGTTTTTAGTGTATGGATCCCAGATAACGCATGCATATTCTAGAATAGGCCTGACGTTTGTTAAATACAAGGCTGCCTTCAGTGATGAAGGAGAATGCTTAAAATTTCGTCGGAAAAAGTGAAGAAGACGGTAAGCTTTCGCGCTAATTGAGTTAACATGATTAGTCCAGTCAAGCGTTTCAGAAAAGGTAACTCCGAGGTACTTAACATCCTTAGCGGTACTGAGTGCAATATTATTTACGTAATTGGAACTGGGGAATTTTCTTTTTCTTTGTAAACTGCACATGGTAGTATTTACCAGTATTCAGAGTCATCTGCCACCGCTTGCACCAGATAGGTACTTTTTCAAGGTCGTCCTGTAAGACAGACATATCGGCATAACATTTCACTGTACGGTACATGACGCAGTCGTCGGCATACAGTCTAACTGTTGATTTAAGGCCTACTACTAAATTATTAATATAAACAAGGAACAAAAGTGGCCCAAGCACAGAGCCTTGAGGCACTCCCGATAGCACGTGCATTGGAGCCGATGTCACCACATTAAGAACAACTTGCTGTTTGCGCAGGTGTAAATAATCCTTTATCCAGCTGAGAATATGTTCAGGAATGCCTAGGAATGATAATATTAATCAAAGTAGATTGTGCGGGACGACATCAAATGCTTTCCGCAGATCAAGAAAGAGTGCATCTATCTGTTCACCATGGTCCAGGCCGAGTGCAATGTCGTGAGTGAATTCGGATAGTTGTGTTACGCACGAAAAACCAGAGCGGAACCCATGCTGAGCCGAAGTGAAAAAGTTATTTGTTTGAAAATGTTTCATCAGATTAGAGTACAGGACATGTTCGAGAGTCTTACAGCAAACGGAAGTTAAGGATATCGGCCTGTGATTGCCTACGTGTGTACGATCACCCTCTTTAAATATCGGAGTCACGTTGGCTGTCTTCCAATCTTCGTGCAGTTTTTAATTATCTAGTGACTTGTTGGATAATATTACTAAGAAAGGCGCTATCTGTCTCGAACATTGTTTCAAAACATGATTAGAAATTCTATCGGGTCCATGAGCTGAATGCAGGTTTAGGTTAAACAACAAAGCCTCCACTCCTTCCTTGCTCACGGCAATGTTTTCCATTTCCGGTAATCGTGTCAGTGTGTAAGAAATAGCAATGCTACATGGCTTTGTAAAAACTGAATGAAAATACTTGTTAAATACTTCTGCTTTTCTTTTGTCTGCTTTAATTAGGTTACCATCATTTGTGATGGCCGGGATGCCAGTGTAATCGTTCTTGTTGCTCTTGATATACCGCCAGACCTCTTTGGTATTCGTTTTTAGTTTATCTGCTAAGGTTTGTAGAGATGCATCCTTCGCAACCTTCAATTCGCTTTTAAGTTTTGTGCTGATATCCCTTAGCTTTTTGTACATGCTTGGGTTTTTTGTTTTGCAATATATTTTGTAAGTCGGGATTTTTTCTGAATTGATGAACGTAAATCCTTATTAATCCAGGGTGTATCCTTGCGGCGCTTAGTCGAAACCACCTTAGACGGAACAAAATCTGAGGTCAATGAAAGCAGTTTATCCCTGAATATGGCCCACAGAGTGTCGATGCTACTAAATGAACTGTAATGCGCAAATATAGGCAGGAAATCATTTAACTCGTTAGAAATAGCCTCATAATTACCCCTTTCATAAAAGATTACCTTCCTCGGCCGCATTTTCGTAAATTCTATTTTTCTTCAACGAATAGTGCCTGCAACTACTTAATGATCACTAATCCCTGGTACTGGTGCAATGAAGTCTATGATATCTTCCTGGTTACTAAAGACCAAGTCTAACACATTTCCGTCTGTACATCCAAAATGAGTAGGAAAATCAACGAACTGGAAGAGCCCAGAGGTCATTATTAGCTCGCAAAATGCAGACTGAAGCAATGACCTATTATTCTGTACAGGACATAGGTCACGCCATTCAACATCTGGCATGTTAAAATCACCACCAAGAATTATCGTTTCAGATGACAGGACTGAGAGTGACCTTGAAAGGCTGATAAAGGGTTCAACAGTGTTCAAATTTGGTGGTCTGTAGAAAGAACCGACAATAAGGGCGTTTCCATCTGAAAAGCATAGCCTGCACCATACAGACTGGGGTATCGTCCGCCGGAAAAAATGGTGCACTTTCAATTGTGTCCCGAACTAGAACAAACACCCCCCTCCCCGCGCATTTCGGTCCTTTCTATATGCAGCATAGTCTGATGGAAATACCTCAGAATCTGCAATGTCAGGGTCTAGCCAGGATTCGGTGGCGATAACAATGTCAGGCTCTGATATCGATAGAAGGCCTGCAAAATCATTAGTTTTATTCTTCAGGCTTCGACAGTTTATGACAATAAAAGAAAGTTGTTCGGGTCTATTTCTAGTAAATCGGGAAGAAGGCTGTGTTGTTTGCTATTGTGTACATTCTCGAACAGAACCACTAGAGCCATCAAAAATATATGTTTACCCACCCATCACCAGCTTGTTATACCTAAGCATGTACTTCGTTTTCTGTTCCCGTGCATATGCGAGCAGAGAATTTTGCCTGACGAACATGTTTAGAATAATGTTCGCTTATTGAAAAGTTAGTTCCCTTAAGCTTAGAGGCAGCAGTCAAGACCCTTTGCTTATCTTTGAAAGCAGTGAACTTCACAATTACAGGCCTTTTTTTTTTGTTAACTGCGTGTCTGCCAATTATGTGTGCCCTCTCTATAGCGGAGGGGTTAATTTGTAGTTCGAGATTGTCTGCACAAAGCGAAATCACCTTGGACTCGTTCCATGTTTCTTTTTCGGTGTCACCCAAACCAAAGAAAAGTAAATTACTTCTACGCGACCTGTTTTCAATATCGTCTTGTTTTTCCAATGCATTGCGCACGGTATCAGCCAGATTAGTGTTGTGTGCCCGCAAACCTTCCCTTCAATTGCCCTCGGTCAGAGCTTCAACCTTTTTTATCATCTGCTCAATTTGCTGATGCAGTGTTTTCTTCTGCGACCTCAAAACTTCAAGCTCCGCGAGTATCTTCTCTTGGCCCTCTAGTAGTTTTGGTAGGCATTCTATTGCCTTTAATAGTTCATGTTCCGCGTTTTCCGAAAAAGGGCCGGGATTTTCCTCAACATCTCCGGCCATGAGTAAAAGCGCTTTCATGAAAAAAAAAAAAATGTTGAACACAGAGCACACCACACATCAGTCACGAGCCCAACAAGCCCCCCCCAGGTGACGTGTAGGGTTCCGGTACCGACACTGACATTCCGCAAACTGATCTATAATGGTAAAATTCACCAACCTGCAGAAACAGGAGCCTTAAGTGCGTGATCCTCATGTCGGCACCGGAACCCAGTTGAGCAGAGCGTGGTAGCTGTTTAAATAGCCTGGCATCACGTGACGGCCCTTGCTGAACTGCGGCCGCGAAGCCACTCTGAATCCAATGCGCAGTGGTCATGTCGAGATATGGCCATGCAGCCACATCACTCGCTACTGCTGGGCACGTGCTGTCATCGCCGTTTCCCTTCCAAAGCAACGATGCCAGGTAAGCTGCGCACGCCATCGCCTCGTCTTCTCGCAGTGGTTGCAGATCAGCCGATGCATCCGATTTTGCCCCTGTGTATTTCCAAGCGATGTGCATTTCGTTGTCCTTGCTGGCTCCCTCGAATTTCCATGACGAAAAGCCGGCGCCGCGGACTACTTCAAGTGCCTGAAAGAGCTGCAGAAACAGGAGCCTTAAGTGCGTGGTCCTCAAATGAGCAGCATTACAGACGAATTCACTTTTACGTACATTTCGATGCAAGGACTCCTCCCAAACAATGCCATAAAATCTGAAGAAAACAGATTTTCAAGCATCCCTCTCTTCCCGGGCATTACACGGGTGACTGCGCGTTTCCAAAACAACTTGGCCTCAGTCGACGCGACGGTACGCCAAGTACACAGAGGTGGCTACAACACAGGATCAGCCAGACCATGTTACACGCACGCAGAATGCCTTCTAGTCGCACTCAAGACAGATTCGTGGGTGCAAAGCCTATTTTCTGTCGCTTAGAATATACAAATGTCAAGTTCTTGAGCACCTCAGTATTATCTCTTACGCGTCCTGCCGGCGCAAGCAACACTCCCGTGTTATCACTCTCGGCAATCGCTCGTCGCGTTTTCGACAAGCGTGAGTGCCGAAATAAGGTATATGTTGTTGCAGGGCCATAAAAAGCGTCACAAACTTGTCCCACTAAAATTCAGTACACGCAAAACTAACTCACTACGGCCGGCTTGCTTTTTTGCTAACAGCTTCACAACCCCAGGCGCGGCGAGCATGCCTCAAAAGTATCCCAAGAAGTTACCAAATGAATTACAATACCTTTTGGGGTCAGAGAATGCGTCACGAACTTCTACCAGTAAGATTCAGTACACACGAAACTAACTGCGGCACACAGCCGAGCTGCTTTTCGCTAACTGCGCCACTACACCGAGCGCGGTCACTGTGCTTGAAAAGTACCCCAGAAAGTAGCGAAATTAGTTACAATAATGTCTGGGGTCAGAGAAAGCGCCAGAACTTGTCTCGGTAAGATTCAACGCGAAACTGCGTCAGACGGCCAAGGTGCTTTTCGTCACAAAGCCAGGTGCGGCGAGCATGCCCAAAAACTACCGAAATAAGTTATAATTATGCTTGGGCTCATAGAAAGCGTCGCAAACATCTCCCAGTACGAGTAATTAACTCAAAGCAACTAGGCATGGACGGCGGAGCTATTTTTCGATAACAGCGTTACTATTGGCCTCGAGCTGCACCACTGGAAAAGCTGGCGCCACCGTCGGCGTGACGTCCCATTAGGGATCACGTGGACATGGCGGCCGCGTCGGGTGCTTCGGGAGCGCTGAAGCGAGCTGAAAACGAGAGTTTAAATTCCCTCGTACGCTGCGGTCCTCATTTAGTGGCGAGATTTTTCCCGCTTCAAGTGTCTCCTTTACAACGCTTGAAAGCACTACAATAGGTAGTGGCTGCCTTTGAAGGCGCGCAACATGGTGGATACTGCTCGGAGCCGCAGTGCCGGACGTACGCAACGGATCCCGGTGTCAGCCTTATTCACACGTAGCCGCAGGACAAGAACCTGCGTGAAGCTTGGCTCGCGAAACATAAAACCGATAAACAGTCGTTGCCTACAACTCGGGTATGCAGCAAGCACAGACGCGAGGAAGATTTCTGCTACGGCGCCGGGTCTGCGATGTTCGGAAAACGCGCATTGAGACGCTCGCTCGAGTCCACTGCCCGACTAATATCATGACGGTTTGGTCTGAACTTGTCGATGCTATAGATACTGGCAAGTTCACTGGAGTTAAAAGGGAGCTGTAAGAAGCACAATAAAAAAAAAAAAGGCATGGCATATGGTCATGTTTGTGTTACGAACTAATGCACTGGATTACAAGAAAGGAGCAGCGCGAAATCGCACGCTGAGAACACCGATAAACATACAGTGCGACGCAACTCGAAACATAATATTGAAACGTCCAAGAATTTAGAAGAAAAAAAAAGATTGAATCGTCGCGACGGCACATCACAGTCCCCTAGGCGTCGAAGTCTCAACAATGTAATTATTTTTGAACAGCTCTGATAGCGCCCACGCAACAGTGGTTGCTTGTATACTGTCAAATGCTCATATTCTGCGGCCTAAAGCTCATGACACGGTGCGAAAACGCGCACGCGGCGAAAGCGAAGAAGTGCGCGGACAAGCATGCAGATGCGCACTCGGTCGCTGCGAATCTGTGCGACCTCTGCATTGAGGCTTCATTGTATTACGCTCCATTTAGTTACACAAACACTATAAGAACCTATTTCACATAGTTTGCTCTCAGCGTTTACCTACCTTTCACGCAAGAAGCCGGTTCGGGAGACTCCATCGCGGCGACCGCGCGCAGTGGCGTTCACCGCACGTAATCGGTAAAGAGATAGCGTCTGTAAACGATTCTGTGCTTTCAGTTTGCCCAAGATTATTATTTAGACAATAAAAAACTTCTCTCGTTTCGAAAGTACGTACAGAAACGTCCGGGAGAGATCGTGCGTGGTGTTTTCAGTGAGCGCTGACAGCAAAACCTATGAGGAGCGCGCCGCGTGATATCCCTCATACTACGCCAGCGAGGCGCTTCCGATAGATGGCGACTCCGTAACTCCTCGCCGCCAATATAGGTACAGTTTTGTGCATTAAGCATAAATGTGCTTGAAGTGCGTCGCAGACTGTCGAACAATATTCCTCACCTTGCTGTAGTCCAGTAGTGCAGCGGTGCCGTGTCGAAATGCAGACGGAACACAAAAGAACGCCGGGAGCCCCAAAAAACGGGCTACGTCCAAAACAGACGGGTCGCCGAGCACTCGAGCTTCGCATGCGCAGCCGGCCTTGCTCGCTCCTGCGGCTTGTCTGGCGCATGACGTATGCACGCGCGTCTGGCGTGCCGCTAGCTTGCTGCTAGGCAACGCAAGAAAAATAAGTCGCTAAGTATAAGTTCATTTACGCGCAAAACTTTTTTAGTTTTAGTGGGGAAGAATAAAAAATAAAACGTTGTCTGTAAGTTTATTTCACATTCTTTATTTCTGATGCTCGCGTCAATTAACGGATGGAGTTGAAACTAGGCGTGACGTGTTTCCTGTTGCCAGTTTTTGTAGAGTTCTCCATGCTGCAGACGTCGCTCACGCAGTCCCGAGCGGTCGCGCTCGGGACTGCGTGACCGCTCGTTCTGTCGTTTCCGCCGTTCTAGATGCGAGTGCTGTACGTTGCGTACCATCGCGTCGGCTGAGGCGAAGTTATTCTGCAAGCGCGTGGTAGCCCGTGTATTTGTGCTCTTAAAGTGCAGGAACTAAGGCCCGGGAATGGGGGAATGCTTGGAAATCGGATGTTTTCGTCATATTTTATGTATGGTATTGTTTGGGATGAGTCAGGTATTTTCTACGCCATGTATGTACAAGCAAATTTCTTTTGTTTGTAATGCCACCCATTCACCACTTCAGCACGTTTCGCCTCTATACGCAGTATATTCCTATAAGGTGTTAATTCCAAACTGACACAGAGGACAGCTAGATTCGATGGAGGTTTGTAAAAATCACTCGCAGTCATATTTTACTAGAAATAAATTCCTCACCGAGACAGCGCGCAGTTGACGCGAAAACAAATGCCACGCTGATCGATCTGCGCACCCGGCGTAATGCGTACCAGCTAGCGAACCAGCTAGCGTTCAAAACGCACGCGCCCAAAACCGAAATCGGAAGTGTGGTTGAAGCTTTAATGCCAGCCGCTTGTTGTGCCACAGTCAATTCGGTCGCTGGGAGTATCCGCTCTTGTTGAATTTATTTCTCTATGGTTTAACTGAGAGTTGCGCTGCCAGAGGTTGCCACCAAGCGTCACATGAAGTGCGTCGACCACTTGGCGGGGCAACTGGCTCACTATACTCAAGTTACATCCATACCAGGTTAGGTGCACTGTCGAACTAACAAACAAAATAACAAAATTCGCACCGAGGGTCCCTTGCTCTACTTGCGAATCGATGCACTGGCTACAGCCTCTAATATTGACCACTAATAAAGACGAGGACAGGGGAGGAGAACACGAAACGACGGCACAGCTGGACTAATGCCGCTTGTTTATTATTTCACTTTTATTTTTACATTTTTAGGCGCACGTGTTTGCAGAAAGATAACACGATTACAGACTTTTCAGAGGTGTCCGAAGTAGCTTTGCCAGAAGTGACGATAAAAACTGATCGTTTGACGTAACGAAGGCCTAAGTTGATGGGTATACGGTCGGTTCAAGGTCGTCCAACGAGAGTATACGGGTTTTGTACGTGTGCTGATTCTTCACTGCAGCACGATATTCATTGCGCTGGGCTGCCGCCAAATGAGGCGTGCCTGCCAGCCACGATGCCGCTCGCCTGGTCGTGCACCCGCTTGCCTCCTGCGGTCCGGAATGATATCGTCTGATGCGACTGGTCTGGACACCGGATGTTTTGTGTGGCACGCGCCACCGACCGAAACTCGTGTGTCTGGTACTGGCTGCCCCCAGCCGATGCTGTTGTGGTATGGGTGGTTGTGGTGGTACTTCAGGTGTGTAACGATGCTTGCGATTCTTCCTCAGCTGCCTTAAGAGAACTTTTTGCGCCGCCAATTTAAAGGGCTCTCGAGCGAAATATGGCGCTCATTTTTATGTGTGGATCCATGTATAGCAAGCGGAAACACTGCAAAGGTTTCGTCTGAGCTAGTTAGTTCATGTAGTTACCGCCTAAATTTACAGCCGAGAAAAAAAAAGTCAGCCCTGTGTCTCGTGTGGCCTTGTCTTTGTCAGGTTTAGGCTGTACGCTGCAGTCAGAAGGAACACGGCATGTGACTGCACACGTGAGCTGTTTTTTGAGGCCAGCAGCGTATTTTTGCCGTTTGTAATTTGCGCCTAAAAATCAGTTTTGTTTTTTCGGTGGATAACTTTTTCGCGTCCAGCCTGCCGTTTGTATTTTTTTTCGGTGGGAGTCGCTCACTAATTTTGTTTACGCTGAAACGTGTTGCATGAGGGCATTTCCTGCATTTATCACTATAGTTTCATGGCCAACGCAAAGCAGTTTTCAAGATGCAGTCTAGCATGAGCACAATTCCGTACGACGATGTGACTATGCAGAAATTAAGTGCGAGCGCATTTGGTGTTCGCACACAAATATAATAGACTTTATTTGTAACATTGTGCACTGGAAGAAAGGTTTCCAGAAAATTATTGTAGACAAATGCCCAAATGCCTTTTTTTCTCTTCAACTGAATTTTCTACTTATACTTTTACAAGCTAACCCATGCTTGTTTTACAGACGCTATGTAATCTGCCTGAACAGAATAAAATTACTGTCGATTTCTGCCGCATTTGCCGAACTCATACGTTGCAAACTAGAGGAAAATATTCAACGTTGCGATTTATAATTTGCAAAGACACGAAGCCGCGCATGTGCAGACGCGGGGCACGTACAGCTTCCATGACACAATTTAGATGCGCAGCCTGCATGCATCACACGTGTTCTATTTTACATGCGTAAAATGTATCGTATACCATATTGTCACGTTGTCGGTGAACAAGCACAGTGACACCGTAGAGTTTCCTACAATAATTACTAGAGGGAACTCTGCCGCTGCATCGGTCAAACACCATGGAACTGATGATTAGTATATATATATACATGGTATTGCCTCATCTTCGTGCTTGTGGCTTCAGATGTTCTTCCGGATTCATTTAATACGCCTTATGTGCCTTCGCTCGCCTAAATTTCACAGCATTCTATGCTTTGGTTTTAAATGTAGAAAGCTGTAAGATTCTGCGAACACGTATAATCGCTGCCGTTGTCCATGCATCTGTGGCGCAATGGTTTCAATATCTGGCTTCTGTGCTGGAGGTACTGTGTTCAAATCCTGCCATTGGAAAATTTAGATATTGTTCAGTCAACTTTCTAAAATGCAGTACTTTCTTGAAAATGAACAGTTTGCAAAGCAACGAAGCCGTTTAAGATTAGAAAGACGAAGTTCTGGCAAATCCATGAAGTATCCTGGCAGTACTGCCCTGCTTGCAGCTCCCCCAGACGCTAGCGCCACCGTTCCCTTTAGTAATTGTATGAAACTCCGTGAGTGGCATAACGAAACTAAGTGTTTAATGGGCGAACCTGTGCCCAGCGAAACAACACTCGTTAATATGATAGCGGTGAGCGCACTCATCGATCGTCGAAATCTGATTGGCGGGTCAGACGCGTCGCCTATTTATACTTGGCTCATCGAACGTTCCAGCGTAATCGCTGGTGCCCGCACAAGTTCTAGAATGTGCAACAATATTCGCATCATGCACGCAATCTGATTACAAAAGATTCGGCGACAACACACAACAGATAGAATCAGCAATACAGTAATTGAGAATGTTCTGATACATGCATGCAGGCGCATCTTGCGGCGAGCTATAACGTTGAAAATTTGTTAGCCGGTGAAAAGCGATAAGCGGAAAAAGACAAACAAGCACACGTGCCAGTATCAGGGTGATTTTAGTGACATATAAAATGCTTTTCGATGCAGGTTGTTTTTAGAGCTCAGCTCTTAGCATCCTTTCCTGGGACTGCGGCGTAACCGAGGGAACGAGCACAGCGAAGGATGAAAGAGCGTTTTTAAAAAAACACTTTGAGCGCAAAACAAACAGGGACAAAGAAAAGGAGCAACACAAAGACTTTTGCTCCTTTTCTTCATCTCTGTTTGCTTTGCGCTCAAAGTGTCTTTAAATATGAACCTGTTCCAACAAGGCCGACTCGCAGTTATGAAAGCGAACGCGGAGCGTAGGATGAAAGACGAGAGGAAGAAACTGGAGAGGGAGGGTATAGCGGAACCACGAGGCGGAGGAGGAGGGTATGGCGAAAGCGCGAGAAGAAAAGCGTAGTGCGGCGACAATGGCTACGAGATGGCGCCAGAACAGCGCGCGTCGTCTGGGAGGGTCTGTCGGCGACGGCTGCTGTGAATCGCGCCCACGCGTCACCCACGCGCTGGCTCTCGCGATATCCAGATAAGCGAGGCAGGCGCGCCGCACATCGGTCCGTTTGCAAAGTGCCGCACGAGACAGATTGTCCGCACCAGCCAATATATCGCGAAAACACGTACAGAGCTGCGCTCAAATTTCGCATTAGGGAGTATCTTAATCATCGGTTAAATTTTTTTTTGTGAAAAAAATTTTAAATGTCAATTTATTCCTATTTTTTACGCACATTTCTTAGAGCGCGTGGGTGTAGCACCTCAACTAATAAACCAGGGAAAAAATGACTAGGTATAGATACGAGCCCACGTAACCGTCAGTGATCATTCGCCGCAGTGGCTGCAACGCGTAAGTGCGAGCACTCCCCTCCCCATTTCTCGTTTGCATCGTAGCGGTAGGCAAAACGGACATAGATGAGAGAAAATTAAAAGGTGGGATTAGGTACACTGTCAGGCATTTAGTTGCCTTTTTGCCACTCCTTCCCACACAATGACCGTGTGAAAATAATTTGTATTACTAATGGATTGAAGTGAATAAACTTTCAAATATTGCTTGGACGTGCATTTATATGGGAAATGCGTCAAGATTTTTGGCGTTACAGACACGATTTTGCACGATTTTGCTACCAAATCGCTGCGGTACTCGCCAAAGAATGCGCAGCATTCTTTGCGATATATGTTGATCCTAAAAGCTGACGGCTAGCCAAGCTAGTTTCTCTGTAGAGCGACCGGGGCAGACACAGCACGGGACATTTATTCAAATGTTTTTTTTTTTTTTTTTACGGCCACACCTACAGATTCATACCACTTGGTTGTAGGGAACGCATTAACAGCAGCTATTAATCCAGACGCTGCACATCTTCTCCTAGTTGGTGCATTTCTTATTTGGATGAATCTTTAGAAATAATTAACGTTCGGGCAGCGACTCAGCCTAGCAGACCCTTTGTTCCACACGAATGTTGCACAGGAAAGGCACTGGCCACCGGGTGGCATTGTGGCCCAGGTGGACCTGATTCGCTCGGAGTATGTGTCATTAAGGACAGCCGAAAGCCGAAGAAAACGAACCTTCCAGAAGAACGCAATAAGAATAGCCATTTTGTTCTCCCAGGTTCCACGTTACAAAGCACGAAAGTTTTTTGCATAACACAAAGCTATGCGCAAGCTTCTATTTATGATGTCCAATGAATAAAATCTTCATAAAAGCGATGACTTAACAAACGAACACGACACTGCTACGTTTTAGGAAAGAAACATAACAAACATATTTCAAGAGCACCACTGGAAAACCAGAACCGAAAGCAAATCTTGAGTTTTGTGTTTCGGTCATCTGGTGGGAGACTATAAAACTAAGTCCTATGCGGCTTTGAAAAAAACTGCGCCGCTGAAAAACCAAAACCGAAGGCAAATCTTGGGTTTTGTGTTTCTGCCATCTTGTGAGAGACTACAAAACTAGGTCCTATGCGGCTTAAAAAAAGTGCGAAGCGGGAATCGAACCGCGGCCACCGTGACGCGGGTCGAAAGGTGCGCGCGATTCTACCACTCGGCCACGGCTTCCGAGGGTTCGCCAAGCGGTACGCTCATGTTTTTATAGATACCGCGTTAATTTTTACGACAGTGTTACATAAACGCCTTTGGGAACAGTGTTACGCCATGTGTGGAGAGTCGAGATAGGCATCAATCGAAAGCTGAATCTCCGGACTACCTACGCTGCACTGGGTATTACGATAGACACCGTAGTTTTATCACAGGCACCGTTCTTGCCTCGAAAATCGAGTACAAATTTTCGTCGTTTCCATAGGCTTCCACTGCTAAATCTTTAACCACTGTGGGAACAAAATTCTTACGTGCCATAGCGTGATCACTACATTTGGCGCGTGTGGATTGTCTTCCAGAACACGTCTGTCACCTGCCTTTTTCAATAATCGACCTGCAGCTTTTGTTATTCGCGAAAAACCCGCTCGTTCCATTAAAAACGCGTTAGCTTCGTACCGGGGCCGCTTGGGGTGCTAGTTGGTACTTGTCCAGAAAAGCTGGATATGAGTGTGACAATGCTAAATCGTACTGTATGTTATGCAGTAGATTGCAAGCTCTACAGTTGTGCGCTAATGGAACTTTCTGCGCTCCTTACATGGCGTTTGCTGTAGTCGAGTGGAAATGCAAGATTTTATGCAGTCTATAGATTGCACTTTCACAATAGAGATTAAACAAGTACAATTAAACTGCATACACAGTACCGCACTCACCGGTGTGGGGTCTTTTAGCAACAGTGAAGGCGCCAAGCCCACGGTACATTCACAGCCAATCAACGAAAGAACCCTCCCTCCGAGCCCTGGTAGCTTTCCACCACTTGTGCCACTGAAATTGAAGGCACAAAGCGTTTAAGAGGGAGGTACGCAGAAAATTTCCGAATGAGAAAGTTACTCGCGAATGTAACTTGGTCAATCGTTTACAGAAACGCATTTAACATGATTAAGTACTACTAAAAGCCACTGTGACACCACAGCCCCGCAGCTCTAAGTTGGTCAACATTTAATGAATTAACTTATAAGGCGACATTTCATTGCGAGCATAACGCAGACCGACAACAGCAGCGTATTTTTCCTTAAATAACTATAATACCAGTGCAACTTAAGTGGCAGCTTCCGACACAACGACTGCATCCCCCTTGATTTGTGCGACAAGCTCTGACCAATACCGCCGCCAATTTGTCGCATTCACCTTTGCGGGGCCACGTTAGTTTAGAAGCTCCGGTAGCTGGGCCCACAATTTTTCACGTTCATGGCCCGTGAAGTGCCCGGACGATTCGCTGCTCGGCCTGGCTAGGTCGGGATGCCTCTCCAAGAAGGCTCCAAGAAGGCTACTCCAAGAAGGCTTCTTTTTGGGGAGCAGAGGCATGGCGCCCCGACCTAGCCTTTTTTGCTGCAGATGGTGCGAGGTCGCTTTCCGCCATGCTTCTGGCTATGGCATATGCCTACTGGGGGGGGAGTGGCATCCTTCAAAGCTCGGGCAAACGCGATCACTTTTAAATTTTCGAGGGCCCACGTGCATGTAGAAGCACGAACACTCATTGGCTCTCAATGCCTTTTTTAAACTGCTGGACATTCAGTTCGTTACTACGAAAGTGACTTAATCCGTGCACTATTATTATGCTAAATATGAAACAGTAGAAATATACTTATCTGCAGTTTGTCGATGTCTCCTTCACTGTGTTGGTTGCGAGATCCATTGTCGGCGCCACCTCCTTGTCACATCGTAGCTATGCAGGCTGTCTTCCTTTTGCACACACTATGTAATATTCGTGACGCTCGCAGTCACGTAGAGTGGAGGAACTCAGCGCACTCACAGAAGCAGCACCGGACAAGTTGTTTCTTCAGCATTACGCCGTAAACAGTAGGTGCGCGTTGCGATCTGTAAAATCGCCGAAGCTATTGGCAGTCTTACGGGGTGCACGGAAAGATTGCTCACGGAGGCACAGAACTTTCCAAGAAGTAGTGGCCATCTTCGAGCCTGATCCCTACGTCGCGTACTGCAAGCTCGTTGTACGAGTTTGCTTACGCTGCGCCTCTTCGATGCTTAGCCGCCATGCTCGCCCGGTGAATGGATGTGATGACGCCACCACAGCGTTCCCTCGTGGTACAATGTGAAGCGCACTAAATTACAGATTAGTCTAATACGCATTCAGTGTACATCTTGTAAGCTTTAAAATGCTTCTAAACCGCGTTAAAGTAACTAGTAATATTGTACTAAATGTACTTGTTTTATAACTTGCTTGTACATGTAATGCACTCGGTGGAAAGACAAACAAGTGAAAGAAGGCACAACCATGCACCGACGGTATGATCACGTCAGCCCCAGTTTGTCGACCGCCCAGAAGGTAACGCCCAAGGAATGATAGCCACCCAGAGTGAGTCTAGATAAACGAATGAAACTGGAGGCTTGTCGAAAAATAAACTGTGTCTCGGTACCATTTGTGCTTTCATCTTGAGGTGTCGCCAGAACTCGTGAAGATCCCGAGTTTTGCCAAACTCGGCGCATCCTGCATAGCACCCCAAGTCAGTGATTGCGCCGTGTTGGTTCAGAAAGTCCATGCCGAGAATGACTTCTCGGTAACACTGTTGGAGGATAACGAAGCTAGATGCTGTCATGAATGGTAATTCTTGCCGATTCCATTTGGCGTTATTAGGTGTCCTTCAGCGGTCCGAATTTGAGGGCCTTCCCATGCAATCTTGACTTTCTTCAACTGGGCGGCGATGGTTCCACTCATGACGGAGTAGTCGGCTCCTGTGTCCACTAAGGCAGTGGCTGCGTGACCATTGAGAAGCACGTCGAGGTCGGTGGTTCTTTGCCTGGCGTTGCAGTTAGGTCTTGGCGTCGAATCACGGCTGCGTCGTGTTGACCTGTGACATGAACGTCGCGTCGTGAGGTCTTCTTTTGTCGGCGTATTTATCGCTTCTAGGCTTCGTCGGGATGGCGGCGCATTGTTGATATGTGGTCGAGATAGTCTTTTGGCGCCTTCGTCGTCGGTGGAGGCTCTTCGTTTGTTTGGCAAACAGCAACTGCACCTCCATCGGTTGCTGCTCTTTGTTTTCCGAATATGGGCTCGCAGACCGGCCCCGGACTGGGCCAGTGTACGGTCGGCGCTGCGGCAACAGGTAGCGGCCTCGTGACGGCAAACGCGATGGTCGTCGATGGCTCCACTGACTGGCGGGGATCGTAGTCGGCGATATCGCGAGGGCGTTCACCTTGCCGCGGCGCGGAGCGTTGATTGGAACGCTGCGCGACGGTCGGCCACGCTGGCAGTGGCGGCGGTGGACGACGGAATTGGCAGTGCTGTGGAGCCCTGGCGCGGGCGCTGAGGGGGACCATGGTGGCGGGCGACGGCGGCGTATATCATCGCTTCTGGCTGAGGTTGCAGCGATTGTGGCAGCACACGAGGAACTCCAAGTGATCGCTGTCGTTCCTCTTTGACCATGTCAGTGACCGAGGCCACCTGAGGCTGCGACGAAGGCAAGATCTTGCGCAGCTCTTCGCGAACGCTGATGGTCTCTTGGAGGTCGTCGGAGCGTACTGCTTGGATGGCGCACTGCGGCGTAAGCACTAGGCGGTTACATTGCCTAGCGCCCATGTGCAAAGTTTTCTCCATCGTCGTTCCCTCTGTCAAGAACTTGGCTATGGTCTTCGGAGGGTTGCAGAGCAGTCCAGCGAAAAGTTGTTGCTTGACGTCCCGCATCAGGAAGCGGACTTCTTCCTCTTCCGACATTTCCGGGTCAGCATGCCGGAAAAGACGGGTCATCCCTTCCGTGAAGATCGCGGTGTTCTGATTGGGCAGCTGCCCTCGGGTTTCTAGTAGAGCTTGGTCTCGCTCTTTGCGCGCGACGCTTGTGAATGTCTGGAAGAAGCCGCTGTGGAACAGGTCCCACGTTGTCAGGGTGGACTCACGGTTCTCAAACCACGTCCCAGCAGCGTCTTTCAAGAAGTAAACATGGCGCAGCTTGTCATTGTAGTTCCAGTTGTTGAACGCAGCGACTCTTTCATACGTTTCCAACTAGCTTTCCGGGTTTTCAAATAACGATCCGCGGAAGGTCTGTTCCCTGGGCTGCTGCAACACGATTGGTTTAGGTGGAACTGGAGCTGTCATCGTGGCGTTGTCGTGGCCTTGCACTTCCTGGTCTTCTCGGCAAGAAGTCCGTGCTCGGGGGGTAAGTTTCGAAGCCTGCGGATAGCTCGATGATCCGGGGCGACGTTGGTGGTGTCCTTGGGTTTCAAGCTTGGATCGCGGCTTTACGGGATCGTTCCGTACATGAACGCACGAGCACCTCCACCAGATGTCACGTTGTAGGGACCATTAAGAGCACAGCAGGAAAATTGTGAATGGCGAAACTTTTATTGGGTGAACTTGTTCCCACAAAAGCAAGTGACAATGAAACCACAACGAAAGCGGCCAATACAGCCAGCGATCGTCTGAAATCTGACCAGCGGGTCAAGCGCGTCGGCTTCTATACATGAGTTATGGAATGTTCCAGAGTAATCTCTGGTGTCTGCGTGTCCTCCAGAAAGTACTACACAATTCGCGTCGCGCATACAGTCAGATTACACAAGGTTCGGTGAGAAGACAGCGGATAGAACCATTGATAACATTCGAGAAACTTCCCATACATAGGGGCGCGTCCTGCGCTGAGCGAAACATTTGTTTTTCGGTGAAAAGCGGTCAGCCGAGACAGATAAATAAAGTACACGTGTAAGTATCAAGGACGCTTAGCGATTTTTACCCTCAAATTTCTGCGCTGTCGTTGTGCATAGTGCTAATTAAATGTGCAGACGAAATTTGCAGACAAACCGGAGGCAGCACAGAGGCCCAGGCCCCTTCCTCGTTCGCTTGCTTTGCGGCTTCAGACAGACAACGCCAATTTCACGAGCCGGCCAGTTACGCTTGCGTGGAAAAAGGAGATGAGCGCAGCGAACGTGACATTTTTGCAGAGGAGTTCCCAGGCGAGGAGGAAATACGTTGCCACGAATAGCCTAAGTTTCGGAAGACAAATTAACGAACAATAAATAATTTTTTATTACAACCTAGGGGACGCTTGTTTCCACGATGTATATTTAGATACATTTTAATGCGCCATCATTCTTTACAATTCTTCAAAATCACACCTAATGTAACGTAATTTAAGATAATTATAATCGAATTTCAACGCTCAATCCAGGAAATGTCGAGAATGGGCGGACCAGGAGCGCACGAAAGGCGCTGCCATAAAGGACGAAAACTTTCCTTGACGAAGAGCGCGATCAAGTTCGAAACGAAACGTAGCGGCGCCACTCACGGCATATGTACTGCGCTTAGACTTACGAATCCGGGGTGACTCGAAATTGCACGACATTCGTTTTTGGCGGAGGCCTCCCTGACGCTCCTCCCAATGGCCCGAGAGGCGTCCGTTCATTTTTCGCTTCTCGGACTGGCCGCGGACCGTGTTGGCCCGGGTAGCTGCCAAAGCTCACAACATGCGCGTTATAGAAAAAAAGACATTTGAAAGGTAGTAAAATAAACACAAATATATACAAAGTCTGTCGACTAAATAAATATCTCATTCAGTTTGTTGCAACAGGTATTTTTAATTGTAGATTTAAAACGTTTTTGTGGAAAGGAATATTGAGTTTCAAAGGGAAATTGATTTATTACCGTGGGAATTTGGTAGCGTAGTGTTTGCTTGCCATAATTGGTGCGTGTGATTGAACAAGCTTACGTTTCGTCCGAAAAGCATATCGGATGCTGGAATTATCTGGACAAGAAAAGAACAATTTATGATGATAGATGTGCTTAAGCAGACAGAAATTATATACTTCTTTTACTTTAAGGATGCCATGTTTCTGAAATAGCGGTGACGTAGGTAAATCTGAAGGTCTGCCATGAAACCCCTGAATAGCACGCAAAGCGCGTTTCTGAACTGAAATTAGTTTAAGGTAATTGCTGCACGTCGTTGTTCCCCAAACAAGGATACAGTATGATAACCTTGAGTACAGAAGTACGTAATACATAGATATCTTTAACCATGGGGGCAACAAATGAGATATACAAACAACCGACGGTTTTACTTAGATCAGACATTAATATGGTGGTGTGAAAATTCCAAGTAAGATTCTCATTGAACCAAACACCAAGAACTTTCTGGTTTGAAACTCGCTTTATTTCAGTATGCTCGTAGAAAATTTTCATAGTGATACTTTCTACTGTATTAATAGGATGAAAAATAATGCAGTTTGTCTTTGATAAATTAAGGCTTAGCCTATTGGTCAATAACCAGTTATGTAGCTTTCTTAAATATGCATTTGCCGTAGCCTCCATTTGGGACAAGGAGTGGGATGAAAAAAAATATATTTGTATCGTCAGCGTACATGACCAAATTAGGCGATTCGGATATGTTAGCGATATCTTATGTATATTAAAAACAATAACGGTCCTAATATTGATCCTTGAGGAACACCATGCTGAACTGCCAATTTCCCTGAGGGTACGCCATTAACTTGAACATACTGCAATCTGTTGTTTAAATATCTCTTTAGCAAGTCAGATGCAATACCACGTATGCCATAACTGTTAAGCTTGCAGGGTGTTGTGATGAACGCAATTGAATGCCTTTCGGAAATCTAGGAAAACACCAAGAGTGTACTGTTTCATTTCGATATTTTTTTCTTTTGCTGTTAACAGGGCCTGCTCTGTTGATTTGTTTTTCAGAAATCCATACTGCGAGGTAGCAATAACATTGAACTTATGGAAAAAGTTTTCGAGACGAGTATTAATCACACCTTCGAACACTTTTGATAAAACGGGTAGAACAGAAATGGGTCTATAATTAGATATGTTATTCTTTCCCCCACTTTTGTAAACTGGACATACACGTGCTATCTTCAGCTGGTCTGGGTACACTCCACTTTCTAACATACGATTTGCGATGTGACGTAAAACGTCACATATTAAAGAAGATACACGCTTCAAAGGTACTGCTTGTATACCATGCCCCGGTGAAGTGCAATTGTTTGCCTTATGTATTAATGAAGCTATTTCATGAGTAGTAGTTAGCATAATGGCAATATAATTTTGTAAGGGAGTGCTTAGATTAGAAAGTGCGTCTGGCATGGATGTGGTCCCCGACTTACATATAGAATCTGCTACATTAATGAAAAAATAATTGAAAGAGGTTCCGAGATCAGAGCCTGTAAGTTCACCATTGACTGTCATAATAGTAAGGGGCGGGTCTGGAATACATTTATTAGTTAAAAAGGTGATTTCACGCCAAACTTTTCTACTGTCAGAATGTACTTTGGCAAACCGAACAATATAGTAAATAGATTTAGCTATTTTAACATCCTGGCTAAGTTTATTTCTGTATTTTTTAAATTCAATGAGAGTTGGCATCACGGCTCTTGATAAACTTGTGATACAAATGGTTTTTCGTTTTAATTCTTTTGTATAGTTCCTGTGTCATCCAAGGCTTCTTAAACTTCTTGCAAGTTTTAGTTTCTTTTAGTGGAAAGGCATTGTTGTAGCACCAAAAAAACTGTTTAAGAAATGTATTATATGCTTTGTTTACGTCAGTTTTATCGTACACATTATCCCAATGTGAACTTTCGACTAATGTTTTGAACATACTCATCGGGTTAGCATTATTTACTCTGTATAACCGTGGGATCTTCACATCCATGTCGTGCATGACAGGCAGGAAAAAAAAAATGAAATTATGGGGTTTTACGTGCCCAAACCACTTTCTGATTATGGGCACGCCGTAATGGAGGACTTCGGAAATTTCGACCACCTGGGGTTCTTTAACGTGCACCTAAATCTAAGTACACGGGTGTTCTCGCATTTCGCCCCCATCGAAATGAGGCCGCCGTGGCCGGCATTCGATCCCGCGACCTCGTGCTCAGCAGCCCAACACCATAGCCACTGAGCAACCACGGCGGGTCACTATATTTTTAGTAGATACAGTAATGCATTCCACATTAGAATCTATTACGCTAAATTAATCTATTACAGAATGTTTGTACAATTTATTTATATACACAGCGAGACCACCACCCTTGCAGTGAAGCCTTTATAATCCATTATAAGTATAATTGTGAAAGTGGAGATGATCCTCATGGGATGTTAGCCATGTTTCTGTAAACACCAAAAAATCAAATTTATGCTTTATGGACGCAAAAAACATGTTCATATGGTCACCCTTGTGTTTGATACTACGAGAATTAAAATGAATAGCACTGAGCCCTTTCTCTAGAGAGCCGAGCTTCGTTCTGAAACCTTCAACCTTATAGCCAGCACAAGTTGGCTCGCAGTTCATGGCGGTGCGACAGTCCATCTTAGGGAACGGACCTTGCCTAGTCATTTTTTCCAGATCACCGTGATCAGTGATCCTCAGCTCGTCCATCAGTTCACTTTGACATGCGAACACTTTATCCCCCACAGTCGAGACATATTTCCATGACACTAATTTCTTACGAGCTATAGTGGCATCTAACAACTGGTTATTAAACTGAGATAGATGCTCATTCACATAGATAGCCCCTCCATCCGAGGAAAAAAGCACACTGTTAAGTCTCTGTTTCCTTGTCTTAGAAAGGAACGTATTCCTTTTTTCGCGTCGAACAAAACGAACTGTAATGTTCGTGTCATCCGAGTTCCGAGTGGGAATGCGGTGGCATGTATCGATGTCTAATTCACTGACTGTTTCGCCAACAACTTCACCAATTTGTTTTATGACGTCAACAGGCTCTGCATTCCCCTTGACACCCTTTACTTCCAAATTGTTGAGTCTCGTATACTGCTGTACTATAGCTCTTCAACTTGTCGCGTCAACCGCTTGTTGTCGCTCCTCAAACCATTACACTTTACAAGTTCGCTGACTTCCTTTCTCCGTGCTATAACCTCAGAGGTGATCTTCTTCGTCTCATCGCAAGTGTCGCTGCAGAATTTCATGCTGTCTTTCACAGAACGAAGTTCTAATCTCATTTCACGCTTAAAATCGTCGAAAGCTTTTGCGAAATCCTTAGACATATTAGAGAAGAAAAAAAGAATGACAAATTGAACAATAAAAAGTGAGAACTGCAAGAAGTGTGGCAGCAGTGCGCAGCGCGCAAAAAGAACAAGAAATTGCTCCCAGCGGGTGCTTACCTGCAAAAACAGATACTTTCAGTAGATGATCGCGTGGCCTGCGCACTGCTGCCAACTAAAAGGACAGATGAGGGTGCGTCCGCTTTTAAAGACCCAGCACGACAGCTGGACCACGCCGATTGGTTGATCGGTGCTTGTCACACTGATCAGCTGGCATGCGCTGAACCGAGGGTGCTCCTTGCGGCGATCTACGGCGCAGCTTCGTAACAGCGCAGTTGCAGTCCGAGATACACTTGGTTCCCTGGATCAGCTGCAGCCCGAGATATCGCTCCTTTCGTTGTCACTGCAAAAGCAGATACTTTTAGTAGATGATAGCGCGGCCTGCGTACTGCTGCCAACTCGACTCATTCAACTTACGGCAGCATTCGTGTATCTCAACAATCGAAAGAGCTCGCGGTGGTCGATGCTGTACACTATGCCGATCCTCCCTCATCCAGTGCGGCGACGTGCCAAATCCGGTGCTTCCCTGTATATGTTCACTCCAGATCAGGAACGTCGCTATACCTGACTTACTTTCTTCCATATTCCTCAGTCGTTCTTCATACTCAATTTTACTGCGAGCTTCCCTCACTTCAAAACTAGTCCAGCCCATATCACCCTGCACAACTTCATTTGTAGTCTTCCCGTGAGCGCCCAATGCGAGGTGACCCACTGACCTTTGGTTCACATTCAGTCCTGCCTGATTGTACCCCTGATTTAAAGCAAATAACCGCATTTCCAAAAGTAAGTCCTGGAACCATCACACCTTTTCACGTACCTCGGAGCACCTCATACCTATTGTATCCCCATAGCGCTCTGTGCTTCATTATGGCTGCCATTTCTCTTCCCCTTCACTGTTATTGTTTTTTTTTTGTGTTTTCATATATCTATTGCCTTTGTTTATCCATATACCAAGGTATTTATATTCTGTTACCCGAGGTATTTTCTGGCCCTGCATTGCCACTGTTTGTTCACTGTTTTCATTGAATACCATAACACCTGATTTTCTAACACTAAATTTCAAACCTAAATTGTTGCCTTCCTGTTTACAAATATTAGCGAGACGTTGCAAATCACATTGCTTGTTAACTAGCAACACAATGTCGTCCGCATAAAATAAACCTGGAAGCTGCTGCTCTACTACTGTACCCGCCTGTTTGTATGAGAGATTAAAGCCGATATTACTTCCTTCTAGCGCCCTCTTCATCCTCACCATGTACATCATAAACAGCAGTGGGGATAAAGGGCACCCCTCCTTCAGTCCCTTGTTGATATGAACTTTCTCCTCGCTCCTCATCCCTTCCCGTTCAACGCGAATGGTATTTTCTAGGTAAATATCTCAATCTGTAGACAATCGTCACCTAAGCCTTCCCCTTCCAGAATATCCCACAAGATGTATGCGGTCTACGTTGTCATAGGCTCCGGTAATGTCTAAAAAGGCCATATATAACGGTCTGCTTTCTACTTTTGATATTTCAATACATTGAGTAAGAACAAATAAATTATCATCTAAACGCCGACCTATTATGAAGCCATTCTGAAGTATTCCCAAAATGCCATTATTCTCAGCCCATACTTGAAGCTTTAACCTGATTGCCTGCATTGCTAGCGTGTATATTACCGATGTGTATGGTCAACGGTCTATACGAGTGAATTCTATCTTTCTCCCCCTTGCCTTTATAAATTAAATTCATTCTACTTTGTCGCCAACTGTCTGGTATTCGTCTATCTTTTAAAGTTTGTTCCACTGCTTTCACCAGAGCTGCCTTACTTTTTGGTTCATTAATCAGCCTAACGGGAACCTCGTCTAGCCCTGTGACTGTGCGCTTAGGAATTTTCTGTTCGGCTTTCTTCCGGTTGACATTTGTCAGCACCAGCTCCTTTTCCACCTGGGTCTCTTTCATGCTCTTTTTTTCTTCAAATACAACCTCGGCATTGCGTTGGAAAGATTCGGCTGTTATTTTTCGGATGTAATTTATTGCCGCTTCTCCTTCCAGTCTGTTTTCATCTTCGTCTATGATATGTTGTATTTTTGTTGACTTCCTGCCTAATAATTTTATGTTGTTCGAAAATATTCTAGGTGCGGCCTTCTTTTTCGCACGTATTTCTGACAACCAACGTTCACTTTCACCTTTTAATTTTGCTTGCACCAGTATTTGAACCATAGACTTTTTCTCTCGGTACATTTCCCATTCATTGGTTACTTCATCGTGCGGCAACTGCGCCTTCTTTGCCTGCCGGTGCTTTCGAGAAGCTTTCTGTCGTTCGGCGATCGCTTCTCGTATCTCCCTTTTCCACAAGCTTTTCGGTTTCTTTTTTCCTTTCCAAAGTACATGTTTCTCTTTCCGTAATTCTGTCGTTATTACACTTAGAAGCTCACTATATTCCCACTCTTTATGTTCCCATTTGCCAAGTTCTTCCTCGAGTCTAGTGACTACATTTGTTATTTGTTCTGCGTTCAAATTTGGACTGGTAATTTTGCAATCCTTGCTCTCTTTCCCAACTACATATCCCATTTTCAAAATGATGCGTTTATGGTCACTCCCTATGCTGCTATACCCTTCCTCATCAATGACAATTTCTCTCAACTTATCATTAATTCCTTCTGTCATCAGAGTAATCAATGGTCGATTGCCGGTTTCCCACTTCCCACGTGATCTGCCCTTCACATTTAGCTACTGTATTCACGATAACGAGGTTATTGTTTCTCACAAAGGTCTAGCATTGACTTCCCGTTGTTGTCGGTACAGCCATCTAAATCCTGTATGTGGGCATTCATGTCACCTAATAGGATAATTTCAGCACCATTCCCGAAACCCTTAATATCAGCGCTTATGCATTCCAATAACTCTCTCTTCATCCCTGTGCAATTATTTCCGGTTCACAAATACATAACTCCCAGCCAAGTTTTTTTCCTCTCATTGCACCTGATAACCAAAGATGCTCTTGACATTTTGAATTTACTCTTTTTCATTTGGCTCCCTGATGGATGGAGCATTCCGACTCCCCCTCGCTTTCTTTCCGACTTAATTCTGTTGCACCCTTCCCAAACATAATTCTTAATCACTGGCGGTTCCTCTGAGTCTCCAAGGTGCCTCCATTTTCTGCAGCCTAGTATTAACATCGCTGTGTTTGCCGGTGGACTCGAGGCCCTCTCCATTCTCATTCGTGCCCTCATCTGCCTTGGGGGACCCCCCGCGCACTGCCTGCTTTCCCGGCTTTCTTGTCATGTATTGCGCGGCTTTTTCTGATGCAAATACTATAATAATATAATAATGCAGAGTACGTGCCTTTTAGCAAAAACCGATACGCACAGGATCCAAATCCTCAAAATGTTGCAAAGCAACTCTCACCACATTTTCAAAACCAATCAATGCTGCGGAGACCCAAGATATGACACGCTATCGTACGCGCTCGACCATAGCCTAGGAGGCTATGGCTCGACCACGCGCCCACGCTCTCACTTTCCTACCAAAACACGCACAGTAAAACCACTAATAGCTATTAGTCTCAACCACCAGTAGTCTATTAGGAGTCAACTCAACTATTAGTAGACTCGACTATTACTAATAGCTATTAGTCTCTCTAATAACTCAACGTCCCACCCGGTTGCACGTGTTGGAGCACGTGGCGCGAGAGAGCGCTCTGGCCATCCTGCAAAACCAAATGTACACGAAACACACCCGCGCACACGAAATACGAGAGACAAAAAAAGAAAAAAAAAAGGAAAACCACCCATTTACTATTTAAAGGTGAAAAGAACGGCAAATCAAAAACAGAAACAAGCTAAAAGCATGCTCAAAAACTTATGATTTCGTCGCCGCCACCTAGCCCCGAAAAGCACGTCCATTCGCCACAAAATCTCAAGGACTTACAGAGTCGCCATCTGTCGGAAGCGCCTCACTTGCGTAGTAAGAGGGATAATGCGGCGCGCTCCTCATAGGTTTGGCTGTCGGCGCCCAATAAGAACACCACGAGGGAGCCCTCCCGAACATGTCTGTAAGTACTCTGGAAACGAGGGAAGTCTTTTGCTGTCAAAATAATAATCTTGAGCAAACAGAAAGCACCGAATGGCTTACAGATGCCATCTCTTTACCGAATACGTATACAGGGAACGCACACTGCGCGCGGTCGCCACGAAGGAGTCCCCCGAACCAGTTTCTTGCGTGAAAGCCAGCCAATCGCTGAGAAAATGTGTTGCTATAGTAGGCTGTCTGTATAACCAAATGCATGGGAATAACACAATGAATAGTCAATGGTGCGATCGCACGTATTCGCGGCGACCGACTGCTCGTCTGCATGCATGTCCACGCACAATGTTTCATATTCGCTGTGAGCGTGTTTTCGCACCGTGCCGTGAGCTTGAGGCCGCATCATATAAGCACTTGACAGTGCACGTGCAACCACTGTTGCGTGGACGTTATCAGAGCTGTTAAAAAATAATTTGCTTAGAGCTGGGGACGTCCACGCCTACGGCGACTTGTGATATGCCGTCGCGACGATTCAATCTTTTTATCTTCTTTTCTTCTAAATTATTGAACATTTCCATATAGTTACTTCTCAAGTTGCCTCTCACTATGTTTAGCGGCTTTCTCAGGGAGAAATTTCCCACTCTTTCTTTTTTTCGTAATCCAGTACATTCATTGTTTGGTGCTAACACAAACATGAACATATGCCATGCCTTTCTTTTTAATCTGCATCTATGGTTCCCTCTCCATTCCAGTGAACTTGCCAGTATCAAGCATCAACAAGTTAGAGCTTCATGACACTAGCTGCGCAGCGCACGCGGGCGAGCGTCTCAGTACGCGTACTCTGCTACTCACCGAACATCACAGCCCCGCACCGTAGCAGAAATCTTCCTCGCGGAAGTGCTTGCTGCCCTCTCGAGTTGTAGCCGATGGCTGCTTGCCGGCTTCAAATTTCGCCATCCAAGCTTTACGCAGCTTCTTGTCCTGCGGCTACGTGTGAAGGCTGACATCGCGCTCCGTTGCGTACGTCCGGCACTGCGGCACCGAGCAGTAGCCTACCATGTTGGACACCTTTAAAGGCATTCCAAGTGTTGTCAAGCACACACCCGAAGCGGAAAAATCTCGCAACTTAATCTGAACCGCAGCGAAGGTGAGACTTTAAACTTTCGTTTTCAGCTCGCTTCGGAGCTTCCGAAGCAGCAGACGCGGCCGCTGTGTCCACGTGTCACGTCACACCGACGGCGGCGCCAGCTTTTCCAGTGGTGGAGCTCGCCCCCAGTATAAGCACGGACGTTTCAGTGTTTCGTGTGCAGTGGGGTTGGTATTTGTCTATTGAGCAGCTCTGCGTAAAGTGTTTGCGTATCCGGACAGGCTACGCGCCGTGGCCGTGCGTCAACTGTGCTTCGGTGTCATGGTGAACTGTGCTGTGTTTGGCTGCAGCAATCGCACAAGAAAGAAGCCCGGCGATAGGGATCTTGCCCAGATTGGGTCCTTCTCGATACGTGGTTATCCATCTTCATCACTACAGCCTCAGTGTAAAAGAGCACAGCAGCTTCGTGCGAGCATGCCTCTGCAAGGCCTGCCTTGCAGCTGCAGTGTGCAGTGTCAGGATTGGGGGCTCCATCCCACCGTTCGTAACTAGTGGTCATGATTGGAGTCGGGCATGAATTGGAAGGTAGCTGGCCCATGCCATCGTCCAACTTATCCACGCTGAGGACGTTGTTGAAGGGAAGGACTGCTTCTCATCGAGAACGAGGAATATTGGTTTATTTACAGTATCTACATGCAGTTGATCGGTCTAGCATGACTGCGAGAGAAAAGTACATGAGTATAACATGACTGCTTGAGAAAGTGCATCAGTCTAACATGACTGCTTGAGAAAGTGCATCAGTCTAACATGACTGCTTGAGAAAGTGCACTGAGCAGCTGCACAACAGCGGTTTATAAACACACGGTCCTCCCCCGATACCCAGGTGACGGAAACGGCAGACCAGTCATCGTAAGCGAGTCGCCTCTCTGCGGGACGGCTTACACGCACGCACGCACGCACGCACACACACACGCGGGCACACACACACGCACGCACACACGCACACACGCACACACGCGCACGCACGCACGCACGCGCACTCACGCACACACACACACACACACACACACACTTCCTTGCGCGAGGTTCACAGTCCGGAGCCGACGTCAGACGGACTTCGTAGAACTCGGGGCTTGTGTCAGGAAAGGTGCCTTTTATTCCCCGAGCTGACCCCCGCAGCGTGGCCGGGTGCCCATTGTCGTGTGTCTTGGACGGCGCGTAGGAAGGAGCGTCGAACTACGTTCCCGCGAGCACTCCCCCGCTCGCGGCAGACCAGGGCGGCGGTGGCGGCTCAGTAACAATAGTTGGTCTGCCGAACACATTCAGTCACAACGGCGACGAGGCTAGAGCGTAACGGTGGCGTTCCAATAAAAGTTGCCGCCGCTGTCGCAACTGGCTGGCAAAACTTTCACCTCAGCTGGGCCGTTCTTAACAGCAGCCAGGACCTCACCGTCTTCTTTTACAAGAAGCCATGGTGTGAGTGGCTTTTCATTGGATGATTGTGAATGAAGAAACTGGGAGGGCAAAAAAGTTTTAGCAAGACCAGCGGAATTGATGCATCATGAAAATTACGAAGGCCGTGTAATCGCAGTGTTTCGTTCTCGGGTTTTTAGTGGCACAAGCATCGAGTGACACTCCTGTTTGTTGCGCAGCACTTCCGGCTTACCTCCTGAGACGACTGGGGAGGAAATTCAAAATAAACCAGAAAAAAAAAGAAAAGAAAAATAGTACAGTGCAAAATTCGTGGGTTTCGTTATAGATTTGAAGTTTAGTTACACGTTGAGTTACTGAAGTGTCTGGAATAATTAGAATTAATTATAAATCACTGATCACCGCACACCAAAGCACAGAATTGTAGACATTAGAGACCCGCCACATGGGAGTACGAATTTGACGAAATTCCTGGAAAACCGGAAGTATAAAGCGAAAGTAATGACGCCACTACTGACGTCACGCACAAGAAGGTGGCATGATATTTAACCGCCTAATTATTGGAAAACATTTGCCTCCGAGTTCGGTTCGTGCGTTGCGTTCGCCTGAACTGAACACCAACGCCAAGGCGCGAGTGCCACTAACAGACATTTAAATCAAAGATTGGGGTCACCTACCACTTTTTGTTATCAGTGAAGCAACGTTAACGCTAACTTTAACGGCGCGAGTGGACAACATGCAGTAAATTCCGTAATGAAGGCGATCATGCTACGCGAGCACTTTGACACACGGCTGCTGCACCCAGCCGCTCGTAAGATCATTGTGGCCTTCCATCGAGGCTTTCATTTGTTCGCGGGTCACGAAGCTCGTTGCATTCACACGGTAATCCTTGATGCCTGCGAGGTCGACGCGAGGCAGTAGTCCGACACCGCGCCGAAGCTGTCATCTTTTTGAGTTCGAGCGGGTCGACACAGTCGCACAAGCGCGCTTTCTTTTTGTAGCGTGCATCTTCTGGTTCACTCAACCCACACACGCATCGTTGACGTATGACGAACCCCTCGATGGCCAAGTCAGAAAGATAACTTGAAAAGAACGGTTCATGCATATTGGAAGCTGCTTGGCGACGCATGCCTGCTCGCGTAGGCAGCGCGACCGAAGTTATGGTGGACGCCGCTAGCGCTCCTAGCGGATGGCGTCGTGCGCATACCCCCATACATAGATACGGTGTGACGGTGGCGTAATTTTCTGTCAGCGAAGAGCCTGCGGACCGCCAGCGGATTTTGGAAATCGACAAAGCCGATTGATATGGCACCTTTTCCCCGTCAAGCATCTGCCGCGACTTGCCACGCCAGTATTTGTCTGTGACATGCCATCATTAAAACTTCGTGATGCACTTCGTCCCCGCGCGTTTTTGTCTGCGGTAATGACGGGTAACTTTTACTGCACTATGTGGCGCGCTCAGTTTCTATGTTGCATGGATGGGGTTGAAATTCGATTCTGAATATCTCCAAAATCAAAACAAGAAAAAAGAAAGGCGGGATGAATTAAGTGGCGATTTAATCAATTCTCAAATAAACGACGCTCCCCAAGGTTCTAATAAACAAGCTAATTAACAAACTTTTGGTAATTAGTCATTAGAAACTCACATTATTAGGGGCAAACTATGTACGCTTCGCCTTAGAACTCCACCGCGAAAGCTATACTTTTGCTACGCTCCTAGCTATTTTATTAAAATATTTGTACAGTCTTAACAAAAACTGCCTGCATTGCGTGTGCGATCTCATGCTTGACGTCAGTTATTTTATACTTCCCATTGCAGGGCGAAATGGGTGTAAGCACAGCACTCGGTTCGGCCGTGCTGAATGCCGCAGGCGTCATCAGTGTGAGCGCACTTTTTGCTGGAAAGGTAAGTTTTGGAACTGTGCACTTTACGAGTTGTTTATGCATATAAGTCACTCAAGCATGACGCGGCTAATAAACGCTCTACGCACAGGGAAGAAAAATACATGGTGCAAGCCTGAAAACAGCAACTTACTTTCTAGCGTTTTCTAAATATTGCCTTGCTTTAGGAAAACAGGCGAACTTTAGATGAAGCGTGGAGCCCGAGTGTAACCGTCGACCAAGCACACAGTATACTCAAGCGCCCGCGCGTGGATCGGAGGGTCTTCGTCTGCTTCTGCACTCTTAGACAAAGGTACACCCTTTGGGGTGTACATCTGCCACAAAACAATAATTGTCATCTGCCTTGCTTGCGTTTCCTTGAAAACGCCGCGCCCGCTACTTTCCTGTCGGGAATGCTATGTCATGTTGATAACGCACATGCCGTTCGTTACTGGGAAGTACCGGGCTCGAAGCGTTAAAGAAAGTAAATACGGACAAGACAGATGACGATTATTGTTGTGTGGCAAGATACGACCCAAATGGTGTAATTTTGTTTTGGAGTGTTCACTGGCGTCCGTAAAAGCAGGTGCCAGTACATGGCGCTTGCACTGGCGCGCGTCTTCGTCTCCTTTCTAATTCTGCGGCGCCTGTTGAAATGTGTGCCATTATTCTCTCCCATCGGAAGAGCATCGACTCGATGCTCACACACACGGTATGCAGCTTTTCTGGACATGAGGGTTTACTTCGCGTGAGTGCCACCACGTGGCCTACTGACCTTAAAACTTTTCAAACTTCCCGCGGTGACGTAGCGATGACGTCAGCAAAACAAAAATAAATTAAATACTATCCCTGCTCACTGAACTTTGCCGCAATGCTTGTTCCGCCGGTTATCAGCGTTCTTGATAAACCGTAGCCGCTCGTCGACTGGAAATGACCTATCATCCTAAGAGCGTTTAGTCGCGAAGAGCGGTGATTGATTCTGTGCTCCTGATGTGGTTCTTTCCTTTATTTCTTTCTCTTTTATGTTTCTTTTTGATGCTACGGAGTAAACAAGCTAGGGTAATTGTCGGAAGCACCCCGCGGCAGGCTTTCTTCAGTCGGCACATATTCTTAATGTCCGAACATCGCACAGCGTCTACGAGAGACGCCGTCGTGGACGATTTTGATTTTGACTGATCGATTTCGTTAAGGTGCCCCCAATTATTTCCCTAGCGACTTTGCTATCCGCACTCATGGGCTGACGCAGCAGCTGCAAATCGAGATGTGCAGAACTATTTAGATGGATACATGGATAATTTGGTTTTGCACCTAGAGGCAAAAGGCACGACACAAGAATTGTACAAACTGTGTCTGTGTGGTCGTCCGTTAACATGCTATTGCTGAAGGTGCTCACAATATTACGTCCCATTTACTGGCCACCGGGCCAGGTATACCTTTGGGCATGACATATACAGTACTTGCAGATAATTGTGAAAGTACTGTCCTGTCACGGCTATCCACGTGCGTGAAAGAAGACCGTTATTTAAGATTATTGCGCAGTAATATATGCGGGATTTCTCTGGGCTCCATATTGTCTACCATGTTTCCGTTCCGCCTATATAATATAGCCGCAATGTAGATTAGCAGGTATCGAACGCCAAAATGGCTAACCACATACTAAAAGACTTCGCGCACAACTCCTGACACTTACTTGTATTCAAGAGTTGTGCGACTCCCAAGGACATCCTTAAGAAATGGTAAATAATATATTATGGGGTTTTACGTGCCAAAACCATGATCTGATTATGAATTACGCGGTAGTGGGGATTCCGTTATAATTTGTACCACTTGGGGTTCCTTAACGTGCGCCTAACCCTAAGTACACGGGTGTTTTCGCATTTTGCTCCCATCGAAATACGGCCGCGGTGGCTAGGATTTGATCTCGCGACCTCGTGCTTAGCAGCTGAACACTATATCCACTAAGCAAGTACGGCGGGTAAGGAATCTTGGCAGTTCGAGGAAAGTGACAGTCGGCACGTGATTCAAAAACAAGAAAAGGGCTGACAGATGGAATAGCGCACTGTGGTATTATGCCGAGGCCGCCTTTGACGAAGATAGGTCCTCCTATCAAAACGTTGGCCAGGCTTTCTGAGGCACCTGATCCCTGTTTACAAACTTTGTACCACAGTCGGCACGTGATACAATTTGTTCTCATCCTCATTGCCCGAGAATCGGCACCAGCCGTCGAAGAATGACACCGTAGAGTGCACTGTATTTAATGTGATGGAGTCCGCGTCCAATATTTCAGACCCGAATCACCCTGTAACGACCGATGACCAGGCATCTCGCTTATATGTGCCGTCGCCTGACAGTTGCCGGGCGTTAAAATTAAAATTAAATTATGGGGTTTTACGTGCCAAAACCACTTTCTGATTATGAGGCACGCCGTAGTGGAGGACTCCGGAAATTTCGACCACCTGGGGTTCTTTAACGTGCACCTAAATCTAAGTACACGGGTGTTTTCGCATTTCGCCCCCATCTAAATGCGACCGCCGTGGCCGGGATTCGATCCCGCGACCTCGTGCTCAGCAGCCTAACACCATGGCCACTGAGCAACCTCGGCGGGTGTTTGTTGCCGGGCGTTGGCGTCGGCCACAGGACCTACTTGACCTCTCTATAACACTTGCCGGCATTCTCGCCTTATTTCGCACCATCGGGTTTCGGCTGAACTCCTTCAACAGCCAATTTATTTGTCCGGAATTTTGGCTACCAACTTTACGTTTTCTTTTTTTTTTTTTTAATCTTTAACACGTCTTTTTTAGTTAGGCTAGTATACTGTCCTGGGATTTCCAGCGGGTTCACCTTTCCCAAAATGCCTGCAGTTTTGTCGGCCTCTGTTCATATTTGGGGGATTTTTAATAGACGTTGAAACCATAGCACGGCCCCCTGACAATGCTGCTCAAAAAGTCATTTTATCTTTCTGAGGTCTTGTGCAAGCTTCTGCCTTCTTGCCATTCATCAACTTCCTGACATCCCATTTCGACGACTACAATCCCACAGACGTTGGCAATGATGTAATGGCCATGGGATCGAAGCCGCTTAAATCAATTTTACCGTCGACATGACAGCCGCTTTTGCTCACTGCGAATGAAAATATTGTCTTAATGAGCGCCAATCTTAGGCATATAAATTCACAGCCTAAAAAAATTATACGGATCCCACGCACTGTGGTAATCGCGAAACTTTTGTGTTGTTCGCTTTTATTGACGATAATTAGCGGTAATGCTGACTGCGAATGTATACTTTACTCAGCGTTTAGTGCAATGCGAGAGTAGCGAGTTGATGGCAAATGTTACCTTGCATGCACCACTGCTGTTTGCCAACGTAGTGCACAACATACAGCGAGACGTGTTTGCTTGAGGCGTTGTTGTGCGCCATTGCTTGTAACCTGTGGGAGGGTTGAGCATTGTCATTGCTTCACACAGCACATCGCATCGCGGCAGAAGTGCTGGCCGAACTATGAGGCTCTGCGTGCTAAAACCATAATGGAATCATGAGGCACGCCATAGTGGCGGACTCCCGATTAATTTTCACACACTGGCGTTCTTTAACACGCACGTAAATCTAAGCGCACGACCTGTTTTGTATTTCGCTCCCGTCGAAATCCAGCTCCTGCGGTAGGAATCGAAACCACGACGTCGAGCGATGCCATAGCCGCACAGATACCGCGGCGGGCACAGAAGCGTTGATTTGACGTGCGACCGCTTCCTTAGTGTTGCATAGACCTTGCGGTGATTAAATGTACCTTTGTGTCTGCACGCCCTGTGTCAATAGTCCACTTGACGAATTTGCGTGGTGTTTATTTTTGAGAAGTAGCAGAAACGTACAGTACCTTACCTTCCGTTTGTCCCCCAACTGTTGTCATGTCTATAGTAGTAGCGTTTTCTTACCTTCGTTTCCATAACAGAACCTTTTCACTGTCACGACTTTCCCTCCTGTATGGGAACTGCGAGCGAAGAGTGGCAAGGCTGTTACTCACTCGTTTCGCGATTGCGCCGGTTTTACGCATTCTCTGCCTCGTCTCCTTGTTCCCTCACTACCATTCTATTTACCTCTCCTCAGGACTTGCACGTTAGAAGAGCGGTAAGCGCTGCAGTTTCTGCAATGCTTTTGCGGGGGGTCACACATAATTACAGCTGTAAAGAGGCTAATGTAACGACGCCCAGAGAGCTCCAGAGAGCACTGTGCAAGTGTGACGCGATGAAAAGCTCCAAACGAGTTTCTCGCGTCGCTATTCCTCTCTGCCCCGTTCCTTCCATGTATATGCACCCCCCCCCCCCCCCCCCAACAAGACAGTAGCAGCAGCAGCGGAAAAAGTCGAAGGAAGAGGCAAAGAAAGCTTCGCTTTAAAAAAAATTATTTCTTTGTTGGCGTAATGTCGCGTGTCGTCGTGGCGTTATTGCGTCTTTTGCGGGGTTTCATCACTGCGAGAGCCAAGTGTCCGATTTGCCCACTAGACTTTTCGCCTTCAGGAGTAGCTTTTACCCCGTTGCGAAGACGCGAATGGTCTGTCCAGTTTACTACAGAACTACAGGACTTTTTTTTCAGTATGTTCATTATTTGCGTAATCCACAGGTATACTGTGGCGGCATTTCCTTTTTACTGCACTGTATTAATAAGTGAACTTGTTTTTGAAATATATTCTCTTATAATGTTGTTATAATGTTCGATTTATCGGCCTTTCTACTTCTCGTTTTCGTCGCTGACGCAGGCAGAATGGACGCAGAAACGAAAAAAAAAAAGTTAAGATTGCTTGAGCGGCTATGTAACACATGACTAACTTTGGCAGGCTACTCTCATCGGAGCGCATGTGGGCTTGCGGCTGCATGCAGATCATCGCCTTAGCTTTATGTTAATTTGCTTTCACTTAATCTTTCCTGTTAAAACTGAAACGCTGGACAAAAATGAGACATACCGTTGCATTTTTGCTTGTTTTTAGGTTTAAATCAAAAACGCTCATTCCTAACTTTAAAGCAGCAGCAGCTTCATCATCTGAGACTTGAACACTCATTTACAGAAATTGTTTTTTTTTTTTAAGAATTGGCATAAAGATGCTATATTTCGAGGTGATGTCGCTGCCTCTACGGGCCGGCACCACGTATCGACGAAAGGGCATCACTCTGCCGATGTACGCGGCAGGTTACTGCATCATGAAAACAGAAAATATGACTGTTTTTCAGATCTTGCAACTTATTAAATACAAGGCACCCGCCACCATGACACATTTTCTTTTCTACAACAGCGACGCACAATGGCGGACTTACATTTATTTATCATATACTTCTTAAATACTTCTTAAGTACTTCTTCAAAACCTCTTAAAGGGGTTTAATTTTAGTTTTCATCGCGGAAACGCAAGTGCAGGGAGCGCTGCAGGAGCCGCGCTCTTTTTTCCTCTGGCAATATGGCTGCCGGCGGCTACCGCGCTCCCGTAGGCGACGGCTGGGACTTGCACTCCAGAATGTTAAATATATAACCTCCTTGTATAGAAACGACAGCATGGTTGCTAATAGATTGTTGGCTTGCATATGTTTGGCACGAGGCCCAAGACGGCACCCTGTCTTCTAACGCGCTCTATGTTTGCGTTCGCGTCTTTAGAAAGTAATAGCTCAGCGAGCCAGCGGCCACAGCGGGCCAGGGTAGACGCCACTGGGCATGTAGCGCGCATGCGCACTGGCGTCTACGCTAGCCCACTGGGCACGCAGGCCTGCTGGCTCGCTGAGCTGTAACTCCGTTCTCTTGAAGGGACACGCACCGCAACGTGCGGCAGTGGTGCTTGCGTTGAGCGTATGTAAGGCGAGAAACGCTGTTCTAAACTGTCTGTTCTCTAATTTGTGCAGTAAACCGATGTTTATAGTATTCCCGCAAACGGAAAGGTCACGATTATGGCAACTGTAGCCACAAGAGTGACGGTATGGTCGCAAGTTGTCGCGACAGCGCAGCTGTAATTCACAGAGCCTGTCACAAGGGATACGCGGCGAGGTATGGCCGATGAATACGTGATTGCCAAGATTGCTATTCTGTAAACGTTAATTACCAAAAACGGCGGGTGCTTATACTACCGTAAAGGACGGATGCTGGGTGGTGACTCCAATCATTTCCTCCCTACATCACACATCTACACTGAAATTAAACTGTTGCCTGCCACCTGGACTCTATTCTTTTTCTCTTCTTGTTCCTCGCTCCTTTCCCAATGTGCGGAGACGTGCTTCCACCGAGGTTCGGTTCTCCTTCTTAAGTGAATTCATTCACTCATTCATTTACCCCAAATTGCTGCAGAAGATAACGTCTCTTCATCTCCATAATCATCCTCTCTCTCATCTGGAATCTGCCATAGCAAAACAATGCTGCTATGTTGCATATGGCTGGGCGTCGCATATACAGTTTTCTAGGAATGTCCAGCAGCGCGCATGCAATTTTCGGTGGGTGACGAGACAGTATAGAGCACCTTTTCTGCCACTTCCACACTCAGCACTCTGCTCCGTGAGCAACTATTACTCGGTTCGAAGGCAGACCACTAACGGAGAAAAATATCCTGGGAACTTGGTCTAAGCATTATTCGATTCACAAGGCCACAAAAGACCAACTGTGCTTCTTGAAAGTGCCTGCACTGTGTGTACTGCAGTGTTCAATCTCGCTACCTCTTCATTCTTTTTATCTCTCTGTTTATATTTGAATACGTAGCATTAGGATGGTGAAAGTGGAAAAAAGTGTAAGCGTGTGCAGTTTGGGAAGCTGGTCACGTGGGAGAGGTAGAGAGGAGATGGGACCGCTTAGAAAAGTAGACACACACACACACACACACACACAGACATATATATATATATACATATATAAACGAGAAGAGAGGGGGTTGACCGAGGGGCCCGATTTTTATTAGTCATATCATAGGAAGCCAACAAACACTGACACCAAGGACAACATAGGGGAAATTACTTGTGCTTAATAAATGAAATGAAGAAACGATAAATTAATGGAAATCAAAGTGGATGAAAAAACAACTTGCCGCAGGTGGGAACCGAATGCGAAGTTTGTGGGTTCGGTTCCCACCTGCGGCAAGTTTTTTCATCCACTTTGATTTCCATTAATTTATCGTTTCTTCATTTCATTTCTTAAGCACATGTAATTTGCCCTATGTTGTCCTTGGTGTCAGTGTTTGTTGGCTTCTTATGATATGACTATATATATATATGCATGGTGGTATGCTCCAGACCCCACCGTCGGTTACACTTCGCACCTCGGAAGAGACAGGACGTTTGTCGAGTGAGGTACTGAACAACACTGCAATTTAGTAAACGTGGCATAAATCATGGATCCGGGACCTCACGGAGGTGCGACGTTATTCTTACCGCATTTCTCTCGCATTTACCGCTAAATTACTATTAATTTTTTTCCCTCCCCATGTGTACGGTAGCCAATCGGACACGTCCATGGTTAAACTCTTTGCCTTTCGAACTTCCGTTATCTGCCCTTTCCTTTAGTATGTTGCACATTTTTTTGTCGGTGGCCTGCCTGATCTCTCACAGGACGAAGTACAATATGAAAGAAACCTAGCTGCGTTAGTCGGAGGGCAGGTTTTTTCCTATTCCTGATGCGTCGATTTAAAAGATACATTTCCCATCCAAGCCTAAGTGACAGGGATACAGGCGAGGTGAGTTACCGTAGCTCGTGGGTTTGGACTAACGACGCTACTCACGCAGAACTTTCGTCTTTTGCGTGGTTGTGAACCGGAGTGAAAGGCAGGAGGGTAATTCACGCCTTCCCGAAATGAAAAATTCGGAATGACCCTTTGTTCGAAGGTTTGACATACGTCAAGGACCCACAATACGAAACACCTTCAAGTCGGCATCAGCTTGCAAAGGGGCAACAGCCAAAATACATGCAGCGAAACTGTCATCCTAATACTTCACTACTTTTCTTTCTAACGTAGATGTCCGCACTGATCCATATTTACAAAGTACTGAAAATGTTTCCAATGCTTTCCCCAAGGCAGCTGTTTTTATTCCTGATGATGGCACGAAGCCGAGCCTGATGCCACCAACGCTCAGAAATAACGCTCAGAAATCTAAATGGGGGCGCGGACAATGTTCTCGCACACCTTATGACTTTACTTATGTCAGCAATAACTGTTACAAAATCACGGTATTTACTTTTTTTAGGTCTTAACATTAGGCAGCCAAATATATGCCGCAAACACTCAACCTAATACATTAGTACTTTTCATTCTAACGCACATGTCCGCGCTGCTCCATCTGTTGCAAACTACTTAAGAATACATCCAATGCTTTCGCTCAGGCAGCACTTTTAGCGCGAAAGCGTTAACGGCCCCGTGTCTCAGAAAATCCCGTGTCGGCGGCGTTGTCAGTGAGCTAAAATTTTCGTACATATTTAGGCATATGTATATGCCATGCATTGCTAGGTGACATGCGGTATATGCGGGTTATGTTGCCACAACATTCCATCCCTAAAGCTGCTCATACCTTGGCTTACAGTCTTGACAAAGTTATTCCACGGAATTTTGAGACTGACAGCCCACAAACAAACGCCATGAAACAAAATACCGACAGCGCATACCTTTTATGTTAAATCTTCTCAAACTGAAATATTAAAAGTGCGAAACAACGTCAGAAACCTGAAAATGATGTAATTTCCTTGGCGCGGCTGTGCACTACCTCCGCGATCGGTCCGCGCAAGAGGCCGCGTTTCTACCAGAGCGCCCGCCTTCGAGCATAGCGTTCGCCGCCAGCGTTTCCCGGTAAACATTACAGTTACATAAGCTGCAGTTGCCGGGAAGCGTTCGCAGCAGTCAGGGATCTTAGAATGCTATCGCGTTCCACTCTTTAAGAGGAAGCTTTAGCTCGGATGCTTCTATCTATATACATGTAAAAGGAGAACTCGTTTTTCTCCGCAACCACTGCACCAAATTTGACGAGGTTTGTTGCATTTAAAAGAAAAACTTCAAATCTAGTGACTGTTGGTTTCGAATTCTTAATTTACGTCGTCAATTGTTTATTAAAAACTTGGAAAAATCTAATATTTTCAGAAAACGACACTATCAAGTTTACAATTCTACAACTCAGCAAGAAAGAGCGATACCACAATTCTGTGAATTCCATCTAATAGTACATCTAAAGCGGGCAAAATTGATATGTTACACATGAATCTCAAAAAATTAGTAATATGGAGATATTTTGCAGAACCCTTGTGAACAACGTAACACATCCACGTAATATATAAAATGACATCAAATTTGTCCGTTTTCAGTGATATAATGGATGCGTTTTACAAAACCGCGATATCTGTTCTTGAGGCAGAGCTATTAATTTGTAAACTCCGTGCTTCTATTTTTTTTTCAAACCTTCAAATTTCTGAAAATCTTTTTAACAAAGTTCAGGCCCTAAATCGAAATTCAGCTTCTAACAGTCACTAGAACTGAACTTTCTCTCTCAAATGCAATAAATTTCATTAACATCGGTCGAGGGGTTATCTCAGAAAAAAAGTTTTTGCGTTTTACATGTATTTGAATAGGCCGCGTCGGAGTTGGGCCCGAGCTACAGCTTCCTCTTAATGGCAAAGCTTAAGCAAGAGCCGCAGGAGCCCTGGACTAAGGGCGCCTCCCGCACAAACGGAAAGACACCTGCATGTCGAGAAGAAGGGTAAAAAGAAGGACACCGACCACTGAATGAATACAAAACGAAAAAAACGTCTTTTCTTGTATTCATTCAGTGGTCGGTGTCCTTCTTTTTACCCTTCTTCATGATGCCTCCCGACCAGACGGGCTTCCGTCAAAACCTCGACTTCACACCTGCATGTCGTTTCCTTTCTTTAATAAATGTTTTTCCTCCTCCTCCTCTTAAGCGTCTCCCCACTTTTTATTCCGAATGACGCAAGGAAATCGAGACTGATGCCAGCAACGCTCAGAAATATAATCGGGAGCGCACACAATGTTCTCACACACCTCCTGTGATGTACCGTAGCGCTGAGGTGCTTCTTGTATAATATAGAAAAATCTATCGTAAATGCAGAAGTGCACGGCTGGGCACGTGCGTTTAAGCTCATGAACCTGATTTGCGCCAAGAAATCCTGTCCATGCTTCATAGAAAGCCTGCTGCACTATCAATATGCCGGCTGTTTTTAACTGCACCAAATAAAAATACTAACCAATATAAGTCTTGGTGAGATCATTTTATCATTCGAGTGTTTATATTGGTTACCTCTAGATATGGAGTAAGTTGAGACGTTGTATGCGCAATTAACGAATCTACGTTACTTATATTTACAAGTATTGATCTTAAATGGCTAAAGAAAATGAGTAGTTTGGAGCCCATCCTCGAGATTATCTAGCCGAGCGAAGACATTTCGATTAAACATGCTTCTGTAAGAGCTATGCAAACCAATATTTTCCGATGAAACTGTCTCGGAAAGCGTAACTGACGCAGAAAAAGAACGTCTGTAGAGTCAACCTGACCGCACGTAGCCTTTTGTGAAGTCATTACTTTGGCTCCGTGAGCGTGTTCCTGGTGGCCAGGCCGCTTTCGATTTTTATTACCGCGGTTTATTCGAACGCAAGCAGTTCAGTTTTAATATCAATATACCAGCGAACGTGTGCCGGCGTAAGCTAGCTTGGTCGTAGAAGCGACGCATGACGCAATGATGGTACAGGTTTAGCGCGTCGCTGGCTTGAAGACAACGAGCTGCTGCCGTGGAAAGGAAGCTAACGAAAGTGAACAGCTTGGTAGCAGCTCACGGAGCCGTGCCGATAGTGACGGTGCCATCGTGACGAAATCTGGGCGGCGATATTGACGGCTCAGGCGGTTTTCTTTTCGTTGATTTCGCTTTCAGAAAGAGATAGTGCTATAAATGCAGATTCACTCGTTCATGTCTCGTAGATTTAAATACGGGTTTAAATAAACTGTGTATCCCATTCATCCTGGAGAGTATGCTCACACACACACACACGACACATGTTCGCCCGCATTCACATTTATACGCGTCCACACGTGCACACACGCACAAAAATGTACGCACGCAGGCACACAGAACTGCACGCGCACACAAACGCGCGTATGCTCGCACACGCATACACGCACTCGTGTGCACGCATATTCAAATGCGAAGACACAAACACGCGCACACACGCAAATGCTAGTACACACGCAGGCACGCTCAAGGCGTGTACACGCATATACACCTCCTCGCCTTCTCTACTGCCTCGCAAAAACATGCGCGTGCAAACAGACTTCCGGTTTCGGTTTTGGGCGCGCGCATTTTCAACGCTCGCTGGTACGCGTTACGCCTGCTGCGCTGATCAGTTCAAAAGCGAAAGCTTTACTGGCCGCGAACTTGCGATTTCGCCGTGGCGGTGCTCTGAGGAGGCACATGACGTCACAATGCGCGCCTCGCCACGGTCATTTCTCTCTCCCTCGCTTCCTAGTCACTACTGCACATGCGCCACTAGTAGCACCGAGCAGAGTGTTCCGCCGCAGCGCCGCGCCTTTCCGCGGCCGCCGTTTGGCATGACGTCACACGCGTTCCTCATCGTTGCGCTCGCATCCGCTGGCTTCGCCAGCTGCGTCGCATGCCTCATAACATGTCGGAGGATTGAAAAGGAGAGCTCGCGTGCGCCGCAACCACAGTTGAGGCGGCAGTATGGACGGCGACAATTCTGATAAGCAGGAGGAGGCCTGGAATCTACATCGGAACGAGATGACGAGGAAACAAATCACCCAGGAAACAGACGAACAGCGCGCCGAACGACTGGCTAAACGCCGCAACATAGCTAAACCGAACTGGGACTTAACCAACGCTAACCATGCCTTAGCTATGCCTTAGCTTTCGCTACGTATATCCTGGCATACCCGAGCTAAGCCACTGCCATTTTTTTTTTGCTTCTACAGCTAAATCGCTCACGGTTCTCGTGCGAAATCGGTTTATTATTGAAATTGATTGTGGACGATCTTTACAAGCCTCCATCGAATATGTGCCACGTGCAATTTCATAAAGACGCAAGACGCCTTCTGAAATGAGGAAAAGTTTATTTTATTCTATATAAATGTTGTTGTGGGCTTTGTGCATTGAACGTTGTGGCACCAGGTAAGCAGCAGTAGTTCCCGTAGGAAGCTCCACCGGACGACGTCAGCTGAAACAATGACAAGCAAGCGTTTTTTTTTTTTGGTATTAGCATTTACGAATACTGCATGTAGAGGCGAAATGTGCAAAAGTGATGAATGGGCGGCATTACAAACAAAAGCACTTCGCTTTTACATACACGGTGTAGAAAATACCCGACTCATCCCATACAATGCCGTACATACCACGAAAACATCCTATTTACAAGCATTCCCCTCTTCCCGGGCCTTATTTCCTGCACTTTAAGAGCACGAATACACGGCTATATACTGCGCGTTTCCAGAACTTTGCTACAACCGACGCGATAGTACGCTACGAATGCACACAGGTGGCCACAACACAGGCTCTCAGCGAGACCATGCTGTGCGCGCGCAGAATTCCTGCTACTCGCACTCAAGGCAAATGCGTGCGTGCAAAGCCTGTCTTCAGTTGTTCAGAAGACCGAATTTTCGACTTACAAGTTCGTGGCGTTTAAGCTCCTTGGCATTATCTTTTGTGCGTTCTGCCGGCGCAGCAACACGCTCCCGTGTTATCACTCTTGGCAAATGCTCGTCGCGTTTTCGACAAGCGTGAGTACCAAAAGAAGGCTTAAATTGTTGCGGGCCATAAAAAATTGTCACAAACTTGTCGCAGTAAGATTCAGTACCCGCCAAACTGTCACCATGGCCGAGCTGCTTTTTGCTGCTTCCCGACAGGCGCGGCGAGCGTGCCTCACAAGTAACAAAAAAAGTACCGCAAATAATTTTCAACACTGTTGGGCGTCAGAGAAAGCTCCACAAACTTGTCTTGTCAGTGCATTAAAGCGCGAAACTTAACTGCGTACTAAGGCCGAGCTGCTTTTCGCTAACCGCGTCACAACGCCAGGCGCGGCCACTGCGCTTGAAAAGTACTCCAAAAAGTAACGAAATTAGTCACAATAATGTTGGGAGTTAGAGAAAGCGCCAGAACTTGTCCCAGTGAGATTCAGTGCTCTCGAAACAGCGTCACAGCGCCCTGTGCGACCAGCGTGCCCAAAAACTACCGAAATATGTTAAAATAATGTTGGGGCTCATAGAAAGCGTCACAAACATCTCCCAGTGCGACTCGTTAATTCAGCTTAACTGTGCCACGACTGCCGAGCTGTTTTTCGCTAACTGCGTCACAAGTCTCGGTTCCGTGCCGTAAGCCTAATTGCTGTAAATGCGTCGCAGACTGTCGAACAATATTTCTCACCTTGCCGTAGTCCAATAGTGCAGGGGTGCCGTGTCGAAGTGCAGAAAGAACACAAGAATTCGCCGGGAGCCCAACAAACTAGGCTAAATTTAAAAATAGAAAAACAGGCAGACGGGTCGCCGAACAGACCAACGTTCATATGCGTAGCCGGTCTCGTTCGCTTCGGCGGCGTGTCTGACGAATGACGCATGCATCTGGCTCGTCATTCGCCTGTCGCTAGGCAACGGAAGAAAAGTAAGCCGCAAAGTATAATGTAATTTATACGCAGATATTTTTAGTTTTGCTGGGAAACAATAAAAAAATGAAACCGTGCCTGTTAACTTCATTTCACATCCTCTTTTTTTTTTTCGATGCTCGGAACAGCAAACGGTCGGCGTTAATACTACCGTAACGTATCTCCTGTTACCAGTTTTCGCCGAGTGTCTCCTCTTGTAGGATTTCTTTCTCTATGCTCCAGCTGTAATAGATTGCTTTACGGTTTAAATACGGCGCTTCTTCAAGTCAATGTGCCCTTTGCCCATAGGGTACAAAACCATCTGCTCCTGTCGTGTGACATAACCGCCCATTTCCGACCAAAACACTGCCTTAACGCACCACCAACGTTCCGACTAAGTGCCATAAATGTATATGTTGTTACAAGGGACTACCTTCACGGCGCAGTCATTTGAAACTTGCTGATACTCTGCCGATGAATATTGGAATAAATTTTCTAAAATTTCGCCCATTCAGTTACGCATGTGCATTGACGCGAAGTTCCACATAATGGTGACGTTGCAATGTCCAGAATTCTTAACTATGCCCATGCTACAAGGCACGAAAGTTTTTTTTTCTTTTTAAACTTAACACAAAGACATTCGCATGCTTGTTATGTTGTCCAAGGAATAAAACCCGCTAATAAAAGCGATGACTTAACAAATGAGCAACCCATTGCTACATTGTAGGAAGTAAAAATGGAAAATATAATATTTGAAGAGCACTCCTGAAGAAACCAAAACCAAATCTTGAGTTTTGTGTTCCGGCCATCTGGCGGGAGACTGTCGAACTCAGGCCTAGCTATATACGTGGCGTTAAAAAGGCATCACGCACCGCGGTATCGAACCACTGCCAGCATGACGTGGAACGATAGGTGCAAGCGATTAAAGTACTCGGCCACGGCTTCCAACGGTGCCGCAGTGATACGCTCAGGTTTTTATAGATACCACGTGAGCTTGCACGACTGTGTTTCAAAAATCGCTTTTGGTAACAGTGTTACGCCATGTGTAGAGAGTCGGGATAGGCATCAATCGAAAGCTGAGTCTTCGGACTACATTCACTGTATTTAGCGGCTATTACGATAGCAGGCGCAGTTTGATTTCAGGTACCGTTCTTGTCTCAAAAATCGAGTACAACTTTTCGTCGTTTCTATAGGATTCCATTGCTGAATCTTTACCCACTCTGGAAACAAAATTCTAGCTTGCCACAATGTGATCATTGCATTTCACTCGTGTGGATTGTTTTCTAGAACATGTCTGTCACCTGCCTTTTTCAATAATCCACCTGCAGCTTTAAGATTTCGTGAAAAACCCGCTCGTTCTATTGAAAACGCGCTAGCTTCGTGCCGCGGCCGCTTGGAGCGCTAGTTCGTACGTGTCCAGAAAAGCTGGACATGAATTGTCGCATGCCGTTCGTGTCCAGGTGGTGGTGCTGCACCGCTGGCCAATGTATCGTGACAGCGTGTTCTTCTTCGCAAGCGTCGTTGTCCTCTTGGTTGCTCTGCAGGACGAAGCCATCAGCCGGTAAGTGCAGCGTCAAGTGGTCGTAACCATTGTATGCGGCTGCCCCATAGGAAGCTTGCTCAGGTCCTCACCGTCGCTTGAGCGCAGGGTCGGAGACACAAGCTTCCACCGTAGTCCGATCCGGGACTTTCGTGTGGGCGCATTTTCTTTCCGAGGGTTCTAACATCTAGAATGCTTATAAGGCGTCCTTTTTTCCTCGTTTGAGATTTCACACGTGGATGCCGTATGTCTGCCCGCGCAGCGGAATCTTGTAGTAGAAACAGCGCGAAAAACAAGGACACGCTCCTGTTGTGTGCCTCGTTTCTCGCGCCCTTTCCACTACAAGATGGTATACCAACTATGCCAGGTTTCGAGCCTTTAAAAAAACAAGTTCATTAAAAATTTATTTTTTCAAAGCATGATTACAAGAAGGATATGCAGAAGAGGGTCCCAAGGTCACAAGACCGTACTGGGACTCTCGGTACATGATGATTGGATACAAATTACGAAATTAGCAGAGAAATATAGAAATAACCAAGCCAACAGAAGAAAAGCAACCCCTCTCCCCTTCCTTCCTCGGCGCGTGCTCTGCCCCCTGCCCCCCTGTTAAAACGTATGTAAACCTATGGTGGTGCATATAAGCGTACGTCTAAAACCTATGTAACTGAGAACTTACAAGGAAAACTGCGTGAAATTGTTGAGACAGAAAAAAAAGACCCATAAACGGTCTAATATGATTGCGTTTTGTGCCGTATTTTTGTTAGGTTGGTTGCGTCATCTCCATCGTTTTTTTTTTTTATTGACGTGATATAAGGAGATGTTGACGCACAATTGAAGGTGCTGGCTACTCCTTATCTTTTGAATGGTTCCATCATACAACATACAGGGTTCAAGATTACATATAAAATAATCTTTTCACACAAGCACCAGTACTTATCACGCAACGTTTTCACAGAAAGGCTATGACGTAAGAAACACATGGTACGTACAATATACAAATGATATTGTCGCCTAATAACACAGTCTCTAGTCAGCGGGTGGTACATTCATCGTGTAAATGCATTATCACGTATAGTCACAACAGAACAGTGAACATAATTCACAAACAGGTGCATATATACAGCGACATTGAAATGAAAAGCGTTAATAACGTCCAACAATGCCGCTGTCTCCAAGAAAAGTCTGTAGTGCTTTTAAAGCGCTCCTCCGTTATGACGTTGTTGGCCAAGGACCCAAGAGGTTCTTCAAATTGAAAGGTCTGCGGTCTAATTTAATTAGGGTTGATTTAAGTCGGCATCTTGGTGTGTCGTGATGTGGGCAATCTAGAAGCAGGTGATATATATCTTCGTCTACAAATCCACAATCATATTTGGGGGTTTCCGCACGGCTAATTCTGTGTAAGAAATGCTTTGTGTAGGCAGTGCCTGGCCTTAATCGATGAATAAGGGTTTCTATAGTTCTGTCTAATGATAATGAAAATTTGAATTCAATGAACGGATCGATATGGTACAAGTCCGAGCTCTTAGAATTCTGGTCAAACCAAGTGTTTCTACACATTTTGAAAGACGTTGTCCTTATAATGCAACGTAATTCATTCTTTGATATTGGGAGCGCAACCGCATCATCCTTCAGATGTGCTTGTCGTACTGCTTCATCGGCTGCTGTGTTGCCAGGAATGTTACAATACCCTGGCATCCACTGAAATGCTATGAAATTAAAAGAAGTGTATCTGTTCGGTCGCTGTCTTTGTGTGGTGCTCAGATTTTTCTGGGTTTTTTTTTTGACATTTACGGTTACCATTGACAACGATTGACTAACAAGACGTCGGGTGAAGATTCAGTGAGCCAGGCGCCTTACAAGTATGACGCTTCTTTTTTGAGGACTTGGCTATTACCCTTCCACTACGGTGGTCGGAAGCCGAGAACATCGTCACGAGCCTTATGCTCGTCCAAGTGTAACAAGCCATATGAATGATGCTACAGGCCGTAATGAAAAGCCTGGGGCCTTGCAAGCGTCACAAAACTTCATAAAGCCGGCACGTTTGCTTCTCCACAACTCGGAATCAACTTCGGCGAATTCAGGAGTAATGGCTGACGGTGAAGCCGAGACCAAGAAACCTCGCCTAGAAAACAGCAAGTATGATGATACAACATGGAATTATAAGCTAAGTGATGAAGAAGAGATGGGTGAAGATGCATCATTTACTTTGGTCAGGTATAAGAAAAAGCGAGCAGAAGGCATTCCGGTTGTCTTTTGCCCAACAAATGAAGGTACTACTTTTTGGCAAGTAAATCCAAACCGAGTGTCTGTCGAAATATTTTCTGCTGCCAAAGAAAAAGTACAGTCTTTCAGGACAAACAGAGATAGAAGTTTCAGTGTCAGCGTTGCTTCCTTAGCATCCGCAAAACGCCTTTTGATGCTCTCAAGTGTAGGCGGCCTTGAAGTCAAGCCCTTCATCCCAGATTCATACACGCGAAACGCTGGGAAAGTAAGACATGCGCCTCTGCAGTGTACAGACGAACAACTCCTAGACCTCTTGAAAGACGCAGGACTTATATCGGCACGCAGACAGATAAGGTATTCCCGCCAAGAAGATGGAGCAGTAAAGTCACATCCACTTCACACGGTAATTCTGACTTTCAGAGACGATCGCCCTATTCCAGGAAGAATTTACCTGGGCTTCACCAGTCATCCGGTTGAAGAATACCTAAGACCAGCACTTCGCTGCTATAATTGCTAGAGATTTGGGCACATGTCGAAAACCTGCCGCAGCACATGTCGATGCAAAATCTGCTCAGAAAATCATGACCACAAAGAGTGCAAGTCACTTCTTCAACCTAAATGTGCGAACTGTGCGGGGAACCATGCCGCCTCCTTCTCAGGCTGCCCTCAGAACAAGGCAGTGGCACAAATGCGTCGACATGAACTTTTTCATAGAAGACAACCGCGACGCAATGAACCCGCCCCAAACCTTGAGATTGTTCATCCAGTGCAAGATCGCCCACATCAGCGGGCACCGGAACCACCGCAGCCAAGAGAATCAACAAGCTATTCCTCCTCAAGAGAACAACCAACAGTGCAATGAAGAGACCAATCAAGAGGACCACAGTCAAGCGCCCAGTCTTATGCATCAATGCTACGGAAACCAAGACGACAACAGGCCGAAAGTAATACACAAGAAAGCTCCAATATTCGCACACCTTTTTCTCAGTGACCTTACGCACCTACTGCAGGAGTAACGCCAGCTAATAGTGAACATACCACCGCATCAGTGACACAACTGATTTTGCCAATGCTTTTCGCAGCTCTTACGGCAATCCTATCTGCTCTGCCGGAAGCAAACAACCTACCAGAAGTGAAAGCCTTGTTGCCTCTGGAAGCACTATTGTGTCAACAATCCGGCCCGAAACTGCGGCAGGTAGTACATGAATAACCGCTACAAAAATGTCCCCATATTTCAGTGGAATGCCAACAGTCTTCGAAGGAAGTGTGCTGACTTTCGTAAAGTCCTTGTGCAATACAACTTTCCAATACTTTGCATTCAAGAGGCGGAAATCAATGACGACTTTCGCCTCTCGAATTATGTGATATACAAGACTTCTCGTCAAGGTGCTGTTAGCAGAGTACTCCTGTGCGTCAGAAAGGACCTACCATCTTATCAAATTCAGTCCAGTGACTCACACTTCCCGGAATTCATCGCATCTAAAGTATCCTTTGACAAGCTCTGCATAACAGTTATTAATCTGTATCTACAACCTTCAAACCGGGTTTCAGTAGAAGCGCTAGTGGATATCTTCAGAATAGCTCATTATAATGTATTAATATGTGGCGACTTCAATGCGCACAACATCATCTGGGGCAGTGATCATTGTGATGCACGTGGTAAGGTTATTGAGTGCGCCATAGATAAATGCAACTTGACTGTTTTAAACGATGGGTCGCCAACATTTCTTCGTCGATATAATTATTCAAGCTGCATAGATGTTACGCTGTGTTCACATGATCTAGTGAATGGTGTGGGATGGATAACAGATATGGAAACGTGCGGAAGTGATCATTTTCTCATCCTTGTAAATCACCCTAGCATGCACTATGATATCAGGCGTTACAGCAGACTAACCAACTTGCAAGCTTTCCGGTACCTCCTAACGGATCAAATTAATCAACATACAACAGTGGAAAGATTTACAGAACTTTTGCAGGATAATATGAACATATGCACAAAGAAGGTCTCAATTTCAAAAGATTATGCTGCAGTTGACGGAGAGTATGAACACCTAAGAACCATCAGACGCCGATCTGAAAGAGCGTACCGTCGCAGCGGAAGTTTAGAAGCATACAGAAACGCTCAGAAAATACACAAAGTAGTGTGCAGACGCATGGAAAATTTAAGCAAGCGGCGCTGGCGCGATTTCTGCGGCACGCTGTCTCCTCACACGTCTGTCCCACGAATTTTTCTAGTAATTCGTTCTTTGAGCGGACCTGTAACGCAGAGCTTCCCATTTCGTGCTCTCGCTGTAGCTCGGGACACTTGTGAGATAATAGTCGCAGATGAATTTTGTGAGCTTATTTCCAGACCTGCTTTTTCATCGCAATGTGCAGAATTTGATATTTCAGTACTGTTAGCTAAGCAGAAAATGACTGCTTGCTACAGGGCCCAACATCTTCAATTAGATCATACTTTCACATTAAGCGAGCTTCAATGTGAAATTGCATCATGTCGCCGAAAGTCTGATGCTGGGCCGGACGGCATTATGTACAATGTGCTAAGAAACCTCGGACCGACAGGTACAAATGCTATCTTAGACATCTATAATAATTTATGGATAGAAGAAGCCGTACCTCACCCTTGGAAAGTCGCTCGAATCATACCAATTTTAAAACCGGGTAAGACGCCCTTGTGCCTTGAATTCTTCCGCCCAGTTAGCTTGACAAGTTGTTTATGCAAAGTAATGGAGAAAATTATTGACGCATGACTTCAATGGTGGTGTAATGAAATGGATATGTTGTCCAACTACTTAGTACGTTTTAGAAAACATAGATGCACAATGGATGCAATATTAGATATAGTAACCTGTGTGGAACACGAGCGCGCACGTGGAAACATGACGATAGCGGTATTCCTAGACATCAAGAGGGCATTTGACACTGTTAGTCACGTGCATGTTCTGCTAATTATGTTGGAACTTCGACTGTCTGGCAGGTCTTTGCGATGTATTTCAGAATTTTTATTAGGTCGCAAAATATTTGTTCAGACGGGTGGAGGAAACAGTGCTGAACATGTAAACAAGGAGTACCACAGGGAAGCGTACTCAGCCCTTTTCTTTTTAACTGCGTCATGACTGATTTAGCAAGAAGACTGCCATCACAGTTAAAGTTTTCACTATATGCAGATGATGTGTGTATTTGGACATCTGGGTCTAATGCTCAACTTCTTCAGATGGCATTACAAGATGGCATAAATATGATTAACCAATTTTTGAGACAGAAAGGAATGGTTCTATCACGCACAAAAACAGCTGTATTGCCCTTCACTCGGAGGCAGTTAAAAAATTTCACTGTTAATCTGGAAGGACACCCTTTAATGATTGTCGCACAGCATCGATTTCTTGGCATAATACTTGATAGGCAGCTATCCTAGACACCCCACATAAAAAAACTCGAAAAAGAGGGCAATGCCATAGTGACTGTACTACGCAGACTTGCAGGCACATCATGGGGCGGAGCAGTATCGTCCATGCTGACTGTTTACCATGCATTAACGACAAAAAATTGCCTATTCCGTGCCCATCTTACACGGACTTTCCCACACGTCAGAAGAGCGACTTCAAAGACTTTTAGCTAGAGGACTACGCATATGTCTAGGAGTTTCACGAGCGACTTCTAGCTCTCTTGTAATGTAGCTGAGGCTCGCCAATCACCATTTCCAGTTATGCGAACAACAGAAACATGCCGACATTATTTCCGTCTTCAAACACGGCATAAAAGTCACCCATTGGCTCTAGACATAATGAAAAGAGATAAAATTTATGTTCATATAGAAATTCGAGAAAATCTTCACATATTGCCAAGAAATAAATTTTGGAACTCAGACGTCGAATATCCTCCATGGCTGCTTACACTTCCAAAAATCGAATTGTCAGTAGACGGGATATTCAGAAAAAGAGACATGTTCATTCAAGCTGCTCAACAACTAGCACTTTACCAGATATATATGCGGTATTCAGGATACACACACGCCTATACAGATGGCTCCAGTACAGCAACCTCTTCAGCTTCATCATTCATTATACCGCACCTCAACAAACAAGAATAATTTAAGTTATCTCGTGCGACTTCGTCCACAACGGCTGAACTGTTCGCAATCCTATGTGCGATAAAATTTATATTGTCAGTAAGAGATGCGCAAAAATGGGTAATTTTCAGCGATTCACAGGCGGCTCTAACATCACTGCAGCACAAAGGGGAAAACATTCAGAGATAGTATAATATACGAGACATTGAAAAACCTCACAAATGCAAGCGCAGCGAAACATGCAATCTCCGTCGTTTGTTATGTACCGAGCCGCAACTACGGGCGTCGCTTGTCGTGGCAAAGATGATCCGGCCACGATGGATCTGACCTTCTATATACGAATGAAAAACGACTGAGCTCGCGGTAAATGCCCACGTGCGCAACCTTGTCGTAGTGTCAGGTGGGCTAAATGACGTCCTAAACAGGAAAGGCACAGGATTAGCCCAGCGCTTGGCGAAGTAGGTGGATGACTTGCGGATCATGGAAATCATGGTGTGCACGGTGCAGGACGTGCCTGTACGTGACAGTCACGTACAAAGAGCCGTAGTGGCTGCTAATTAGGCGATATGGAAAATGAGCCGAGAGAAAGGCTTCGAGGTTGTCGAAGTAAGCAGGGAAGTGAGAAGGTGTGGAGGTTTTAAACGAGACGGGATCCACTTCAGTTACAGGCTTGAACGAGAAGTGGGCTGGCGACGTGGTGCTAGCGCTGTTGCTTTTTTTTTAGGGGGCCCACGGGCGCTCAGGAGGCCAGAGTAGGTAGTAATGAAGAAGGTCCCCTAGAGGAACCTCAGAAGAGTATCGCCGTCGATAACAGAAAAAGGAGGAAAGAAAGAAAGAGAGCTCGCTATGCAATGGCTACATAAACATGCAGGGCGGCAGAAGGAAGGAAAAGTGGGCAGAGATTGAGGAGCAATTAAGTAGAGAACAAATAGGAGTTTATTCGGTTACAGAAACGCACTTCAGAGACTCGCAAGAGCGACCATTGATTGAGAATTATGTTTGGGAAGGGTGCAACCGAACTAAGTCGGAAAGAAAGGGAGGGGGAGTCGGAATGCTTTATCCATCAGGGAGCCAAATGAAAAAGAGTAAATTCAAAATGTCAAGAGCATCTTCGGTTATCAGGTGCAATGAGGGGAAAGAAACTTGGCTGGGCGTTACGTATTTGTGGACCGGAAACAATTGCACAAGAATAAAGAGTTAGTGGAATACATAAGCGCTGATATTAAAGGTTTCGGGAATGGTCTGAAATTATCCTATTATCTGACATGAATGCCCACATACAGGATTTAGATGGCTATACCGACATCAACGGGAAGTAAATGCTAGACCTTTGTGAGCAACATAACATCGTTATAGTGAATACAGGGCCTAAGTGTCAAGTGAAGATCACGTGGGTAGTGGGAAATCGGCAATCAACCATTGTTTACTTTCTGGTGACAGAAGGAATTCATGATAAGTTGAGAGAAATGGTCATTGTTGATGAAGGGTATAGAAGCATAGGGAGGGACCATAAACGCATCATTTTGAAACTGGGATATGTAGTTGGGAAAGAGAGCAAGGATTGCAAAATGGCCAGTCCAAATTTGAACGCTGAACAAATGACAAATATAGTCAATAGAGTCAAGGAAGAACTTGGCAAATGTCCAAATAAAGAGTGGGAATATAGTGAGCTTCTCAGTGTAATAACGACAGAAATATGGAAAGAGAAACAACATGTTCGTTGGAAAGGAAAAAAGAAACCGAAAAGCTTGTGGCAAAGGGAGATACGAGGAGCGATCGCCGAACGACAGAAAGCATCCCCAGAACACAGGCTGCAAAAAAGGCGCAGTTGCCGCACGATGAAGTAGCCAGTAAATGCGAAATACACCGGGAGAAAAAGTCTATGGTTCAAATAATGGTGCAAGCAAAATTAGAAGGCGAAAGTGAACGTTGGTTGCCAGAAATACGTGAGAAAAAGAAGGCCGCACCTAGAATATTTGGAACCACATAAAATTATTAGGCAGGAAGTCAACAACAATACAACAACATATCCTAGACGAAGATGAAAACAAACTGGAAGTAGAAGTGGCAATAAATTACATCAGAAAAATAACAGCCAAATCTTTCCAGGGCAATGACGAAGTTGTATTTGAGGAAGAAAAGAGCGTGAAAGAGACCCAGGTGGAAAAGGACCTGGGGCTGACAAATTTCAACTGGAAGAAAGCCGAAGAGAAAATTCCTAAGCGCACAGTCACAGGGCTAGACGAGGTTCCCGTTAGGCTGAATAATGAACTAGGACCAAAAAGTAAGGAAGCTCTGGTGAAAGCAGTGGAAAAAACTTTAAATGATAGACGAATACCAAATAGTTGTAGACAAAGTAGAATGAATTTAATTTATAAAGGTAAGGGGGAGAAAGAATTCACTCGTGTAGACTGTTGACCATTACATCGGTAATGTACAGGCTAGCAATGCAGGCAATCAAATTAAAGCTTCAAGCATGGGCAGAGAATCATGGTATTTTGGGAGAACTTCAGAATGGCTTCAGAGTAGGTAGGCGTTTAGATGATAATTTATTTGTTCCTACTCAGTGTATTGAAATATCAAAAGTAGAAAGCAGACCGTTATATGTGGCCTTTTTAGACATTACAGGAGCCTATGACATCGTAGACCGCAACATTTTGTGGGATATTCTGGAAGGGGAAGGCTTATGTGACGATTTTCTACAGCTTTTGAGAGAGATATACCTAGAAAATACCGTTTGCGTTGAATCGGAAGGGATGAGGAGCGAGGAGAAAGTTCATATCAACAAGGGACTGAGGCAGGGGTGCCCTTTATCCCCACTGCTGTTTATGATGTACATGGTGAGGATGGAGAGGGTGCTAGAAGGAAGTAATATCGGCTTTATTCTCTCATACAAACAGGCGGGTACAGTAGTAGAGCAGCAGCTTCCATGTTTATTTTATGCAGACGACATTGTGTTGCTAGCTAACAAGCAAAGTGATTTGCAACGTCTGGCTAATATCTGTGGACAGGAAGGCTGTAATTTAGATTTCAAATTTATTGTTAGAAAATCAGGTGTTATGGTATTCAATGAAAACAGAGAACAGACAGTGGCGATACAGGGCCCGGAAATACCTCGGGTAACAGAATATAAATACCTTGCTATATGGATGAACGAAGGCAATAGATATATGGAAATACAGGAAAAAGCAATAACAGTGAGGGGGAAGATAAATACAGCCACAATGAAGCACAGAGCGCTATGTGGATACAATAGGTACGAGATGCTCTGAGGTATGTTGAAAAATGTTATGGTTCCAGGACTTACTTTTGGAAATGCGGTTGTTTGCTTTAAATCAGGGGTACAATCAGGACTCGATGGGAACCAAAGGTCAGTGGGTCGCCTGGCATTGGGCCCTCACGGGAAGACTACAAATGAAGCTGTGGAGGGTGATATGGGCTGGACTAGTTTTGAAGTGAGGGAAGCTCGCAGTAAAATTGACTATGAAGAAGGGCTGAGGAATATCGAAGGAAGTAAGCGGGCTGGGAGAGTGTTGAGGTATCTGTACGGGAAAAACATTGATTCACAGTGGGGGAAAAGAACTAGGAACCTTACCAGTAAGTATGCAACCTGTAGAGTGGACAACACTACAACAAAGGTCAAGCGGAAAGTCAGAGAGGCTGAAATAATTTCATGGGTGGCGGCAATAGAAAAGAAACCTGCCATGAGTAACTACTTAAGAGGAAAAAACGAATTCAGGAAAGAAACAATTTACAATAACTCAAAGGGAAGCTCATTACTTTTCGAAGCGAGATCGGGATGCCTTAGAACACGCACCTATAAAGCGAGATATAAGAAGGAAGAAGAAGCATGTGCTTGCTGCGGTAAAGCTAGGGAAACTATGGAGCATGTTTTATTAGAATGTGAAGACGTCTAACCAGCGGTCGATTTAGGCACCACTGGCCTCCTTGAAACCCCTGGGTTGAACGAGAGCAGTGGAAATGTAAAGATGTCCGCAATAGGGATTAGTAAGAGGCGATTGGAGGATTGGTGGAATGAAAGTAGGGAAACGACAAAAAACGGAGATGTACAAAAGGACAGTTCGCAATAGAGGATCAGAAAATTTGGTTGTGAAAGTTCATAGTGTTTTTTTTTTATTGGTTAACTTAGGTAGGACATTAGGCAATATAATAGCAAGGGCTTGGTGGCGCAACCCACCGCCCCCCGTTCAAAGGGGACGCTCATAACATCCGTCCATACATTCATCCATCCATCGTAAAACCCTTCAATCTGCAAAAGTATAGCCAACCACTTCCCTCCCCCTCCGCTCGGCGCGGCCTCGACGATGGCGCCGCCCGTGCTGGCCCTGCCGTAGCAGACGACGGCTAACACGCTACCGGAGGAACTCCGGGGAAAACTTCGTTCGAGCCCTGCGGAGCAGTTTTTTCAATCAAGATCTTGCTTCGTCAGTCGGTAGCTGGCCTTAAGAATGTCGTGTTGGAAGTGCAGAAAAAATAAAGGGCCATTATTTAAGGCGTAAAGCGCGCACACGTTGCTGAGACAGGACGCATGCACGCGGTGTGCTCAAACACGCGCGTAATTATCAGAGTTTCAGGTTTCGACAGAGTTAAAGTATGTGTAGATGATTTTGTAGGTTCACATACAGGGCGTATGACGCATGCGATACCCATTTACTTAATCGGACCCATAAAACTGTTAACGGTAAGCAGTAACAATGTTGATCCTTATCAGCGGTCCTGTGGTGCTTTGCGGCCTTTCTCGGCCTGCTCATGCCTCCAATATTGAGGATGCGTCCGGCAGCAGCCGGAATGGAGGCGAAATGCAATAGGGCCGTGGAGATATTCCTCGTTGGTGTTCGGTAATTCTCCTCGCACGGGCGCGGTATGTCGCAGCAGTCGCGGGGCGCTTTTTTAATTGCGGGGTTCTTTGGTAATCGCGACCATAGATTGTTTTTTTTTTACAAGTACTGCTCCAGGAGGGCACATGTAACGTCTAACAGAGGCCCCTGGAGAGCACGTGGCATTATAAGTGTTCCAATTGCCGCTTTGGCGCCCTGGAGGCGCTGTCAATAATACGAAATAATTACACGTTGTTACAACTAGTAAATAACATCTCATAAATAATTACAATCACGCAGAGGCGCCAACTTCTGGCGCCGCGCTACCGCGCCGGCGCGAGAGTTGCGAAACCCCAACGAGGAATTTACTGGGCCACGTACAACTACGATCAAAGTGCATGTTAAACATCCCCAGGCGACCTAAACAAATTATCCGGTGCCATCCACTACGACCTCTCTCATAGCTTTAGTCGCTTCGGGACGTTAAAAACGTTAATCACCTCAAACCAAGCCAACACATGCGGGCGTACATTCGAAGCTAAACGACTGCATCCGTAAAGCGCGGGCTACATGGAGCGAATTGTCACGGCGAACGCGGCGCGGCGAACAGGGGCGCGGCGGCAAGACGTCGAAGATGCGCTGCATAGCAATACATGAGGCGAACAGCGGGCGGACGCCGCCGCGAGTTCGCCGTGTTGGCGCCAGTGTTATCAGACTTAGCATACGCGTTGTGGTAAACGATGAAACAAATATAAGCGCTGTTTAAGGTTGCATATACCGCTTTTATAACTGAAAAATACACCAACACTAGCGCAGACACCACGGAGGAAGGAAACTAAGGAGAGGCCCTACCCCCTCCGCGCGCTAGGAGAAAAGTGTGGCGGAAATGACGTAGTAGGTTCTCATTTTTTTGCTGCTTTCTTATTTTTTTTGTTGTATGGCCACGCCTTTTGGGCCACAATGGCGGCGTTGTTATGGTTTTGAGCGCTCACACGTGTTGCTCTGGTAGGTTTCGGGCCGTGGCAAAGGCGCTGAGTGGGCGGGTTTGCGTTAGTCACCGTGTCTTGTTGCGCTGTGTTACCTGCACCGTGCTCTGCCAGATGTTGCGCGAGCGCGCGCTCCGCGCGCGACACCACGCTCAGCGCGGCGTGGTTTCGCGAAAGATGTAAACAAGAGAGGAGGGTGGCCCAAAAGGCGGAGCATCGCCATGAGCAACGCCAAATTCCGGCTTCACTTTTGCTTCACAAAGAGTGACGTCAGGGCCTCTCCTTAGTTTCCTTCCTCCGTGGCAGACACCAACGTGGTTGCAGAAGACGAGAAAAGGCCCGCGCGCGAAAGACCAGCATGCCTAGCGACCGGAACTGGCGCCTCCCGATTGGCTGTCGTCCGCCGCTGCGCGCTCGACGCTTCCGGCGGCCCGACGAAAATGTTTGGACAGGCAGGTCGGCGGCGGCCGTCAAATTTGTGGACGCCGGCCGTCGGGCGTTCGCCGCCCAAGGAAGTTCGTCGCTCGGACGCCGGTTATTCGCTCCATCTATGCCGGGCATAAGTCATAGTGAGCCTTGCAAAAGCGTCGAGAACGTGCTAACTTCTGGTGGAGCTCAAAACATAGCATGAATAAAGTCGCTTTTATGTCACAGGTCAGCTGCAGATGCGTACACTTTCGCCGCAAGACGAAACTACATGAAATAAAGAGAGCACATTCGAAAAAGGGTATACTTAAAGGTGCTAAAAGCACGCACAGCTTGAACACATATACTTTTTCGAAGCGGCAGGCGTGAACTAGCCTCAGAAGAAGAGCTTGTGAGGAACCGTGGCACTTCACAAAGCCGTGCGTTTTTTGATACTTCCTCGAAGTCAGCCCGCCCGATCCTATGTATCCACATTTTTCTTCTTTGTGCGTTGCGCACGCTGGATGGTAAAGAAAGAAGCGTTTTGCTGTCGCTGTGTCGGTTTCGGCAACCGAAGGTGCAGCAGCACGACTTCACAATTAAGTTCTCGTTCCGCTAACGCACTCGATCAGTCCGTTTGCGTGTACTTTCGTCACGCAGGGCCAACAATGGCGGTCGGAGCACGCTGTAAAGAAAAAAATATATGTATATAGAAAAGCGCGGCGCCTGCTTCCACGTGACACAAATTGGCCAATGGGGGAGCGGAGGAGGCTGGGGCGACAGGAGACGTGGAGGAGGAAAGGTCGGGGAGAACGGGATGGCGGAAAGATCTAAGAATGGCGTTACTTTGGAAAATTGAGGGGCTTTACCACACCGCAGTGTCCCTGTATATGCTCCCGTAGGGAGCAGAGTTGGGCATAGGTCCGCTTTTTGTTCCAGCTCTGCAGTGAAGCCACTCTTTGCGCACGCAGGAGTCAAATGCCGCGCGCTGTTCCATTTGATTTTTTGTTTGCTGGTCGCGAGCTACATGCGGCAATTGTTCGCAAGCGCTGAGTAAGATGACACTTTTTAATGCAGGCTAAGCTCGAATGATTGGCGTAGCCAGACGGGTGCCAGCCCCCCGAAATTTTTAGTTTGTATGTACATATATACACGCACATATACAAACACACGCACGAACATGCATATAAGGAGTAGGCGGACTCTCCTCGATCCCTCGAAATAAAATCATCACTAAGCCCGTGGCTCGAACAGCTCAAAAGTTGGCGTGTAAACGTGCAGTACCTTGTAACAAAAAGCAGTGCAATGTTTTTCTGCATGCATATGAAGTTTTCTAGCGGTGGTCGGAAGGTAAGAAATGTTTTAAAGAATGTTTAAAGAAAAATTCACACACGTGTGGTAGACAATTATGTGAGCGCATTTTGGCTGCCGAAATCAGACGAAAAATGATCATAGCCAAGAGAACTATCGTGCCTGCTTTTATGTCAGTGGCCGTTAACCGTGACCGTCATTCATCACTAACCGTCGTTCACAGCAGCTGCACGTTATCGATGTATGTGGTGCAGACACCTAGATTTAAACGCATTTCAAATGTTCACATGCGCACATTTTATGCAAAGCTTATTTTTACGATTCATACCGCAAACTTAACAGCAGCTTCGTAGCAGCAAATCTACAAGTGAAAAAAGATTCAAGATGCACGAGCTTCTAGATCAAATTTATTTCGTACAAGGGAATGGATGAGCAATGGCTGGTGGCAGCAGGGGGTGAGTGCTGGTTCTTGGAGCCTTGGGGGGCAGAATTCAAAGCCACTAGAAAGGCAACAAGTTATTAAGAGTAACAACAGCTTATTTTTATTGCACTAATCACATAAGATGGCAAACTTTTATAGTAATTATTCACACATTGCAGACTGTAATATGACCACACATTTTTCTTTATCTCTTCATACTACTCAGGTCAATTTAGTATAACACAGTGCTTATTAAACGTACAAAAAGAATTTTACATTCCTCACGTCGACTAAGGCTGATCGAACAAGTAACATACTGCGGGCTGTAAATGCTGAAGCTATCACAGCTGTCTCATCAGCGGGGGCGCACCATGTTTTCGCTTACTACAACACAATGAACGCCAGCACATCAATCGACCTTACATGAAAAATCAGAACGCCGACGAAAAAATAAAAAAAAAACAGTAGAGAAAAACCAGGGTTCAGCGGGAAAATTGTATTTGCTAGTATTTACTGTTTTGAACACACTGTTCTAGACCCGCATAGTCAGAACAATCGCATAAGCAACACAGTGAATTGGGCGATTTGGTAAGTTAACATACTTGGCGTATATGTGCAGCGCGACACAGACGTGTCAATCATTCTTTGTCCCACGTCTGTGTCGCGCTGCACATATACTCCAAAAACTGCACAAGCGAACGACCTCTCATGCCAGGCGTACCTATTTCAGCGCGTACATGAGTGTTACTAGAGATAAATGCTGCCTTAGTGTGAACAAGCCGAACTCGCATCTGTAAACAAGGCGAACGCACCTCGCATATCCTGGTCCCTTTCAGAGGCGGCCGGTCTCGTCCGCCCGCGTGGCACCGCGTAAAAAGATTTGCCACCTTCAGTGTGCAGTTGGGTGCTTTGCACCCCGTCATACTGGAATACAAGTGTCAAAATGATGTTTCTTTTAAAGTGATTAACTTAATATCGGCGAATACCGTACCTGAAATCTAGAGCCGATTGGTGCCACGCACGCTCGACGGTCCGCTGATTGCAATTTCGATGGCACTGACGGAAACGAGTTGGTGCCGCACCCGTAAAGTTGGCTTCGCAGAGGCACAATTGAACTTTTGACGTCATTTTGCACCACATGATAGCGCTCGGCGAATAGCGGTGCGATCGGCGCCGGAAAAGTTATGCGCAACTCTGCTCCCTGCGGGAGCAAATGCAGGAACACTACCGCATCGCGGCCCACGCACAGGCCGCGTTTCTGCCAGAAAGCCCGCCTTCGTGCGTAGCGTTCGCCGCGAGCGTTTCCCGGTAAACATTACGGTTACATACGCTGCAGTTGCCGGGAAGCGTGCGAAGCTTTCTTGGAATATATACTGAATCAGCGTAGCTTCCATTCCTCTCTTATCGTTGCGGAGATTTGGGGAATTTGACGCGCCATTGCGCGGGCGCATTTCACCTATGTTCTGCAATCCTTAAGCCACATGGTCTCCTCGCTCCGAACCAGTTGTCAGCGGTGGCGCTCCACTCGCGATGGTTCGCAGTGAGGGTGGAGCTATGACGTCACGAAGCTGCCCCTGATGGCTACTGTCGTAACGGTAGCGTCTCTCTTTCTCCTTGGGACGGCGCCCGGTACGTACCACCGTTTATAAAGCTTTTTTTTAGTTTCGAAACTGCTCTTCCCAAAACGGGCGCGTTTTGCTCCTAGGCACTGAGATGGCGCTGCGGTCAAAGTTTGTGCTACGCTAGGCACGCTGCCGTTCAGCAACGCTGCCGACGCTGCAGTAGCCGTGAGCATTTGCAGGGCGTTTTCTTGTCGAGTGGTCCTATTTTTTTCCCTGTAAGTCTGTGTGCATTATCTGTGTGCACTCGATGTCAGGCGGGCAATTCCGAAGTATTACAGAAAAACTAAAGAAGGGTATTAAACTTAGACGCATCGGCAAACTACGCTTCAGCATTGCCCCAGTGGCCACTTGTGGAGATTCTTGGTAAGACGAAAGGCGAGTGGCGACACTGCCCTGCACCAATTGGTTGGGGCGGTCATGGAATTTCATAGCACGAGTCTAGCGAATCATTAAAGGAGAACGCCGCGAGAGTAGCAAAGACTCAGCCTAGCACGTTCTGATAACTTTTCCCGCGCCAAAATAGCCAAGAAAATATGAGAAATACAAGAGAATACTTCATAAATTCTTGACGTCACATTTACGTACCGATGCTGACGCTTCGGCATAAAATTTATAAAATAAGTTTCGGTTTCAGCATCTGTTTATCAAGCTTGTCCCGTAAAAATGAATAAAATAATTAGGAAATAATGCTTTGAATAATTTAAAACTGGGATGTGTCAAGAGGCTCGATCATGGAACAGAATCCAATTATGGTTTGCATAGGCGCCGACCCGCCGCCCCCCCCTCACCCCGCCCCCTCTCTCTTGGCGATGCTGTGGATCCGTCCCCCAATTTCATTGTCAGGCTTCCGTCGCCCAAATTTGATGTTTCTTTGGAGTTGTCTCTAACTTTTCACTTGTTAATTTTTTGATGGACCATTTGAAGAATTCACTCACCGTGGTCGCTTTAGTGGTTTTGGCGTTGCTCTGCTCAGCGCGAGGTCGCGCGATAAAATGTCGGCGACTGCATATCGATGGGGGGGGGGGGGGGGGGGTGAAACGCAACAGGCCACTGGGCTCGCCTTAAAGAATCCTCGTTTGTCGAAATTATTCCGGAGGCCCTCTCTCAGGCGCGACTCAAAATCAGATTGTAGTTCTCGCGCGTTTTGGCGCTTTGCCTCAAGTTATGCAGCTGATCAAGGCCGTCGCGTCAAACTATACCGCGGCTTGTCAATAAACGCCTTTCGTAGGCGTAACAAGATTTTATTTTGAGTGTGTCTCAACAGCCATTGGCCTAAACGAGCGCACACTATGTCAGATACAAACACCATGACACGAACCAGACACATTACAGAAAAAAGAAAATCACAAAGACAATATAGACAATAAAACAATTAACCTAAACAGAGCGATGAGAAACTGCAGTGTAGGCAAATATGTCCGTTCTGTGAAAGGATTAATTATATATGTGATCTGCAAACAAGTCATGGGACAAATGGCACACATCTCCGGATAAAATATATCACAACGTTTGGCGGCTTTTGCATGAGGCACACGAAATCGCAGTGACGTCAATAACTGGTCATAATCAATGGAGCCGCGCACAATTTTGTGAAGGAACTGCATGTCACACACAAGTCGCCTGTCATGAAGAGTATGCATACTAAGGTCTGCTAGGAGAGAATCATAGTTATAAAAACGACGGCGACGAATATATCTCTCATACTGTCCGCGTACCAACTTACGCTGAACATTTTCGGTTCGATTGGAATAGCTAACGGAGACCTCATTCCAGGCTACTGACGCGAACTCGAGGCGTGGTCTCACGAGAGCACAGTAAAGAGTGCGCAGACACTAGCATCGAGAAAATTTTCTTGTTAACCTAAAAACAATACCAATATGTCTCAATGCGCCCAAAAAACTCAAGACATGCAATCAGAAATCTAGCTTTGAGTCAACAATAACACCAAGGTCTCGCACATGGGCAACACGAGATATTATTTCGCCGATAAGGGTATAATCAAACATAACTGTGTTGTGCTTTCTAGTAAGAGACAAAACAGAAGTTTTCTTAATGTTCAATTTAAACTTATTCATCGAGCACCATTTCTCCATGTTGCCTATGTCAGGTTACAAATCTGACATAGGCAACGAGGAAAAGAACGAAAGATACAAGTGTGGTAGCGAACCAAGAATAGTCAGTGACTGACACGGACATAACGTCGATCTTTCAAAATAATCAGTGTAAACGCAAGAAGCATGTTAAATAAGGGAGAGGCACTAGAGTTGATAATTTTGGAGTATGAACCCGATCTGATCGTGATTACGGAGACATGGCTGAAGAACAGCATATATCTGACGTAGAAGTTACGCCGCCGGGGTATAGCATAGTTAGGAAAGACCGATCCGGAAGAGGTGGAGGTGTCGCAATGCTGATTAAACAGAACATACTCTTCACTATTATAGCAGTCCCAGGTGATATCGAAAGCGTTTGGATCAAGACAACGTTAAGTAATCACAGTGTTTTTATCGGAGGCGTATACAGAGAACCAAATACGACGACAGAGCGAATTCTTCAACTTGGTAAATTCATAGATTAAACAGGGTGACAGTGACAGGGTGACAATTTTAAACAGGGTGACAGTACTGTGCTTTTGGGTGATTGCAGTCTTCCGGATATTGATTGGAACTCATATTTACCTGGTGAAACAAACGTGGTACTCGGTGAACAATTATTGGAATTAAAATTACGTTACAACCTTGTACAAGTCGTAAATGGTTATACGCGGATTTGGGCATCAAGATCTTCCATTATAGATTTTTTCTTTATGCCTAATTTTCTAACTAGCTATATAAATGAATGCGAAGTTGATGAAGGTTTAGCTGATCATAAAATGGTTATGCTTTCTTTTAACTTGTCTCTGCTTTCTTTGGATAAGGAATTACCGAAGCAGATATTGAATTTCCATGCCGCGGATGATGTTAGCATACTGGACTATCTTGAACATTCCTTTGATGAGTTCTCCACAATACACGAATCCAAGGCTAGTACGGACCGCCTGCGGGAACACTTTTCGTCAGTGGTGGCTCAATGCATTGAACATTGTCTTCCTAAATAAGGAAAAGAAAGCATAACAATCCATGGATAACCAGATATATAGTTCATTCAAAACGAAGAATCCAGAGGAAAAGGAAAGCATGTTCCAAAAATTCTAGCCCCGAAATGTTGAATACCCTATGACAAATGAGAAAAGAACTTAACTGTCTTGTTCGGGATTCGAGGCATAAGTTCTGTAACATAACACTGAAAATGTTTCTCTCGGACGAACCTGCTAAGTTCTGGCGATATCTTAACCCATCAACTAAATCTTATTCTTCACATAATCAAAAGGTCACAGGGGAGCGCACAGTAGCTTTTAATTCTTTTTTCTCTTCCGTATTCACCCGTGATGACGGAACGGCACCGATCTTGCCTGTTTCTCCTGACTGTCCTTCGGCTGACAATGTGGTGATTAATGAAGCAGGCGTCCTACACCTTCTTTTGCGTATTAATGTTAAATGTTTCGGTACAGACGGCATTCCCAATGAGTTTTTATACCGGTACGCTGAGTGGATGGTTAAATGCTTAACGATTATCTTTCAATCGTCCATTAACCGAAGTTCCGTTCCTAGAGCTTGGAAACACGCCAAAATTGTACCTATTCATAAGGTTGGCATCACGACAAACGTAGGAAACTACAGGCCCATTTCCCTTACGAGCACCTGCTCTAAGTTACTGGAGCATATTATTAGTGCACACCTTTCAAATTATCTCGAAACACATAATCTATTGTCGCCAACTCAACATGGATTCCGCAGGGGTCTGGCTACAATAACGCAACTTGTTGAGTTGGTTCATAACCTCTCTAAAACAAACAATGACCGTGGACAGATAGATCTCCATTTTTTTTAGATTTCTACAAAGCATTTAATAAAGTATCCGACCAAAAAATGTTGTCGAAAATTGATGCTTTCTTTGAAAATTTTAATATAACTAACGGGTTCAAATGTTATCTTCAGTCTCGAGAACAATACGTTGAAATAGGTGGCTGTAAATCAAGTCTCGTATACCAGTACTGTCAGGGGTACCCCAGGGCAGTGTACTAGGGCCCCTCCAATTCCTAATATTTATTAATGATCTTGCCACAGACGCCGAGGAGGTTGCCATCGCTCTGGCGATCACCGAGGCCGAGTGTCGCACCGTGCTCAGCGACTCGAGGAATGCTGTGCGCAACTTTGCCAAGGGGCGAATATGCGCGCCGGCGGCCGCCATCATCGGCAAGCTCCAACTTCAAGACCGCGGCAGCACCGTCCGTATCAAGTGGTTCCCGGCGCACGCCGGCGAGTGTGCATCCTCACCGAACCACAACGAACGGCCCATTCGGCGGCGCGAGCGCTTACCTTCCGCGCCCCCGAGAGTGACCGTTCCGTGTGGTGGTTCGAAACCAAGGACAGATTGATCAGTTATGCCTAAGTAACCAAGTGTTACCGCTTAGCTCGAAGGACAATGCCGCCTCCCCACCCGGCACTCAGTCGGGAGGAGGCCGAATCCTAAGGCAAATACAGGCCGCGTCACTTCTCGCCCCCGCAATGCTGCACGGGCTTCACCCAGAGCTCTATCCGAGTGGGCTGTGCGGTGTTTGTGCAGCGGGTCCGGCGGACCAATGGCACATCATGTGGGACTGTGCCAGGTTCCCGACGGCAGCTACCTCCAGGACTTACCCGCCAGAACTTCAAAGTGCACTGCAGTCAGCAGACAAGGACTCACAACTATGGGCCGTCCAGCAGGCCCGGGGTGCACTCGAAAAGCACAAGCCTCATGACCCACTACAAACGGGCCCAACTGGGCTAGTGCAGAGTAGGGTATAACCCCGGGTCGACGCTTGGCCAGCGTCACGACTCGTTAAATCGTCGTTTGCCGGCACTTTATTAAAGTTATTCCTATCCTATCCTTGCAAATTGTGCAACTGTTCCGCTGCGATTATTTGCGGACGATTGTGTGTTATACAATAAGATAACGTCACTAGAGGATCAACTGGAATACAGGCTAGATTATAAAAAAATATGGAATGGTGTGGCCAATGGCAAATGATGCTGAACCTAGATAAATCTGTGTCTGTGTCCATAACGAGAAAAAAGGTTATTCATGCTAACAGCTACAAAATTCGCGACACTGAACTGAAAAAGGTAACTCAACATAAATACTTAGGTGTACTATTTACCGAAAACCTCAGGTGGAACGCACACATTGATATGGTATGCAACTTACGCTGTGGTACACCTGAAATAAAAAAAAAACCTGGCATATAATGCCCCAACCACTGGCACGCGCTGGAAAGCTTCGGCGCGCGCCGAAGGGTCAAATGCGTCAAAGCGTCGGTCGGGAACTCGCTGAAGCGGAACGTCGCGCAGCGATTACGTCTACTGCCGATGCTAGAAGTTTGCCGGCGCGCGGCGAAGCTGCGCCGGCGTGCACCAATGGGAGGCTGCGACGCCTCGCAGGTGTCAACCAATCGGAGGCTGCGGAGTCTCCGGCTGCTAGGACTGTAATGGCCGACCGTGCGGAGACGCCGGCACCAACGATCGTCCGAGTGTTTTGGACGCACGACGCGCGCGACAGTGTTCCTGAAAGACAGTGTTGTAAAAGTAGGCCGACAACGACACGATCAACCGACCGACGACCGTAGGTTGTGGCAGTGCGACGTGGATCCGAAGCGACTTCGAACGACGCCGACTAATCCAACCTGCCCACTGGGTTCCGCCGGGCTCGGTACGATCGTCTGCTAAAACAGCCAACCGAATCACGATTGCCGCAACGTCTGTGCTTGTTGTATGTGCATTTTGTTGTGCTCAAAACGAATGGAAACACGTTTACGAGCTCCGAAGTCTGGATAATCAACACTCGCCTATCGCCGATGTTGTTTACGTTACGCGTAGGCCTAGCGCGTCCATCGAGTTCGTAACTGGCGAGTGAACGAACTCACCTGAGAAATCTGTCGAAGGAAATGAATTTTCAGGTTCGTTTGGTGCTGCAGTGATTTAAAATATGGCACTCTTGACTTCGTGTGACCTGTGATGTGGTGAATGAACCGTGTGGAAGTTGGGTTGGTCAACCGCGGCGTGTTTCGTGTGGTGTCGGTTGACTCAAGTTTAACGGGCAAGCTCTGCGCTGTTTCCAGTGGTAAAGATAACTCCCGAAAGCGAACTACACTAGTAGCCGAACTATTGGAAGTACTTACATAATCAGCCGTGCCGCCTGTTTCAGATGACACTGCGCTCTTTTATTCGGCATGTGAATCCAGTTTAGTACAAGTTCACTGTACTCATTCACTCACTTCTTTCAAGTGCGACCGTCTTTTGGGCTAGTTGGGGATAAATCGCTCGTGTAGCAATCAAGAACACTGACGCACTGAAGCATACGTGGCAACGCAGTCATATTTGAGTCAGTGTGTCGTTATAGTTGAGCACTGCAAAAAGAAATTATCTGTTTGCAACGTGTGCCCTGTGTGCAGTGCATAGCAGGACCTGCATCATGCAAGACCTATGCATGTAGCAGCGTATACCACGATTGCTTCGATGCACGCTTCAGAAGCAGCAAGTACTGAGTCAATGAAACTGTAATTGAATTTTTATCTCACTTTTTGCTTATGGAAAGTGTAGATGGTGTGAGTGCATTGTGGGGAAGGTGAAAAGGTGTCATCAGTGTTTTGTGCAGTCAGTATGCTTAAACTGCTGGAATCCCTTCAGCCTCTACTAAAATGTTTCTTGCTGCGATACTATAAATTGTAGTCAGGACAAAGATGTACTCAAAACCAAGTTACTAATGCATCTGCCCAGAATGTGTTTGATTAACAAGTTAACGCTTCCACAACAACAATATGCCGATGAACAGCATATGTGCTTACAATAAATACATTCCGTAAAGGCGAACGACTGGGCTTACAATATAAAACTTTGTAGTAGCACCGTAAAAAGTGCTGCCATGCGTATCAGCCACAACGAAACTACTGCACGTCCAATCTTCTTCCTTGGAGGCACTTCTATAAAGACTGTTCGGGCCCTTCTCATTCTGAGTGTAGCATTTAGCTGTTCTCTCAACTTTTCCACATATGTCACCAGCACTGTATGTAAGCACCGGCCCTTTCTTGGGTTTGTTTCCCGTGTCTCCCTTCCCTGATGACCTAAGGTTTTCCGAGCACTCTACACTTCTATCATTCTGTCACGACTTGAGTACTGCTCATCAGTATAGTTCCCGTACCAAACTCGCGACGCTAACAAACTTAAGCTTGTTCTGCGCCGGACAATACGCACCCTTTACTCCCGTCTTTTCGGTTGTCACAAGCTCATGCCAGCCTTCGAGGATTGCCTCAAACCCCTCAAGTAGCACACCCTGCAATACCAACGCAACATTGCACTAGTCTATACTGCAGGGTGTTTGACGTCTCTCTAAACAGCACTAATCTTTTTTCACTTCGTCTGAACAAGTGTTCAGCACAGCCTGAGCCCTCATCGCGCCTCTATGGCCCGACACCACAACTCCATGATTATATCTGGCATGCAGCGCTTTCTCTCCACCCCCCTGGCGATTTGGATTCTCCTTTCTTGGAACCAGACTGAATTGGCACTCCTGTGTGTTGTGCACCTGTCGAATGTGTGCGTGTGTACCGTGCTGTGTTATTGAGCAAGTGTGTGTGCACACGAAGGGGAAGGAAGTGTCTTCTGCATCCTGCAAATTCCTGCTCTAGATGGCTGGTTATCAGATGCTCTAACATTCAGGCATCAGCCTTCTTTTTAGTCTAGTGTGCCAAGTCACCACTAAGAATATTATTATTATTATTATTATTATTATTATTATTATTATTATTATTATTATTAGAATCATTACTTTGACCACATTGATTGTGTCGAAGCCAGCGTGACACATAATTCAAAATATTTCTGGAGCTTTGTGGGCTCTCTCTTCTAAAAGGAGTGCCAAAGATGTACGGCTTCTTCATGAAAATAGTGGTGTTGTCTCGAACACTGCTGATGCCTTTGCAGAACATTTCTGTTTGCTATGTGGTGTGAAATATGCTTCAAGTAACCTTCCTTCTCAGTCTGGCGCAGTGTATGCTAACAGTCAATCAAAACCTCGTTTCCAAGTATATGAAGTGCCTTAAACTTTCCCTTTCTTGTGGTGTTGATGGTATTTCCTCCACAGAGCTTAACCCTTTGAGACGCTGTCTACACAATTGGGCACAGCAGGAGCGTGCATCAATAGCAAAAGCACTGATGAAAGTAATGGTATTTAAAATGTGTTTCATACATCTTGAAACACTTATTATTGGAACTGTGCTGCAGTTTTGAATAATGTGCAGAATGTTTTAACAAAATGAGTGGGAAGGTAGACGGCTGGGTGTTGTTACTCTGTGTCAGTGTGTTGTATGTAGCGGGTTCACTTCTTTCATTGTTTTTTACAATGTCGTGCACCAGGCATAATTGTCAAGTGGCTGGATAAGTGCTTTTCAAGCTTTTCAAAACACAAAATAGTACATGTTTTCATATTTTGTGTTCCTGTAGTGAGTTTTCGCATGGAGTCGAAATTTTGTAAACTTGACAAAACTCGCTAAACTATTGAAAATTCTTAATATTTGCTGCGGCTGTACACTTTCTACGATTCTGAGGATGCAAGAGATGTGGTGAAAGCAACTTTTCAATCAACGGGATAAAGTGGTGTCTGAAAGGGTTAAGATGTATGGAAGCATACTTGTTCCTCGTTCTCACAAGCATCTTCAATAGTTCCCTAAAGTCTAGTACCTTTTCTAGCACTCGGAAGGTAGCATGAACATTGCCCATGCACAAATCAGGTGCTAGATGTGCAGTTACTAACTGCCGACCTATATCTATCCTCTTCAGTGCGTCAGGTGTTTGAATCAATATGGGATTCCTCGCTTTCTGTTAGTGCTAAGAGCATTTTAATAAATGAACAGCATGACTTTGTGTGCCGACATTTCAGACTTTCAGACTATTTCAGACTGTCAACAGTGTTCACTACTGCATCGACTTCCAAAAAGACATTTTTTCACTCTCGAAGTGGTGCAGAAACAATAAGTACTCTTAAATGCTTCCAACACTATGGCATTAAGTTATATGCACAAAACGCACCATGTGAAATTTTGATACACCCTACGTGATGCTCCACTCCTTAGGGTCGATGAAATGAAAGATTTTGGTGTGTACTTCGACAAAATGCTAAGCTTCTCTTCACATAGATAATTACACAAGATGCCCTTCACGCTCTTGGAATTGCATGACGTATATTGCATGATTTCCACTCACCTGTTGTGTTTCTGAAATTCTGCTGTGTGCCTCCAACTACTAGAGTATGCCTCTGTAGGAGGGGGGTGCAGTGAGCAAATCTAATTCTGACCTAATGACCAGGCAGCCACTGAAACACGACGTCGTGTCCTTTCATGATCATGTGATGGTGCATTTCTCGTATCTCCGACACGAGTGTTTCACATGACCCGCGACGGAGAGATGACAGAAGACATTGTAAGGCCGCCTTTGAATCGCAGAATATTGCCCACCGATTAGCCGGTTGGTTATTAATATAATCAACGGCACCTCGGAGGACAACAAGCTCCGAACCGGTCGATGTTGTCAAGTGAGAAATCTTGTATTGGATGCTTAGTGATCGTGATGGTATAACCACTGCGCTGGTGGAGCTGGTCTGAGTGGAAGAACCATCCGTATATATGTGGACTCGATCAAAGTAGAAAGTGTGCAAACAATCCAGAGCTGCTTGCTTCAAGGCCAAGGTAGGCAGGACGGTCTTCTTTCTTATCCCTGGAACCGTAAGACGCACTTGAGGTTGTTTTAAACACCACAAAGCTGAGGTTGAACGTGCTGAGGGTGTGAAGCCCGATGGTAAGGAGGCACGATGGATGCTGACCTTGTTGGAGAAGGACGCCTGTGGTCGTCGTTCTGGCATGAATTAAGAAAGTGCAATAATATGCTATGTGCCTGATCATATGCATTGTGCTATTCATTTCTTCTGAGTTTTAATAATGGCTGGCTACTGTATGCAGTGTTGTGCAATAAAATAATATGCCACAGCAATTATTGCGTGCCTCGCAGAACAAATTGAATATATCTTTCTCAGTCAAAACATCATAGCAGGCTGAAAACAATAAACTGCAATTTTTCTTTTTGTGGTGACGAAGTGTATAAATTGTGAAAATAACCTGTTTATATATTTCTTATACTATGGAAATGAGCTGCTCCCATACATTCGAATAAGTGCTTCAATAGTACGACTTCGCAAAGGGCAACGAAAGACTCCTATTAAAACCCTCTAATTCTCAAGCTTGTATTGTCTGAAGGTATGTCATTTGATTAATGTAAAGAAAGGCAAACTTGATATGTGGAAACCACTTACAATAGAACATGGCCCTTACACTGTGAAAATGTTTTGTAGCAATACACTCAATGTGAAGGCCTCCAGATGCGGTGTTGATGCATCAAAACAACCTGGAATAATAGAGGTGCTCCATGGGCTAGATTTGGCAGAATCAAGAATTGGGGGGAGACAAGATACGAATTGCATACATTTTAGCTATTCTAGTTTTTTTTTTTTTGAGTGCTACAGGTGTTTCAATTCTGTTTTGCTGATTTTCTCAGAACCCACTTGTTCACGTTTCTCTCATGCACCAACAAGCATAATTATATTGACACGGATGCTTTATCTGTATCCGGTTACCGTATTTCACCGGCTAAAAAATGTTAAACGTTATCGCTCGGTGCAGGATGCGCCTGCCTGAACGTATCGGAAGTTTCGCGAATGTTATCGATGGTTCTGTCTGTTGTCGACGAACCTTGCTAATCTGATTGCGTACGCGACACGAATTGTGTCGTAGTTTCTGGAAGGCGCGCGGGCACCAGCGAATAGGCTGTAACTTTCGACGAATGACGTATGCAAACCGACGCGCTTGACCCGCAGATGAGATTTTCTACGATTGCCGACATTGCACGCCGCTATCGTTGCGATTGAGCCGGCACTATTTATTTACCGTCACTACTACGTGGCAATATTTCCAACACAGATTTTTTTTTCAGTTATACATTGCACGCCTAATTCTTACATAGTTGGCTGTGCAATAAGCTCCCAAAAAATGAAATGGTGCAACAGTTTTTGATATATGGCATCGTCGTGCAGGTGTTTGCAAAGCGATCTTGCAGACAGACGACGCGCGAGCGCTGATGTCGATATTTTGTACACTATTGTTACTTCAAAAATAAAAAAACTGTTGCGGCAGGTGTATATTCATTATTCAAACGTGTTTTTTATATCTAAAAGCACATACAGATCACTAACTTATTGTTTCAAGCTTAGTTTACAGCAGGCTGTTTTAGGCCGGACTTTGACGGATGAAGACGGAATAGTCCAGCAACAGTGCGCCGCAGCCGAGGAGCGAGCTTCGGCGTGCGTCGGAGCTTTTCTCCAGTGGTTGCGCGCCCTTTCCCTCCAGCCGAAGCGAAGCGACGCGTTCGCTTGCCAGCGCGCGCCTAAGTTTTCGGCGCGTGCCAGTGGTTGGGGCATAAGACCTTAAAGGGCCCCTGAAACGCTTCGGACAAATTTTGTAGACGCGTAGGGTACAGTTTAAGTAGAACAATCGCACCACAATTTAAGTGAAGCGTTACGTGTTAATGGAGCTACAAACGATTACAAGTTTCCCTCCTCCCTAGCCATGCTTTTCCTCCTCAACTCGTTCGCCGAGCGATCGGGGCTAAGCTCCGCCTTCACTGACTCTGCGTCACGACGCGACGTCACATCGTCCACTTCCGGTTGTTTTGGAGCCCGCCCCCGCACGCGCGAAACCTCTCCGCTAGCCGCTTGGCCGTCGGCCCCAAGCGAGAGCTATCGAAGCAGCTTGCGTTGTGAGCATTCTGTCGTAGCGCCGAACGTGTCTGGTATTCCGGTAATCACACATAGCTGAACTTTTCGACGGAACGGTGGAGGCATAAACTCAAGCTGATGAAGGAACTTTAGCGTAGACGTACGTGAGCTGCCTGATCGGTCTCCACGGTCCAGCCACGCGTTGGCGCAGAGCTTAACCAGCCAAAGAAAGAGCTAATATTGCTATAACCGAGTCTAAAACATTTACAAAAATAACGTGTGAACGATTACACTCCTGCGAAAAATTTACACCAGCAGCAAAGAAGAATACATTTTGTTACTGCTACTGTGTGTGGTTGAGCTCTATGCCACCAGGTGGCTGCACCGTGCAGACCATTCTCATTTGCGCTTCTGTTCATTCCCTGAAACGACACGCAAGGGAACACGACCAGGCCATGTCTCCTTGCGCTTGCGTTTACCCTAATACCGGAATCGTGAAACGCTATTGCATTAGTAATCTTCCGGTGTAAAGTGACGGCCGCAGTTGCGCAAATCCTGGCGCCGATCGGATAGCGGCAGCCCGATGCGCTGCAGCCAGTCCGCTCGTCTACTGGCTTGCAGAGGGACAGGATGTCACAGCTTGACATATTGCCAGTCGCTACGTTTGCAGTCCACAACGCAACGAAGTCGGAAAGACAGACCGACACTGACGGCGGAGCTCTCGTCAAAGACGGAGCACGTTGTAACACAAGCAGAAGACACTTGCTGTGTGCCGGAATTGCTTAAGTGTACTGAAAAATTGTTCTTGTGCATTCTTTTATGTTACTTTGTCTTTATAAAAAACTAATTAACTAACATTCCAACTATTACGAACATTATTTGTTCACCAAAAGTTGGAAAAATTATCGATCACGCGCCCTGGTCAGCCAATTGGATAACTCGCCCTACTGACGTCATACGGGCGATTTCCGTCATATGGGTAGGGGCGGCTTAAAATTCCGCCGAGCAGTGTGCTGCGATCGGCAGCGATGTGCATTTTTAAAACCTTATAATAAATTACACGCTTTACGCGGAGCACTTAGACGTGTCAATTAATGATCAGAAGGACCTACTCTAACGACTCAGTACATTTGTAGAAAATCGTCAAAATAGTTTCAGGGTCCCTATAATAAGACCCATTATAGAATATGCAACAATGGTATGGGACCCACACACGGCAATCAATCGTCACAAATTAGATCGAGTACAGCGTTTAGCTGCTAGATTCATATTTAACAAATATCGCTATTGTCACTCCCCTAGCGAATTGTGCCGGAACGCAAATTTTCCTGCTTTAGAAGTTAGGACAGCAGTGGACAGATTAAAATTTTTCTTCCTCATCATTCATAGTAAACTTAAAGTTAACGGGTCCGACTTCAAATTGTCGCCCAACGCACGCTTCCGACATAGACATATCATGTATATCGAGCCACCATTAACACGAAATGACACTTTTAAATATGGCTATTTTCCTTGAGTAATTAAGGAATAGAACATGCTGCCCGATTCACTGGTTTCCTGCTCTTCTTTAAGTATGTTTCTGGGCGAGCTGCAGATTCTTGTTTGTTCAGGTCAAGAAGTGTTCTTTCGCCAGATCAATAACACCGCGCTGTGGTTGCGACGAGTGCAATTGTGTTCGGATTATTACTTCTGAGAATATATGTGAAAAAACAGTGCCTTTATTTGTATTATTATCATTACCTTCATTGTTGCGCGTGTGATTCTTCCTTTGTAAATATTAACTGTATCTCCATTCCTGTAATGACCCTTCGGGGGTTGACAGTATCAACAAACAGACAAACAAACAAACCGCGGCAGTCCTTTAAATTCTGAATCTTACAGAATAATTTTGAATCATCCGCAAAAACAAAACCCTCGAATTCATAATATTTAGCGACAAAGCATTGATAAAAACAAGAAACAACAATGACATTGAGGCACTCACGATGATGATACGAATTCGTTGGAAGCACAGCCAGAATATCTGACCATATTTCGATGGCTGCGAAGGTAGCTCTTGGGCTATTTGTCGTGCATGGGACAAAGTCCGTATATTGCAGTCCGTATAGTTGCAGCGGCGGTGTTTTCTCAACGACGGGGCAAAAGCGAGAAAAAACCAGCGCGCTGGCTGCCCGCTGCTGGGTGACGCAAGCAGAAGGTCGACTAGAGTGGTGCGGCTTAGCACTCGCTGCAGCCTCACAGTTTCGGTTTCGCGCGATCTGATAGTCGAACATCGTCCTGCTACATTTCCGCGGGTAATTGACTTTTTCTAGATCGGAAACTTGGTACGGTTTGTATGGAGGCTTTGCCTCAGTTTCCCAATTACGACGAGCCAACTGAAACTAAACGTCTAAGAGTTAATTATTGGAGTTTTGTTGATTCACGACTACGGCACGTGTCACCTTTCGCCCCATAGTCGGCCCCGCTGACCGCGTGTCTCTGAAGTGAACCGTCCTTTTATTTCGCAACGGCTATTTTAAAATATTAGAGACTTTTAGCGCGTCCGGTATTCCGGCAGGCGCGGGCGGTTTGCCGGTTGAGCAGGGACGTAAATATGAGCGGCCAGATTGGTGGCGCCAGCTGGTGGCTCAAAGCGCAACCACACAAACACAAAGCCAACTACTATATTCTGTTTAGCTACTTGTGTAAACTTTCGACAGCGGCTTAATCGGGTTCACAATTACGCCGCTCCCGAAAATTTGCACCAGCAGTGAAGCAGGATATCGTGGGTTACTGCAATTTACTGCAATTTACTGCAATATCGTGGGTAACTGCAACTCTACGCCACCAGGCGGCTGGACTGCTCCGCACCCGCTATTCCGGCAAATGGGGGTGGTTTGGGCAGATTACCGGATGGTCGGGGCGTAAACGTGAGCAGCCGGAGTGGTGCAGCCGCCTGGTGGCGTAGAGCTCAACCAGACAAACACAGAGCTAAAATTGCAGCAACCTACTGTATTCTGCTTCGTTGCTGGTGCAAATTTTCCGCAGCGATGTAATTGTGAACACGATAATGCCGCTGTAGAAAGTTTACACCAGCAGCTAAGTAGAATATAGCAATTCTCTCTGTGTTTGTGTGGTTGAGCTTTGAACCACCAGCTGGCTCCACCAATCTGGCCGCTCACGCTTACGGCCGCTCTCATCCGTCAAACCGCCCACGCTTGCCAGAATACTGGGTGCACTAAAATTCTCTATTACTTAATGTTTTCGTAGAAACACCCGGTACATACATACATACATACATACATACATACATACATACATACATACATACATACATACATACATACATACATACATATATACATACATACATACATACATGGTGTCCCAGCTTACTTTAGCCAGATTTAACTGTTTAACGAAGAAAATATTTAAAAACTCAGTGGAAGATACAATTATAAGACCTGCGGTCTTCAGAGGTATGACGACCGAACACCAGAGGTCTTAAAATGGTGTTTGCCACCGCATTTCTTCTTTATCGCAAAGAGCATGACTAAAAATAGCTGGGACACCATATATATATATATATATATATATATATATATATATATATATATATATATATATATATATATATATATAGTGTGTGTGGGACGCGAGCAGGAGGTTACGGACGGAAACAAACATGGACGCCCCCAAACACTGCTTTTATTCTTCGTGTACCTCCTTCTAGTGCACCGTACCGTCCTTGTTTGATTCGTCACACGCTTCCCCCTCCCGCCGAGAGAGTCGTAGGTACAAGGGCGGATGATATCGTGATAATATCCTCACATATGGACGATGTCAGTCTGGTGACGTCCAGCAGTGCTCAGGTGACCGAGGCTGACTGTTGCACTCCGGACGACTTATGGATGCCCCGATGAAGGGAGGTTTGGACGCATGGGAGTCGTGGGAACTCAGGTGTCGTTGCGACTTGGAGACACGCGATGTCTCCTGCACGAACCTTCGGTGGACTGTGTCATTAAGGCGACGTCTCTGATGGTCCAGTACGCTTAGAAAATGCCTGTCTTTTTGGTCCTTGTGCACAGCGTTGTCGCGGGAATCCTTGGCATGGGAGCAGTCCTGATAGATGGTGCTGAAGGTGTGTTCGACAACGTTTCTTTCTTGCAAAACGTCGTATTCGTTGCGTTCGCCTTGGGTTTAGTTGCCTTGTGCACTGATGTTTTCCTTGTTGTATCCGTGCTTTCAGCCACGCTCTCCGTCGTCGTCCATGTCTAAGTTGTCTTCTGGGTCCCTGAAGTTCTTGAAGTTGCGGACGTTGATCTTTGTGATGTTGTTGCGACAGTTGTTGAGGTAGCGTACCTATCGGAATATGCCTTTGATTACTGGCGCTAATTGGCGTAGAGATGAATGAGTAGTGTGTACACTGCTCCTTCTTGTGAGAATTGTCTGGTGGTGAGGGCAGTGTGGCAGCCTTCTCAGAAGGCTTTTCTGAGGCTGCCGCAACTACATGAGGAATGGGCGTTTCAGTAATTCCACAGTGCACGATGCCGCTTTGCGTGTGCGACACTTCTGCACTCGTAGCGTCTTGTTAAGGTGTAGTACGCAGAAGGTTTGAGAGTCGCGAAGCAGCTAGATCTCTAGATGTATATGGCTCCAAATTGTCTTCGCCTTGAAAGGTATGTGCGTTGGTGCTGGCACTTGTATTCTGATTTCGTCCTGGCAGTAAGCAAGTTGACTTCGTTTCATCGGAACAAGTAACAGCTGCGCTTGAGATAGGCCGTTGTTTGACAGCCGTTGGAGTGTCACGTGACGAGAAACCCGGTGGCGGACCGCGCGTACAAGACAACGGTGTGAGTGCGTCAAATGTCGAGAGCGTAGATGGTGAAGATGGTTCCACGGTCGTCATCATTATGCAAGGCATGCGTTTTGCGCCCCTCTTCTCGCGAGGATCACTACATGGGAAAGTTGTCGACGCTCTGGTCACACGTGACTTTGGTTGGAACTGATGATGATTGCTACGTGGAGAATCGGGTGACTGCGGCGACCCAGTTGTAATGTTTCAAGCTGTTTGATAATGAGGGAGTCTGCAGTATACACCTTAAATCGACTGATCATCTCTTCCTTGATTTTCTTCCATGAGTCATCGTTATGAAATATGTGCGTTAGGTATAAGCTAAATGCCTCACTGGAGACGTAGTCGAGGAAGTTGGCGACGATATCGTGTTCTAAACATGATGCAGCGGATGCGTGGAGCACGAAGAGGCGAAACCAGTCTTCCACCGGTTCATCGTCCGCTGTTGCGGTGCATTGGGTATGTCCATGGCCTGTGGTGATGCGGTCATGATACTGGTCGGTATCGGTGGTGGAGCTGTGCGCTCTAGGTTCACGGCGTCGTGTTGAGTACTTCCATGTTGATGTGCGGCTGATGAGGTGGCTGCCAGGTCGTTATCCTGTCGACTTGTGTGACGCGAGCAGGAGGTTGCGGACGGAGAAAAACATGGTGGCGCCCTAACACTGGTATGGTATGGTATGGTATTCCTTATGCGATGGCGCACACCCACTGTGGGGGATTGGCCAAGATTTGGGTGAAATTAGGCTATCTTTATTAAAAGACTGAAATTGGCAAAGCTAACTGGAGAAAACACTGCTTTTATTCTTCGTCTACCTCCTTCTCTTCTAGTGCACCGTACCGTACTTGTGGGATTCGTCACATATATATGTGACGACATCTACATACATATATATATATATATATATATATATATATATATATATATATATATATATATATATATATATATACATACATATATATATATATATATTTCAGGCATATACCCAGGATTTTTTTTCTGGAGGGGGCAACCCAAGGTAACCTTTCTATGCATATGACGGGGGGGGGGGGTGCCTTTACCAGAACAAATGTGAATAACAACCCACCATTCGCCATGAACATGCATACACCCGCAAAGGGAAATGAAATAAGGTGTATCTCACAGGTACGCCTGTGAGGTACACCTCTCCTTCGCTTGACAAACAAGGAACCACATCAAATGGACTCGCGCAAGAAAGAAGTGCAGGAAGAACACTGCCGAGAATAAGTAAGCAAGCGAAAGTGTAAAATAAAGATTTCTCTAAGTATTTTTTTTAATTAATTCTGGAAGAATTATAGAGATGTTTATATTTGCGGAACAATCACACTTGTTTATTTTCTGTATTATTATTTTTTTAATGCGAGGGTACATGCCTCAGGGCATACAGGGGTATGTGATGGGGTCTGCATCGTACGTACATGACATTTTTAACATTCACACTTCTTCCGGATCCCTCGTTTACTGCTCTACCAAGTTAAGTGCCAAAACCGACTCGTATTGTTATTTGGGAAGTTGTGTAACGATGCGTGGCCGCCGGTCCCGTACAAGCGCGTAGAGCGCAGGGCGCTACGGTCCTAGACGTACTGCGCCCTCCGCGGAAGGTTAGAAAAACACATCCATAAGCACAGCAGAGAAGTGGGTACGTCAGGCGGCTCAACTGATAACTCTAGAAGTGTCACTCAAAACGCGGAATTGTTCATCACATGCGGCGGCGTTTTCTCTTCTTCGTTTTTTAAATAGAGATGTTGATCCATAACTGTTTTCATAAACAACGGTTAAATTTGTTAATTTTTGCTTTTCCCTCCTGTTTGGCTGTTGCCTCGGCCCTCTCCCTATTAGCCCCGAGAACGACCTAGAGGGGCGCTGCCAGCGCCGCTCGCGTGACGTCAGGGCAAGGACTCGCGCCTGTTGTCTGCTACAGTTCGGGCGGTGTCAAGGCGCTTTCTGCGGTGTTTTCGTTTGCTCGCCCCCCTTCTCTCTTCTTGTATACTGACGGCGGTCGTTTCAAATATATTTTTGCGACGTCTACACTTGCGAAAATTTATTCAACGACCTTATTTCTTAGACGATAATGCAGCTCTCAAAGGCGACGCTACAGTGCCAGCCGAAGGAGCGCAAACTAGCCAACTGCGGGTTTTTCATGCGCGGATAGACAACCGCAAAAACATAGCACATAAGAATCCAGTTATGATACCATACCTGCCGCGGTGCAACAAGTATGTCACAAACGCTGGCTATATATGACTTCTACAACAGTTACGTTTATTTTAATCCGCTAAAACAGGTTTGCTCACGACGAGTAGTTCATGGTATAATATCAAACTTTTGCATTTCTTCACAGAAACGCTCGGCAGTAACACGAGCACTTAACTAATACTGCAGTTTAGATTATACAAGCACTACTTGCTTCTTTAACTGCTTTTCAAAATTAGGTGGTTCTTCAAGTGTTTATTTTAAACGGCGATAATTTGAAATAAAGCTAATGAAGGCTCACAGCTATTTACATAATACAAAAAGGAATGTACCAATATATATTCCCTTTTCTGGGCTACACGTTCAACTCACTTGAGAAACTTACTGGTGCCTGTTGCTTGAGGAATATACATGACGAATCTGTTTGGCGAACTGACACAGGCTGCTCGGCCTAAATTTTTTTGTGAAATATGCCTGTTGGACCGCACGGCTGCAGCCAGAAAGAAGTCGAAGCGTCAATCATTAGTAGTATGGGACATATTGAAGATAGCATAATTCCCCCCTGTGGAGGGTGAAAAATCAAGTGAAAACATATGTAAGGCTTGTGGTGTTTTCTTTATAAATGTTTGCGATTGGATTGGAGCAAACTTTATTTTGCCTGCAGTTTGGCGAGGTTCTCTTTTATATACCAACGAAGCGAATTGTTCTCCGTTTGTATAATTAAACTATGCTGGATCGAGACATGGTGAGACAGAAAGTGCTTGAATTTTCCTTTTCTAGGCAATCTAAGCTGCGCTGTGGTAGCTCGAAAATACTTTAGCCATTCCGATTGGCGCTGTAAAAAATGCTTTATGATTTCAATTCGAAGTTGTAGTGAACTGATGGGTTTCGCGAACAAAGCGTGCCTCGCCATACCGACAGTCGGTTGCTACCGTTGCGTGATCAGGGGTGTGCCATATTGTCGATAAAGGCTACTGAGGGCTACTATGAAACATTTAATCGCTTCCAATTGATTGGTTCTCGATCTTAACAACGAAAATTTTCTCTCAGATGATTGCTACTATGGTATTTGTGAATTAACGACGTAAATACTCTACATGACGCGCTATAGTGTTAGCAGCCATGAGCAATTCGTTTTTTGGAGGCCTGTTTCAGAGAGGGGTGAAAGTAACAGCAAACTTTTTCATAAGGAATGCGTGCCTAACTCTTTCTTCTACGCATTAATAAATGGCCATGTTTGACTAGTTCCGTATAGCTAAAGTGCCCGAAAGCGCATACAGGAAGCGCCACCAGCCTTCTCTACATACATAAGAGAGCAAAAGAGTATTTGCATAGTCGGTAGGTGAGAGAATTTTCCAAAAGCTACGGATGATCTCTCAATAAATAAAGAAAGATCATTTGTTATACAATGTCGACATCTTCGCATAATTGCTGAAAACATCTCCTCGCATGTAAACCCTAATGTGTAGTTCTATATCTGGCTACGCTAAAATACTTTGTATTTATTTATTTATTTATTCATTCATTTATTTATTTTGTTCACAATACATGATTGTTGTCATGCTGGAGACAAAAAGCGACGTCAACAGTCACCTGACCGAGTTTGGGATATGTGTAGTCAGGTGTTGTGCTGCTGAGTACGCAGTCGCGGCATCAATTACAGGGCACGTTTTTATGGGGACCATGTGCGGCTTAGACTTTGCCCAAGCAGTCAAAATTAATCCGAATCCTTCACTATGGCCTCTCTCATACAGCCGCTGTGGAATGTAGAACCCCATGAAACAATCGGCTGTTCAAAACGGTGCAGACTGCTTTTCTTAGACAAACCTTTCCGCTACGTGTGGGTGTATGCTTTCTTTTGGCAGCACATGAATGATGGATTGAACTATCATGTCGCCCCTTATCATTGCTAAGTCTGGCATATAATAGTGATTGAACTCGGAATATCTTGCGTGCTGCCCATTGTTTTGCTTACTTCGATGACTCGTTTAACATCTGGTTCCTCTCTCATCGCTGCCGGAAAAAATGATATCCAAACCAAATCATGCCGTACACTCATGTTCATGTCGCGGTGTTCTTTGGTGCAGAGTGGAGTCGATTCTATTGTTAGCTGCGTACGTGGTGTATGCGGTGTTCATGTGCTTCGACAGCAAAGCTGAAGCGTTCTTCCTGCGACACCTGGCTTTCCTGCGCGACGAGCCCCCGGCGTCCAGTCCGGCCGAGCCAGCGCCAGTGCCAGTGCGCCGCCGTGCCAGCCGCGGCCTCGTGCTCAGCAGCGGGGCGTCGGCAGCGCCTCGGGCGCGCAGCCTGGACGCGCAGCAGAGCGCCAGGCCGCCGCCGCCTCCGCCGCGGCGCAGCCTCGCACTGGACCCGAACCGGCGCCGCCTGTCGCTCATATCACTGCGCAGCCGAAGTGGCAAGTACCGCTCTGCTCGCTCTGTTTTTTGGGACTTCTTTTGTCATTGCGATGTTAAAGAAGTGTTCAAAGCTTCTGACGGTTGTCTGAGGCGGAGCCTCCGAGAACCCAATTGAGGACAAAGCCGTTTGTTTCTAAAGCACACACAAACTTTTATTGAAACTAGAAAGAGGATAAAACACACACACACAAAAAAAAAACACTCAAAGGGACATCACGGCAAGAAACGCATATAGGGCTAGGATGGTGTTTAACAGTACGCGAGTCCGGGCTGACCACGACTGCAAGGGCGCATAATAGTCCCGACGTGGAGAAGCGGCAACAAGATGACGAGAGAAGTGGCGCTGGTCTCACCAAAGGTCGGGGTGTTGGGCCGTTGATCGGACGACAAGAGCGTGACAGTTCTGGCTTGGAGAGGGAAGGTCGGCGGCTGGGCGGCGGCGGCTTTCTGGCCAGGCAACTGGGCGTAGAACACGGGCCCGTAGGCCGACTGTTCTCGTCCTGCCCACGGGCGCGGAAGCTCGCCGGCCTTCGGCAGTAGTTCACGATCGCGTAGAGTGGCGACGCACAGGAACGGGTTGGCAGGAGGCCCCGGTCGGGTGAAGTCTTGGTGGCTCGGGTCCGGAACCCGACGGCCTGTCTTCAACACCCGGTCCGGTGGCCTACCTTCTCCTGGCGTCGCTTCCTGTAACTCTCTCTGCGTCTCCCTCCACTCCTGCCAGTGCGCCTGGCTGTTCTGCCGCTCTGGCCGATTCGTCGTTTGCTCATAGGCTGCTTGAAGCTCCGTGGTCTCTTCTGATTGGATTGGCTTCTTCTCTTTTTTCATGCGCCGCGTGTTCACGTGCCGGACGCTCTTCAGCGTTGTCGTTTTCCATCCAGCACGGAATTCGCCTCGGCACGCGCACTACTTGTCTGCTTCTTGTCCTCTCCAACCACCGCACCGTGTCGCGCACTACTCACATCACAGTCACGTCGCCGCTTGCAACAGCCTTAGCAAACTCATGTGGGCCTTCCAGTAAGGAATGGAGGAAATGGCTGTTTGTGAAACAAAAAGTTTCTTTTGCATCGCCCCCCTTCCACATTCCACAGTGTGATGTGGAAGGGGGGGGGGACAACGCAGCGTGCCAATGTGGAAATAGGCAGTCATGTGCCGACTACGCATTAGTTTCAGAAACTGTTAACGAATGACCAGACCAAATCATGATAGATAAACCATGAAAGAATAGCGTGGGTAGCCATCATAAACCGTAAAATTGGGAAGGGATACCGACGCAAGACAGTAACCACTGTCAGCAGAAAGCTAAAATTTTATGAAAAACAAATAGCACAGATCAGATTACATATAACATACAGAAGAAACTGGAGGGGCTTCCTACAGCAATCTGAGAATATAAGGAACTGGTAGGCGTCATGCAGCAGTAGTACGACAAACGCGGCAAAAAATATTAAAGTGGGAAGAGGAAACAACGAAAGTGGTGGAACAAGGAAATAAAGCAAGCTACAGAAGAGCTTAATTAGGCGTCTGGGGATCATGGAGAAGCCAAAAAGTTGGGATTACAAAAGAAGAGGCGCTCCTTAGATGGAACAAACACCCAGAAAAGAAAACGGTGGTGGTGCAAGAAAAAAAAATTGTAAGATAGAAGTGAACGTTTGGTACATGAAATTCGCAAAAGAGGCAAATGCGCACCAGAATCATTCTGGAACCACGCAAAAGCATTTGCAGCGGCAACTAAAGATCCGCAAACGGCCAGAATGGTTGAGGACGGTAACATCTTTGAAAGAGACGACGTGCTGCTGTACCTGAGGGATGTTGTTAGTAATAAATCTGGCAAAAAAGAAAGCGTAGCCTATACTCAATCAGATCCAGCAACAGAAAAGAGCTCAAAATTTAACGTAGTAAGCTTTAACTGGAAGAAAGCTGAAGAAAATGTTCCTTATAATATGTTCCTTAAAATATAATAATATAATCTCAGTACAGCTGACAAACAGCTGGGCCCAAACAGCAAGACACAACTGACAAGTGCCATCGAGCAAGGAATTGAAAGAAACATTCCGATTGAGTGATGTGAAAGTAGAACGAAGCTTATCTATTGTAAAGGCAAATGTGATGAGCGTAAGACGAGCGCGTACTGGCCAGTTGCAGCAACTTTGTTGATATACCGAATGGCAATGCAAGCCATAAAATTAGAGCTGTTGAAGTGAATGGAGAAAAAAAATGAAATTGGGGGAACTACAGAATGGGTTCAAGCCATGCAGACGCTTAGACAAAATATTTGTACTAACTTGTACATAGAGATTTCAATGCCTCAAAAGAAATCTTTTCTGATAGCATTTCTAAGATATTAAAGGAGCTAAGGACAACATATACAGGGAATTGCTATGGGACAACCTCAAGCACTAGGGCATATATGGCAATTTCGTGGGGCTGCTGAGGGACAAATACAGGGACAACCGAGTACAAATCATATGGGAAGGCTGTAAATGCACACGGCTAGTGGAAATTCACCGAGTACAGAAGCAAGGATACCGTCAGTCGTCATTGTCGGTCACGCTGTATGTTAAGGACATAGAAAGACGAGTCGAAAACATTGAATTAGGTTCTGATTTATGCCGATTATGCGCTAATTGATGATTGTTGCGTGTAGCAATGCGACTACAAAGGCCTGATTTTAACAGCCTTATGTCACTGCAAGATGAGGTGTTTATCCGCATAACACGGTTCAAGCGCGGAGCGTCGAAGATCTCTCCCGAAAACAGCTTTCATTTTACCTAAAAGGAGGACACTTAACTGCAGGACCCACCGCCTCTATGAAGATTTCAGCGAGATACAGCTCGTGTACTATTATCCGAGTTAGGTTCTTCGTATATACGAGAATAAATAGTTGTGGAGCAAGACGGCTCCTTTAATCAGCGAGCCTCATGAGCGCCGAGACAAACAACCAAAACCGCGCCAGGCTACAGCAGACGACTCTCCAGCACTTAGCGCCAAGGTCGACCGCAGCGCTATGGTGGCGTGAATGGCAGCGAGCCGCCTGCTACCCATGCGAGAAGCGAGAAGTTTGGGAACTATAGGAGTATCCAAATGCTTGACGCCGCGCTGCATAGAGGGCACCACCTTGCCACAAGCGCTCGTTGCCACACCGCACGAGCAACGGCTGTGAGAAAACCGATGACGCGCTAGACCTGCTCGCAGCAGCGGTGTCCACCGTAAGGAAAATGCTGCGTCAGTGGTGGAGGCCAGCGAGCAGCGCTCCACGAAGTGAAGTTAGACTGTTCCATTGCTTCTTCTTTTGTTGTTTTACTTTTAGTGATCACTGATAGGGCGCAGCGTTTGTGCTCGCCCGTTCTAAAGAGTGAAGTCACATCAACATCTGGCATCATCATTCACATGTCATCTTTCCACTTTCCTTCATCTGCTTCTCTTTGCGGTATACACAAGTGCACTACTACACTACCCAGCAGCTCCCTACCACGCTGGAATATAGACCGTTTCATCGGGCGAGGAGGATAGGGCGCGCGGAGAGCCTTTCCTCCTCTCTGGCTTGGGCGATCCGGCGCGGCGCTGCTTGAAAGTATTGCTGTCGCGTGCTGCGGAACGATTTCGAGATGTTTTAGATCTTACTTTGTGAAATTTACCCCATGTTCGTTCATATAAGGTCGTCAAGAAAGCCTTTCGGTGCATCGGTATCTACTGTAGGCAGAAATATGTCTTGGGGGCGCAAAAATGTGACGCGCATAATCAGCCGCGGCGTACGCGCATTATGAGCCGCGGTACATGTATGTGTTGTTTACTATTTTGCTTATATCAATTCTAATTTGACAAAGAAAACCGGCGTCTCTGTATTACCAGCATTAAATGGTAATTCAGCTCACTGTCTGATCGATTGGCGTATGGAGTAAAACATAAAACATAAGAGCGCATGCTCGTGCACGGTCAACCTAAGGCAACCACGAGACATATGAGCGGCAGGCGCTATCAAATATTTGTGGTACACTGGCATCGTTCTCACGCATTTCAAGTCTAGTATGCTTGAAGTTACCATATGTCTACGCTAGCACTGCTGCATGATGCCCATGGCGCTGCTCAACACAGCGATCACTGCGGTTGGTGAGCCAGCACGATACATATATAAGTTGTGTGCTTCGGCATTGCCTTTTTGGCCTGTATACAGCCATAATATATGAGAGGGTTCGCATAAAAAGAATGCGATGGCTATTTTTGAGCGCAAAATTTCCGTAATACGTGTGAGTACGTCGTAGAGAATTCAACGAACACAACACAAAAAAAAATTCGGTTATCATCCTCTTTCTCTATAAAGCAAGAGAAAACGTTTATAAATATATAACCGCTGAAGCCGTATGCTTGGACCATGCGCTATAGAGAACAAAGATATCTGTAATCCAGCACCTACTACTGCTTAGGACGCTCGCGCAGTTCGTAAACGGTCGCTTTGCTGGACAAACTTAATTCAGACTGTAAGGTATGCTGCTATTACTAGCCAAAACTATCTTGTTCATGGGTGGAAACCTCATCCATCCAACCAACTAGTCACGGAATCTAACCTGCAGCGAACAGTTTGAGCGATTGTCAAAGTATAACAGCACAGCTCCTATTGTAGCAGAACGGTACCCACGCTGTTACGATCATAGCGTATGTTTCATGGCTCCTAAACCGCAGCTTAGAAATAGAGGATAATACTGCAATAAGGTCACATTAGTGATTGGAACATTCAGAAATACACAATTGCTCTCCAAGGCTGAATGTATATAGGCTCCAGTATGCGCTCACACATCGGGCTGCGTGTTCCGTCCACCTCAACGCAAGCAGAAATTCCGGCCATGACGCCTTAAACCACTTCAGCACGTCTCACAGAACCGTTTACCACGTAGAAGACGCACGTCATACTAAACAGACCGCACGACCGCGAAAACAAACGCCAGAACCTACCGCCGAGCGTATACCTGCCATGCAAAAGACCGCTTTCACCCAAGCCAGTATGGCGCTGCTCATAGGCGGCGCCACTGCGTTCACAATATGGCGGCGCCTACGAAAAAACGGTCTATAGACGGGTTTGGGAGCCTCAACGACGCTGTCTGTCTGCAGAGGGGCGTGGTTACTCCCCTTTTCGCGCTTCGTTCCTCCGGCGGCAGGAGTTCCACAGTTTTGGGGTCATCATTTTCTATCGTCTGCTAGTGTCGTGATGGGCTACGTTCACGTATTTCGTTTAGTATTTCGCTGCAAACGCCCTTATAACGGCAAAAGTTACTTCTGCTGTGGCAGTACTGGCTCTTTCTGCTTGCGTATTTAGGTGCTATTTGCATCGAAAAAGTGAAGATATTTCTTATACTTATCCCTCTGTAGGGCTTTGACTTGCTGTGCGGTCATCCAGCATCGTGCAACATCTCAGTGCATTTGAGGATTTTTTTTTTTCTGACGCATGTGGCTGTCTCGCTGTTCGTGTGTAGTGTGTCAAATGAATATCGTTGCACTGTCGCCTCGATTATGCGTCAGCGTGGACCCACTGATAGTGAGTACTGTGGGGTCTAAGCCGTAGTCATTTCGTAAGGATGTACGACAACCCGCAGATTATCCAGTTTGGGAGTACTGCTTCACAGATTTTGATTGCCTCTTTACTCGTTGTTATTTGGAGCACTTCTTCTTGCGTTATTCTAGCTACCGCGGGGATCATGGAAGTAGTTGTCGCTTTGGGAAATGTCTGCAGTTGTATACTTTTGCTTTCTTTTCGCCCAGGCGCCCAGTGGTAGCATTCCATAGACAAGGTGACTGCTTCTCGGAATCAGTAGCAGATTAGAATAGAGTAACTTGCTAACCGCGCACAGTGCTGCACTCTTCGAACCACGTTTCATTCATGGCCTGGTTTCCACATATGGAAGAATGGTGCTCTTTTACGCATTTAGGCAAATTATATAATTTCAGTTTCTTGCGGCGTGTTGCGAGCTCTGTGGTTCCGCATTCCGGGGCGATGAGCACAGTGTGGTCAACAAGAAGCTGATCGCGTCGATTAGAGCACTGCATGGGCCCGGCCCAGTCCCGCATTATGAAGCCGCATCCCAGCCCGGGCCCGCGATACCAAGCCCGGGTCTGGCCCGGGCCGTGGCGTACATGACTTACCCCATCGCGGGCCCGGCCCGGTCCCGGCCCGGGCCTGGTTGTTCATGATTAAGCTTAGCCAGGGCCCGCGTGTGCATTACCTGGCCCGGCCCGGGGCACGCTGGAGGAAATTTGTTGATAATGATTCTTATCATTCGTGCCTTGCCGTTTCTAGCGGGCGATCAGACGGAAAATCAGGTGCGTACATGCATTGAACTGCATTGAACGCGGGTTCGATTACCGGCCACGGCGGCCGCATTTCGATGGCGGCGAAAACACCCGGTAGAGTTAGATTTAGGTGCACGTTAAAGAACTTCAGTTGGCTGAAATTTATCTGGTCCCCGCTACGGCGTGCCTCGTAATCATATCGTGGTTTTGGCATGTGATACGCCAGAATATAAATTATATGTTGCTTATGCGGTACATGAAAACTCATTACAATAAAAGTATAGCGAGAATCATCATCATCATCATCATCATCATCATCAGCCTAGTTACGCCCACTGCAGGGCAAAGGCCTCTCCTATACTTCTCCAACCACCCCGGTCATGTACTAATTGTGGCCATGTTGTCCCTGCAAACGTCTTAATGTCATCTGCCCACCTAACTCTCTGCCGCCCCCTGCTACGCTTCCCTTCTCTTGGAATCCAGTCCGTAGCTCTTAGTGACCATCGGTTATCTTCCCTCCTCATTACATGTCTGGCCCATGCCCATTTCTTTTTCTTGATTTCAACTAAGATGTCGTTTACCCGCGTTTGTTGCCTCACCCAATCTGCTCTTTTCTTATCCCTTAACGTTACACCCATCATTCTTCTTTCCATAGCTCGTTGCGTCGTTCTCAATTTCAGCAGAACCCTTTTCGTAAGCCTCCAGGTTTCTGCCCCATATGTGAGTACTGGTAACACACAGCTGTTGTACACTTTCCTTTTGAGGGATAGTGGCAACCTACTGTTCATGATTTGAGAATGCCTGCCAAACGCACCCCAACCCATTCTTATTCTTCTGGTTATTTCAGTCTCATGATCCGGATCCGTGGTCACTACCTGCCCTAAGTAGATGTATTCCCTTACCACTTCCAGTGTTTCGCTACCTATCGTAAACTGCTGTTCTCTTCCGAGACTGTTAAACAGTACTTTAGTTTTCTGCAGATTAATTTTCAGACCCACCCTTCTGCTTTGCCTCTCCAGGTCAGTGAGCATGCATTGCAATTGGTCTCCTGAGTTACTAAGCAAGGCAATATCATCAGCGAATCGCAAGTTGCTAAGGTATTCTCCATCAACTTTTATCCCCAATTCTTCCCACTCCAGGCCTCTGAATACCTCCTGTAAACATGCTGTGAATAGCATTGGAGATATCGTATCTCCCTGTCTGACGCCTTTCTTCATAGGGATTTTGTTGCTTTCTTTGTGGAGGACTACGGTGGCTGTGGAGCCGCTATAGATATCTTCCAGTATTTTTACATATGGCTCATCTACACCCTGATTCCGTAATGCCTCCATGACTGCTGAGGTTTCGACCGAATCAAACGCTTTCTCGTAATCAATGAAAGCTATATATAAGGGTTGGTTATATTCTGCACATTTCTCTATCACTTGATTGATAGTGTGAATATGGTCTATTGTTGAGTAGCCTTTACGGAATCCTGCCTGGTCCTTTGGTTGACAGAAGTCTAAGGTGTTCCTGATTCTATTTGCGATTACCTTAGTAAATACTTTGTAGGCAACGGACAGTAAGCTGATCGGTCTATAATTTTTCAAGTCTTTGGCGTCCCCTTTCTTATGGATTAGGATTATGTTAGCGTTCTTCCAAGATTCCGGTACGCTCGAGGTTATGAGGCATTGCGTATACAGGGTGGCCAGTTTCTCTAGAACAATCTGACCACCATCCTTCAACAAATCTGCTGTTACCTGATCCTCCCCAGCTGCCTTCCCCCTTTGCATAGCTCCTAAGGCTTTCTTTACTTCTTCTGGCGTTACCTGTGGGATTTCGAATTCCTCTAGGCTATTCTCTCTTCCACTATCGTCGTGGGTGCCACTGGTACTGTATAAATCTCTATAGAACTCCTCAGCCACTTGAACTATCTCGTCCATATTAGTAACGATATTGCCGGCTTTGTCTCTTAACGCACACATCTGATTCTTGCCTATTCCTAGTTTCTTCTTCACTGTTTTTAGGCTTCCTCCGTTCCTGAGAGCCTGTTCAATTCTATCCATATTATAGTTCCTGATGTCCGCTGTCTTACGCTTGTTGATTAACTTAGAAAGTTCTGCCAGTTCTATTCTAGCTGTAGGATTAGAGGCTTTCATACATTGGCGTTTCTTGATCAGATCTTTCGTCTCCTGCGATAGCTTACTGGTTTCCTGTCTAACGGCGTTACCACCGACTTCTATTGCGCACCCCTTAATGATGCCCATGAGATTGTCGTTCATTGCTTCAACACTAAGGTCCTCTTCCTGAGTTAAAGCCGAATACCTGTTCTGTAGTTTGATCCGGAATTCCTCTAGTTTCCCTCTTACCGCTAACTCATTGATTGGCTTCTTGTGTACCAGTTTCTTTCGTTCCCTCCTCAAGTCTAGGCTAATTCGAGTTCTTACCATCCTGTGGTCACTGCAGCGTACCTTGCCGAGCACGTCTACATCTTGAATGATGCCAGGGTTCGCGCAGAGTATGAAGTCGATTTCATTTCTAGTCTCACCATTTCTAGTCTCACCAGACGTAGCAAAAAGGTTTTTGAAACAAAGTGTACAACTGACATGAAAAAGTGGATAGAAGCAAACGCAGGGCATTCCCATTAGTGCTCTAGTCTACATTTCACATTGGAAACAATAAAAATTGCACAAATTTTTAAAAGAGGCTTCTGATTAATAATTTGCTGCAGGAAGATAAGAAGCTTATTGTAATATATGTTGAACTGCAAGAAAAAGCAGATGAAATGTAAATCGTTCATATTCTGACTTCGACACGAGAACGTAATCACGAAATACAATAGAAATCATATAACCATGTTTCAGGCTATCCCAGATAAAAGGTTGCTCCCTCTTTTATGAAATAAAGTTAGCAAATAGGCCCAAAGTAACACGCAGTGACCCAAAAAGTCTGCACCCGAAAACGATACCACAGAAATAGGATTGGGCGAAAGCCAGCAAAAGGCAAAAATGTCCATGTTCTTGTGCGAAAAACGGCAGGTTGTCTAGGCTCTCCGGCTTCAAGCAGGTTCTCCTGTCTTGGAGTACGCGTACACAGCTGCACTATAATTGCGTTCGCTACTTACAGATTGTACCGTATCTGTCAGCCTCACCTTCTCGGAGTCCAGCACCTACAGTATATAAGCAATAAAAGACCGAAATCTTTGTTTCTCTCACGGGAACATCAGCGACCTGGCCCATTGCCTATGCTGTTATTTATCCGCTGGTGCGCACCCTTTTACCTTGATCGTCACTTCGAATTTGACTATATATATATATATATATATATATATATATATATATATGTATGTATATGTATATATATTGCTAAAATAATATAGTAGTATCCAGATTGACAATCGCAAAAGCAGTATTAGGGAAGTGGTTTGGGGAGTGGTTTTTGTATAAATTATTTTTCCTTACGGCCAAACAATGTTCGTTCTTGTGGAAAAGAAAAAAAATCAGAACTCCATCTGTCCTGTTTTCTTTGCTAAGGTACACTAAGGGCCAACCCCCTTTGCATTTGTCACTTCAGCTTGACACAGAATTCCATGGCCCATGCAATGCATAACGTTCGCGTGTGCTCGAAGGCATGATTTAGGCCCTTTAAAGAGTGGGCCCGAGTCCGGCCGGGCCCGCGGCCTCATGCCCGAACCCGGCCCGGTTCCGCCGAAAAAGGCTTCCGACGGCCCGGCTTGGCCCGCGGGCCGGGTCGTGCCCTAGCTTTCGGGTCGGCGCGGGCCCGTGCAGTGCTCTATAGCGTCGATACGTAGCGAAGGGTGACTTGGAAGGCGAGATGCACACTTTCTCGTAGGCGAGGCAACATCGATACGCAGTGATGAGACAGCAACGGACCGTGTCCTGCGAGCAAGTCTTTGGAGAAACACTTCGGAATGAGTTCGGTTCGGTGTGTGCTCTGATTTAGGTCGGCCGTTTCTGATCACTCGGAGCGCCACACGCTTACGTTAATAACTTTACGGTGGCGGAGCATGTACCAGTGCGCAAGTAGTTGGTGCACGCTTTGTGTCTCCTTCCACGGTACGCGATGAAGGAGGAGAAGGAGTAAGGTTGTCAGCAATAACGACGCTCTTCTATTACTTCGTGGCAAAGATAGGAGGTTTGCTTAAGTGATTAAAATAAAGATACTGTCTTCAACGTGTGATGTTGTAAACAGATTGATTAAAACATTGAACTATATCTAGCGCCACGCGTGCCCACCGCCTCTGCAGCTTTGGCAGCTCAGGCCGCGAGTGTAGAACTTGGTGGCGTTTTGCAGACTGGCTCCAATTAAGAGCGTAAACGTAAGTGAAAACTCTGTTCAAACATTTTCCCACAGTGCGTGGGATCCGCGTAATTTGTTGTAGAGACGCTTTTCATTATCCGTTTACATTAATGCTCCTGCGGAGTCTCGGCGATAACAGGGGCAATGACTAAGGGCAACAAGATCGGAAAAATGAGGTTCGTCATCAAATAACAGCGGCGTCATCAAATACGCCGCTGTTATCGCCGAGATCGATTACTCAGCCTGACGGATGATTAAAAAAAAGAATAAAAATGTAATGGTGTGCCTCAAAATACGGCCCCAGCAGTTAGCATAAAGCTGGCAATAAAGGTGGTCAGAGCGGGGTCGCTAAGAATGTTCATGCTTTACGATGGTAGCTTTTGTGGATTGTTCCAAGTGTGTTCATCTGGTTGATGTTCGTAGTAAATTTTGGATAGATAAAAACGTTCTTGAGCCATTCCACTCTGCGAAGGGGGATGACCAGCGAAGATGTTTAGCACACGGCGCAGAGGTCACACAGAATTTTGAACAAACGTACGAGCGCATTTATTGTCTTTTTCGGTGGTTATCGTCACGAAAGGTACGCATACACCATCTTCATTATCATCATAAGCGTACTTTAAGTCCACTGCAGGACGAAGGCCTCTCCCTCCGATCTCCAATTACTCCTGGGCTGCGCCAACCGCTTCCAACTTGCGCCTGCGAATGTTTTAATTTCGTAACTCCACCTAGTCTTTTGCCGTCCGCGACTACGTTTCCCTTCCTTTGGCACCCATTCTGTAACCCTAATGGTTCACCGGTTATCTAACGTGCGCATTACATGACCTGCCCAGCTCCATTTTTTTTCTCTTAATGTTGAATAGAATATCGGCTATGCCCGTTTGCTCTCTGATCCACACCGCTCTCTTTCTGTCAACGTTACGCCTATTATTCTTCGTTCCATCGCTCTCTGTGCGTTTCTTAACTTGTTTTCGAGCTCCTTTGTCAGAACTCGTCCCCGGTGTTGCTGAATAGAACAATGTCATCTGCAACCCGAAGGCTGCTGAGATATTCGCCGTTGATCCTTACCCCTAAGCCGTCCCAAATGAATAGCTTGAATACTTCTTCCAAGCACGCATTGAATAACATTGTAGAGATTGTGTCTCCTTGTCAGACCCGTTTCTTTATAGGTATCTTCCGTTATTACACATTTATTAATTTACATTTGCGTGGACGACTATATAACGCACGCACGCACGCACACACGCGCACACACACACACGCACACACACACACACACACACACACACACACACACACACACACACACACACACACACACACACACACACACGCACACACACGCACACACACACACGCACACACGCACACGCACACGCACACGCACACACACACGCACACGCACACACGCACACACACACGCACACGCACACACACACACACACACACGCACACGCACACGCACGCACGCACGCACACACGAACGAGAAGAAAGGCGGTTGAAGAGGGGCCCGATTTTTATGAGTCATATCATAAGAAGCCAACAAACACTGACACCAAGGACCACATAGGGGAAGTTACTTGTGCTTAATAAATGAAATAAAGAAACGATAAATTAATGGAAATAAAAGTGGATGAAAAGACAACTTGCCGCAGATGGGGAACGTTCCCACAACCTTCGCATCCGCTTTCATTTCCACTTTCATTTCCATTAATTTATAATTTATTTATTTCATTTATTAGGCACAAGTAATTTTCCCTATGCTGTCCTGGGTGTCAGTGTTTATTGGCTTTCTATGATATGAATATATATATATATATATATATATATATATATATATATATATATATATATATATATATATCCTCTGCGTTACGAGAGGAATGAGCCATTGCTTTTTTGCTTGCTTACAGGGGGGCGAGCAATTGCTGATGCAGATAGTATTTGTTGCCGCAGAAGAAAAAAAAAATGCACGGAAGCCTAGCCACAAACAGCTTCGCGGTAACAGAGCAGACCAGAGATCGTTTTTTTCTTTTCATTTGAAACCACGCACGATATTCGAGCGCATTGCTTGAGAATGACACCAGCTACCCCAAACGAAGCACCGAACGCTTATACAGATCCTGCGCACTGTGGGAATCGGTGCACGCTTCGATGCGCCAGCAAGGCAGAATGGTGCATTACGACGCGCTGCAGATGTCAGCGACGAACGCGTCCCTCAGCCACCGCGGTGGACCTTGCAGAGCACGCGCCAAATTTTATTCTGCATTAAAGCGTGTTGGATCACAAGGCACGGCGCAATGCTCGACCTGGTGGCCACAGTGGAGGACGAGAGACGCGCAACCATGACAGACGTCTCTTCTTTCTTCATCGTCAGCCAGAAGACGCGCGCGCTCACTTTTTACCAATAAATTGCTCGCATGCGACGCGCCAAGCCTTTCAAAGCGCTGGCTTGCACGAGAGAAATTGTTGAAGGTCTTTATTCCGCCTTGTCAGGCACGTGTTCGTGGCATAATTGTCCGAGCATCGGGCTTCTGCGTTTGGGGAACCGGATTCGAAACCAGCCATCGGTCATGTAATTAAGCACGTGTAAAGGTTACCTTCAAGGTCACATAAACTGCCAGAAATTGAAATACATCATCAAAGTGTGGGAAGGAGCCATAGAAAGCCGTCGCCTTTAAAAGCGGTGAATGTGTTTGTATAGAAGCGGGGACGTGCTCGGGGACGGGAACGCCAGTCGCGCCGGGGCCGCATTGGGGTTTCGAGACTGAATTTGTCGTCGCCAAACGCAAGGTGCCCGTGACGCCGCGTTGTTTCCTATTAGGGATTCAATAAATGCGACAGGAAGTCCTTGCAGAGGATTTGTGCGTGTTTTTCTTTGTTTTTTTAGGTCGGACACATGACATTGGGAGCACTAGCAGAAGGACCGGCGCTTCCGTCGGCGTGAGATATGCCTGAGATATTACGTAGACATAGTTGCCGCGTTGGCCGCGTGGGAAATAGAGTAGCAGAACTAAGAACGAAGGTATTTAACTCCGCCATGTGAGCCTTATAGGCACTGTGGCGCAGTGTTCGTATGATGTCACCTAAAGCGCAGAGTGCAAACATGTACGTTATTTATGTACCGTGCATGCATGATAAGAAAAAAAAAAACTTGCGCTGGAAGCGGGACAAGAGCAGACGATTTTCATGTCAGAGAGCGAGAAAACAGCTTTGTTGGAAGGCAGAACCTTTACTGTCGTGCATACGACCGCTGACATGCGGCTCTGTATAGAGAGGGGAGTAAAATGTTCCAGAACATAGTGGGAAGAAGATAAAGATGCAATGACGAGTCAATCTGATAGGTGCAACGACAGCGAAAATTCAGTGTGCAAAAAAGAGTTGGGGCGTGCAGACAGGACACAAGAGTAGAGACGTGGACAACACAAATATATCAACCTTCGTGTTGTCCACGTCTCTACTCTTGTGTCCTGTCTGCACGCCTCACCTCTCTTTTGCATAATGAATCCTTACCAACTAGTTCAGCTTTCTGTCGTTCGAAAATTCAGTCGTTTTAGGGCAATTTCAGACAGGTATCGCAACAACCATTTCAAGGCCCACCGCTGTTTTGAAGGGCAGGGCATGGAACCTATAAGATGCCATGTAACGTTAATGGAGCCTGACAATGTCCATTTTGCGCTGAAGACAAGATCTCTCGCGATACGCGGGACATTACGTAATATGTGTTACACTTTCTGTAAACTGTCACAGCTACCACAGTAGGGATCGCGGGTGCGCCCTGTGCGGTAGATATGACTTGGTGAATGCTGCGTTCAGTCAAAGCCTATAGTATAATGTCTCTGACTGACGAGGAAGTAGCCGTGGAATTCTTGATCATACTCCGGGTCACCCGATCGCAGGAAATGATCTTGGTGAACGGGCAGACTGCGGAGGCCACCCCTTTCTTCATATAGGTATCTTTTCTTACCATATTCGAAGCCGTCACCTTTTGTAAAAAGAAAAGGGGAAAAAAAAAATAAGAGAGAACCCACACAATTATTCTAAAACTTGTGCACTGATGGCCATTTCAGGCAGCTTCATCGGCTTTTTTGTTTCCAGAAATACTAGTGTGGCTGGGTATTCACTGCAAGCGGTTGCCCAGCTATGATGGCCTAGTGATGGAGCTGCAGTGTCACAAGTCGGTTGCTACGGCGCCTGTGCATGTTCCACATACTTTGGGGGACTGTTTTCGCCGTCCGTGAATATCGGCTGTCGAAGCGCGCATACACAAAAGTCTTCCCGAATGCCACAGCTCGGCTGGCTTAGATGCTCGCTCAAGACGGAGTCGCTGCCCTCGTAGGCTCAGCTGCTCTGTACTGTCCCGCTGTTTTTCCTATGAGCAGCCACATATGCATCGTTCGTGCAATATGAAATGCTGTGATTTGTTTCTTCTTTACATAGAATGGTAATAGGGGATAGATTGGCGATTTTTCAGAATCGTCTCTGAGATCGCAATACAACCTGTTCTGGCGGTTTATCTGCAGATACGGACATAACTTGCACGATAAGTCGCATTGTTCAGGTGACGAATAAAAATATTCGCTAATTACCTTTTTAATTATTCACTTCATGCTACGTGTTGAAATAGTTAATTTGAATGGAATGAAAATTACGTCTGTTTAGCTAAAACCTACGACTAGCGCCACTTATGTCATATCCGTCTACAAAAAGTGGTGCGCGTTTGGACACGGATATCTCAGCTTTCTGTTAACAGTTTCTTAACACCCTCCATGTAACAATCCGCAACGATACAGCAACGCTTTAATAACTTCGAGTTACAGATATTTCGAAAATGATAATGGCTTCATGATTTCTGTTAAGCTAATGTGAGTTTGATAGTTATCGGTTTCATTTTTGTATTTTTAACAAGTGAATTATTGGACAAGTTTATGGGTGAATCGTTTTAGTTATCTGCTCGAAAATTTCAATTCATGGTGACAGCAATGTCTACTTGTTCAGGTATTTCGCCTGAACAGGCGCAATTGCGTCATCTTTCACACGCGATCTCGTAGAAAAAAAATATTCAAATTCAACGCACATCTTCAACCCTACGTGAGACGATGCATTCGTAAAGCGGTAATTTAAATCCCGTACAGCTAACTGTGATGCGTAAAACGTTTGTTTACTTCTATCTTATGCAACGTATACTCTCATACGATGTTTTTGTTTATCCACCACAAAGGTCAGCTTTACTCTCATGCAGTTTTTATGTTTATGCACTACACCGCTCAAAAGCTGTACCATAACACAAACTCCAAATCAGGTGAACGCACAGTGTGAGACGTCTATGCATCGATGTCACGAGAATCAAGGTCACGTGTGGCGCTCGTCGAGGAAGTAATGGCGTAGACAGGCGTGTATGCACAGAAAAATACGACACGTATCAAGCAACATTTAGGGATTCTGCATATAATATTGACCGCTAATAAAGACGAAGACAGGGAAGAGAACACAAAACGACGACACGGGCTTTTGGACACAAGAGGGTGCACCTCTTGTGTCCCAGTGGGATATACCCATTCGGGAGGACAGGCCAAGAATGAGCGCACACCCATAACACATGCCGAATGAGCTAAATCAAAGAAAAGAAAGTAAATCAAAGCATCCGTTAAATATGCTCCAGTAACAGGTCGGTGTGCTTCAGAGACAGCTCTGCGCCGATATTGTTTGCTCAGGTTTTATGTTGGAATTTATTATCTTTTTTTTGTTACGCAGGACAGGATGTTATCTGCTTTATATCAGGAGGTTATCTGAATATATCTTCTCCAACCAAAAGACAGAAACACACGGCCGATACCAACTGCAGAGAAATCCCAAAAGAAAAAAAAAATGGAAATAAAAACAACGTCGTGCACTGGTGTACATGCACTCTCTCGCTGCGAGTCCGTGCGATCGCTGCGGTGGGTGTTCATTGGCTTCGGCTGTACGGATAGCGTGCAGGGCGAATCTATTTCACATTGTGCTCTTCAGTCGCTCAAGAAGCCGGTTCGGCGCATTACGTTGCGACGAACGCACGAAGGGACACCTCTTCATTTTGCGAGGAGAAAGCGTCTGTAAAGCGTTCAGTGCTTTCAGATTACGCAGTACCATTTATTTGGCAGCGAACAACTTCCATTGCTTTGAAGGAATTTACAGAAATGTCCAGGAGGGCGCCTACGTGGTGCTTCAATTTAGCGCTGGCAGCCAAACTATGGAGAGCACCATATTAGAGAGTTTTAGATTACGGGGACGCCAGCGTTTGGGACGCCCTTGGGGCCACGGTACTGCGCATGCGCAGACAGTCTTCGCGTGCGCTAGGGGGCCCCAAACCTTTGCGTCCCCCTGACATAAAACTCTATTATCCTCATACTAAGTGAATGGTGCGCTACCGATAGATGACGCCATCCTGTGTCATCGCGGCTACTACGGATAGGGTCTCGCATACGTTTGCATCGGTATCGCGTAAAGTACGACCTGGCTGCATATACAAAGGACTCTGAAGATGCACGCACGCACACCAATGACATCGAATCGAATAGAAATACGAATCGAATACTTTTCGAATGGTTTTCGAATACTAAGGGAACTTCTTCCGGTACAGTGCTCGAGTTCTCAAAACTTTTACTTGAGACGTTCAGAAATTCAACCAACAACAAAAGAAGTCTTAAACATTATGCTCTGAGAAAAGATCCTGTACAGCAAGTACTATAAAACTTAGTGTTATGTTGTGTTATAGAGAATTAAGTGTTATGTTGTTAGGCTGCACTGAAATAAGCTCATACAATGCATATGAAAAAAATTAAATTAAATAATGGGGTTTTACGTGCCAAAACCACTTTTTGATTATGAGGCACGCCGTAGTGGAGGACTCCGGAAATTTAGACCACCTGGGGTTCTTTAACGTGCACCTAAATCTAAGTACACGGGTGTACTTAGATACTAGATACGGCCCGGTCCCTGTAAGGTGCTCACTATACAAGAAACAAGTCGACGTATGCTACCCTTGCTGTCGGCTTGGTCACAGACCTGACGTGTGCCCGTCTCCGCAAGAGAGAATATGCCGAGGCTGTGGTGCAGTGAATCCGACTGACGAACATAAGTGCCAACTCAGGTGTGAACTTTGTGGTGGCCCACACCCAACGGCGGACAAAATGTGTAAGCAGCGTTATACGACTCCATACGTGGTCAGAAAACGGAGAAACGAAAGAGCACTAGCAACCAACGTCAACAAGGACAATAACGACCCACAGCCAAGATCAAGGTCCCGCGGCAGCTCCAGGTCCCGCAGTCGCTCATGATCCAGGGGAAGAAGCGTGTTCAGATCCCGACCCAGATCCAGATTCCAATCCAGGGCGTGATCCGGATCAGGAGATCGGAGTCAACAGGCTCTATCGAAACCCGGGGAAGGAAGCAACGGTTACACGTGTGCCGACAAAGTCAAGGGACCGGCCATAGCGGACAAAACGCCGCCTCACCGGGACACCAATAAACAAGACTTGTCTGGGCCGACGACGCGCTTACCGATCCGGTAAGTGCCATGCTTTGTGACCGACCCCCAGAGCAAAGTAGAGATCGTGAAATAGAAAGACTTAAGAAAGAGAATGCAGAGCTAAAGGAAATGAATCAGAACATGATTAGAGAGATAACGGCAATAATTAAACTCTTAAGTGAGGCTAAACAAGCAGAAAACCAAGATAGCACGAATACACGCAAAGAAGCCCCAGTCCCCGCGCCTGCTGGTGAGGGACCGATGTCAGCCAAGTGTAGGGCTGTTGAAAGTAAGCTCAAGAACACTGAAACACAGAAGGAGGAAGTCAGACAAGGGCTGGCGTCTTTCAAAGACAACATGCAGAGGCTTATGGAGAGTGTCTTACAGTTGACAATGAATGCAGGCCAAATACAGACGGCACTGAATGACCCTAAGGAGGGGCTGAAGGCTTTTGGCGAAAGAATCAAAACCCTGGAAATTATGACTATGTCAATGGACGTAAGGGAAGAATGCGGGTCGTCATTCCACAGAGCTACACTAAGTCCCCAGGCGGGGGATATGAATATACAATATGGTTCACACTAAAAGGGAATTTCGAATATAGAAGTGGAATTGCGGGGGGTACAATAACAAACGTACCATCATCCAGCAATACCTTAGGTCACTTCAGTGTAAACCGGATATTATCGCACTTCAAGAGACAGGATGTGGATATAAACGAGAACAAAGGGGATTAACCTAGGGCCCGATATTTATTAGTCATATCATAAGAAGCCAACCAACACTGACACCAAGGACAACATAGGGGAAATTACTTGTGCTTAATAAATGATTGAAACGATAAGTTAATTGAAATTAAAGTGGATGAAAAAACAACTTGCCGCAGGTGGGAACCGAACCCACAACCTTCGCATTTCGCGTGCACAAGCACAAGTAATTTCCCCTATGTTGTCCTTGGTGTCAGTGTTTGTTGGCTCCTTACGATAGGATATGAATATGTCACACTCACTGGATACAGGGCCATAGAGTGTCAAACGTACGGTAGGTGCCTGTACGTGTTTGTAAATAAGTAGCTTACACACATCCCACATGACTTAGGCATCATGGACAAAAACCTAGAGTACCTCATGGTTGAGGTTGTAATAACAACTTCACACAAAAATCAAAGGAACAATACCTTATTCGTACTCAACATCTACAGCAATCCGAAACACCAGAAACAACACTTCAAGAGAATATTTGAAAAGGCTACTATAATCTAGCTGGAAGTAGACCTTTGATTATATTAGGAAACTTCAATGCAGCCCAGGAGCTATGGGGCTACGTTACGACGAATGTCAAGTGCAGGAATCTGTGGAACCGCGCGGATGAGCTGGACCTGGTCTTAATCACGGATAAGACACATCCTACAAGGGTCGGCAATTCTGTCTGCAGAGACACCACACCTGACCTTACGTTCACTAAGAACACAGAAACACAGATCATGTTTCATGGACTAACACAAACATGAATTTTGGCAGCGATCATTACGTAATAGAAGTCAAACTGGAAGTTGAGAAAGGCCAATCTCGAGAATTCGAGGTCGTAGACTATTAGGACCTTTTTCGTAAGAGCCCAAAGCGGAAAAGAAACCACCAAACTCAATGTCAGAGACTGTGTGAGGGCATCAGCAGGGACATCAAAACAGCGTCCAAAAGGATTGTTACAGACACTAATGTGGAAGCAATGGACTCGAAACTTGCCCACTTAATAGAAGCCAAGGAAGCCATAACCCGAAGGTGGCGGGCCCAAAGGCTAAATCGTCGGCTGAGAAAAAGAATCGCAGAACTGAACAAACAAATCGAACAACACTGTAACACCCTCTGACAGCAACAGTGGGACGAACGAGTTTTTGTGAGTCGATCGATGGGCAAATAAGGAATGGCAAGGCGTGGAAATTGATCAATCATCTGCTGGATGAAGAAGGCCCTAAAGCCAACCAGAGACTCAGCCTTGCCCGAGGTATGCACATAGCCCTTAAGAATCAGCCCATCGAAGCAGTGACCAAACAACTAATTGACAAATAAATACCTACCAGTCACAAATGAGCAGGACCAACCACTTCTATCAGAATACGGGGGAGCCGCTCAACCTGAACTCGACCAATCCTTCACCACATCCGAAATCCGGAGGGTGATAAGTGAACTAAATCGAAAGTCAGCCCCCGACCCCGATGGAGGAACAAAAACAGATCACTTGGCAATCTCGATGAGCCGTCAATTGAATCGCTGACAGACTTCATCAATGATGCATGGATCTCAGGCGAAGTCCCAGAAGAATGGAAAACCTCACAAGTTATATTAATACCGAAACCGCGTAAACCTCCAAGCTTGGACAACTTACGGCCAATATCACTCACATCACGCGTGGGGAAGGTCGCTGAACACGCAATCCTTAATACGCTAAAAGATCACTTAGAGGACAATAATATATACACTCACAACATGCTGGGTTTTAGGTCCGCACTTTCCACGCAGGATGCCATGAAGCAAATCAAACACCACATACTCGACGGATATTCTATAAATACTAAGGCCATATTTGGATTAGACTTGGGAAAAGCGTTCGACAGCATCAAGCATGAGTACATCCTCAAAACGATAGAAGACATTGGACTCGGGTTGAGGATGTTTAACTACATCAAATCCTTTCTCGAAGCACGCACGGCGAAGATAAAGGTCGGAGACACAAACTCGGAAGTGGTTCAGCTCGGCGATCGAAGAACCCCCCAAGGATCGGCGATCTCTCCCGTCCTTTTCAACCTGTGCATGATTGGTCTGTCCAGAAAGCTGGGCAACATTAAGGGCATTGACCATACCATATATGCTCATGATCTCACTGTATGGTGGCAGGGAAGGGCAGATACAGGACGCACTGACTGAAGCGATCAGGACGGTGGAGGAATACCTGACACCCACTGGACTCAGGTGCTCCCCACATAAATCAGAGTTGCTACTTTATAGACGTTCAAAAGGGGGCAGACCTATGGGCGGGAAACCTCTATCGGAAAGCGATATACACCTACTTACAGAAAATGGTGTCAATATACCCAGAGTCAACGGGATCAGGGTACTATGCTTTTTCATTCATGCAAACGGTGGAAACCATACGAAGGTCAAGAAAATCACCCTTAAAACGGATAATACGTGCAGGATGATCAGACACCTGGCAGGAAGACAAAAGGGCATGAAAGAAGATAACCTCGTCAGGTTAATCAACTCTTTCGTACTCTGTCATATTTCATACGCCGCTGCCATGTACAACTGGACGCAGGTTCAGCTCAAGAAGCTTGACGCAGCGATCAAGAAGGTTGTTAAAAGCGCACTGGGGCTCCCAATTCGAACCAGCACTGAAAATTTGCTCAATTTAAGAATACACAACACGACCATGGAGATCGCAGAAGCTCAAGAAATATCACAAATAGCGTGACTATCTACAACCAGCACGAGAAGATCAGTCCTGGACAAGATCATGATCAACCCCATTACGGATCCAGCACAGTACACTAAAGTTCATCACAAATTCGCAGACAACATAATTGTCGCACCGCTACCCAGGAATATGCACCCAAAACATAACATCAACAGGAGAGTTGCACGAGCCAGGGCGTTAATCAAGAAAATGGATAAAGGGGGCAGAGGAGCGTGCTTTGTTTATTCCGCTGCTTACAATGATCGAACTAAGCTCGCTGCGGTGGTAGTGGATCATCAGGGCAAATGGACCAACTGCGCCACGGTCTACACTAGCAAAGCTGAAGTCGCTGAACAAGTTGCCATTCCATTGGCACTAAGAGACGATAGATTCACAGAAATACATAGTGACTCGAAAACATCTATTAGAGCTTTCAATAGGGGAAAGATTGCGCCACAGGCTGCGAGAATAATTAACATAAGGCAAACAAATGTTACACGTTACATTTATTGGTTCCCGGCGCACCTTTGTTCACTTGATGGCATTCCTGTCAATCCAAATGAATCGGCCAACAGCGTCGCCCGCGAACTTACAGACCGGGCCGCTTTTACATATGGTTTTGATTCTGCTGGATCGGAGAACGTACATAGAGATACGCTCATTACATACAATAAAATTACAAAACAATACTACATGGGAAGGAGGGAGTTTGCACCCCCTCACTATAGGCTAAACAGAGCACAAGCAGTTACACTTAGGCAATTACAAACACAGTCTTATTATTCACTTGCACAAATAAAGGTATGGTAAAGGAACTGGTAAGGAATTGGGAATTGCGGAATAAAGGAATTGGGAAGCCAACTGGCGACCCTTGACCAGGCCCGGCAAGCCACTGTAACGAGTGGGGCCCTGGAAGAGGGGCTCCACCCGCCATAACCGAACAACCTCTACTACAATAAACGTTTATTTTCTCGCTCTCGGTCCATGCTTCGCTGTGCGCTAACAGCGTTCGCTCGCGCGAGCATGCACGTGAGGCTCCTCACGACGGGTTGCAAATAAAAAAAAAAAACGCGATAAGGACAGCAAAAATAAAACAACGCGTTAGCTAAAACAACGCATTAGAATCTGTATACCACAGTGTGTTTGTTTATAAGAATTAAAACTTGTCTCATTCAATACTGAGCCTATATAAAACAGTTGCACACAATTGCGGTCACAAAACATCCAACTATATCCAACTGCGAACAAAATCACTGCAAGAAGTCTCTCTAGCCTCCACAGCGTTGACTGATATGTATAGAACGTAGTATACTTGTAAAGCACTGTTCGCGGTGCATTTTATCGAAAGAATTTGCAAATAGGTATTTTATTTAACAATACTGTCGACCCTCTTGCGAGGGTCTTTACTGAGAGGGTAATGAAATAAAGAAAGAAAAATGTACAATATTCACAAACAAAGAATACATCGGAATCAAGCGGCACACTCGTACATATAGTCATCCAGAATTTGTTCGAATGTAGACAGATCAATATATTCCACAACACACATCGGTAACTTATTCCACATTTCAATTACGTTGGGGAAGAAGGAGTACCTGAACGTATCAGGGTGGGGCGTTGTAAGCTTGGATTGGCCGATTATGGTTAGTCCAGTGGTAGCGGAGACAGAAACGAAGAAAAATTTGGAGGACGCTTAAGCTTCGTCTCTTAGTGGAACGCGATAGCATCCGAAGGTCCCTGGCTGCTTCTGACGCTTGCCGACAACTGCAGCGCATGTAACCGTAATGTTTACCGAGAAACGCTCGCGGCGAATGCTATGCGCGAAGGCGGGCTTTCTGGTAGAAATGCGGCCTCTTGCGTGGGCCGCGATGCGGCGGAGGCGAGCTCCATATGGAAGTGTTTCAAGGAAACGGGTGCGCCGCTCCATGGCCTCTGAGATATGAGCGCACCGGCGCGCGCAAATGGTGGACGCCGTGACCTGTCTATGAATGGTAGAAACGCTGCAAAAGGGGTTTGAATTTTCGTGTAATAGAATTGTTTTCTGGTATATGCAGATTACAATACGACGCTATCATATCTTTAGGTTGTGTGTAAGTCGTACTTTTTGATTTTTTTACGTATTTTAACTTGAGAAAGTCAATTACTTCAGTAAGTTCCTTGCGCCACATGGAGGGCCTGGGTATGTGTGGTTTGAAAATCTTTTTGCTGAAACGACGTCCAACGCAGACGCCGGATTTTCGGCGGCACGAGCTCCTTAACGCTGGCCCGTTAAAACGCTGCCGGAATACTTGGCGCAGTAAAGCAGACCAAAGCTACGCAGCCCTGTAACTTACCCGTCATTGTCACTTCCTTCCGCCACATGGAGGGCCTGGGTGCGGGGGGTTCGAAAAGCTTTTGCTGAAACGACGCTGAATGCCGACGCCGGATTTTCTGCGACCCGGGGCCCTTGACGCAATCGCGTTAATATCGCAAATCAATGGTGCGAGAAAGTGAGCTGCGGTTAGATTTGCGCTGTGTTGCGTGGCTCTTTAGACTTGAGCAAGGACGCTCTGCTTGTCGTCTCACGCAGCGCATCGACACTGGATTGATCTTCCGGGATGGCGCGGGAGGGGCTACGCGTCATTTATCCATTCCAACTTCCAGTGCAGGAAAATTAAGTTGAAAAAAGAGCTGCCAGACTATGTATTGCTTTTGGCGAGCGCGGGTGGCTTATACAGGATTTCCCAGCTATCACGCACCAAGTTAAAACCAATCTTGTATACGAATGACACCATTTGTGTGTTACACTCTAAGAACAGTTTACACCCTTTGGAGTGCCCCTTCTGCCACACAACAATAATCGTCATCTGCCTTGATGCGTTTCCTTTCTTTAACGCTGCGAGCCCGGTACTTTCCAGTAACGAACGGCACGCGCGTTATCAGCATGATAGCATTGCCGACAGGAAGAGCATGCTCGAAAACATTAATTTTGGTTCATTGCGGCGTATTGTATCTTGCGTGGGTCTTTTTGCCGCGTTTAAAATAAAGTCAATGGATATTTAAAAACAAAAAACAAAACGATCTGTCTTCCAGCTTGCTCGCTGCAACCGTGCTGCTCCGAAACACGCGGCGAACGAACTAATCCCGCCTGTGTCTAAATAGAGCATCAATAGCTCCTAGATATGACGTGTGGAATTCCTTCGAGTTGGCTGCCACATCGATGCCTATGTTTGGGTTGGTCTCATGCGGCAATTTTCGGTAACTCGGTTTTGGCGGCCATATGCGTGCAGCCGTTGCAAGCGGTCGTGCGCTCCTGCGCGAGGTTCGCCGCTAGCAGGAATTTCGCCGCCATGTATGCCAGACACGAATACCCTGTCACAGCACTGTACGGCCACTCGACTGGGCGTATATAGCGCGCGTCCTTTGCAGTTCACTCTTAGGCAAAAGTACACCCTTTGCGGTGTATATCTGCCACACAACGATAATCATCATCTGCCTTGCTTGCGTATCCTTTCTTGAAAACGCCACGCCCGCTACTTTCCTGTCGGCAATGCTATGTCATGCTGATAACGCGCATGTCGTTCGTTACTGGGAAGTACCGGGAGGGCTGTGCTGACCAACAAGCTTTGTGAAGCCCATTGAAACTTGTTTACAGGATCTCTGGCATTCCGTCGCTAGCAACTTAGCTGTTGAGAGCGCAAACTATTCGTTTCTCCAGAAAATGAGCGACTTGAAACAACATTGACCACCTTTTGTTCTTCCCTCAGCCAGCTGCGATCAGCGGGAGGCCGAAAGCAAGGGCGTTCCGGACGCCCAAGGTGACCACGGTAAGCAGCGTTTTTTTACACCATGTTCGGGGAATAACTTTTTTTTTTTGCTTTTGAGGAAGCGTTGTTTCAGCCGTGTGCCAAAGAAGGGCCCTGGAACATCTTCCAGCTATAAAGGCGCACAGGATGCCCAGGCCTTGTCCTAACGTACCGCTTCGCCAAGTTGATTCGTTCTAAACGCATCTCAGAGCACTGCAAGAGTTCGTAAAGGAGAAGTAGTCGCGTCGTTTCATTATTTGTCGAGTTTGTTTGTTTTTCGGATCGGGCAAAAAGCACGACATAAATGACGGGAAAACGAATACATAAGGGGAGATTATGGGGTCCTTCCACATAATTAGGCCAATGAACAGATACGTCAGTGGCACTTATTTGAGCCTTAGTGAGAAAAAGATATGTTTCCTTTGCGGTGCGATGCGAGTTTAAGTAGATTAGGCGATTTCGCGGTGGTTGTTTGCGTATGTGCCACGAAGCTTGCCGGAAGGTACATTTTGTCTTTCTACAGTCAAACATTTATTTATTTATTTATTTATTTATTTATTTATTTATTTATTCCCTATAGCAAAAACCAGCGTCTTCCAGTGTGAAACCAGCGCACTTTTTGGCGCTGGGTCGCACTGGGTAAGCTGGCACTCGCTGGGACTCACTGGGACACCAGTGAGAACGCTGGATAAGAGCTGGGTCACACTGAAAGAGACGCTGGTTCCACTGCCATGACGCTGGGGCGCACTGGCTTGTGCTGTACAGGCGCTGGTTCTCGCTGGAGTTCGCTGGTTCGCACTGGAAACTGCGCTTGTTGTGTTTGTGCCGCGCTGGTTCCAGTACGCAAGGACGAGCGCTGCTGGATATTAAGTGCTTTATACAATTTAATCGCTTGATACTAGTCTCTTGTCCTAAATAACGCTATATCTTGGTTTTATAAAACCCTATTTCGTGTCACAGCTTGGAATAAAGGTGCGTGAGCTGCCCTTTTTATTCATGGACATTTGAAACTGAAGATATTGTACCTCAAGGGTTTCATAAGGGGCGTTACATGAGAGGTGGGTACAGGGGATATAACATGTTGTAAGTTCCAGCCTCACCCGTCGTTTTCGTCTTGGTTTTGTGTGCTTACCGCTGATTTTACCTTTTGGCCTCTGTGAATCACTTCGCGTGCATTGGTTTTAAGGTATGTGTCATAAGATACAACGGTCGAACAGAAACGAGAGTCTGCGCGGCGTCTGTGTTTCCCTTCGTCGTCCTCGTGGCGCTGACGCTATTGAAAGTTACTCGTCTAAATTTCAACCTGCTTGTGTGTTTGACTAATACTCGTCGCAAGTGACCCTCATTATTGATTGCATGTAGTGGCCGCGCTGGAGGAGATGGCACGCCGAGCAAACGCACCGGCCTCCTCGGCGTTGGCGCCACCCCGTGGATGCTTCCCGCGGCTCCTGTGGCCTGTGCTGTTGCCGCTCAACACGCTGCTGTTCTTCACTGTGCCAGACTGTAAGCGCAATCGCTGGCGCAACTGGTTCCCACTCACCTTCCTCATGAGCACCGTGTACATCTCGGTCTTCTCGTACTTGCTCGTCTGGATCATCACCATCATAGGCGAGTACCTCGCATTTTACAGATGTAGCTGGTACAAGCTCCGCGGCGACGTGTTGAACACAACAGACAACAGCCGCGCAGGCTGATGCCAAGATGTCACACAGTTCATACAGGTCAATCCTAATGTTATTAAAATTTTACTATAAAATTATTTGGATGCAGAAGGGCACGATACGGTCCCACAGCTATTCCTGTGCTGTGGATTCAGAAGAAATTGCAGGTTTGTTTGTTTAACCCTGTAATGCCCAAACGCAGTTACACATCAAGGAAAATCAGAGTAACTTGTTCAGCTTTATTTGTGATCATGAAGAGCAGATCTGTACAGAGAAATGAAATGTTTTTTTTTAAATGCTCAAGTAGTGTAGTAATGAGTAATAATTGGTTCGCTGAAACTGTCCGCAACTGAAAACTGGCTCTAACGTGTCAAAACATTACTGTAGGCCATGCTTGTTTTCTGTGCTTATATTGACTGGAAGAGGTAGGGGTTGGCCTTCTGGCAGTGGGGAGAGTTGGTGGGATTAAGCAGTGTGAGCGAGGTGCCTGTTGTTGTGGGGCTCAAGGTGCTAGCAAAATTGCGTCCACCGTTGAGCCTGTATCTTTCGCATGCGCCAGACTATCCCTACGTGTGCTCTCAGCGCTTCCGTAACAATATGAATCGGGACTAGGTAGTCGTGAGCATTGAATGGTTTATACTGTTAGCACACAAACCTTCGCAATTCAAGACAAGTCTCGATCGCCTGGACTTGAGCACTTTCGGTTGTAGTGGGGTTAGTTCTGCAGGTATTGGGCTACACAGGCTAACTGTATCGTAGATAGCCGACGAAAAACAGCATCCTGTCAGTTTCAACGTCACGTGCAATGAAGTACTCCATGTTTTTACTCCAAGAAATTCAAGCCAATGGGATATAGCGCTCAGTTGCTGTTGCAGGTAGACCATATGGGGATTCAGCAGAAGTCACAATAAGTTAATGCTGACCCCTAAGAATTTGTGTTCTGACGTAAAAGGCATTTTCTCTGCCGATGCAGATGGTGTAGATGTAACTGGCTGCCATCCAAACGTGACCAGAGCATAGTTTTCTAGCGAGATGCTGAGTTCTTGTTCGCTAAATATGCAGACATGGAAGGTGGAGCTTTTTGAAGCCTTGTATGCACCTGAGGTAGATTTGTGGGTTTTCTTTCCAAAGTAATATTGGGTTTCAGAAGTAGTGTTGCGCAGGACACCAAGACGCAGACGTACTCGGGGTGCATTGCTACCTTGACAGAATTTGTTAGACATTCTTTGAGACTGATAAGTACAAGGTCGAAGAGTGTGTGGCTTACCACTTTCCAGAATTCCACGGCGCGACTAGTGTTGACAGATTAGGCCGTCGTCGGTGTTCCCAAAGAAAAACCGCATATGTAACTGTGAATCCAAAGATACACTCAACCGCCAAGACCAACTGATTGAAAAGCCTCAAGGTGTCGTGTCATGAACAGCATTGTCGCACGATCATTATATACCAGCCAACATAGCTACAGATATGTTCCTCTGATGAAGAAGGGCAGCTTGGGTGAGTTCGTGGTTTTCCGTAGTGTTTAAAAACATAGCTAACGACAGAGGATACATAAAAGAGGATGGGACACACACGGCGCTGTGTGTGTCCCATCCTCTTTTCTGTGTCCTTTGTCGCTGGCGCTGTTTTTAAACACTGAATATTCCTCTAATGTTCAACCACATACTGACGACATTGTCAGTAGAGCAACGGTGACGTTGAAAACTGGCATCGACATCAATCTTGTAAGGTTGCAGGTTCCACCGAAATCTGCCGAGGATAATTCATTCCATCTCCTTCCCTACGCAAATAGTAATTGCAATTGATCGGCATATGGTTCATCTATGCGCAGGCTTTTCCTCTGAATCATTATGTTGACGGCATATTTGAGTCCCCTGTATATTCTCTGATACTGTAGAGATGGTATGACGTAAGGTTGCCACGTTTGAAGAGCGATACCAGGTGGCTGGTCTTTCAATTTTGAGGAGCGTTTCCATCCTGCCAGGAATAATTGAAAGTGTCTAGCAGCGCATTTAGTTCCCGGTCACCAAGAAGGCATAATATACGATACGATATGCCATCAGGTCCAGGCGACGACGACCGATTACCCAAGGCGAGCACCGGGCCACTGGCGAAATGCAGATCCCATGAGTCCGGGATGGAATTACAAATACGAGAAGCTGTGGGCTTTAGTTGGCCCGCAATCATAGCATAGAAATCTTCCACTATACCGATATGTTGTCTGCGTTTGACGAGTACCAATGCTTCGAACGTAAAGCGTTAACCTAGAACTAAAACAGGCCCCTCACGGGTCTTCAAAAGACAGCAGTTGTTGTGGAGCTCAAGGTGCTAGCAAAATTGCGTCTACCGTTGAGGCTGTACCTTTCGCAAGCGCCAGACTATCCTTATAAGTCATGTGTGGGCTTTGTGCGTGAGTATTGTGGTGCGGCACGATGAAGGATCGCACAAAGTTGCTCCAATCTCTGGTCTAATTTCGAATGTCTCGGGAAGCAACGTGAGCGAGCACATGGTTTTTTTTAGTGGCGTTTGTGGCAAGCGTGTCTTACGCTATGATTTTAAACGCAGTCCCATCAGTTTACCAGTTTGTTGTTAGGCGAGTTTGTGTTAGACAGCCCTTTGATCTCATGGTAAGTGAGGAGGGATGTGATCGCTACCGTGTGTCTCAATGTCCAAAAAGCACGTAACACGCGTGGCAAAGAGATACCGCACAAAGGCGGCTTTCATTCTAACTTGTTGTGCAAACATGTTCACGAAGCGAACGGGAGCCATCGCAGCGAATTCGCTTTTTCGCAGCGCTGCAAGGCATCGAAATTTGTCGACAAGAGAAGCAGGGTCTCCCATCGGCGCTTCTATGGACCCTCAAAGTCAGGTCTTTTTTTTTCTGTGCTGAAATTTTTTTCGGATATTTTTGGATATTTTCCCAACTTTTCCGGAGGAAAGCGTTTTCCATGATTGTTTCCCATACTTACAAAATTTCCGGTAACTTTAGATCACAGAACGCATTTTGTTCAGTAGTGTCAGGCCTAAAAATAAATATGGAGATACTAGACCTAGGAGCCTAACTCCCGATCACTTTCGGCGATATTGTTTTCAGGGCGTGTTAATACTCTAAACCAGCACCAACGCACTCGAATGAAACGAATGACTCGCCTCTATCAGCGTTACTTTCGCGTCGCGCAGTTTTTGAGCGCGTAGTTGGGATGCCCGTCGCTTAAGTTAAATTTCGTGCGAACGTTATAACATCATGCAATTATGAAAGTGTTCTTGCGCTTTATAAAACTAGAATACGGCACCATGCAGTGTGGAAACTCTTCCTATATAGTGTACAATTTATATTATGTTCTAAATAACAGAAATTTGTACGTGATTGTGATGGACGTTGGCAGGAACTAGTGAAACGCTAACTCTAGTAAGCATCACCACTATTGTTTCAGCGGGGAGTGGAGCCCTCAACAGGCGCACGTATGCAGATAATGAACGGCAGCACTACACTGTTTTTTTTTTCTCCCTCTCTCTCGATAGTGGTTGCAAGTGCTCATATATGCGTGTGATGCTGTTCTAATGTTTGTCGGGTTGTCTTCCTTCAGTGTACCTTCTCTTAATCTTATTAGTCGTCGCTTTCATTTTAGTTTTCTTCTGATATTTTCTTCTGATAATTACGTATGTTGCATTGCTCTTGTATTTCTTTTTTCATGTGTGCGTGTGCATGCCTATATATATACGTACATATGTAAATATTTATGTATTCTGCCCCTCCTGCTTGGGCCCTCATTTGGGCCTGCAGTATTGTATAAATAAATAAATAAGTAAATAAATAAATAAATAAATAAATAAATAAATAAGACAGGATGCAAGCACGCTACACAATACACGCAGACAGGCTGCTCCAGTTATCGCCTGATGTGTACAAGCAGTAGGAAGGGCGACGAAAGGACGCGTGTGGCGCCGATCAAGCCTTGATCAGGCTTCACATTTGCGTTATTCTGTTTACCGATAATTGAGGGATGCTTTTCGGTGGGCACACGTTCCTAAAGATCAGTTAACTTGAGTGTGATGACAGCAAAGCTGAGGAGGGAGGATACGAGCCGCTTTGCCTGCTCTGCGCCTTCCTGACCGTGCTGCTTGACAGGCATTGCGCGCCCAAAGAGCGCAGCGTGCGACAAGCAGGCAGGGAGGAAATAATTGAAATAGTTGTGAAAGAAAAGAAAACCACAACAGAGTTCATCTGTAAACGGAAATAAGAAAGCACGTGCGGAGCCGGAAAGAGTACTTGAAACGGAAAAATGATGACTTGGCTCAAACTGGGGAATTCTTGGTCTTGCTGCGGAAGCCAAGCGCGCACATATTTCGATGCTTCGAAATATCTGCTTCTTGGCCTACATTTGCTGATGTGCTGCTAAAACGACACACACGATAACGCACTGACGACGGCGCGGGCGGCTTTGAGCCATATGTTCTCAAGTTACATTCTTATTTAGTAAACAAAGAGCAAACAAGCTCATGTGCAAGGACCGACAACTTCATGTCATTTGCACATTAGCACACTAATCTTGATTCCTTTAACACAGGAATCAGTATTGACGTACAGTATTATGATGCCGGTTTTGTTACAGTTACAAAATTGTAAGGTAAGTTTCATGAAAGCTCTTTGCGAATTTGTTTTATCTTTAGGTTTGTTTTATCTTTCATCACCTAAGTAAATATCTGCCCTCCACCATATATACTTATACCCTTGGCCAATAAATGGAAAGCATTTGATACGAATTGGTTAAATCATTGCTTCACGAGGGCTTTTCTGCATTTCCCATATATTTGAATAATTACTTTGGGCGGATTTGGATGGAATAAATTTTCTCCCTTGGTGCCCCATCCCAAGGCTTCATTAAATAAGGTACTCTTAGCCCGCTATTACCAACACGAAAGAAAAAGTACAACTCACGATAGCAAAAAAAAAATAACGTTAATTGCCGCAGCCTAAATGGGCATGATAATTTCATAAGCTTTGTGTTCGGTGATATTATAATTGGAATCTTCAAAAGCCACATATATTTGTTGAAGTGCCGAGCCATAACAAAAACTCAAACGTTTGTGTTTTTTTTTTATTTTAAGGGGGCACAAAAAAGCCATATTCGACCAGTTAAAACGGGTGAAATATTCTTTCACGACTGTATATTCATTTATTTGTGCGAGAGAAGCGAGGTTACGGAGAAAACGATTGGCAAAGTTGAGTCTAAGGTTTGTTTGAACTCTAACGTAACCATTGCTTGTAGTTTGCATAATTAACTAAAACCTCCCTCACCCCCCCCTCCCTCCGCCCAGTAGACGCTGTCAAAAATTATGGCGTAATTGGAAGCTACTGCACACACTTCAAAGTAGTTTCGCGCCTTTTTGTTTTCACCTCTTCTCTGATTTTCCAAGCCTCCGTTCAAGGTTGTGCTGACCTCTATGGTACATTCTAGGTGCAGTTTGGCAAATCGAGCTTAAACTAATATTACTATCGACGGCAAACTATTTTTCCGGCTTTATCGGCAGAAATGAAAATGTCGTAAAAAGCACATGGTTCGAGTGGACCCGCCGCTTATCTAGGTGCGAGATCGCTGGTGAAGCGATGCGACTCCAACATGCCCAGTGAGCGTGACGTTGATTTTCCTACAGGGTTCACTCTGGACATCCCCGATACCGTGATGGGGCTGACGTTCCTGTCGATCGGAGTGACACTTCCCGACGTGGTTGCCAGCCTGTTGGTGGTGCGCAGGGGTGAGCGGCTGCTTTTCACGCAGCATTCCTACGCGAATCTCTGACGAACGTTCACATCGTGCTTTTCCCTCGCACAAAGTTCACAAGTGAACGACATTGGAGTTAAAAAGAAAAGAAAGGTGGCTTGTCTTCGGGAAATCAGTTAACGTACAATTTTGTGGGTGGCATTTCAGTGCATACCTTGCAAGTCATCGGTTGTATATTATGATCGCTTCGCGTGTCGTTACTCTGCCATTCCTTCGCCCTTGGAGTATATATATATATATATATATATATATATATATATGTATATACATACAAACACTTGAAGTCACGTGAATAGTGATGCTGCATTTCCGCCTTACGCCTCTTCATTTTTGATGATAGGTCCCCTCAGCTGTTTTGTATTTGTGTGTATATGTGTACGATTTCTGAACTAAAGCTGCTAGTCGCAGGTGGTTGCTTATTCACTAACTTTGCATCTGTTGTGCATTATAAAAAAAGCGCTTTCTTTTTGTTGAGCTTGCTTCATCAGTACAAACTGCAGTGCAAAACATACTTTCTCGGATGCATGCAAACCCTTCGTCACTCTTCGTAGGCATAGATGCGCTTTACGTCCAGGAAAGGCTAGAATTGCGCTCCAAGTTGGCAGATAGTGCGCTTCCTTTTCTGAGACTATTCCCAAACAGCGGTCTCCTCAGACATTGCAACGAGGACACGTTGTGCGGAATTTATTTGTTCCATGCTGTCTAGCCTCAAACTGGTAGCAGTGCGCATGCGTCCGAACTTTCTTTTTTAACCTTGAGCTTTAGTGTGACACCCTCCACTATTTAATTCTTCCTAATTTTTCCTCCGTGCCATCAGCATTTTTAGAGTAATTTTCACCACTTATAATTAGCCTTCGCCAATGACAAAGTTAATTGGAGTAACAGGAAGTACGTGCCTCCAAGCACTCCATCCCCAACTAAATTGACCAGCAGCAGTGCCACCTGATGGCGAACACTTTAAGGGCTCGCGAAGATCTCCACGTACAACCTTTAGCTATGCCTTCAGAACCCGCCTCAGTGATTAGCGGCTATGACGTTGCGCTGCTTAGTAAGAGGTCGCGGGATCAAATCCCGGCAGCGGCGGCCGCATGTCGATGGGAGCGAAATGCAAAAACGCGCGTATGCCGTGCGTTGGATGCATGTTAGATTCACAGGTGATCAAAATTGTCCTAGCCTCCCACTACGGCGTGACCGATAATTAGATTGGGGTTATTGCGCGTTAAAACACACAATCTAATGTAATGTCTCCACAGAGGTCAGTCACGTCTATAGAAGCTTCAATGAATGCCACTGTAACATTGTGAAGGCCGTCCGGCCACCCGCTCTACCAAGGTTCATTTGGTAATTGGTCGCACACAGAAATATTTTACCATTCCCCTCGCCGTTATGTGTAAACACAATGTCTACACGGTTCCTGCAACGTTTAACTTGATGCGTCTTCTCGACCGGTTACGGCAATCGTTTAAATATCAACTTGTGGTTCCGTGAGTGTTCTGGATTAGGGGAGGACACCCACGCCCCGATGCCTGAGATGAAGGGGGTCTTATGTAAGACTTCCGCGATCTCCCTCCTTAATCCAACCCTCTTTCACGAGCGTGGATGAGCTCTTGGCAATTGACGCAGCCACAGTATCGAGACTGGTTTAATTGCGTTTGATAACTGTAGCCCAGGGGACATACGTTGGTTGACACAGAGAAAAATGACCAAAGGAGCTTGGTGCTGGACGAGCGACGCGGCACCGAAATTGCGAATGCGTAGTGAACGTGAAAGGCGAGGTTTCGGCTCAGTTCTCGCAGTACCTGAAGCTGTAAAATAAGCCCGGACAGGTGTGACGCGTCGCTGTGCAGCCGCTTTGAAAACAAGTGCCATTGCAAAATGTTTGCATTCGACGCTGTATTCACAAGCTGAGGGGTGCGGGAGCCGATGTCGTAAACACTGGCGAGCATGCAGAAATAGGCGCTCATGTTGAGTTTGTGGTGATGATGTATTCCTCCGAATTCATTACTATCTGAGCATGATAAGCGACCGTGTCTGTGTTCCTTCACTGACAGGATTCGGTGATATGGCGGTGTGCAACGCGCTTGGCAGCAACATCTTCGAGATTCTGGTGGGGCTCGGCCTTCCCTGGTTTATCAAGACCGTTCTGCTCACTCCAGGGACGCCGGCCGTCGTACATGGGAAAGGCAAGCGCACATAAACAAATCTTATGCAAAACGAGAGCAAGATAAAATCAGGAGCCAACGTTTGGACAAGTCGACTTGTCTTCTCCAAGGCGACATATTATTATTATTATTATTATGATTAATATTATTATTATTATTATTATTATTACCTCAAAGGCTCCGGTGTGAGGTATTACATGAGAGATGGCTGATCACTTCAGTGAAATGTGGATTCAATGGCAGCCTTGAAATGATGTGGTTTGGAGTGGTACACGGTGTTGGCGGAAAGGTCATTCCGGTCTCGGGCAGCCTTCACAAAAGGGAATGAAGGTGCGCAGTGGTTCGGAAGTGGTTTTCGAAATCTGAAAAGAGGGCGTGAACTGGGATGTTTTGATCAAGGTTAGAGCTTATGCCATTTATAGACAGAGCTAATTGGGTATCACAAGATATACCTTTACGGAAACCATGTTGGTTAGGATGGAAGAAATTGACATACGTTAGGAATGTAGCAATGTGAGAGTAAAGTACGTGTTCCATTAATTTCGAACAGACGCTGTTAGAGAAATTGGGCGGTAGCTACTGCATAATGACGAAGGACCTTTTTTCGGGACTGGTATAACCTTACCCACTTTCCAGTCATCCGACACCATTCCTGATGACAAAGACTCCTGCAAAATATGACATAAAATCTCGCTAGTAACATATTTAGTATTTTTTAAGACTTTGGAATTAATACCATCGATGCCAGGTGAAAATGAGAGCTTCAACGAATCAATACATTTCCTGATGCCATCAGAACTAAAGGTGATTGCGGGCATGGTAAGGTAGCTTAAACATCGGAATTCAGGAAGTTCACCTTTGGGTTCATTAGCAAACACGGAAGAGAATACATGATTAAGCACTTCGGCGATTTCATGATCAGGAATAGGCTTATTTTCCTAGTCCCACAGTGCAAGTGGGTGCGAACGCTTTGGATTTATAATATTCCAGGATTGTTTAGAGTTATCTTGCAGAATGTTTGGTAAAGTAGTCGAAAAAATTAAGAGCATTTTGCTTGACTAGCAAGGGATAGGCACGTTTCTTCAGCAGTGTGGTATTTAAGCCATGTGCACTCAGAGTCAGAATGCCTAGCAGCGTGTTAAAGCCTTTTATTTTACTTGTTGAGCAGCTTTAGTGCCGTGATGAACCACGGTGATGAGTGCTTTCCGGTTACAGGGATCGTAGGTATGTAAGTTTTTATCAGTTCATTTATTTTATTTTTGAAAAGGAGCCAGTTAGTTTCAACACAACGTTATGAGAAACCGGCAGAGAACAAGCTGGCATATTCTGCGAGTTTAATATTCATATCGGTATAGTTCTTTTTGTCGTAAAGCGTAATAGTTTTTCTATAGATTTAGTGAAGGCAGGGATGCCACATGGGAATGAGATATGTAGCACTGAGAGATCGCTAAGGCCCGGTAAATGCGTTAAGGCCGATCCACACGACGGACTAAATTGCTCTTTTGGACCGCGGTCCGCGCATCACGTGATAGGACGTCACCAGTTCGTGCGTACCGTCGTTGGCCCGCGCAAGACCGCGGCCCTCGCGGTCCAACAAATCACCGAGGCTTTTCCCGCTTCAGTTTTGGCGGCGGACCGCATGCAAACCGCAGCGATTTTGGCGTAGCCAACGAATGTTGTCCGGCAACAGAGTGTCTTCAGCCAAATCCAATCTAGTTTTCAGCTCAGCAAAAGCCAGTCAAGGCAGTCGTTTCATGTCCGCCGTTCCGCCTACACGTGCGTGCAGCAGATATATTGTTTAAACACCGTGTCCTTTTGGAGTGACGAGGAGGCTTTATATTTTGTATCCCTCGTTGAGCAGTTCCCGGCTGTGTGGGACTCGAGCCGGCATGATAACAATGATAACACTCTGGCCGAGAGTGTAGCTGGTTGGTCTGCTCTGCCGTCTGCTATGGCATTCCGCCGTGTGGATGTGCTCTGCGCCGGACCGGACCGCGGCGGGCCGTGACGTCGCATCACGTGACCGAGTGGCCCGCGGACTTGGTCCGTCGTGTGGATCGGCCTTTAGTGGCGAAACATTATCGGAGTGAGAAGTGAGGATAAGGTCTAATATGTTAGAAGACTTATCGTTGTGCCGCGTGGGGTTACTGACGATTTGTGTTAAAATTTGGGTTATGCTTTCCTCGGCACAGTATATATAGGTAGGGTTCTCCTAAAGGGGAGAGGGGGTAGTTGGTGAGCGAGGCGACGACCGAGGGTGTGTTAGCGGTGGGTGTGTAGAATTAAAAAAAAAAAAAAGATGTGCTATTCAACATCGGTGGAGGAATGTGAGGTCGCGCCGTGTGTCAGCCGCTGACGTGTCACTCAGGTCCCTTTTTTTGTGGAAGAGGCCTGTGGAAGGCGGGAGGGGGTTCAGGGGGATTTTATACTCCTCTGGAGGTCAGTGAACTATCGTCTTTCTACAAGAAAGAATAAAACAGCGCCAAAAATGGTGTCCCTGGAAAAAAATGTAATCAATATATGCATAAAAGAACAAAAGAAAGGGAGAGAAAAACCTATGTAACCAATTTAAAAACAACTAAGTGTTATTCACAGTTATTCAGATTAATCATGCGCACTAGACAAATGTATAACTGCAAAAGAGACCTGAAAGCGTGATGGTGGCTTCCCGTAGAATTACCAACCATCAGAAAGCGGTTGACGCATAATATATTAGCCGGGGCTATGTAAACAGGCGCTCACATTTCCCTTATGAGGGCTAGCGGAGCAGGCGTGCCCAACCCGCTTATGCTAATTCGAATGGCAGATCCAGAGTGTTCCGCGACCTCTCTCGCTCCAAACGCGCGTTCGGAACACTCCAGCCAGGGCAATGAGGGGCACACAACTGCACACGGAAGCACCGAAGTGGCGCTTGTCTAAGATTTCGGATACACGCAAACCTGGCTATCGGATGGTATTTCGTATATCAATACCTTGTCAAACTCCTGGGGCCATGGTTGCGTGCGGAACTTGCGTTAATTCGGTGCATAGGGCTCTAATGCCAACTTTGAGAATGTTTGAGCTTACAAAAAAAAAAAAAAAGGAGGGGTTCTACATGCCAAAACCACGATCTGATTATGAGGCACGCCGTAGTGGGGGAGTGGGTATTAATTTTGACCAGGTGGCATTAATTTACGTGGACCTAAGTCTAAGTACACGGGTGGTTTTGCAGTTCGCCCCCCATCGAAATGCGGCCGCCGTGGCCGGGATTCGATCCCGCGACCTCGTGCTCAGCAGCGCTACACCAAAGCTACTAAGCAACCACGGCGGGTGCTTACCAAGAAGCAAGGTCTCTCTTGCCTTTCTGCCTAAACGGCGGCCTCGGCTAAGGCTGACAACTGAAACAATACAGATTGCCAAACGCGCGTTTGCAAGCAGCAAATGCCGTTGTCGTCGTTTGAGACAGTTTGCTCGTTGCTTTAAACCCAGAAGCTGCTTTGCGAGCAGAAATGGCATGAGGGCAAATTTCCTCATTTTAGAGCGTCTGCGGCGAGCGTCGGCATAGCCGAGTGAAGGAGAACAGCGAAGGATGAAAGAGCGAACGCGGAGCGCAGTGGGGGATGAAAGATGTGAGGAGGCAAGCGCCGGAGGAGGGTATGGCGAAAGCGCGAAAAGAAAAGCGTTAGTGCTGCGGCGATGGCTACGAGATGGCGCCAGCTAGGGTATTAAATGAAAACAGTAGACAGTGGCTATACAGGGCCAGGAAATACCCCGGGCAATAATAATACCCCGGGCAAAAGAATATATATATATATATATATATATATATATATATATATCTTGGTATATGGATAACGAAGGCAATAGATCTAGGGAAACGCAGGAAAAAACAATAACAGTAAAGGGGAAGCGAAATGCAACCATAATGAAGCACAGAGCGCAATGGGGATACAATAGGTACGAGGCGCTCCAGGATAAGTGGAAAGGTGTAATGGTTGCAGAACTTACTTTTGGAAATGCGGTTGTTTGCTTGAAATCAGGGGTACAAGCAGGACTGGATGGCAACCAAACGTCAGTGGGACGCCTCGCATTGGGCGCTCACGGGAAGACTACAAGTGGAGCTGTGCAGGGTGATATGGGCTGGACAAGTTTTGAAGTGAGGGAAGTTCACAGTAAAATTGACCATGAAAAACGACTGAGGAATATGGAAGAAAGTGAATGAGCTGGGAGAGTGTTGATGTATCTGTACAGCAAAAATATTGATTTACAGTGGAGGAAAAGAACTAGGAGGCTTACCAGCGAGTATGCGGCCTGTAGGGTGGGCAACACAGCAACAAAAAAAACGTCAAGCGGAAAGTCAGAGACGCTGAAATAATCTCATGGGTGGCGGCAATGGAAAAGAAACCTGGCATGAGTAACTACTTAAGAGGAAAAAACGAAATCAGAAATGAAACAGTTTATGATAACTCAAAGGAAAGCTCATTACTTTTCGAAGCGAGATAAGGATGCCTTAGAACAGGCACCTATAAAGCGAGATATAAGAAGGAAGGAGAAGTATGTGCATGCTGCGGTAAAGCTACAGAAACGATGGAGCATGTTTTATTACAATGTGAAGATATCTGCCCAGCGGTCGATTTAGGCACCACTGGACTCCTTGAAGCCCTTGGGTTAAGCGAGAGCAGGGGAAAGTAAACATCTCCGCATTAAAGATTAGTAAGGCAAAGATGATAACTGTTCCCCTTCCCCTCTCGGCTAGCGACATCAAGACATGACAGCGCGGTGTGCCGTGCAGTCGTTGCCGTTGATTTCAATAAAACTTGCAATACCTGAAAATCAGCAGTCACTTTATTTGCGCAGCGCAGGCAAGGACCATGCCCTCTCGACTCGTCACCATTGCGCACGCGCACTGCCCTCCGACTTCTCCGCTCGCGCCATTATCTCGGCATGGCAGCTGCCGCCATCGTTACAGGCTGTGCGGTCGCGCGTTACGACAGCGGTTCGTGGTTCTTTGATTTTTTTATTTCGCCAGCCGAGAGGGGAAGGGGAACAGTTATCATCTTTGCCAATGGCTCCGCCCCGTTGTCAGACTAAACACCGCACGCAACAGCCGCGTCTCATCGAGAAGGAGCTTTGCACCGATCCTCACTATCTTGCATGCGTAATCATGCGAACGACATTTAAAGATTGCAGTCGGATATCTCGGAGAACAGACACGCTAGAAGAATTCTTCCAACTGATGCTGTGTGCAAACACGACTGCCTCTAACTTTGCAATACAAACATACCCGCTTACTGCAGTCAGCAAAAAGTTAATTATTCAATTTCATTTAATTGGGCTGCTGACAGTGATAATTATCATCGCACTTTGTGTCCTGGCCACGTAACTTATTTGCACAGATCAAAAAGTTTTGTCAAAAAGTTCGCGCCAGGTTCAACCTTCAGTCATCTTTCGAACTTATAAATGAGCACTTCCCTTTATAGTGCCACCTGGGTCGACGTCGCTTGAAACAAAAGAAATAAGTCGCACACTGGTAGGGCTCCAGTTTTCATTTTTTTTAAAATCAAAGTGGCAGCAACTGGCTCAGAAAAGCTAAGAACTGTTAGTCTACAGTACGTGAGCAGTAATTGTCGCCCGCCCCTCCAGGTTCGTTCTATTGTCGCACTTAGTGCTCAGCTTAGACTGTGTAGCTCGCATGCGTACAAACCCACCGCAGTCGTTGCTCGCGACGCGAGCCTAAAAAATTGCACGCCCGTGCAACCATGGTTGCGCCTTGCGTAGTTTTTGACCCACACGCATGATGCCGGCGGTTTGCAGGTTTGGCCTACTCGACCGCCTGCCTGCTGTCGACTGTTGTGTTTCTACTGCTGCTGACGCATTTGAACAAATGGCGCATGAACAAGACCTACGGCGCCATCCTGATGGGCTGGTACCTGATCTTTATGGTGGTAGCCTGCCTCCACGAGCTCAACGTCTTCGGATACATCAATCCTCCTTCCTGCAATAGTGATTACTGAGTAACAACGCAACTATGTAGTGCATGGCGCTAAAGTGTGCCGTGTTTAACAAACACCTGCGAGGCAACTCTTGTGCGTCCCGCACCGTGGCGTCACGACGCTTGGCGGGTGCATGTTTTTGCATAGCATGATTTTCATTGCAAACCACAGTCATGTCATGCGACGGGTAGGCCTGAAACATACCTAGGGGGTGTCAGTTTAACGCGCCAGCACGGAAGCATGGCTCGCAGAACTTGGCGACCACATGAAATCGAAAGCGGCCGCAACACTCTAGCACCAAATGCGTCAATAAAGTGCACCATCCTAGTTCTTTCAATAACGTGTGAGCGCTGACTGGACAATTAACACTGTGTGACGAGGAACGGCAATGGAGCAGGTGAGAGGTCGCCCACGCGAAAACGTTAGTTGTCGTTCGTCAGGCTTCCTTCCTAAGCGCTCTGCTATTCCTGTTGATTATCAGGTCGTAGTGACGAGGCACAGTCCCAGAAAGCACCTATCGAAATACTATCGATCATTGCAGTGTCTTACGTTTAAAGCGAGTTTTATGCGTGTGCGTGCCTTTTTCGCATTGTATGTGTCTGTCTGAAGGAAGTAGGGAGGCCTGGAATATGAGCCGGGAATGCGCTGCCGTCCCATTTTCTATATATTCTGTTTCAGCCCACATCTCGTAGCTGCGGGGGCGTTCGTTGTTACAGAGCCACCAGGTTTCACAAACGACCCTTGACTCTGCGCTCTTCTTCGACTCGATCGTGATTAGTATCTCTGTATATGCACGGACACTAATCGGCAATTCAGTTCCAGTGACATTAAAGACCAACTCCAACGAAATTTCACCTTGTCTAAATTTGTTATTAAAGGAGTAGTATATACTACTGAAGCTATCTTGGCAAAACCGCAGGGCTGGTAATTTTGATTTTCTTGTTAGCAGCCTTGAAACAGCACATAATAGACGAAGTGAGCACCTGGGGTGCGATCGGAGGTCGTTTTTCGGCGCGTTCGTTCGGTTACCGGCGCGCGCGATTGGCCTACTCCGCGCCGAAGTCGCCAGCCGCGGGGCGCGACCACGTTTTTGGTGACGTCAAAATGACGACACGCTCCTGTCAATCATCTTGCCACCGAGCACGTCGTCTGCTAGGCGCCGAACGCGACGGGAGTTGGGAAGTTTGGAGCGATCATCGCTCGTTTCGAGACCGGCTTCGCATGGTGCGTCTGGTAAGTTGGATTGGATCCAAACGGCGGCTTCGGCAGCTGAATAGCACGTTCGGATCCAATCCATAGTTTAATTCGAGAAAAATGGCGCTTACGTTGGGAACTTGGGTTGTTGTGCTGGCGTTGCTCGAGGAGGAAGGAGAGCGGGTAGCGGTGCGAAACGCGTTTGAAGAAATGTCAGAACGCGAATTCCGGCGTCGCTTTCGTTTCTCGAAACAAATAGTGCGTTGGTTGTACAGCGAAATCGGCCCCATCATCGGTGCCAGCAAGTTACTGGAATGTTGTTGCTCCCTCTTGAGAAGTGCGCCACTGTTCCTGTCGTCTCTTCTTTCTTTTTTCTCCTCGCTGTGTGCGACACCACCTAGGGACGACGCAGAGAAACTAATAGTTATAAATTGTAGTAGTCACGCGTACTACTATTTGAAAACGTGTTTAAGCTTGAGAAGAAAAAAAATACACTTTTTAGATAAAGACTTCATTCATTGGAAGGCGAGAAATATTTCGTTCTGTAGTATACTGTCTGCAAGGAGACGACAAACGAGGGAAGTAAACTTCCGGGGAGCTCACCGTTTACCGATTGGCTGCTCTCTCCGCCCCATTCTCAGAAATGTTGCATACTGCCACTTTGTGACGTTGCTGCAACCGAACAGAACTCATATCGAACAAAGATCTTCGATCACGCTCCTGGTGGTTGTCGCTGCAACACGAGTCCCAGCACAGTGCCTCCAAGATATATCAGCGCGCGCTGCCTATATCGGAGGTTATGGCCAGGAGCCTTGCGCACTAGGTCATGCGTCACTTACGGCGAGCGGTAATGGCGGTGTTCTTTTTTTTTTTCAGTTTCAAAAACGGATAATTTTCTGAGGTTTTCGTGATGCTCCAGCTCGTTTTCGAAACGTGAAGTTTAGCACGGAGGCTTCACTATATCTACACTGTCTTAAACCACGCTTTTGCGCACTGCAAAATTTCATCGCAGTTGGCCTTTAAACGAGAACGGACCCCAGCGCAGCTGCTAAAGTGAAGAAGGCGCAGCACTGCCGTAAGCACTGCCTCCGAGATAGCGCGACGCGAGCGACACCGTGCGTTGTCCGATCTCGGAGTCCGTGCGCATGTTCGGAAGACCCTTTTTCTTGTGTAGACTGCCACTGAGAAAGCTGGCTCTGGTATGTCAGTGATGAGAGGAGCGACTGGGATTGATGGAACTTGTTTATTTCACAATGCTCACATTGTGCAGACCCTATACCCCTTCTTTAAAGATAGACGGGCTTTTTAGTTCGTCCACTGCTTTCTCAAGCAAAGTTCATGGTCCTACGGTCAAGGCACGACACAATAACGCATCCACCCATTGCCATGTAACACCAGCGCACACTCGTCGGGCCATGGCGCTTGGTAGAGTCGTAATCCGTGGCGCGTGCACTCCAAGTCGTAAACGGGGGAGCTGTGTGAACACTCGCTACCTCCTCTGCCGCTCATGTTCCAGAGGTCTCCTTATGCGCATTTGACACATACTTGGTTCGTGCTCACTTAGCTTTTATGTTGGCTTACTGCTCAGCACCGTATTACAATTGGCACTCGGGCGAGAGAATCGCCGGATATTTGCAGGCTAGGTCTGTCTGCAACTTGCAACACCTATGCTCCCTCTCTTCTCACCAGGTGTGAGCTTGGGACTGCGAAATGAAGAAGCTTACCGACCGACCCGTGCCGCCCCCCACGCACCCGCTTCGTTACATGATTAAAATAGTAAAGAAGCCGCGGTGGGTGAGTTTATTTCCGACTGGCAGAAGCGAGCAGTTATTTGAAGAAGCGCCGCATCCTGCACGCGACACGCGCTCTGTGTCGCGCAGCGGGACGTATGTTTCCAAGAGAACAAAAGCAGTGGCGAGGGTCGTGGAGGGCCTGTAATTGAGTCCCGCCGCCAGGAGCAGCTCAGGAGTCCTCCCCATGACGCTGGGGGACGGCTTTCCCTACGACGACACGATAAAGTCTCCCACTAGACGTATTAAATCTAGGCCGCGGATGACAGACGCATGGCCCCACCCCCGCTGCTTCCCACCCCCGATCTTTCCGCGATTGCTCCCGGCCGAGCGGCTCCTTCGGTCTCCGGGGACACGGGGCTCGCAACGCGGCCGCGCGAGGGGCCTTTCTGCGCGTGCAAAAGAAAGCGTCCCGAGAGATAACGAGCTGAAACAGGGGAACGGCCCAGACAGCGTCGCCGCCTCGGTGAATTTTGTTCTCGTGGTTGCGAGAGCAGGCATCTCGGCTTCTGTGCGCTGCCGCCATTATCGCCGCAGCGCACTTCTGCGCGCCTGCCCGGCGGTTGCGGATGGTGCTGGCCCTTCCCGGCTGGAATGCGCGCGTTTACGCGCAGCTTGTTCTCTCTTTCTTCTTTTCTCCCGAGCCAACGCGCTTCGGCTCGCGCGCTTCGGAGCATCTCTGCGAGTGAAGGGAACTATACGCACAACGGTGACAAGAAGAATAAAACTAAGCGAAGGAGCAGAAACCCACTGTTTTAAGCAACCCGAGCGTTGCTTATCAAAAATGTCAGAGCGCCATTTCAGTGGCGCTGCTGAAGTTTTATCAGCACTTGAGTAAATTATGGGCGCGAATTTGATGCCATTTACACGGGGTACGAGGTGGGAAACGATGAACTTTCAGCGAGTCGGTGAGTGGTTATCAGCATAGCATTTGCTTTGAGAGCGCATGACACACACACACACACACACACACACACACACACGCACACGCACACGCACACGCACACGCACACTGCACACTGCACACGCACACACACACACGCACGCACGCACGCACGCACGCATAGACCGAGAGAGAGAAAAAAAATGACAAAAAGTGGTGGTGCGAGCTGATGCTCGAACCGAACGACTCGCGCATCACATTTCTTGTGACCTACTGCAAGGAAAGGAAACAAGTCGGGTAGGTGTATCAGAGACGCAGACGCAGTGGGACATGTGAAATGTTTTGTGTGGGTTCCAGAGAGTGTATGGGTACTAGAGCAAAGAAAGGACGTAACCAAATACACAAGTTACATTTATTCACGCATTACAAAGCATACATGCCTAACCTATGTATTACAGCTAGTGGGGTGTTACCGTCTCATTTTGTAGTCGTGCTTGCTCTCTATTCGTGGTGGGTCCGTTTGTTTTGCAATGGGTGTCTGGGCAATATATGACTGGGCCATACGTTCCGTAGCTTACACTTCTGTCCAGCTGGAGTCTCCTTCATGCAACGCGCCATAAGTTTAAGGGGCTTTAACGCGCCAGGCAAAGTTTGTTGAGCGGCACCTGTGGTAACGCATCGATTCGGCGATTTTGCGCACCTAATGGACAGGACGTCGCGTACGTGAAAGAGTGCCACTATGATGACTGGTTGAAAATGTAATCTGAAATTCACGTTCGGGGGATATTTGTCAGCACTGCGAAAAAAAGCTAAGGCATTGCGTTTTACAACGATTTTAAGTATATCAGAGCCACGGCCTGGTGTTGCAATACTGGGAAGGACGCATCACAGGCCGAGCACTTTGTCGCGCCAATGACGGCCTCGCGGAAGCTGTTGTGCAACCAGAAAAAGCAATATGCCGTGGCCTTCGACATTACACCGAACGCGGAGGCCATGCGAACACCGTCGACCGGCTGAGCGGGCAATTGGCAACCGCGCCGACTTCAGCTGATGCCCTGTTGCTGATTGGGTGGCACCATATGGTACGTCATGAGAGAGTGAAGTGTACATTTTAAAGCTGCGAAAATTCGAGTCGAGGTCTAACTCCAATTTTGCTTATATTTCGAATTTCCTCTGACTGACAACTTTGGTTTGGGTGTGTCAATTTCTATAATTCCTTTTACTGTGTGTTCTATGACATGCCTAGAATATACAGAGCAAATATGGTGACCCGAAAACGGCGTTTCAGCGGGGCCCCTTAAGTGCCACGTCGGGCCGAGATGTCGCACCTGCGTATACTTGAACACCGGCCGAGGAGGCCAAGCACAACGCTTAAGCTTTCAATCGCTGCCAATGGTTTCAGGCGAAACTGCCAGTTTTTAAAATAAGTAAATCAATAAAATGGTCCGGCGGTCAGATTCAGAGAAACCTCTAGCACCGAACCCCGATATTGTAACCACAGCGCCATGGACGCCCCCCCCCCCCCCCCCCCCCCCCCACTGCCACCCCACTCCCTACAACGGCGTGCTTCATAATCAGATGGCAGTTTTGGAATGTAAAATCCCGGAAATTATTTAAAATTATATAACACGCCATCATACGCCAAAATGTGTTCCCATTCCGAAAATAGTGCCGTCTCAAAGAAATTTAAGAGCTCGGTGCTCTTCCTGCGCCCCTAATGCGTGGTGTGGCGCGATGAGTGCAGGGCACAGTGACTCCGCCCCTATGCCACCCCGAACTCGCTCAGGAAGGCTTTCATCGAGTTCAATCGGAGTTTGAATAGTCTTCGTTTACTAAGAGCGCCTTGAATCGTGCGTACATGTTTGTCCATGTCCTTTCATTGCGATAACAATTATGCGGACACTCCAGGCGCATTTCTGCCGTCGCCGTGATGTTCTGTATGGAGTCCAAGGGTGATAACACCGTCGTCGCGCGTCGTATGCTGTGTGCGCGAGTGAAAGCACGCGAGGGAAGCCGACGATCGCGGCTCAATCTGGCGCGCGCAAAGGATGCGGAGAGCAAACGCGCCGTCTTCCGTCGCGTGAAAGGCCGTGGGGGTGGGAGGGAGGGCGGCGGCATTGTGCTCCGGCAGCAACTGCGCATTTCGCGACCGGGCGCAAGGGGAACTGACGATCGCGCGCCTCAATCTCGCGCGCCATATATGGCGGAAAGCGGGGAGGTGGCGCGGGAGGGAGAGGGGGAGGCGGCTTCGACTCCGCTAATAATTGCGTAGTTTGCATAGACGCGTGCGGACTCGCGCGCCGTATCTTGAAAAGCATCTGCAGATGACTCATACCTTCATGCGCGCTGTCTTCTGGCCGCTCTTGCGTTGAAGGGACAGACCGCACGAAGGTCACTTCGCTCGCTGCTGCTGCTGCGCTTGCTCACACTAGCATTTTTACAGCGAGAGTCCGCGCTCATCGAGTGTGATGTGTTCATGTTTGCTTGTGCGCGCTGACATCATGCTTGTTAATTCAGTTAGTAAGGGAATGTTGCCAAGTTTATACGGCCGATAAAATTACTATCCTTACTTCGTATAGCTGTCTACTAATTTACCATCGCAATCGATGCTTCGCCTTTCGGGCGAAACTGCTAGTTTTTGAATTGTCCCTCACTGGTGCAGAAATGCTAGCGCAGTTAAAGGGTCCCTGAAACGGTTCGGACAAATTTTGTAGACGTGTAGCGTACTGCTACAGTTAATCATTCGCACCACAATTTGTGTGAAGCGTCTCATGTTAAGAGAGCTACGGACGATTACAAGTTACTCTCCTTCATAGTCATGCATTTTCTCCTCAACTCGTTCGCCGAGTGATCGGGGCCAAGCTCCGCCTTCACTGGATCTGCGTCATGATGGCACGTCGTGTCGTTGACTTCCGGTACTCTAGGAGCGAGCGAACGAAGCCTCTACAAACTCTCCGCCAGCTGCTTGGCAGTTGACCCCAAGCGAGAGCTATCGAAGCAGCGTGCGTTGCGAGAATTCTGTCGCAGCGCCTAACATGTCTGATAGTCCGGTAACCACAGGCGAGCTGGGCGTTTCGAATGATGGCTGGAGGTATAAACTCAACTTGATGAAGGAACTTTAGCGTAGACGTACGTGAGTGGCCTGATCGGTCTGCATGGTCCAGCCACCTGTTGGCACAGAGCTTAACCAGCCAAACAAAGCGCTAATATTGTTCTAACCAAGTGTAAAACATTTTAAACATTTACAAAAACAACGTGTTAACGATTAAACTCCTGCGAAAAATGTACACCAGCAGCAAAGAAGAATGCATTTTGTTACTGCTACTGTCTGTCGTTGAGCTCTGTGCCAAAAGGTGGCTGCACCGTGCATACCATTCACATTTGCGCTTTTCTGCTCATCCCGTGAAACGATACGGTCAAACGGTCAGGCCCTGTCCCCTCGCGCTTGCGTTTACCTTAATACTGGACTCGCGAAAGGCTATTACGTTAGTAATCTTCCGGTGTAAACTGACGGCCGCAAACGCGCAAATCCTGGCGCCGATCCGATAGCGGCAGTCCGATGCGCTGCAGCCAGTCCACTCGTCTGCTTCCCTGCAGAGGGACACGATGCCGCAGCTTGGCATATTACCAGCCCCTACGTTTGCAGTCCACAACACAACAAAGTCGTATCATCATCATCATCTTCATATCATCATCAGCAGCAGCAGCATGGCTACGCCCCCTGCAGGGCAAAGGCCTCTCCCATACTTCTCCAACTACCCCAGTCACGTGCTAATTGTGGCCATGTTGCCCCTGCAAACTTCTTAATCTCATCCATCCACCTAACTTTCTGCCGCCCCCTGCTACGCTTCCCTTCCCGTGGAATCGAGTCCGTAACCCTTAATGACCATCGGTTATCTTCCCTCCTCATTACATGCCCTGCCCATGCCCATTTCTTTTTCTTGATTTCAACTAAGATGTCATTAACTCGCGTTTGTTCCCTCACCCAATCTGCTCTCTTCTTATCCCTTAACGTTACACCCACCATTCTGCTTTCCATAGCTCGTTGCGTCGTCCTCAATTTAAGCAGAACCCTTTTCGTACGCTTCCAGGTTTCTGCTCCGTAGATGAGTACAGGTAAGACAAAGTTATACACTTTTCTCTCGGGGGTTAATGGCAACCTGCTGTTCATGATCTGAGAATGTCCGCGAAACGCACCCCACCCCATTCTTATTCTTCTGATCATTTCAGTCTCATGATCCGGATCCGCGGCCACTACCTTCCCTAAGTAGATGTGTTCCCTTACCACTTCCCGCACCTCGCTACCTATCGTAAACTGCTGTTCTCTTCCTAGATTGTTAAACATTACTTTAGGTTTCTGCAGATTAATTTTTAGACCCACCCTTCGGCTTTGCCTGTCCAGGTCTGTGGGCATGCATTGCAATTGGTCCCTTGAGTTACTAAGCAAAGCAATACCATCAGCGAATTGCAAGTTACTAGGGTATTCTCCATTAACTCTTACCGCAATTCTTCCCAATCCAGGTCTCTGAATACCTCATTTAAACAAGCTGTGAATAGCATTGGGGAGATCGTATCTTCCTGTCTGACGCACTTCTTTATTGGGATCTTGTTGCTTTCTTCGTGGAGGACTACGGTGGCTGTGGAGCCGCTATATGTATCTTTCAGTATCTTTTCGTAATGCCTGCATGACTGCTGAGGTTTCGAATGAATCAAACGCTTTCTCATGATCAATGTAAGCTATATATAATGATTGCTTATATTCCGCACATTTCTCTATCACCTGATTGATAGTGTGAATATGGTCTATTGTTGAGTAGCCTTTACAAAATCCTGCCTGGTCCATTGGTTGACAGAGGTCTAAGGTATTCCTGATTCTATTTGCAATTACCTTAGTAAACACTTTGTGGGCAATGGGCAGTAAGCTGATCGGTCTACCATTTTTCAAGTCTTTAGCGTCCCCTTTCTTAAGGATTAAGATTATGTTGGCATTCTTTCAAGATTCCTTTACGGTCGAGGTCATGAGGCAGTGCGTATACAGGGTGGCCAGTTTTTCTAGAACAATCTGCCCACCATTCTTCAACAAATCTGCTGTTATCTGATCCTCCCCAGCTACCTTCCCCCTTTGCATAGCTCCCAATGCTTTCTTTACTTCTTGCGGTGTTACTTGTGGGATGTCAAATTCCTCTAGACTATTCCCTCTTCCATTATCGTCGTGGGTGCCACTGGTACAGTTTAAATCTCTATAGAACTCCTCAGCCACTTCAACTATCTTATCCATAGTAGTAATGACATTGCCGGCTTTGTCTCTTAACGCATGCATCTGATTCTTGCCTATTCCTAGTTTCTTCTTCACTGCTTTTAGGCTTCCTCCGTTCCTAAGAGAATGCTCAATTCTATCCATATTATAGTTCCTTATGTCAGCTATATATCTTACGCTTCTTGATTAACTTGGAAAGTTCTGCCAGTTCTATTCTAGCTGTAGGGTTAGAGGCTTTCATACATAGTCGTATCATAGTGCTCGCGAAAAGACTGAGACCGATTGTGACCGCAGAGCTCTCGTCAAAATGGAGTACGTTGTAACACAAGTAGACGACGCTTGCTGTGTGCCGGAAGTGCTGAAGTGTAGTGAGAAATTGTTCTTGGGCATTCTCTTTCTGTCACTTTCTTTTTATAGAAACAGATTAACTAACATTCCAACTATTATGAACATCAGTTGTTCTTCATAAAGGTGGAAAAATTATCGATGACGTGCCCTGGGTAGCCAATCGGATAGCTCGCCCTACTGACGTCAATTGGGTGATTTACGTCATATGGGTAGAGGCGGCTGAAAATTCCGCCGAGCAGTAGGCTGCGATCGGCAGCGATGTACATTTTTAAAACCTTGTAATAAATGACACGCTTTACGCGGAGCACTTAGATGCGTGATTTAATGATGAGAAAGACCTGCTCTTACGACTCAGTACGTTTGCACAAAATCGTCGAAATCGTTTGAAGGTCCCTTTAACGGAAAAAAGCTGCACAACTAAAGTCATAGCTGCAGGTGATCATGTTACGCGGTGGCATTGATCTGGTGTGTGTTGCCAGTGTTATGCGAGCAGCAAGGTAGCCGTGCTATTGGCTCCTACAAGCTAGGGCGTTTTTTTACCAGTACGCACGATAAAATGAGTGAATAGAACTGAAATCCGCATGTGAAACACTTACCGTTGCTGTCAACGTTACATGCCTGGTGTTGTTGTTAACCTGCAGAAGTAACATTTCACTTCAGGTAACTCGTGTGTGCGTGTTTACTGTGATGTGTACAATATTACACCAACACATGATTTGTATTATTTTTCATCCCGTCGCATTCACATAAAGGGCAGCACTAGCCTGCATACAAGAAACTGCACGCAGGTCGAGCGGGTGTCATTCGAGCTTGAGACTCTGTCATAGTCCAGTGTATTCCATCAAACCTACGCTTATCAGCAGTTATTGGCAATTTGTCGCAGAAATTTCACTGCTGCTGCAATGAGCGCTGTGCGCACACTCACCATAAGCACGCACGATTTGAGCTGCTGCGTGTACGCTGGGTGGAACGGACAGTAAGCGTCAAGCTGGCGTTGCCTAATATTACACTCGGTAGTAATTAACGCCGATGGTTTCCTCTCGGTCTCATCAACCACCGAGGGGCTAGGCCTGCAGCATCACGGAGGGCACTCGTCATCAGGTCAGCGTTCTGGGACGCCTTCTGCGCAACGCTAAACCTTATTATCGCTTTCACGGTTTATCTTCGGGCGAAACTGCCAATTTCTTTCTTTTTAATGCATTCAGCGCTTAAGTCCACGTAACCTAGCTCTTACAATAATGCCGCTTTCTACGGTTACTTCTAGCCATCTGCTTCTATCTTCTTATTCTTGCATCTGCTTGTATCTTTTTGTTCTAACAGATGCGTGATCCACACATAAACGACTCCAACTCGTTACCGAACAACGCTAACGCATCAGGCGCGAAAGACAGCAGCTACCCCGGCACAAGAGATAGTCTTTGAGCAACTGTGGATTACTATTATTGCGATTCCGCTGCAGCATCAAAGGAAAGCTGTGCAGAAGAAGGCAAACCATTCGGAAGCGCTGTTCGTCGTAGTGGTTGTTTATGTATTTGAATACATTTCCTGCATAAGTCATACGGAGATCAGGGGAACGCCGCGTCTGTTCGACATCAGTTTGACTGCGGGAAATCTAGCATACAATTGTTGGGAAGCGCGTGGCATTTAGACAACGGTCGAAATTTAGACAACCGACCTTTCTTTCTGTTAACGCATCTTCATGAAAGCGCCATTTGAGTTCTTTTCTCGCAAGTGCTCCTGCTGTCCAGTGTGCGCTGTTCCTTCTTCAAATGATCCCTTCACTCTCCCATCAACACCGAGAAAACCCAACGTTATCGGAGAATTAACTAAGTGCGCACGTACTGGTTGCCACATTTCTGTCTTATTTAAATGCGCCTCTACCAGCCTTGGGCTCGTGCTTTGTTTACGTAAGGGACGCCAGGCTGCGGGCGCAATGCCCTGGCACAAACAACGCCAGCGGAGCATAAAACCCGTCCCGGTTGGACGTGCGGTCGCGGCATGGCTTGATTGTTTTAAAATCTGAAGGGAAAACAGTGGATTCAACAGCCATATATGCGTCGTGAAGTGGAAGGAGAGGGGCTCCGGATCTGCCGAAGGGAGTGCTGGCAGGGCGGCGGCGACACAGGCGGCAGGGGGCGCGCGTATGGCTTTAACCTGAGCACACAAATCAGTTTTCCATCTCAACAAGTGCGGGGCGCGCGGCGAGCATCTGTCGGGTAGAGTGGAGCTATCGGGAGAGCGGCGTCGCAGCCACCCTGCTGTCGGGGATGTGCGGGTGATCATACCGAGCACAATGGCGCCCTTCGCGCCGTTGTTGGCGGGGGATGGCCGCCGTGCGCGGGAGCGAGGTTAAGCGGACCCTGCTGCGTCACCGCGAGCTGCTCTTTTGGCCTCCCCGCGTATACAGCATGTCACCTTGACATCGCGGGGGACGAGCAGCCATGCGAATGGGCGCTGCGTGGAAGGAAGCAAACAGTAAGAGAGACATTTCGCGGACTACAGCCATTATTTTGCTCACCCCCCCTTTTCTTTCTGGTACGCGCATTCGTACCTCAGCTGTCTTTTTATTGCAATGAAAATGCATGGTAGTTACTGGTAGTAGACTCATTTTCACTTGGTTAAAGAAATCATAAAATAAGTAAACAAATAAATATAAATTATTGCACTGTAATGTTTAAATAAAGCAAGAAAATGATGCGACGCAAGGGTGGAAGTCTTCCGGATAAGGTTACATTGAATCAAAGTTCACTGTTGTCAGAAGTACACAAGTAGGTTTCATGCAGGGGCGCAATGTAACACAATTACACACGGCGCCGTGTACTCATCACAGTGACCAGTGTGGTCAAGGAAGCGTTCAAGTGCACTTACTACTATGAGGTGCACTAATTTTGATGGTCATGGACCCAGTATCTTGGCAAGTGAAGAAGGCCGATAAGGGCTATGTAGATGGTAGAACTGGCTCGATCACCTGCCTCACCTGAGACACCTGTATCCGTTCCGTCGGATCACCGCGCTCTCCACCGAGCATTGAAATCTCGCCTCCGACGGGACACACGCGCACTGAATTTCCTGTGCGTATGCTTCCTTCCCCGAAACCTTACCCAGGCGCAGAACGTATCTCTTCGGAGGCTTCAGTCTGGAGTGGTACTTACACTATATTTTGCCTGGGCTTGGGGATCCACAAAAGACGACCAAGGAACCTGCCGCAACTGCTCGGCCACTGTGGCAACGTCAGATGCTCGACACCTGCTTTGGATGTGCCCTGGAAGGCGGGGGATCAGGCTTCAGATTTTAATAAAGGCTGGGCTGAAGCCAGACCTACCTGAAGGTTATAACCGTTGAGGGATGGACAATAAGTTTGCAGGTACATTACTGCTGTTGCTGCACGATGCAGAGTTGGAAGATGTCATTTGATTTTCTTTTATTCCACATACGCCTTGCGGCAAATCCTTCCGATTACTATTGAAAAAAGGCGGTCTTCTTGTCTAAGGCGTTTTCTGTGGGGTGTAACTTGCTTGGGACTGGCGAAGGGTTGAGATGGTATAGGTGCTCGTTCGACCTTGCCTTACGGCTATTCTTACGACCACTGCCAAGGATAAGTTCTGTGAAAAAACGCCAACAAGGAGAGGCACCATAATACTCCTCCCCTCACCCAGATGAGCTGACAGAGCATGACCGCCGAAATGTAACAATGCTCAAGTCTTTGATAAATGCAATTCGCACGCTTGTGGGCAACTCGAATACGCCAACAGCTTGAAGCGCAGTGCAAGTGTTGGATGCCCTGAGCCCAGTGCTTGCAAATCTTGCGTAAGCACAGTGGCTCTTTCACTGCGTTCACTCCGTGATGAAGTGCGTAGTGCGACGATTTTCCAGTCGAATGCCAGAGGACTTAACTCACGGATTTCATGTTTCCGCCAATACGTTTTTACGAACCGATTTCCTGTAGTGGTAGTATGTGAACCGAACGTGTCAAAAGCGCTAAGGCTCTCTGGATACGAAGCCTTCATGGCATCGACGTACGGACAGTCCTGCAAAGTAATAGTTTACATCCGTACAGAAATAACTTACATTCCCCACTCGGTGCAGCCTCATGATGGAAACCAATACGTGTGTCTCCGCATTACAAAGAATAAAGTGGCCTTCACCCTTGTCGGCGCCTACATCTCGCCATATAGTCGGTTCGACGGCGATCGACTGCGAGACATCCTGACGGCGACTTCTGGACCCTGGATGATCACGGGAGACCGTAATGCTCATCACTTGGCTTGGGGAAGCTCCAGAATAGATTCCCGGGACCGGAAACTAGTGTAATTTGCTTCTGACCACGAACTCAGCATTATGAACGATGGCAGTCCGACGTACTTGCGTGGTTCGAACTATACCAGTTGATTAGATTTGACTTTGATGTCACGGCAACTTGGTCAAAATGTTCGATGGCTCTCTGACATCGAGACTCATGGCAGTGACCATATTCCCACCTACTTAAGAATCACTGGATTTGGAAGCTTTTCCTTTTCTACTTCCCGACAAGTAAGGTGGTCAACATATAAGACAAAGGTGGAAGACGCATGCAAAGAAGGATTTACCGGCACCATTGAGAACCATATTACAAGTGTACTGGAATCGTCTAAGTACACCTTTACATCCGCTAAAAAACGTACGGATTTCGATATGGAACTTGAGCGACTTCGAACGATTCGCAGAAGGGCCGAGAGGCGATACAGGCGCACCAAGTCAATTCATGACCTTAGAGTCGCTCGACGTATACAGAACGAAATCCAACGTCGTATAGACAGGCTGGAGGAAGAACGGTGGAAGACGTCCTGCGAATCACTTGACCCCCGCAAGCCACTGTCTATCATATGGAGGACGTTGCGCGGCCTTGGCTCGTCTCCACAGCAACGACACCCATTCTCAGCCCTAGCCCTCCATCAAAGCCGCTCGCAGGTCGATACAGCCGAAGCTTTGTGTGAAGATTGTGGGCAGTGTGGTCACCATCAATAGCGAAATTCTGGGTGAGGTTCCTGCGACACGCTTCCCAGAATTGAATGTGTCCTCACTTGAGGAATTGGACGCTGCTCTGGCCACATGCAGGCGCTCATCGTCGCCAGGACCAGATGGCATCACCTACGCTGCTTTATGCCACCTAGGTGAAGATGGCCGAAGTAGACTTCTGGAATGTTAGAACCAGTCATGGAATCAGCAACAATTGCCACCGCGAGAGACCACCCAATAATGACATATATAGTTATTGACGCACTCCGGGCGCATGTTCGCCATATATCCAGAGTCCCTGACAACCATCTCGCTCGCTTACATGAGAAAAGACCCAAGGCAGCGTTCTCCAGATCAATTGCGGCTAACCGGCACTCTTTGTCTTTGAGGCACTCACCCGCAACAAGAACCTCTGTGGTGCTTTAAAAAGCCTCCTTTGTACTTTGCTGTTCCAGGAATAGTGAAGAAAGCTAGCCTGACCACCGCGTCTCTCAAGCAGATCACATTGGAACTTTGCATTGTTCATACGCTAACCGAATCCATGTTTACACGGAGGGTTCCCTCTCGGAAAATTCGACGGGCGCCATTGTTATACCATCTCAATCGGTCGTCCTCAAGTTTAAGACTTCGCACGTAGCGACATCTACAGGTTCCGAACTGGCCGCTCTTCGCGCTGCTGTCGAATACATTGAAAAAGAACCGCCCAACAAATGGGCAATATTTTGTGATTCGAAAGCAGCCCTCCAGAGCTTGCGAAGTTTCCGACGTGGCAATTATGAACCGCTGGTGTCACAAATCAACGAAAATTGCCATTGCGCTTCTGAACGAGGACATGATATCATCTTTCAGTGGCTGCCGGGACATTGTGGTGTCGTTGTGGTGTCGATGACGCTGCCCGACGTGCCCAGGCTGGCGCACCGACACTAATTATACCTTCATTGAGAGTAGACGCTGCAAGAGAGCTTCGCAGTCTCGCTCGTACCATCACATTAAGTTACTGGCATGTACCACAGAACTCTAAGTGTCATTTATACAGCCTCGGCCCATAACTGAAACTTAAATTACCAGCGAACCTTTCACGACGTGACGCAACACTGCTGTGTCGGCGGTGGGTAGGAGTGGCATTCACCAACTCCTACAGGTATCGTATTGAAATGGCGGACTCATCAATGTGCGCTAAGTGCAAGTGTGAAGAGACCATCAGTCATCTTCTGTGCCACTGTTCTCGCTTCGATAATCAACGTCAGACTCTCCAGTGTGTCTTGAATAGACTGGATGACAGGCCATTTACGGAAGCGAAGATCTTGGGAGCCTGGCCTCACAGTTCATCAGCCCAGAAAGCAGTTCGAGCGCTTTTTCACTACCTGAAGGCAACAGACTTGAGTTCCCGACTATAGACATCCTGCACCTAACTTTTCTCTCTCTCTCTCTCTTTCACTCCCCATTCCCCTCCCCACGTGTAGGGTAGCAAACTGGACTCCCTGCCTTTCCTTCTTCCCTTCTCTCTCTCTCTTGCCTTACGGACATGCTGGAGAGGACAGACACTTAATGCAAAATAGAAAGTACTTATTGTATGCAGTTTCGAGGCGCAGACGATGCGAGAAGGTATCGACGCGTCGTGGAAGCAGATCATCTAGTTGGTACTCAAAATGTCGGTCAACTTAACAGTGATTCCTGATTGATCTCTGTGAAACAGTCGAAAACTACAGTTCTCTTTAGAGGCCTTGTAATATGCTCCGTGTGTCAAACTTGGACACGGAATTGTGACGAGCACCTTTAGCCATCGCCTCCGCTATTTCACTTCATTTGATCCCCCCGGTGACTTGGAACCGCACTGTAACATCACGCATTGTTTTAACTCCGCAGCTTGAATCAGTTATTCCAAAAGTGCCTAGGTCGACCGTGCGTCCGCTTGTTCCGGCGTGACATTTTCAATGCAAGAGCCACCGAATAATCTGCCCCGATGACCTATTTTTCGTGGCTAGGAAATAGACCAGAGGCAAGACTGCTAGACTAAGCTACTGCAAGCATTCACGTTAGCGCGCACGATTGCTTTAAATACTTTCTTACTGGGCATCACATCCACGCTGCCAGAAGGTGGCCGAGTAACTTATATATATAAAGAATATATATTAACAGAGTTTGAAAACAAAGTTATAGTTGGTATTTTCCTAGACGTTTCTGAGGCCTTTGATTTAGTTGATCATAACATTTTATTGGAGAAATTAAACTATTGTGGAATACGAGGACAGACATTATTTCTTGTCAAATCCTACTTATCTAATAGAACACAAATTGTGAAAATCGACACCTTTACTTCTAAGGCTAGAGCTGTCCATTGTGGAGTGCCCCAGGGAAGTATGTTAGGGCCTTTGCTTTTTAATATCTATCTGAATGATATCGTCAATATGAACTTTCAGGCAAGGTTTATTATTTATGCGGACTACACGAGTCTTTTTTTCACTTGTAATAATATTCATGTTCTTATAGAACAATGTAACAATGCAATGAAATCATTAGCGGAGTGGTAGAGAGTAAATTTAATGACAATGAATGCAAACAAAACAAAAGCAGTTATATTCAGACCGAAAAACAATACCTCCTCATCAATACATTGTATTCAACTCAAGGAGTATTGAAATAGTTGAGACTTTGAAATGTCTGTTTGTCATCTTTTCAGCGAAAATGTCATTGTACAATCACGTCAAATACGTTCTAAGCAAAATAAGTAGAATAATTGATGTATTAGGCTGTATGAGATACATTCTTTCCACACGTATTAAACTCTTGCTTTACAATTCACATTTCCATCACATTTAAACTATTGCCACTTAGTATGGGGTAACACAACATCCATCAATCTAGAACATATTCACCTGTTACAAAAGAAGTATCACCGCCGCGCATATAACGCTTCCTGCACAGCATCGATAATAACCTTCTTTAATAATTCTGGTGTGATCCCAGCTCACAATCTCTACAGATATCGTCTCAGTCATGTATACAAACTGGAAATCCATCGAAATATCAGCAACCTGCATACTCTAGCCCAACTTCAGAAAAAATCTACAAATTACGTTACAAGACACTTTGAGGATTGGTTAGTACCAACACCACGTTGAAAATATGGGAAACAATGCCTTAAATACATAATACCAACACTGTTAAATTACTATAATTCGGTCTGATTTGATCTTTTTACGTCATCACCCAAGGAACTGAAACTGATGTATACGGTTTCGATGTAATATCTGGTAGCGTTATGTATCTGTTTTTGCATTTGTTTCTTGACATGAAGCAAAGTGTCAGTGAGAAACATGTCAGTGAAGTTATGTATACAGCTATATATATATATATATATATATATATATATGTGTGTGTGTGTGTATATGTATGCGCGCATATGTTGTGCTGCCTCCCTGCAGAAACAGGGATTGTACACTCTTAATCTGGATGCACATAAGATCCACTTAGTATCTGGAACTTTGTTGCAAAAAAGTTCCGTTTATATATTTGGAACCACGTTCCACATACTTTAAAAAGTAGACGGAACAGTGCACCACTTATTTTTACTTATTAATTATGTGGATCATCGTTCCACATAAGAGTATATGGAACCCTGTTACAAATAAAAGGGTTCTTTCAGTTACTGGAACGTTGATCCAAATAATATAGTCATGGTTATATCCGGTGCGCCGTTCCAGGTATTTTCAGACCTGCTTTTTATATAAAACAATGTTCTAATAGACAGGAAACTGTCCATGGGGTCCCACTTCTGCAATATTTCTGCTTTCCCCTGTTAGTACAAACTGAGGTCATATGCCAAGCTGGCTGATGCATTTGTGTCAGAAGGAAACCACCGACATTATTTTGACAGCACAGCCTTGGCATGTGGCCTGCAGTGATACCAACAATAGGAACGTGGAAATTTTAGCAGCAGTGTGGTCCCTGGCAGTTCCCAACAGTTGCCTATTAGAGCACAGTTTTATATAAAAGTAGGTTTGAGGTAACTGGAATGGCACAGTCGAAACTTTGACTTCACCTGCCGGATCCTGCTCTGGCCTTTAGCTGCATGTAAAAAAAACAAGGTGCCTAAATTAAAACACCTATGAAACAAACTATTACACTGCTTTTCAAAATAAGTAAACTTTATTGAGTGGCAGTATTGCATACACTTATGATATGTTCGTCTCAAATCTCATAGAAAATGACTAGTCAACAAGGAACAAATACCAAAAAGGAGAGGAGACCAGGCACTAAGTGGCATTCACACGTGTGCCCCTATATTAAAAAAGTGGGTAATAAAAATGGCCCTAGACATAAGTGCACCACATGCAAATAAACTAGCACATCGGCTGTGGTACAAAGAAACATTAAACAGCGACTATAAATATTCTCGCTTCTCACACGAAATGACGTAACTCAAATGCGCAAGTATCTGTCTGCCATTTACCGAGTTTACGCATCCCCGTTCCAAAAGAATTCAGTACTCTAAAATTATACGAAATAGGCATAAAACAATGGGTTTGTACAGTTGGATTGTCACAAGACCAATGAAGAATGTAGTGGATGAGTTATTAAAGGGAAAAGACAGTGCAAGCCAAAATAAACAATGGAACATTTGCACACAAAAACTTGGCAGAAGCACGTGCCAAATATCACAACAAAAACATGAACACTAGAAACAATACAGTTGGCAGATCACAGATGTACCTATAATACAAAGCTAATTGTGACCAAAACACTTTATAAGCACCCTGAAAAAGCCTCCCACTTGAGGCAGATTACTGGCCCCAGCATTATGTAGTTTGGGATAACTCATCCCAAACATTACCATAAATGTTAGTGTAAGTGTTTATCAAATTTTATGCACCAAATAGCTGGAAGCACGTTACACATTTTAAAGATTCAACAAGGCAACAGCGAAATACAATGGTAAGAAATTCTGGAAAACAAGTCAGAAATTTTTAAATAACTAAACAACTCAGCCTTGAAAAATGCAAGTGAAATATCTTAAAGAAAAACAAGAGAAAAATAAACAAGACAGCTTTGAAATATACAGCCGGCGCTTTGCCCTGGTGATGAAAAATCGTAAAAGAAGGCACAACTTCACAGTTTTGCAGCTGACATGTCGCTTCTACCTACCAAACATTTAGCACGTGAATATTAGGCCTGACAGCTTCAAGCTTTTCAACAGAGACTACCTTAAATGACATGAAGCCACTGTCAAATGGCTCACCCTTCACAACAACTGTCGGCACAAGACCCAAAAACTGTCCAAAGAGCGCATGGGTACGACAAGCTTAAAATAAAATATACAGTCAACAGGAGGCTGACTGCTACTCAGGTGATGATGCAGGTGGTAAAGCCACGATGTTTTCGTTGCAGGCAATTTCGAAGTTGCCATTCTCTTTCAAAATGCATGGGCCTGGTGGAGACCTGTTGCCAAGCTCTTGTGCCTTTAGAGAAAAGAGAAGCAGCAAATTATTGCGCTGCTGGCCGTGAGCGCGCGCAATAACTGTACGTAATTTTTGCAGACAGCTTTTCAGCGTTGCTGTTTACAACAATAGGCACAAAATGTACGCTGCTTCATTTGCTGCGTTTCCTTGACCACAGCAAGCCTGGTCATTACCAAAAAAATATAATGCGACACTCTTTGATATACGCATGACAAGATTACTCGCATATAGCCAGGGAAAAGTGTGGCACAGTTTATTAGAAAGTAATGCAGCAGCCCATTTCGGCACGTTCTTTTCGTCCTAAACGCCAGCTCTGCAGGAAAATAATAAACAAGGGAGCAGGAGCAGATGGAAGTGGCATTCAGTGAGCTACAGTTACCATGAAGAAATCGATGTTTACACGGCGAATTTTTCCTTTGTTGAAGTGCATAATTTAGAAAAATAATATGATATCAGCATTAATGCACAGAGTTTACTGCAGATACTGTGAAGTACTTGAAGTTCTCAAAGTTTAATTTCGTTCCCCTCTTTTGAATTCTATAGAGTCGGATGTTCCCTGCAAACTGATATTTTTGTTTGCTTGTGGAAATGAAAGAGCCACCACGAGCAGAAAAATGCAACCACACTTGCATGCGTATAAGCATGCGTAATATGCCGCGAAGTGACCCAAGGGTTCGTTATAACTGAAGGCTGTAGTCATTGACATATTGCTTAAGCGTTGAAAACTGTGTATCGTACTAGACCACAGCGAGGAAATGGCTGAACGTTGAACCAAAGCCGTTGTTTGTATGGTGCTACTTGTTAGTCAAATGCACAACACGCGATAGCCTGAACAATTGTTTCGTAACCGAGGTGTCCAGAAAAGCGCGCTGTCCACCAGCAATTCTTGAGCCCAGGCAGTTATGGGCTTCGTCCAAACAGCAGAGTGGGCACCGAAAGACGCCAGACCTTCTAGAATTCAACTTATTAATTTTAGACGCACTGAAGTAAAATGGAGAGACGAGCTAGTTCTTGAACATTCGTCATTGAAACTTAAGCGCAAACTGAGACACGCACGAGAAAGGGAAAGACACCAACGCTTTGGTGTGCTGCGCGTCTGAAATTAGTGACAGCAAGACAAGGTACACAAAGGCCGTTTGAGCGCCGCAGACAACCTGACAAGGAATTCCTGCGAGTTCTGCTTTTCGCTAAGATATATCCTTTGCTTGCGTCGTTTATTCTTTTTATGGCGTTGTTGAGCAGGTATATTGTTTTATGTAAAATTACTACACTAAGGGGAAGAAGACGAAGTGCCTTTCAGGCAGAACGCCGAGTCTTCCAGCTCTACTCATTTTGTGAATTTCTTGGACTCTGCCTTGAACTGCTGTTTCCTCCTTAACTGCGACGGAGATGGAGTCTCACGCGCGTCCGCCGGACTCGGCAGTGTCCGCGACGGCTGCCTCCAGGAAGCGCAACGGCACCGAGAGCGACACTGACAGCGACGACACGATGCAGTACTATGTCAGCGGTGAAGATTCTTGTGACGACACCTTCGAGCTGGTGCGGAGTCGTAAAGCAAAGCGAAGATTTCTCAGCGCATCATCGAATTCGAGTGAGTCCACCGTGAGATCTTCGCGCAATACCGAGGAGCTCACCATCCTGTTCGCGCCAGTTCTCGCCACTGACAACCTGAGACGCCTCAACAGGCAAGCCGTGTCTTCACATCTAGAGGCGCTAGTTCCGAATGAAATCAAAGACATCAGAGTGAACACCCGTAAGAACGTCCTTGCGATTGACGTAGAACACGCAGCTGCGTTGGATTCTTTGCGCAATGTCACGGAACTTGACGGGATGAAAGTCCGCCCTGATATTCCGCTGGGCAAACAAGTCAGTACTGGCGTAATTTACGATGTTGACGAGACCATTGTCGACTCCGATCTGTCGATCTTAATCAAGCCGGCTACCGAAAACACCGTCATCACAAACGCGTTTCGTCTCGGCACGTCACGGTGTGTGAAGATCATATTTAAGGGCGAATCCCTCCCATCGCATGTAAAAGTGGGCCACTTTCGACACGCAGTTCGCCCATTTATACCAAAACCGCTGCAGTGTTGGAAATGCATGAAGTTTGGACACGTGAGTAGTGTGTGCAAGAACACTACCGTCTGTTCTCGATGCACTGGGCCCCACACCACTAACACGTGCAAGGCCAATGTGCTGAAGTGCACAAACTGTAGCGGCCCTCACGATGCATCCTCGAAGGAATGCCCTTTGATACGAAAGGAAATGGCAATATTGAAAAAAATGGTTAGAGACCACTCGTCTCACCGAGAAGCAGCAGCATCTATTAAGCGACGACGATCACGTCGCCGACGTCGATCAAGAACCTCCAAAGCCTCTGCAGAACGCCAGCCGCGCACATTACCACCCGCTCTTCCGCCCCGGCCAAACGCAGTCAGCTCAAAGGACACAGGTGCATCGAACAGCACGGCTGCTGACGCTTGGCCTGCACTCCCGCGGCTACATGCCCCTACTGAGCGAAATCAGAGCTCTACAGCAAGGGATACCTCATCTGTTCCTGATAAATTGTCAGACCAGGATCAACAAGTTGTTGTCATGATAAGCTCTCTGATGAGTGCTATTCGTGTTCTCCTGGACAAGCTACAGACACCAACAGCTCGAAGTGCGTTGCAAGTGCTGGATGCCATCAATCCGGTTCTTGAGAGCCTTCAGAAGTCCAGTGCTTGAGGGCTTCTACAGCGGAACCACGGCTCATCGACAACAACAGCGATCGTTCCGGGATTATGTCAGAAGTGCCTCCATATTCCAATGGAATGCGAGAGGCTTGAGGTCACGTATTTCGGAGTTGCGGCAGTTCGTGTTTGACAACCACTTCCCTATACTGGTTATCTGTGAACCGAACTTATCAGCCTCCATAAGACTATCAGGGTATGAACCTTTTGTTTCAACCACGTGTGTCCGAAGTAGTAAGGTTTTGGTTTACATCCGCAAAGACCTTACGTATTTTTCCCAACCCGTAGCGCCACACGACGGTAACCAATATGTCTGTGTTACTGTGAAAAAGAAGAGGCTGTCTTTTACTCTTATTGGCGTCTACCTATCCCCAACCAGTCAGTTTGATAGCAAAAGACTGGAAGATATCATGACTGCTACTCCCGGTCCTTGGATAATAACAGGGGATTTCAACGCTCACCACCATATATGGGGAAGCTCCAGGATAAACTCGAGGGGCAGGTCACTAATATCTTTTGCATCTGGCCACAACCTATGTCTTCTAAACGACGGAAGCCCGACATTTCTGCGAGGAACAACGTACAGCAGCTGCCTTGATTTGACTTTTGTGTCACGTTGCCTGACTTCGAGCGTGCAGTGGTTCACCGATATTGAAACCCATGGAAGTGATCACATTCCGACCTATGTGAGAATCGATGGATTAGACGCCGCATTACCGGTTGTATCTCGCCAAATCGATTGGTCAGTCTTTCAAGCTCGTGTAGAAGACACATGCAAGAAACGTATTGCACGCAAATTAGATGAAATAATTGCTGACGCAATGCAAGATTGCACGCGTTGCTTCACACATTCATCAAAGCGTACAGAGAATGACATTGAGTTGGAAAGGCTTCGTGCACTACGTCGCCGAGCTGAAAGGAGGTACAGGCGCACGAAGTCAATTCTTGACCTCAGAGAAGCTCGGCGCATGCAAAAGAAGATAAAGCGGCGAATGGATAAGCTAGCGGATCAAAGATGGAAATGCTTTTGCGAGTCACTGGACCCCCGCAAGCCATTATCCCGTGTGTGGCGTACCCTACGGGGTCTTAGCTCAAGCCCCCAGCAACGACGCCCTTTCAACGCCCTTGCTCTCTATGAAAACCGCCGCGAGATAGAAGTTGCGGAGGAGTTTTGTGCGAAAGTCGCCGGCGGCACAAATTTAGTCTTTGACATGACTTTAGGTGACATCCCCGGTCCACGAGATACAAGTATGGACGTTCCATTCTCTATGGAAGAGTTAGAAGCTGCAATGGCGCTCTGTAGGTGTTCATCTTCACCAGGGCCCGATGGGATAACATATAGTGCTTTGCGCCACCTAGGTCAAGAAGCACGAAAAGAACTCCTCAGCCTTTTTAACAGCTCATGGCGAGATGGTGTCGTCCCACAGGAATGGAAACGAAGCCGCCTGGTACCGCTACTAAAAACTGGAAAGTCACCGCTCGAACTGGCATCGTATCGGCCGATAGCACTTGCCAGCTGCGTCGGGAAACTCATGGAACGTATGATCCTCATGCGTCTCGAATGGTACCTTGAACACAACAAAATTTACCCTGACTCAATGGCGGGATTTCGACGAGGCCGTTCATCGATTGATAGTGTCATCGATCTGGTATCATCTGTAGAACAACAAAAATCTCGGAAGCGATTATCAGCAGCACTCTTTCTTGACGTGAAAGGCGCCTACGACAATGTTTCCCATCAAACCATTCTAGACGCACTTCTGACAGTTGAACTAGGAGGGCGAGTATATCGATGGATCAGAAACTACTTGACACAAAGGTCCTTGTTCGTGCGTACGGAAGATGGTCCGACTACCGACCACTACACATGCCGAGGCGTTCCCCAAGGCGGTGTTCTAAGCCCTGTTCTTTTCAACCTCGCGCTTCTTGGGCTGGCTGAATCCCTACCGGAAACAGTGAGTGTTTCAATATACGCCGACGACATCTGCATCTGGACATCAGCGGTCACTCGCCTGCAGGTTCGCGCAAGGCTACAGCAAGCAGCAACACAGGCATCTGACTATCTTCGGACACAAGGGCTTACCATCTCAACAGAAAAATGTGCATTAGTCGCTTTTACGCGAAAAGCGATGTCTGGTTATCCAGTGTACATCAATGGCCAGCCTATCTGCTACAAGAAAAATCATCGGTTTTTGGGTGTCATTGTTGACCGGGACCTCTCTTGGAGCCCTCAGGTTGTCCACTTGAAGAAGAGGCTCACATCTATTGTTCACATCTTCAAGTTCATCGCCGGCAAAACATGGGGATCGTCAGTGGGCTCCATGCTACAGTTATATCGCGCACTCTTTATCGGATTTCTACGCTATTGTTCTCCCGTGCTTGCTAAAACATGCAAGTCAAATCTTCGAGAACTTCAGAGCGTGCAAGCACAGGCACTACGTGTTTGCCTAGGCCTTCCGCGGAGCACCTCAACAGCAGGAACCATTATAATGGCTCAAGACCATCCAATCACGACTTACATCAGCACCGACTCGCTTAGGGCCCACGTTCGTCATATTTCACGGATTCAATCAAGCTTTCTTGCCTGTCTGCCAGAACGACGACCACAGGCATCCTTCTCCAACGAGGTCAGCAAGCATCGTGCCTCCCTACCATCGGGCTTCACACCATCAGCACGTTCAACCTCAGTTTTGTGGTGTTTAAAACAACCTCAAGTGCGTCTTACGGTTCCAGGGATAAGAAAGAAGACCGACCTGCCTACCTTGGCCTTGAAGCAAGCAGCTCTGGATTGTTTGCACACTTTCTACTTTGACCGCGTCCACATATATACGGATGGCTCTTCCACCCAGACCAGCTCCACCGGGGCAGTGGTTATACCATCACGATCACTAAGCATCCGATACAAGATTTCTCACTTGACAACATCGACCGGTTCGGAGCTTGTTGCCCTCCGAGGTGCCGTAGATTATATTAACAACCAACCGGCTAATCGGTGGGCAATATTCTGTGATTCAAAGGCGGCCTTACAATGTCTTCTGTCATCTCTTCGTCGCGGGTCCTGTGAACAACTAGTGTCGGAGATACGAGAAATGCACCATGGTATCATAGCGAAAGGACACGACGTCGTGTTTCAGTGGCTGCCTGGCCATTGCGGTATCTCCGGCAACGACGTCGCTGACGAAGCTGCTAAGAAAGCACATGAAGGAGCAACCCTTGTTTCTATACCTTTATCGCGGACTGACGCAGCCCAACACTTAGGCAAGCTAGCGCACCGTATGACATTGGAGAAGTGGCACACACCTGATTTCACTCAACATCGATTGCATTCCCTCGATCCATCTATGCAACTGCGGCTGTTACCAGGGCTTCCGCGTAATGAGGAAACAATGCTGTGCCGCTTACGCTTGGGCGTCGCATTCACGAATGCATATACGTTTTTAATTGGAATGGCTGATAGCGCCGAGTGCAATGCCTGCGGTGTCGAAGAAACTGTAGACCATCTACTGTGCTACTGCCCATCATTTGAAAATGAAAGACAAGAACTCTGCACAGCTCTCAACCAGTTAGATAGAAAACCGTTCACCTTGAACAAGATCTTGGGACCATGGCCTCGCATATCGCAGCTACAAAAGACCACAAAAGCGCTGCTGCGATATTTGAAAGATACAGGGTTGAGTCAGCGTCTGTGATCCGGACTGAGTGACTGAACGATATCCCCGGTGGACTTTCTCTTCTTTCTTTAATCTTTCCGTCCCCGTTTCCCTTTCCCCAGTGTAGGGTAGCCAACCGGGCTCAGTCCTGGTTAACCTCCCTACCTTTCATTTATCATTTGCTCTCTCTCTCTCTACTACACTAAAAATCCTCCTTAGCAGTTTATAAATGTCAACTGCTGAAAGATAGCTTCACAGATACAGCCTAAGTTTTTGTAATTTCATATGCCATGTGTGTATGTGTCAAGGCGATCATCGCCCAAAGAGCGCCAAATTTATATGTGGTGCAATCATGTTGTTAATGCAGGATACACTGCACACTTCACTGCAGCGCACGAGTTATGTGGAACAAGACACAAGCAAAAAATAGACAAACGCACTGTCTAGAAATTTTACTGGAACCTAAGTGGAACGATAACTGGATCATAAAACATTGCCTCCTCCCCTTTACGGAGTTCCAGATAAGAACGATAAACAAAGAAAACAAAACGAACGTTCCACATAAGATACACTTATATGTCTCGTTCCACTTATTAACAGTACGGATCCAGATAAAAATATGTGGATCACACTTTTAACTGGAACTTACATGGAACCAGATTAAGAGTGTAGACACGTCGAGCTGATGAAAGATAGCTTTTTTACTGCGAAAGCAATACTGCTCGCACTTCGGCCCATCGGTGGTCGTGGGGCCTCCTTACACAGCTGCGCGTCACGTGACCGTGTGACGTCACGCCAGACCGAGAGACGGGGCCCCAGCTCGCGGCATCGATGGTGGAGGCGAAGCCTTGCGCGCCGCTGCTGCGGCGCTACCGAGAGAGGGCGCTCGCTGGTGTGACGTCACGCTAGGAGGATAAATGGGGCTACAGCTCGGCTCCTCGCAGTGGTCGGCGCGCTGCCTTGCGCTATGTCGGATGATGTATAGCCATAAGTTTAAAAAAGGGCAACCATGTCCACACCATCAGCCGAACCAAGGCGCAGCCAAGGGTATTGCTTTCGCAATCTTCCAGGCTTAACCAAGCCAAGCCTTCAGCCAATTTTTTTCTACAGTCCCTCCATCTGTAAATGTACAGGATGGCAAATAAACAATTTAAATTTCAAAAAAAACTTTGGCACCGATAATTACTCAGCTGCTTCACGTACAAAACAAGCAACAAAATCAACAATCGCAGCTGATAGCCGCCCAGCTAATACAAAACAAGGAACACCGCCCAAGCGAAATTGTAAGGTTACCTTTGACGGGTCGTCAACAGCTCCAACAGCGTAACTGCTGTTCTGTGAGTACGCTTGGGAACGTAATCAACGAAACAGTGATGCAGAGAAAGTCCAAAACTGGCGCTCGTTTCTTTCCAGAAACGCTAAGGAATGCGCGCACCGCGAAGGGTGTCGTTCTAGTGCGGCCGAGCGCGGCCTATCTGGAAAGCGGATAGCTTCGTGCGCGCTGCGTGCCGCTTGGTTCGCTGCGAAGCGAGAGGTCGATTCGTTGCTGCTGCTGGCGCGCTTGCTCACTCTAGCGACAGCGAGCGTGCGCGGTCATCGAGGGAGATGTGTTCATGTTTGCTTGTGCGCGGGTGACTCCGTGCTTGTTAATTTAGCTAGCCAGTGAATGTTTACTAGTTCATACGGCTGATAAAACTACTATCCTTACTTCGTAAAGCTGTCTAATAGTTTGCTATTGCAATCGGTGCTTCGCCTTTCGGGCGGAAATACGACATTTTTTTTAGAGGTATGGGAATATTCGAAACTTCTGAATGACCAATCGCATAATATCCCATTCGACTCGGCCTTCGAATCGAATAGTGAGTATACCTAAGCGCGAATATTTTTCGAATACTTTTTGAATATATAAACACATCAACTGCGCCCAAATAAACATAAAATTGGAGCAACAGTACGGTAAATGTTCACCCCCGCGGGCATAGAATAGGCAAAAACTTGAGAACTTGCCTAGTGGAACAGTCTACGTCACTAAGGTAGCCATTCTTCATAGGCTGTACAGTGATCATTCGCACTCTCTGAAGAGCCCTGTGCCTGCGAAGAAACTGCTTGTTTGCTCCTAATACTCTGTTTGGGCTGTTAATAAACAACGCTTCACAACGCACTATTTCACAACGCACTAGTTCGGCAGCGGTGCTTCGAAAGACGCGCACGTTAAGGGATTTTGCTTTGCCTTACAGCCATCGCAAGACAAACAGGTGTGGTCCCGTGGCATCGCAAAGCGGAAGGGAGGCTTCTCGGGACTATTGCCGGGAAATTGTCGCGATACCAGTCTGCGTGCCTGGCGGACCTGCTCGACGGATCTGCGCAGAGACAACAGCCAGGAAGGCCACCAGAGAATCGACAGCGATATATAGCTGCAACAGCTTGTCTATCGCTCAGCTCGGCAGCGGTGCTTCGAAAGACGCGCACGTTAAGGGATTTTGCTTTGCCTTACAGCCATCGCAAGACAAACAGGTGTGGTCCCGTGGCATCGCAAAGCGGAAGGGAGGCTTCTCGTGACCATTGCCGGGAAATTGTCGCGATACCAGTCTGCGTGCCTGGCGGACCTGCTCGACGGATCTGCGCAGAGACGACAGCCAGGAAGCCCACCAGGGAATCGACAGCGATATATAGCTGCAACCGCTTGTCTATCGCTCAGTTCGGCAGCGGTGCTTCGTAAGACGCGCACGTTAAGGGATTTTGCTTTGCCTTACAGCCATCGCAAGATAAACAGGTGTGGTTCCGTGGCATCGCAAAGCGGAAGGGAGGCTTCTCGTGACCATTGCCGGGAAATTGTCGCGATACCAGTCTGCGTGCCTGGCGGACCTGCTCGACGGATCTGCGCAGAGACAACAGCCAGGAAGGCCACCAGAGAATCGACAGCGATATATAGCTGCAACAGCTTGTCTATCGCTCAGTTCGGCAGTGGTGCTTCGAAAGACGCGCACGTTAAGGGATATTGCTTTGCCTTACAGGTGAGAAATTTGTTTCACAAAAATCTTTTGGTGTTATTTGCTTTCTGCGCACTGCTGCCGAACTTAGCGCAAAGTGTTTGTAAAAGTGTTTGTGATGGCAAAGAGAGTTCCAAAAGACGCCGGTGGCGATTTTGAAAAAGATGCATTGGATATAAAACACCTCCGGGAATTAGTGAGAGCATTTGACATTTTCAAGCGAGACTACAGATCAGATATGAGGGAACTGAAGGACAGCGTATCCTTCTGTACGGATTGATTGATTGATTGAAAACTTTATTATTCCACCGAGCTGGGGTGCCCGCCTCTTAATCTACACGTAGGTAGGGGGGCGGACGAAGCAGTCCCCGCGCGTTGAGGACGCCGAGTCTTCACGGCCTCAACGGCCAGGCGGATTGCTCGACGCTGGTCGTCTTCAGCCTCGCTCTGGAGCAAGGCCTCCCATGCTTCTCTACTGCCAATGTTTTGCTTGGCCCCTGGGGAGTCGGCACACTCCCATATTATATGGTCTAGCATACCTTTTTGCTTACAAATTTTGCAGAGGGCGTCGTTATAGTCCCTCGTCTGTGTTAAGTAGATCCAATGTGGTGATGTATAATTGTTTCCCTGGAGGCATCGCCAAATGCGAGCGTCCTCCAGAGAGAGAGAGACCGATGCGGAGGCGGAAAGATTCTTCTTTCGGCTTTGTAATGATCGACAATTTCCCTGTACGTGATCATGCTATCTTTTATCCCTGAAACGGGCTGCTCTAGAGTTGCCCGGTGGTAGTGCTCGGGCGAGCTCGTGAGCGGCTTCGTTGCCTGGGACTTCTTCATGGGCCGGTACACAAATAAAAGTTATGTCCCTCCTGGGAGGATTTTTTTAGTAGAATGTGGAGGGCTTCTTCCGAGATTCTCCCTTTGTTAAAGTTTCGGATAGCTAATTTGTTATCGCATAATATTACTCCCGCTTTTGTACCCGCGCAAGCGAGCGCTCCTGCAACCTCCTCGGCTGTACAGGCGTCCCTCGTGCACGTGGAGCACGCTATCTTAACGCACCCGTCGCCATCAACCGCCGTCGATACCGCAGACCCGTATCTGCCGCAAGCGGCGTCCACGTACGCTACGTTATGCGCCGGTGTTTTTTAAGTTTATTTACTATAGCCTTAGCCCTGTGAGCTCTCCTCTTTGTTGTAGACAGGATGCATATTTTTACCTAGGGGGGCGATTCTTCTGTACGGACATTTGCAATGACTTAAAGGGCATAGCAGATGACATAAAACAGCTCAGGCAGCAAATGCATGACATTGTAAACCAGATTAGCGCACTGAAAGCGGAAAACGAAAGGCTCGTTCAGAAGTGTGAAGAATGGGAGGAATACCAGCGCCTCAATAATGTAGAAATAAAAGGAGCACTGGCGGGAGAGGATCCGGTGAACACAATAAAAAAAAATCGGGAAAAGCGTGGGTGAGATTGTCGAAGAAGCCGATCTTGATACGTGTCACTGGGTATGTGGCTCGCAGCAGGGTGTACAGAGCATTATTGCTCGTTTTGTGCGACGGAGCAAACTCAACGCGTTCTTGTCTAAATGCAGAAAACAAAGGATAGACAGTTCAGTGCTTGGAAGTAAGGCGAAGACGCCTGTTTACGTAAACGAGAATCTCACGCAAGGTAATAAGGCGCTGCTTTCAGTCGCAATCCAAAAAAAAAAAAAAGCTGCAAACTGGAAATTTGTCTGGACAAACGGCGGGAAAATTTTGGCAAGAAGAGATGAAGGCTTGCCTGTAATCCGTGTCGCCACACAAGCAGATCTGAGTAAGATATGTGCTGATACGGCTGCGCATTCATAGTGGCTTACTTTCGAGCGTAGCGTCGTCTGAACATTTTTGGCCCTCATTTTGTCATGGCCGTGCTAGAAGATGAGGTAAATTATTACACGATTGATGATTTTAATTCTAAATTCTCTATCTCCAAAAATAATTTTTGCTTTCTGCATATCAATAGCAGGAGCATCAACAATAATGTTGATGACATTACCCACTTTCTAGGCTCCTGTACTGTATCATTTGACGTGATAATGTTTGCAGACTTGATTTCATGGAAATGAAGTACCATGTCTACCTGGGTACCATTCTGAGCATTTGTGCCGTAGTGTAAGGAAGGGAGGGGACCTTGCTATATATTTTAAGGACACACTTACACGTGAGAAGCTGCCTCACCTATCCGTCATGAATGACGATGTGGAATGTTTAGCCTTACGCGTTGGCAAGATACTAACAGTAGTTGTCTATAGGCCACCGCTAGCAAAAAAATAAAATTTTCTTCATTTCTTTTGAGACGCTGTTATGTGACAATGTTTTCAATAGGGGCACATTTGTCATTATGGGCGACATAAATATTGACCTGAAATCCTCAGACCCGTACTCTAGAGAATTTACGACCCTGTTGTCAACGTATGCCTGTCAAAATTATATAGATATACCCACTAGAATCACAACACACAGTGCTACGTTATTGGATGTCTGTATAACAAACCTCAGCGCAGATTATATAAAACCTGGTGTTTTTTCTTCCAATATTGGCGACCATCTACCACTCTTTCTACTAACTACTCGATATAAGAATGATGCTGATGAGCAGGTATCATTTCTACGAAACTTAAATGATAGGTCACGCGAGGCACTTAGTTCAAGGGCATGACTGGAGCGTTATATTAGAGCAGAGCGATTTCGACATAGCATATGTTTTTTCGCATGGTCTATAGCTGTTTTGACAAAGCATTTCCACTCAAGAAAATCGTGGTGCGTAGAAATAAAAAAATACAGAAAAACCTTGGATAAACAAAAATTTATATCAACGTATAAAGGATAAGAATAAATTATACCACGAATTCCTTCGTTGCCGGGATCCTCAAGTGTTTTGTAGATACAAAAAATTCCGAAATTCTCTGAACAATGATTTAAGAAAAGCTAAAAATAATTACTACACAGCAAAATTTGAGAACACTTATGACAACCCTAAGAAGGTGTGGGAAATGGTAAATGCGTTAACAAATAGAAAGAAAGTTTGGTGATATAAAAGAAATGACTATAAATAGTAGAACTACTTGTGGTGAGGATCTGGCTAACTCAATGAATGCCCATTTCATAAATGCAGGATGTTATGAAGAGCCTAATGCCACTGATTGTGAGACTAATATTATAGCTATACCCATGTTAGAACAAACTATATTCATGCAACCAACATCTCCTACCGAAGTGGAAGCGTCCATAAGGCTACTGAAAAGTAACGTCGCCCTGGAATTGACGAAATTGGCTCTAAAGAATTAAAACAAATATCTCACCTTTTTTCGGGGACAATTACTCACATTATTGATCTCATGCTAACAACCGGTGTTTTCCCCAAATAAACTTAAGATAGCACGAGTAAGAGCTATATTTAAAGGAGGTGATAGAAATAATTTATCAAATTACCGACCGATATCGGTGCTCCCATTTTGTCCAAAATCTTTGAAAGTGTGATTAACCAAAGGCTGATTTCTTTTTTCGACAAACACAATATATTGTCTAGTAGCCAATATGGATTTCAAAAAAATAGATCAACTGAAGAAGCGTTGTGCTGTATTAAAGATAGCTTTTACAAACACTGACAGCAAAAAGTCAACACTTGGTTTACATTTGACTCAATAAAATACGATATCCTACTGCTCAATCTGTCTAGATATCGTGTGCGGGGAGTTGTACTAGAGCTCGTTAAAAACTACTTGAGTGGCCGCTATCAAATCGTGCAAATAAGACTCCACATCATCACAGCTAAAGTTAACACAAGGAGTTCCACAGGGGTCAATATTAGGACCTTTTTATTTCTTGTTTACATTAATGACATTGTAACTATACCCAACTCTCCTGAACTTATTATGTATGCCGATGATACTAATCTTTTTTAATTCCACAGATCTAACAGATTTAGTAAAAAGGGCCAACACCTACCTTGCGTCCCTCGCGGCCTGGCTCCGGGAAAATAGGCTGCAGCTTAACACAGCGAAAACAAAGTACATAATATTTCGCGCACTTAACGAACCACTAAGTCGATAAGTAGTTTTAACTTTTGAAGGGCAACAGATAACCAGGCTTAAGGAGCAAAAGTTTCTTGGTGTTTGGTTCCAAGAGCACCTTTCATGGAATGTACACATTAATAATTTAGCTACCGAACTCTCCCGATCTGTTGGATGCTTGTGTAAAATTGCACACTTAATACCTATTTGGTTGAAACAAAACTTATATACTTCACTGTTCTACTCCAGATTATCGTACGGCATATTGGTATGGGGTACCACAACAAAAACTAACTACAACAGGCTCATTATTGTACACAAGAAAATATTGCGCATTTATGAAAACCATCAGGGACCATGTCATGAACTAAGCACATTACCATTATTCTTTAAATACCGAATGCTTAAAGCTAACGACGTTTATGATCTTAAACTACTGCAGTGTATATATAAAAATGCACTATATATACACGAGAACATTAATGCAGTTCCTTACGATATGAGACTAAAAAGAAAACGGACCCTAAACACAAGGACCAATTATGGTAAACAAACAACCAGGTACCAAGTACTAACAATCCTAAATAAGCTAGAAGATAACATTGATTTCAGTATGACTAGAAACGCCTTCAAAAACCATGTGAAAGAATTGTTACTAACAGTGTTTGACAGAGTGATTGTTGCAACATAAATATATTATAACCCCCTTTTTTTCTGTTTTACATGGATACATACATGTTCATGGTTATATGCTGCACTTTAGTGTACTATGGTAATTTACCTGTATAACCTGTACTTTATTGCCTGTGAACCAGGAAAGGGAAGAGGGGGGAAAAGGGGAACATTTTATTATTTCGCCGTCTATATTAGTAAGCAAACTGTAACCCAATAATTTTGTCAATTCTGTTCTCAGTTTGTGTAAACTCGTGTACAATGTGTTAAAATATGTAACGTTATGTTTGCCCGCTCACTGCCAATGAACTACCACTAATAATGTATAATAAAAGCGTATATTGCGGGTACAGGGGCCCCTGTCAGGCGTTGTGCGCCTTTCGCCCCTGCACCTTTCTTGAAAGTGTACTCAAGATGAAATAAACATTCATTTATTCATTCAATGACAGAAACTTGCCAATTATAAAAATACTGGGATGTGAACATAATTTTATATTAATTTTGATAACAGCTATTTATTATTCTAAAACTATATGTAAAATATTCGCCATTCGATTAGATTCTAGTCTCTTCTGGCGCTATTCGATGATTATTCGATTCGGTCTAGAAAAGGACTGTTCGCACACCCCCACTCTTTTTTGTGTGTACGAATACAAACAAGCACAGTTATCTTGCGTATTGTTCAAGAAATCCGCTTTGTGTTTTATATCATTAACGTGATGTTCACTATGCGGATGTGTTTTTTAGACAACTACTGAATTTTTAGAACTCGCCTCTGAATAGCATAATTCTTGCCATTGAGCTTGGTTACTCATAGAGGTCGATATTAGTTCCATGAGAACTAAAATGACCCGCCGCGGTTGCTCAGTGGCTATGGTGTTAGACTGCTGAGCACGAGATTGCGGGATCGAATCCCGGCCACGGCGGTCGCATATCGATGGGGGTGAAATGCGAAAACACCCGTGTACTTAGATTTAGGTGCACGTTAAAGAACCCCAGGCGGTCGAAATTTCCGGAGTCCTCCACTACGGCGTGCCTCATAATCAGAAAGTGGTTTTGGCACGCAAAATCCCATAAAAAAAGAACTAGAAATGCAAATGAACAAATTTACAAAAATTTACCGAGTAACATTTTAATGAATCACTTTATGGCATATATTGCAATTTACGAATTTCAGCTGGTGAGCTCGCAAGGCGTGTCCACTTCCAATGAATTCTCAGGATGACACCAGTTTCGTTATATTAATACCCGAACTTTGTGAAGGAATACATTCACGATGCAGTTACTTTAGCGCTTCAATGCAGGAAACGCCGGTTTGGTAAATAGGTAAGCGGAAGAATAGTGCATTTTTACCGCAAGTTTCACGGCGCTTATCTCGAAACCTGTGTGATCTTTAGGATTCTATTAAAATGGACATTTGCAGACTCATCGGGTATACAATTTGTAAATTGCAATATGTGCGTAAATTTAAGTAATTGAATAAAAAGTCAAGTAGTGAATTATTGTCAGTTAGTCGATAACGCCTTTCGATTTATAGTGCGAGTAATGCCAGCCGCTTCGAGTAATCTGGATGAGAGGCTACAATTGCGCCATCTGCCACAGGCGATCTTTCTTAAAAAATTCGGTATGGTTATAAAAAAAAATCACGTATTCTTCTTGCAATAAAATACACATGTTTATGGTGTGTACTTCAATCGGTTTGATTTACGTGATTTACGACAACCTATACTTTTGGCACAGAGTGCCAAAAGTATAGGTTGTCGAAAGGCGTGCAATCGATTGGAGAAAGAAATGTTATTCACACGCGCTGTGAGAATCGGCTTGATCAAAGCTTTCATTCGTGTTTGTGAAGAATGCTGCTTTTGTTTAGCGACCATTTGCAAGTATAGAGCACACGAACAAGTTGACACATTTGCACGGAGAAACGCCTTGCTCAATATAAATTAGGGACACTCGATAATGCGCGTCCGGCCAGCCTATGGATTCTAATGAATGACGATGGCGAAACGACCACGATGGCGTGGCGATGGCTGCGTGATGACTGCATGAGCGCAAGGCAATGACAATGACAGAATGACCGCGTAGAATGACGACACTGGGATCACTACGGCAGAAACATGACGCCTGTAACAGGCACGAATACGTTACGACGAGTGTATGACTTAGACAGAATGACGACGACAGCATGATGACACTGGAATCATGACAATCACGGCGATGGAAAGATCACTATGCGGCATGACGACGACTGTAGGCGACGACGGCATGACGACAATGGGATGACGAAGCTGGAATGACAACGGCGCAATGACGATGACTAAAAAAAATACGGAGGCGTGACGACAAAGGTATAACTACCATACGATGACTACACTGAAACCACCACGACAGAATGACAACGATGAAACAATCACGATGGCATGACGACGAGTCTGTGGCACCCGACGCAATGACGACGACATGACAACGAAGTCATGACGACCGAGTGAAGACGGCGGAACGATGGCGACGACATGGCAACGAAGGAATCGTTACGATGGCATGTCGGCGATGAAATGAGGACGACGGAATGGCGACGACTGCGTGTTTGAGCTCACGTCCGCGCCTACGTGTATGACCTACCGCGCTCGATCTGCACTATATCCGGTACCGGCAGGTCATGCAACATAATGTAAGAGGTAAAGAAATTAATGAGAGCAGCATTCCGGGCAAGTTGGTAATCCATTGCTTAAATGATATTGCGCGACATAAAAAACGACACGGACGTGAGAGAAGACGACACACCAAGCGCAAACTTTCAACTAAGTTTATTGTGCCACTGCGTCATTTTATACATGGCAGGCAACGTAGATCGCGCATGCGCTTACAAGGAAATGAAGTGCGAATTCATGTAACATGGTTACGTGTCATGTGATGCCTCGTCCAAGTAACGTAATTCTTTTTCTGTGAGAGCCAGAGACGGGAAGCTAACACACGCATCACCCAATTTCGCGATCATCTGCGCTTCAGATATCTCACGGATGAGTGCGTGCTGCCACGGGAAACAATCGTGCATTGATCCTCAAGAGGCTTGCACCCATGATCGCGACAGTGGATCGCCAAGAAACCACCAGAGTGACTTGTTTTTATCCTGCTTAGACCGTGACATTTCTTTACAAGTGCAAGGCACTGCAGTTTTTAAAACATTTAGATACGTTGATGACTTTTTAATTTTCATTGACTGCTCTTCTGATGCCTTCATTCTGGAAGCTAACAAAGCGTTAGAAACGTCTCAGAAGTGCTTAGTCCCCCTTGAAACTACTCATGAGATGCCGGTAGATAGGTCTCTTCGTTTTCTTGATCTTCGCCTGAATTTCCAGGACAGCCACACGTGTTGGTCGTATGAGCCGCGAGCCAACAAACCACTTCTGCCGTATACGTCCGCACATTCTAAGCTTGTTAAGCGGGCCATTATCAGTTTGTGCTTCAAGAATGCCCTTAGCAAGTCCTGCTGTCATGTTGTGGACGTAAGCTTAGAAGCGCAAACTTTACGGTTGTCCTTGGCTGGATATCCTAGGGTGATGCTAGTGTCTGTCGCGGAACGCATCTTAAGAGAAGCGCGATCCAGTACGCAGAAGTCAGTTGCCGATGCCCCTGCTGGCATACGCCCTAAAGTAAGTGTCATACCTTACATGCACGGGATATCCCAAAACTTGAAAAAGATTGCCCAAAGGGCGAATGTAAGAGTTGTTTTTTCTGCTCCCGACAAGCTCGGCAGGCTTTGCAGGCTGACGGATCCAAATGCCGTCCCTTCCGATAAATGCAGAAAGCATCACCGAAAAAAGTTTGTCGAGTGTGTACACCGGGTGGTGTACAACCTCCCGCTTTCATGTGGGAAGAAATATATCGGACAAACTGGGCGTTGCCTCAATGATCGGCTCCGCGAACACAGCAACAATGTAAAAAACGGCTCTGGTGGTTTCTTGGCTATCCACTGTCGCGATCATGGGTGCAAACCTCTTAAGGATCAATGCACGATTGTTTCCCGTGGCAGAACGCAGCTCATCCGTGAGATATCTGAAGCGCAGATGATCGCGAAATTGGGTGATGCGTGTGTTAGCTTCCCGTCTCTTGCTCTCACAGAAAAAGAATTAAGTTACTTGGACGCGGCGTCACATGACACGTAACCATGTTACATGAATTCGCACTTCATTTCCTTGTAAGCGCATGCGCGATCTACGTTGCCTGCCATGTATAAAATGACGCAGTGACACAATAAACTTAGTTGAAAGTTTGCGCTTGGTGTGTCGTCTTCTCTCACGTCCGTGTCGTTTTTTATGTCGCGCAATATCATTTAAGCAAAGGTAAAGAAAGCTTCACTTTAAAGTGACAAGTGAGAAAAATTATGATGGAGACGTACAACTCACATTGCTATCCTGTACATTGTGAAATGCAACCGTATATATTGTTATATCCGCCATCCGATTGGCCCACATGGCTACTAGGGCCTCTCTGATACTTAAAATGCCTCCGTTATAGACAGTTTTATCGAGCACACCGCCATTTTGCAACGACAGTGCCATCTATCGGGCAGCGCCATGCTAGTATGTGACATCGCGATGAAAGTTGCAGAGCAAACGTGCTGATGACGTCGAGTGGCAAGTTTGCGCGTTTTTCCTGTGTGGTTTTAACGAGTTTTTGCGATTGGAAAACGTCTTAGCGGGTCGTATTAAGCTTTCAGCTTCGATATATGGCCGCAATATTGAACGCGACGGGCCTACAGAGAGGCGGTGCCAGAGCTCTGCCCGCAATGGAAATAGGAATCGAGTCAGGACATGTCCATACGTAACATACGTGCGTTACTATAGTGTTTCTATTAAGGTATTACTCTATTATGGTATCATTCGTGTGACAGTAATCAAAGGTGCCACTGTGCGCGATGTGGTTCCCCGCACCAGCGTACATACGGGTCGAGATAACTTGCGAAGTTCCGAGGAAACACCTTTTGCTAACTTTCGTGCTCCTAATGTTTTCGCGGTGTGATTTTCTAAGCATTGTTTACGGGGCATCAAGGGTTACAAAATAAAGAACTGAAAAACAGCTTGAGCGAAAGAGCCTTCAACGTGAAGTGGCCAATAAATCGACCTGGTGACAGTGGCGCATGCGTAGGCGCCCGCGCGCCTACGCATGCGCAGATTGTGCGGGGCAGATCGCACGCGTCGAAACGCGGCGTGAGCACACATTTCCTCGCGAGACAAATATCGGAGCTATGGCTGCCTCACAAAAATACGAAACGATGTCTACCAAGGAGAAAATGATGAGCTAAATGGGCCCGCGTTGCCGCGCGTCTTGTAGTTTGAAACCGCCATTCCTCGCGAGGCGCGCGAGCTATCGCGCGCCTGCAAGCTTTCGCGCAGTTTGGCCTTTAAGTCTCGTGTGGCGCCTGTGCAAAGGCACGTCGACTACTCGAGAGAACTGAAAAAAAAATTCATGCAGAAACTCCTCTCCGAGTTGTCTAAGCATGCGTAAGCATTGCGCCACTTGCTCATCTCCATGCAGCCCAATGTCATTGTTATTGTTATGAAACTTGATCAGGCCAGTACTATCGACAGCGCAGTGGCGACACGAACTGGTGCCGGCAGCGGCGGAAGTAGCATTGATGAAGCAAGCAAGGTACTTCAGCTGGCGGCACCTAGTGCGGTCATGACGTTCCGATCATTGTAAGTCGTTATCGCTCTTTAGCGCCTTATCCATCCGCGTCGAGCCATTACGAACCGTGACCAAACGCACAAAGGCGGCGGCTTCCTATGGCACCGCCGCGCATGTTGCACCTTGAGAGCCATCTGCGATGCTGACAAAGAGTGCTTTCTGCTCATAGCTTCGCGCGCGGTGTTCTGGACGCTTACTTAGTGTATAGGAGAGGGACGGTGCGGGCCCGTATCTTGAAAACAATCTGCGAAAGTGGCAGAGGGAGGCGTGTGCTGAGAGCTCCGAGAGCGCTGTATTCTCGCCGCTTCGTTGCCGTTGAAGTGAGAGGCAGCGCCCCCAATTCGCTCGCTATAGCGAGCGAATTGACGTTTGCGCTGCCTCTAAGAACTCAAGGAAGAAAAGGAGGAAATAGGGTATTGAGGTTACTCCTTTAGGGGAGGAACTGATCTGCCACAATGGTTCCTCCCCTTAGGGCTTAAGTGCGAGGGGATGAACTGTTACTCCCCATGCGGTTACTCCTTCGAGGACTAACTGTTGCCCTTTTCCGATGCTCCTCAAGGGAGTAACGGTTATTCTTTCCGATGCTCCGCAAAGGTGGAATTAATGACACTAGGCATTTATACCCTGATAAAAAAATTACTGAACTGAAAGAGAAAAGAGAACAAAAAGGCGCCCAAAAGCGGGGTTCGAACACACGCCCTCGCAAGTTAGGTACTCTAACCACTTCACCACGGCAGGCCGGTTGACCCGATACCATAATAAGACAAGGTTATCAGCAGCGAAACGCAGGTGCGGCAATATAAAAGCGACTCCGCATTTTGTGCGTGCTATGCGGGAAGAGTCTAACGCTGCGTGCACTGGCAACAATAAGCTACTGCGAAAACAAATCAGCCCGAGTATTCTTAGGGTGACTTGAACTGCGGCACTACGCGATGTGTACATGCAGCGAACTCAAACGGGGGGCGCACAAGACAACAGAGAAGGCCAATTCCTCTGTCGCTTAGTGTGCCCCGTTTGAGCTACACATCGTTCCAGTTAAGCTCGTAATCTCCTTGGAACGGAAAGAACTTAGGTACTGTTGACCAAGAAAATCTAGCAGTCTATCAATGACTCGCGCGTTTAATGTGTATCGCTCACTTATGCTGTGCGCACGGAGGGCGTGACTCTTCACATTCCAGCTTTTAAGTTTCACCCAATTTTCTCACGAAGAGGCAAAGTGCTGCTTTGCATTCAATAGACAGTGCACCAACTTCGAACTATTGACGATTTATAGACAGTACCGTTTTCGCCGCATCACTCCACGAAACGAACAAAAACAATGCAATTTGTGGGGAGTAACTGTTGTCGTTTGTCCTCCCGTTACTTTCTTTCCGACCAGGGACTAAACACTTACTCTCCGAAATTTGCACACGGCACGCACATTCATGCAGTTAGTCCTTTAAGGGACGAAAGCGCACTTTTTAGGACTAACTGCCCAGTTATTCCCGTTTCCCCTGGGATTGAAATAAATAAATTATAAATTAATGAAATTTGATGAAAAACAACTTGCCGCAGGTGGGGAACGATCCCACATCTTCGCATTACGCGTGCGATGCTCTACCAATTGAGCTACCGCGGCGCCGTCTTCCCATCCACTTTCTGGGGTATTTGTGCGTTACTACTAGAAGTAACCCTGGCAGTCTTAGCCAGTGCCACCACTCAGACCTTGGCGGCAGATATGGACCATCCTTTCTGCCGTGTAACGTCCTTTTTTCGCGTAATGCGAAGACGTGAGATCGTTCCCCATCTGCGGCAAGTTGTTTTCTAATCCAATTTTAATTTCATTAATTTATAATTTATTTATTTCAATTAGTGCAAGTAATCTCCCTTGCGTTTTTCTTGGTGTGTTTGTTTGATGGCTTCTTGATGATATGATTAATAAAAATCTGGTCCCTCGGTTAACTCGCTTTCTTCGTGTTCATAGCATAGCGAGGGTCTCGAATCCGGCAACACTGATGCCTTAAGGTAGCGCGTGCGAGAGAGAGAGAGAGAGAGAGAGAGAGAGAGAGAGAGAGAGACCAGTTGCCTTCACCCAAAAAGGTCGCGTAACCCGCCGTGGTTACTTAGGGGCTATGGTGTTCGGCTGCTGAGCACGAGGTCGCTTGATCGAATCCCGGCCACGGCGGCCGCATTTTGATGGGGGCGAAATGCGAAGACATCCGTGTACTTAGATTTAGGTGCACGTTAAAGAACCCCATGTGGTCGAAATTTCTGGAGTCCTCCACTACAGCATGCCTCATAATCAGAAAGTGGTTGTGGCACGTAAAACCCCATAATTTTTTTGTTTAAAGATCACGTAATCGTGACACCTGGGGCAGAACGGATGTTCCCCATCATCCGCCATGTTTTGTGAGTGGTGGCGCTGGCTCACACTCCCAGGGTTAGTTGTCGTAGTAACACATAAATACGCCAGAAAGTGGATGGGAAAACGGCGCCGCGGTAGCTCAATTGGTAGAGCATCGTACGCGTAACGCGAAGACGTGGGATCGTTCCCCACCAGCGGCAAGTTGTTTTTTCGTCCACTTTCATTGCCATTACTTTCTTATTTCTTTAATTCTATTGGTAAATATAAGTAATTTCCCCTACGTTTTCGTTGGTGTGTTTGTTTGTTGGCTTCTCATGATATGGTTAAGTGAGAAGAAGAGCACATGAAAGCAGCCTGGCAGCCAACGAAAATTCGTGACGTAGCGTTTTCTCGGTTGTTTACAATCCTTCCTTGTTGTCGATGCCGCGAGGTGCTTCGTTTTGCGGTTGGCTGCACGCACGTACTTTAAAATTGACTTTAACTATGTCCTGAGCTATATTAAATTATGGGGTTTTACTTGCCAAAACGACGATCTGATTATGAGGCACGCCGTAGTGGGGGACTTAGGTAATTCGGACCACCTGGGATTCTTTGCCGTGCACCTAAATCTAAGTAAACGGGTGTTTTCGCATTTCGCCACCATCGAAATGCGGCCTCCGTGGTCGGGATTCGATCCCGCGACCTCGTGCTTAGCCACCCGACACCCCACTAAGCAACCATGCCGTGTTCTAAGCTATATTCCTCGTCGATATTTTGCAGGAGATGTATGTGTGCCCACATAAATCGATCTAATGCGTTATCTCCACTTTAAATTTTTTAGTCAGTACTCGTTTAAGCAAGAAACGTGCGCATACTTAAAATGAAGCTGCAGATTGACGTGAGCTTTGATTATTATCACTCCGATGTACCCGACAGACTGCTGAGGCTTTCATTTATACATTCCGAGCCTGTGATGAATTTGTGATTCAAGCGATTTCACGCAAGATTACCTGTCAAAGTGGCTTTCAAAACTCGGGTTATAGAATGGTGACATTAAGTTTTAAGATGCGGAAGTGACTTTACGTGCGCTTGCGTGTAAAGTCTTGCATATCGAGCACTTGAGCAAATGGGCAACACTACAAGTATCGTAGTCAGTCCCTTCGTATTCTAAAAGAAAAAAAGATAAAGATGCGCTGCTTTATTCCGATTCCGATCGTCATGTTCAATCTGGCATGCTCATGTGGACTTAGATAGCAGAAAAAAATTAGCACGGTGCCAAAGGTAGATAGGTGCTGTTCTGACATTAGACATCTCCAAAGCCTACGACAGTGTAGAATACTTTATTTTATTGGATATATTTCGAAATCTAGGGTTTCCAAAGGAGAGAGAGAGAGAGAGAGAGAGAGGAATATAGGAAGGCAGGGATGTTAACCAGTCAAGGGTCTGGTTGGCTAAGGGAGAAGGGGAAGAGAGAGAGAGAAGGGAGAGAGAATGTGTAGATACGTGTACTGATAGAATTTCCAAATTACCTTTTAAACTGAGTATGTGAATTTTTAAGTGGGTGGAAATTTTACTTCTGTCTAAGAGGCTTTTCTTCGAGCATATATAATCAATCACCAGGTGTTCCTCAAGGAGCTGTCACTTCTCCATTATTATTTAACGTTGTCTACTTCCGGTTAACGCGGAAGTAGAGACTGCGAAGTGTGTCCCTGTTTTCTTCTTTCCTTGTCGCGAGGTTCTATTTGAGAGGCGACTCATCCACCGTATCCCATTGGCTTTGAAGGCAAACCGTCTGGAGCTTTGGGGCAGCTCTCGGAGCAACACAGCCCGCGGTCCCCTCAGTTCCACCACCCCATCTAGCATCTTGTGGTTTGTGGACGCTTGATTGCCTTCGTTCTGTGTATTTATACACATTGATATCTACACTTTCGTACATTTGTATCGAGTGGTATTTTTATGAAAAGTACAACTTTCAGCCTTGCCATGCTTTTTGATACGCTTGTGACCCTGACCTGCCATCACCGATTAAACGCCTTTCCGTTCCCTGCACTAGTTGATCGAGCTTAGTCTAGTGGATATTTTAAAGCAGCAACGCCTGAAATAAAACAGACAGAGGAATGGAGCACGGATGTCGTAATAGCTGGAAAGACAAAAGTTTCTACTGAAGAACCGGCAATATATCGCGCTGACTCTGAGCTTATTAGGAATGAGAGATTTCAGGAAAAAAAAAAAACTTTTTTCAGACAATGCTTGATAGAAGCGATGGCCATTAAGATTTGCACGACAATCGCCAATACGGTCACTAATTCACAAAATGTTATTGAATACGCTTCTTTTTAAATAGTTGATTTAGGGGACATGTTGTATTCGCAGAATTCAACTCAGCCAGTGCTCAAAGCGTAGCATTTTGCTTGAAACGGTGCCCCGTGTTGACAAAAACCCCTCACGCTAGAATTTTTCGTAAAGGGGAATCCTATACAATCTTGATGTTTGGCCTATCATTTGAATAGGCGTACGACCAATGGAAAAGAACGCTTACCAACGAAAAGCTTTCTGAATGCGGGCTGGGATGCCCAGCATAAGTTTTGAAGAATACGGTCTCAAAATGGTGCCAAAAAATGCGTTGCTGTTTCAGTGCCAATTTTCCCGTACTGTACTTTTTGGCACTGCAACTAAATACATTTCGCGGAGCATTCTGAGTTTGTATTTTTCAAAATTGGGGCTGGACGCCATGGCCCATATTCACAAAAGATTCTTACATTCAAATTGTTCGTGAGAGGGAATTTCAGCCAGTCTTGGTGCTGGACATAATATTAGCGTAAGCGGCTGGCCATTGGCGAAGAATACTTAAGAACGAAAAGCTTTGAGTTCGGCCCCTATGTGTCTAGCAAAAGGTGCTGCGGTGCAGGCTGACGCCAAAACACAGCGCTCCGATCGCTCACATGCGGACGGACCATGAGGGGCGTCAGTCTACGCCTGCGCAGTCGATGGCGGCTAGATTAGACCTACAAAGTGCCGGAAGAGGCTAAGAGCGCTTGGCATATAAAAGACACGAAGAGCTTTTGTCATACGTCCCGTCTGCATAATAGATGTCAGTACTCTTGTCTCCACATCTCCGTGTAGAGGAAAAGCTAACCTACATTGGTTTTAAATAATTGACCTAGATTAAGGAAAATATTTTAGCTATCGTCAATGATAACTAACGCTCGGTACATTCACCGACTCAACGCCGAGCACTGTCCGACTCCAGCAAGGCGCAGCCAGCGGCGTAAGTGCATTGATGCGTCCCCCCTTTCACACGAAGGCTTTTTCCCAAAGGCTCTTCCATCAGACGTCTGGCCTGTTGCAGCCAGAGTCGACGGCCGCTCCCTCCCTCGCAAATACGATCGTCTTGGCCCTTCGCTTTATAGCGCTGACGCCTGAAAGGTGATAATGCGTGAAAGCCTTTGGTTTGGTTCGCTCTCGTACTTACGTTTCGGCAGGGTCCTTCAATTCGGGCTTATCTTTTGCGGTGTTCTCTCTTTCTCCCATTTCCCTCACGCTTAACTTATATTCTTTCGTGTCTCAGTGGGGAAATAAGCGAGCCAGTGCGTGCATTTCTTTCTTGAGGCGCCAGTGGCGGGAAGTCGGGCGAGAGCTCGTTTCGTCGAACTGAATGCTAGGGTGTGCGTTCCATGCTTTCTTGCGCAAAACATGGTCTAGCGGAAGTACGACTGTTTGTCCGAAATCGCCATGGTTTGACGGCAAGGTCTCGTGGCCAAGTTGTGCGATTTAGTGCACCTCGTTCAGGCATGCAATTCCTGCGCCTAACGAAAAGTGCTGCGCTGTGTCGATATAGAAGTTTTAGAGTGAATGCTCCATGAAATGGATGACATGCCAGCCTAGCTAATTGGGAAAAAAAAAAGGAACCAAACATTTGCGTCATAGTCTTCCCTTCCGATCAAATTTTACAGAGCATGTTACAGTAAGAGGGGATAATCGCGCTAAACTAATATCAATCAATCAACTAATCGTTTTTTGTTTCAGTGGGAACAGCTATCAAGCCTTCGTATACAGATGCACTTAAAAAATAGGACAAGAGAGAATGTACAGCAAAGGGCGAAGTAAGCGAGAAATGGGTGTGAAAGCGAGGTAACTGACAACAACAACAATAACAACACCACCACCACCAACAACAACAACAAGGCTTATTTCCATCCCTAAAGATTGTGACTGGCGAGGCAGGAAACAAAGCGACTACCTAATGCTTGAAGACGTTCCCGCCCACTGTACACGAGGCAGTGGTGAGGGACTGCGCTTGCAATTGTTTCATCATGCAATGCTAAAACAAAAACCATTAATGGCACGCTAGACACAAGCACAAAAAACAACTGTAGCGAGAAATATGGTCATTCGTCGGTAGAGAACACTGGTTACGAATAACGATACAATTATAAGAATTACAGCACTACATAAAGCAAATTGCAATAAGACATAGATAGTTGTCAGCATATAGAGGACAGTGGTTACCAAAGTATTTGAAAGTGACTTGTACGATAGCCTTGAAGGTATTTTTTTAAACTATAGAACAACGTTATCAAAGATGAACAATTTGACTTGAGAAAAAAGCGGATCCACCGAGTTAGCACTCCTAAAGACCATACTGAATAACTGAAATGGGATTGTTCGCGATAGGGATATTTATTGACCTAAGAAAAGCGTTCGACGCTGTCAGCCAGAGGGTCTTGATAGCTAAGTTATCTGACTACGGGGTGCGCGGCACAGCCTTCAACCTAACAGATTACTTTACTAACAGAACTCACTGTGTAAAGATTGGAAAATTACACTCCGCAGTAATAAGTGTTAAGTACAGGTTGGGCCTCAGGGTTCAGTTTTGGGCCCTCTATTATCCATAACTTATATTAATGACCTTTGCAACATTCCGAACTTGCCTAAACTTACTACTCACGCAGGTAACACAAATATATATAGTTTTTCTGGCGCCAACATGTCGCCCCCGCGTGTATGCCGCCTGGACAGCGTCGAGGGAAGCTCAGCGCCTTCCTATCACATTCAATGTTTTGCCCCTAGGGTGAAACTGCCAAATTTATTTATTTGTTGATTTTTCAAAAGTATATACACACTGAATTCTTGCCTAAAGACCTGTTTAAAGCAAGATATTTTTTCACACACTGCTGTTCTTGCCGTTTTCGCTATTCAAAATCAACTTATTACAACGACATGCCTGAACGAGCGCTGCCTTCCTTGAAGATGCAGCGCGAACAAGTAGGATGTGACCGCGATTGGAATCCCGCCTGGCGTTTTACTTTGTCGCGTCGAGTCAGAGACGACGTGAGTGGACCCGGCTGAACGCGGCGCGTAAAACGTTGTTCCGCATACTGATGCCCTTTGAGTTTTTTACAGCGCACATAAATGTAGATTCCAGTCATTGGACCCGCTTGGCCGTTTTACTGCTGCCCCGTTAAAGCGCTTCTGGCCATCGACGTTTTTACGGGACCGGCAGGCAAGGCGCGCGCGTGCCCCGGTGTTCGTCGAGCGGGTTCTCGGCGAGCGCTTTTCGAAGCGGGCCGTTCGTGCTTCTTTCGGCCACTTGGACAGCCGACTGATTACGCTGGCGCCTCGAGTTGAAACGGTGTATTTTTTTGTCTTCGATAGTCGCTATGCTCGCAGTATTCGTGGAAACGAAACCCAACTAACGCTGGCTTCATCGCAAGTGTTAATGGTTCAACTTAGCGAATCTGCATGCTTCACCGCTGGTGGTGGTACACTAATATTTTGGACGCAGTAATGCAATCGCAGTCAATAACAGCGCAGTTAGAAAGATTCTACAGACTTGTCGCCAAAAAAAGAAAAAAAAGAGAAAAAAAACGCCGTGAACACAGCCTGCAGCTGCAGTTTTTTTTAGAAGTCTGTAGAATCTTTCGCGCTGGCTTATGGAAGGCCAACTGCCCTATATAGTAAGCACTGCAATGTTGCGTCCTTCCACAACTCCTCCTATTGAGGCAGCAGTTTCTTGACACACTGCACAAGTGGACGACCCAGCTTGATTTTATCTGCATATACCTGATTACCTTCGCTGCACCACACGTACGCCTTCCAGGACACAGCTGTCTTACATTACGGCAATTCATCGCGCTCCTCGAGCTGCTGTGCCATTTGGCGACCGAGCAAAACTGGGCCCATGCTGGCGACGCGCTTGCGTAGAAGGGCGCTCTGATGCCGCTCGCTGATCGCACCTAGGGCCCTATAACATAAAACTATTGCACCTAGGGCCCCATAACGTAAAACTATTCCAATCTGTGTTAATTCCAATATCCTGACGTCGAATTTACGTAACCACCGACGCAAGCATCTGGGTTACCCGCGGCGTTGTTTGATCAGGCCAATGAAATGCTCGCCTGGTTTATAGGAGGTCACTTTCGCTTACTTTCACAGCAAATGGAATTGCCTATCTTGACAGGCTATTCTTATCTAATCGACTGAGAAGAGGCGAGCAGCACGCACAAGTGGAGGCCGAGCTAGCGCAGTGAAAGTAGACAACCTGATGAGGAAAAAAAATTTAATTATGGGGTTTTACGTGCCAGAACCACTTTCCGATTATGAGGCACGCCGTAGTGGAGGACTCCGGAAATTTCGACCACCTGGGGTTCTTTAACGTGCACCTAAATCTAAGTATACGGGTGTTTTCGCATTTCGCCCCCGGTCGCCGTGTCCGGGATTCGATCCCGCAACCTCGTGATCAGCAGCCCAACACCATAGCCACTGAGCAACCACGGCGGGTAACCTGATGAGGAGGGCCCTGCCGGCGTTTGCAATGGGCCCGCTTCTCCTTGGTTATGTAGCTTTCGGTGGTTGGTGGAATATCGTGGCGGCGTGCAACAGAAGAGCTAAAAATGCCTGCCTCCCAAACGGAGCCTCAGCGAAGTTGGCAAAGTGATGTCGTGTATGTGCCGAGAGGGCTCGGCAATGTTATGTGGCTTCGCAAAAAAAGAAAAAAAATATTACAATCCAATAAATCCATTCTCCGCAGAAAATCTGAGTAGCCACTGCCAGAGTGATCGGCGAAAGGCCATCTTGTGTTCATCTCGGAAGGGGGCAGTCACTGGCTATTTCGAAAAAAATTCCGTTTTGTTCGGCCTAATAATGAATCTTTAATGCTTACACGTCATTCCGACGTGGGCAGCTTTGGTGGTATTATGACGTCGTGTAATAGACAGGCAAAGTGGGCACAGGCCAAAAGCTTTCGACTAATATCGGAGGGCAGGTGTCAAAAAAGGTATAGGGCCGGAAATAATTATTTTTCTTTGGTTCGGTCTAATCATGCATACTCAACGTGTACACGTCATATCAGATCAGAAATGTTCACTGTTTTCCTTACGTCGCTTGACAGACAAGCGAAATGGGGATAGACCCAAAGAGTTTTCCCCAATCGTCGAGGACTGATTGCAGTAATGGAATAGAAGTTTGGAATAGCTCTACGTCATAGCTTCCCTAAGCTAGGACGTGCTTGTATCGCTCGGGAGCGTTACACCAAGATAACAAACTACAACGAATCAAAAGAATGGTTCCGTGGTTTATGTTAAAAAAAAAGTTCTGTATCGAATTCTCGCAGTGAACTAATGCTGGCCAATGAAAATACAGCTACTGCAAGGGCCGAGGAAAAAAAAGAATATTGCGATTACCAGCCATACCCGGCACCACCATGATAATTCACTAACACGTTACTTGGCACAAATAGACACACATTTAAGCTTTTTTTTCGCGTACGATACTTGACTGGTATGGCTTACCAGAGACATTTTCCTAAAATTACTGTACATTGATTATTCGCTTAATTACCATTTTGTATTTAATTGCGAAGCTTACTTAGCTTGGAGCTTGGGCCGTCACCGTGTAATAAACTAATACTCAGGGTGTTTGACGCAACTTGAACGAAGGATTTAAAAAATGGTTAACCGCTGCTGAATGAAACCAACGACGTAGGTGGTTTGCCGTCATGTAGCGCTCCTTAGAGTATCTCATATATTCCGCTTAATTAGTTAACGGAGATCAATTACTCAAAATACCGAATATTCACTTTAGGTCCAACTGCGTTTTGTTACGTTGTAGAGGGGATTCAGAAACGACCGATCAAATTTTTCGGAGGGAACGTGCATGCTACGTGGCGATTTTTTTTCCCGGCGTTTAAAGAAAGCCTGCGAAATATTAAATGAAATCACATGCGTGCGCTCATGCGCTACCGTATTGCAGCGCTCTCCACCATGCTTCGAGCGAAAGAACTGTGCGCGCGGACCACGCCGAAGTCGGCGGCTCGCGGACTACTTTCTGTGACGGTGAACTTCTGGCGGACTACTTTCTGCGCGCGCCCGCAGCCATGCTACAGTGTACTAGATAGGGGCAGTGTGTTCAGACGGCGCAGCCAGGCCCCGCACACTCTCAAGTTCAACAAATGGCCACAGAGGGCGAAAAAATCGACCGCGCGGCGCTGCTAAAGAAACAGGCATAGTACACCAATTAAAAAGGTTCCCCGTTGAGCACATTATCTCCCGCTAGAGGCGCCGTAGTAAGCGCAATTTTAACCTACAAACTTTCTTCAACAGTGAACGAAGCGTTCTTATTGCATGATAAAGACTACGAAATTATAATTCCTAATTTTACATTGTACTTTTCATTACCAACTTTGTTGTTTTTTGTCATTTTCAACGCAAAATATCGTTCAGCATCATCCACCTCCCACGTGACCTCTGGCCTGGATTTAAAATTTTTACCGGTATTTTCGCGTGCGCGGCAGGTACGGATTCCTTGGTTCGTACATTGGTTGGTTATTTTGTGCTAACACCAGTTTACTGCGCTTCGATGTCTCGCGTTATTTAATTTGGGGTGTAAGCCTGAAAGCTAGGAACACGTCTGCATCGAAATGGGAGCCGGGTCCTGCTGCAACTGGGGACAGCAATACCGGTGAGTCGTTTAACATCACTGCTTCAATCGCTATGTCATTTATTCGTCTCGTTAACTTAACGAACTAGATGCTGCATTGCATAAGGGCAGTCAGGACCCTCCGTTACTGTTTCCGAAATAAACTTTCAGTTGCGAGGCCATCATTATACACACATTCACGAAAGAGAAACGATATCGGAACGCGCGTCACATTTTTCATCTTGTTGTAGCCGTAGCCATAAGTGACTGAGTTGCCTTATCAATATATTTTTTTTTTTCGAGTCCACCGGCAACTTCTTTCGTTCACAGAACCGAATAACCTTTTGATAAACTGAAGCTAAAGTACTGAATTTAATGTATTAAACAGTTGCACACATGATAATTCACCCATATTTCGTACCTGTTGGTTCCAAATGTTCTTGCTGTTCAGTTTGGCTTACCTCAGGACATCTATTTTTGCAGTAGTGAAGCGGTGCATCACGTTCATGCACAAAAAGAATGCATCATTTCTAATAGCTTCATGTCTTTCATCTATTTGCTTGTGAAATCAGCAGTGTGATCTCTTTTAGTGTATAAACGAGCGCACAAATGTACTTATTTGTGATCTTAATAATACTTAAGCTGTTGACATGCATTGTAGTTACGCAGACATCAATTTTACGGAGAGTAACCATATTTATTTACCATGCTGCTTAAGCACCCTAGAACAAACAGTGTACATTTGCATGTGTTTTGTAGTCACAAACCATTGCAATGTATATGTCGCACCTTTACGCATTTTATATTGCAAAATTGTGCTTATTCAATTTCTGATGCAGTCAAAATTTCTGTTCCAGACATGCAGTAATGAGGATGGCACCAGTATAAAGCAACACACTCCATGCACTAAACAGAAGCTGCTGCCTGCTATAACAAGGTCATTGTGTGGACTTTGGCTGCTACTACAAGGTAAACAACACCTGGTTCAGAAATAAATATGCTTGATATATGCTGTATTGACTTGCTAGTCTTGAGATACATGTCAGTTGTTTGTAGCAGATGATATGAACATTTGTTCATGTTTACAGTTCAGCATAATTAGTTCAAACATAAAAGAAAACACTACATGAGTTTGGATAATCTCTGCTGTATCTCATGTGCCATTGTTCTGCCCCAACAGAGTCTGTGCCAAGTACATCTTGGTCATCACGGGAGCCCCCATCTACACCAACAGGAAGGGGCTGGAGCTGAATTCGCAAGACCACAAACAAAGAAGCCATTCCAGAATTATTTGGATGAGATATCAAGTCTACGGACGACTGTTTCAAGAGTGAAAAGAGCCTACGCCATCATTCCACCAGCACGGATATTGGCCGAGTCATCCAGGTACCTCAACAACAAAAATTATTTGTCTTCAGATGTACCTGCAACCTCTGAACAAGCACAGATGACGCTGGCTAAGAGTGTTCTGTCAGCTTGCCCTTCCTTAGTGAGCTTCCTGGCCTTGCCAGTTCTTGCAAAGTATAATTTTGTTTCAATGAATGCAAGCTTTTTCATTCCACACTTTTGTTAGAGATCATTCCTATTCCTCATACAAACAATAAAGGTCAACCGATTCTTTGCTCATACTTAATGCCAGTCACTGTATAGTAGCATAACATATGTGTAGCAGTTCTTTCTAGTGTATGTTGCCATGTGGAATTCCTCTCCTGAAATAGCTGATGCAGCATTGGCGTGTGTCTTGCATTAACCTTTACACTGTGTGCTATGTAGCATTTAACTTTTGTTAATGTTTTTGGCTTTCAATGCTTGCAAGGTAGATTGGCTTCTTTCTTGAATGCAAGCTTTCTCATTCCCATATTGAATTCCTAGTCTCATTCAGGATTGCTATTCTTGCTCGACAGCCTGTGTTTTTGTGCAAGCTACATTGAAGTGATTGATTGCAGAATCTGGTTTCGGCGCTGTCCGACTTGGTACTTGTCACCGTGTTACGTTTCTCATATGTGGGAGCCTGGTCAGTTGCATTGGGAAACAGTCTCTCGAGGCAAGCACCTGCTCCTACAGTCCGCACAGTGACATAGACTGCGAATTTACACGCACACCGTGGTTGGTGCTCCCCGTTCCGTCCTTTCCTGCTGCTGCCGTGTGCAAATTTTGCTTGTGGTCTTCATCGGCCATGATTTGGTGTCAACGGAGACTCTCATACATAATTACATGGTTCTAAGTGCATGAAGTTGATATCCACATGTGTGGAAAGGCCTGCAAAATAGTGATGTTCACAAAACCGACCATGCCCATATATAGAGAATGTGGGGGACCAAGTGTGAGTTACACATTAGTGGCATGCAAAAGAACAAAAAGAAACATGCAGGTTGGAAAGGCGGTAACGCTAAAATGCCGGGCACTCCATGTCACTGTTGGCTGTGGCAGCAGATGCTTGCGTCACCCGATTGCTTCGCAATGCAAGCTGCTCATATTCAACGCTGACTGTCGGTGCAAACATGTGGGACACACTGTCCAATCTGCTTGCGCTGCTGGTTGTTGCTTGTTACCAGACTGCAGTGTGCGACGAAGGCAAGCACTACGCCTACAGTCGGACGGTTGAATGTGCCGCAAGCAACCCGTGTGCGTGTATGCTCACTGTTGTCATGTAGATCGTAGCCAATGCATAGTGCCAATGTATAGATTGAGCATTATGTTAGAGTATGCTGAAGTGATTTGATTGCATAATCTTGTTTCAATGTTGTCCCACTTGGTCATGGTTGCTGTGTTACATTTCTGGGATGTGGCAGCCTGTTCAGTTGTATTGGCCAATGGCCTCTCGAGGTAAACCACCTGCTCCTGCAGTCCACACAGTGACACAAACTCCCTGTTTACATGTAGTGTGATTGGTGCTCCCTGTTTGTCCTTTCCTGCTGCAGCCGTGGGTAAAGCGTGCTTGTGGCCTTCTTTGGCCATGATTTGGCGTGAACAGAGACTATCATACATGATTACATGGTTTGAAGTGTATGAAGTTGATATCCACATGGGTGGAAAGGCCTGTAAAAGTGGCTGCGAAATGGCGATTCCCACAAAACAGACCACATCCATATTGAGAGCAGGTGGGGCACCAAGTGTGAGCAACACATTAGTGGCCACCGAAAGAACAAAAAGAAACGTGCATGTAGGAAAGGAGGTAACACTAGGATGCCAGGTAGTTCATGTCGCTGTGTTGGCTATGGCAGCAGGTGCCTGCGTCACCCGATTGATTCGCAGTACAAGTTATGGTGACTGTCAGTGTAAACAGGTGGGGCACTGACCAATCTGCTTGTGCTGCTGGTTGTCACTCGTTACTAGACCACCATGTGCGACGTAGGCAAGCACTGTGCCTGAAGTCGTATAGCTGAATAAGCTGTATGCAATTTGTAGTGCGTGAATGCCCACTGTTGTCATATGGATCTTAGCCAATGTACAGTGTATTGTCTGAACCTTATGCGGTGATTGATAATGGTCGCCGTGTTATGTTTCTTCGATGTGGCGACCTGGTTAGCTGCATGGGCAACAGTCTCCCGAGGTAACCATCTGCTCCTGCAGTCCACACAGCGACAAAGACTCCCAATTTACATGCACCGTAATTGGTGCTCTCCCCATTCGACATTTCTTGCTGCAGCCGCCGGCAAATTATGCTTGTGGGCCTTCATCGGCCGTGATGTGGCGTGAGCGGAGACAGCACACGTTATTACGTGGTCCGAAGTTGATAGCCACATAGGTGGAAAGGCCTGCAAAAGTGGCTGCAAAATGGTGATGCCCACATTGAGAATGTGGGGCACCAACTATGAGTTACACATTAGCGGCCCCCGAAAGAACAAAAAGAAACGTGCAGGTTGGAAAGGCGGGAACGCTAAAATGCCGTTTAGTCCATGTCGCTGTGTTGGTTGCGGCAGCAGATGCCTTGCGTCACCCGATTGCTTCGCAATGTAAGTTACGGCGACTGTTAATGCAAACAGGTGGTGCACTGCCCAATTTGCTTGCGCTACTGATTGTCGCTCGTTACCAGATCGCCATGTGCGGCGACGAAAGTGAGCAGTTTACGAGCTCGCGTTAATGGTTTCAGCGCATCTGGACATGCAAATTTTATTTCTGATCTTGTATGAGAAGGTGCACTGCTTTTCTTCTGCCAATAAAGTCGCACGTCCTGTTCACTCACTTGTGGCTTGTTTGTATGGGCGTCAGCAGAGGCTCTTTAGTCTCCTGGCCATTAAAACGCGGCAGCTGAGGCATGCCGCCAAGCCAGCGAGGCGAGCACGGCGCGTACCCAGCGTACGGCACCGGTATAAAGCGGCCATATTGAATATTGTACTAAAAAAAAAAAACATTTCCGCTTCCTGTTTAAGTAGCGCCATCTGTCGGGCCCCCCACTAAGTTCCATGCGCTGCCGCTTCTTATTTTCGAACCACTGTGGAAGGTACAGTTTCCCTTCTCTAAAGTTGTTCTTTATTCTATGGCGCAGCGGCCACGCACTGCTTTGAAGCCGGGAACGTAGACAGGTCCCGGATGTACGCGGCGGCGCTGCAGTCGCACGGGCTGTACGGACGCGTTCGCCGTGTGTTGCAGCCGTTGGAAGTGTGCTTGCCGAGTTCTGCCTTGCTTGTGTTGAAACGCGGTATTTCGGTCGCTCGGGCCGTGTGATATTTTGCTGCACGCAGTGTTTGCGAGTTAGAGCCAATGCCTACTCGCCGCCGGCAACGTCATTGCTTTGCGCCGGGGTGCAACACCGGCTACAAGTGGGCCCAAGGCGAGCAGCCTTCCCTGTTCGCCGTGCCAAAAGATGAAGAAAGAAGAAAGGTTTGGGAACGAAGCCTGCATCGCAAGGATAAGGTGTTTGATGAAAGTTGCTCGGTCTGCGAGCGTCATTTCGAGCCTTCTTGCATCTTGCGAGATTACGTCCATATTATAGACGGGAAAGAGGTACGCACCCCACGAGGAAAGCCAGAGTTGCTGCCGGATGCCGTACCTACGCTCCTACCGAACACGCCCGCCTATTTATCGAAGAAGACTGTAAAGCCTCGTGCGCCAAGAAAGCGGAAGAACTCCACGGTATGTTGTGCTGATTCAAAGAGGCCTTCTACTGAGCAAAACAGCCACAATAGTGCTGTAAACGAACTCGCTCCATTTGGTACTCCAAATTTGCAAGGCGACGCACCGGAATCGGAGCTGTTCGAAGCAAATTCTTCGTTATCCCTTCGCGCTCTCGATGTGCCTTCCGTGTACTGGAGTTCGCACAACGTACCGGGCCATAATGGATTTGTATACTGTAAGCTCAGTATGCGCAAGTCCGAAGTTGTCTGTGAAAGGCGGTTACCTTTACACGGCACGACAGGCCTGAAGTCACGTTCACAGCGCATCTCTACGGCCTCATCGTCGAAAAGGGAACCATTCTGAGCCGTGAACAAGCAGCGGACGTTCTCTTCAGAACCGATTCGCATCGCGTATGCCCTGGCGCCTTGCCAACGAGCCACATGCCCAAGCACAACCTAACAGAAGGCCTAGAGCAACAGGTCACCATCCGTAATGGGACATACTACAGCAAAAAATGCGCTGGAAAGGAACAATCAGAAGGTATGATTTTTTGTGCTCTGTACTTAAGAATAAATGCATGCAAACACGTGATAATTTACAAGTTCACTTACTGTGGTGCATGGCAGAGTTTTTGTCAAGATCAAGTAATTTTGATTCCCAGAGTACAGTTTCGTTTTACTTGCTCTTTGCAGGACAAGCGTGCATCTCCTGCCGGTACACCAGAAAGGCACTTCAGTCACGAAAATCAAGGCTGCAGGCATTGATGAGAAAGCGCACTCGAACCACTACTGCTAGACTACGAGTAGCAGCACAAAAAAATAGAAGACTCCTTTCTCGCTGTGTTCAATTAAAAGACCGTCTGAAGCAAATGCAAGAGGAGAACTCCCTAAAGCCTGAAGAAGTTTTACAGGAACAGATTGCATCACTGCCTTCGAAACAGCAAGATTGTGTCCGACAGTGCTTCTCAGCGGCCAAGAAGAAAAGTGCGAAGGGTAATGTGTACTCAAAAGACTGGATCTTAGAATGTATCCTTATGAGGATGAAAAGTGCCAAACTCTATGAACACTTGCGTAAGCACAACATTCTCTCACTGCCGAGCAAGAGCACACTGAAACGTTACTTGAAGCAGTACAAGAGTGGTTTTGGTTTCAGCACTAAAATACTGAGACAACTCAAGCAAAAAACTAGACACATGAGCACTTTTAGCAGGCGTGGAGGGCTGTTGGTCGATGAACTCACTGTCAGAACACCTGAATGTGACGTCGTCCGGGCATATTGAGGGATTTATCGACATGGGCCGTTTTACCAAAGGAGGAGAGAGCATTCCCTGCGACCACGGAATGGTGGTAATGTTCGTTCCCTTTACTGGGAAATGGACGCAAATTATAGGTTGCTTTGCCACTCGAGGAAATGCGAAAGCGGAGCTCCTTGCCAAGATATTAATAGAAGCAACAGTACTTGCTGAAGCCAGTGGACTTCTTGTTGATTTTATCACGTGTGACGGTGCCTCATGGAACCGTCGCATGTGGAAGATCTTGGGTATTGGCGTGGAGTCGGGAAAGGTCACCTGCAAGTCTGAGCACCCTGTAGATCCTGCTCGTCACCTGTATTTTCTGTCGGACTTTCCCCACTTAATCAAGTGTGTCAGGAATACGTTGCTCAGCCACCCACTGAACACTCCGAATGGGATGGTAAGTATTTTGTTTTCACAAGTGCCACTTAAGTTCGGTTTGTTCCCAACTATTGTCTTAATAATTGCTAATCGATTTCATGTTGATGGCTTATAATCACCTGCAGATTAATTTTGTTGAGTTGCGCTGAGCTAGTGAGCGCACACTAAAGTCTTACAACTACTTACAACTATAATTTCAGGTTTCCATCCAACCTTTAAGGGAAGCATTCAAGATAGATAGCGGGAACATCACTCTGAAGGCGATGCCTGGTCTCACCCTGGTACATCTGCAGCCGAATGGCTTTGAGAAAATGCGGGTGACCCTTGCATTTCAGCTGTTTGGGGACCGTGTTTTGCATGGTCTGAATTTCTACAAAGACACGTTGGAGTCCTCGTGGGGGAAGATTGATGCAACGTTATCATTTTTCACGTAAGCAGAAATTACTACTTTGAATGTTTCAGGACAAGTGACCAGCGTGTACAAATGCGTTTTTTTAAGACAAGTGCATTTTTAAAAAAGAATTTTGTGCTATTTCAGGGCTATCAACCAGCTCATCAAGATTATGACTTCTCGGTTCCCAGCCAGAGCCCTTCGTCCAGGATCTGAAAATGTGAAGACTGTGAAGGAATTCCTCGAGTTTCTGTCTCAGTGGGAGTCGCATGCAAAAGGAGTTGGTGGCTTCTTGAGCCAGTCGACGGCAGATGGGCTCCTTGTGACGTTGTGCAGCACTTTAGCTCTGTTAGAATACTTGGAAGGAGAGGGTTTTAAATACCTATTGACATCTAGACTGAGCCAAGATAAGTTGGAGAACTTCTTTGGTATTGTGAGGCAGTCGTGTGGATCCAATGATCACCCGACGCCCTCTCAATTTTTGATTGTTGTGAATTGCCTGTCTTTTTATAACTTGGCGAAGGCAATGCAAACAGGGCACACAGAGGTCAGTGAAGATTTAGTGTCGCTACTTCACTCACCTGATAATTTTGACAAGGAAGAGGACGTTGCATCACTTGATAAGTTAATTGAAGCTGGAAATCTGACACTGGTGGAGCAAAGGCTACACAGTACTCCGGCAGAGCACCGGGCTTACGTGGAAGAAAGGAGCGATGACCGCCTCATCCATTATATGGCAGGGTATGTCGCGCGGAAATTTTTTACTCGCAACAAATGTGAGGACTGCCGCTCTCTTCTTTTACAGAGCTCTAGTGTCACTAGTAGAGTCTCAAAATTCACAGAAATTTGTGACAGGGGAGGCTTGCTGTATCCCTCCAAGTTGCTTTTTGAAGCAGTAAAGAAACTTGAGGGAATATTTACAACCTTCTTCAGCCAAGAGGAGCTTTGCAGCGACAGCATAGTCGATGTCATGATTCTTGTGAAAGCCAAGTTTGGATATGCCATAGGCTGCAAATTGCATGCTGATGATTTCACATCAGCAGTTGTGCGCTTTTATGTGCTAACAAGGCTGCACTTTTATGTTAAAGGTCTTAATCAGTCAAGAGAGACACGACGAAAAAGGAAATTGCACTTGAAAGTTAGCCGCTGTTCATAGCAGGCTGGTGCAACATGTATGCTGACACTTTGTGTTTTTAATCTAAATGCACAACTTTTTCTGGTGCATTGAAAAGCTAATTTTGTAGATATAATTAAATAATTAAGGAAATCATTTAAGCACATTAATCCCACTGTAGTTCTCTGTTGTCTAGGTTAGAATGCACTCGCACTGTTTTTCTGTTTTTGGCATGCTGTGTGTAGTTTTTCAGAGATCTCTTGGCGTCTTTCATACCCGTCTATTCCTTTCATAGAAATGTAGAATGTCTGTGTGTCTCCTACTCGCGCATGAGCGTGACGATCGGGAGCACATCATTGTGTAAATAAATAAATTTACGAATAAACTGTGCAAATGTCCTCGTGGGGGATTCGCGAAACAGAATGAAAGAACGAAGGACAAATGTTTATCGCGAAAGAAAGTAAATGCCAAGCAGGGAAGGTCTTTGGGCCGTGTACCTACATACTGTTTTGCCTTCTCTTTTATAACAGCAGCTGAGAAACTAAGCGCTTGACGTTGGGTCGCGGATGCCGCGGCTGCTTTTTTATGAATGCGGACCGAAAAAAAAGAATGTGCGCCTGGAATCCGAGTTGTTTCAAATCAATTCGAAGCCCTTTACTATGGTGCTACTTCCAGCATGAGTGTTGTTTGCGGATATTAAACCCATTGATCAATCAGTTTTCTTTTTCCGTCCGAATAATTTCTAATTACGTGGTAGCGTAGCTCAAAACAGATTTAAAGGCTTTACACCATTACTTGGATGTATGCAAAGCCGTTGCTGTAAGGTTAATAAATCCGGTTAATGGGCGTTGAGATGCGCTACAAGCCGACATAATTCATCTCTTATATGAAGTGAGTTTCCGGCATGCATCTGATCATCCACCGAGCATTTACACGTATATTTGACTGCGACGGAAAATGATTACAACAATACTAACGCGCTGCGCTAGCGCTGCGCCGTCGGTTTCGTACAGCCCATGTTCCTACAGCGCCATCTCGTGCTATCTACGCGAAGCGCCTCAGCGGGGAGCGCCTCCTGAAAACACTGCCCCTATCTAGTACACTGTAGCCATGCTGCGGGCGCGTGGCTGCTGCGCATGTGTCACCGCGCCAAGTAGTCCGGCAGCGTCTGACAGGGCTCGGAACAGACGCAGCTTCCTGGGCGACGGTTTCGCATTTCCACAGAAGGCAAAATCCGCAAAATAAATAAATTTTCACACTCAGTGGTGTGGTCTTTCTTATTTAACTATTGCTAATAAGGCGTTTATGTTTTGCCTTTCCCAGACTAAACTAACGTGGATTAAAACGCGGGGCTCTTTTCAGAAGTGTTCTTACTTGTGCGTGCTTTGCCTCCGTAGCTTTGCCTTCATAGCCACAGAAAATTGTCCGCTAGTGTAAGCATCAGCTTCTCAGTGCGTCAGCATCTTTGGCAGTGGCACACGGAAATTAAACGCCGTCGTCCCTGAATAGTGATAGGCTCAAAGTAAGGTTAAAGAGAGATGCAATACGATAGCGCATGAGTGCAGTCACGTGGTTTTATTTCATATCTCGCCGGCTTTCTTCAAATGACAAAAAACAAAAAAATTCACCACGCCGCATGTACGTTATCACAAAAAATTGCATCAATCGTTTCTGAACCCTTTCTGCAACGTAACGAAGCGCACTTGGTCCTAAATTGAATTTTCAATATTTCGAATAATTGATCCCAGTTAATTAACTAATTAAGCAGAATATAAAATATATTGAGGAGCGCGACATGACGGCAAACATATGTCTATTGGTTTTACCCAGCTGCGGTTACGCACTTTTTTTAAAAATCTTTGGTTCAATTACGTGAAGCACACTGTATAATACACATACACAAGTAAGGGTCTGCCGGGATCCGGTCATGGAACTGCTACTTGTAGGTTGAGGACCCACGTACGAAAAGAACGATGCTTTACTTCCAACGTTCCGGCCGGGGTCCGGCTTTCGTCAGGGAAAACATGAAACGGTAAGGCGTTGTGCTTAAATACGTACATGGTACAGGGGACCCCCCATATGCGCTTCTCCAATGTCGAGTCATGACCGAAGATAGATTTTTGCTGTGAGGTGCTTGTACCTGTGACGAATCGGCAGTATGGAGGTAATTAAAGAAAGTTACCACGGGATGGTTGTAGCAACAAGTTTGCAGATCAAAGCAATATATATATATAACAAAACAGGGATCACAGAAAAAACTTAGTAAAACAGGTGTGTACACAAGTTTTAACAAAAATGGGACAACAATAATTTAAAAAAAATCATGGGGTTTTACGTGCCAGAACCACTTTCCGATTATGAGGCACGCCGTAGTGGAGGACTCCAGAAATTTCGACCACCTGGGGTTCTTAACGTGCACCTAAATCTAAGCACACGGGTGTTTTCGCCCCCATCGAAACGCGGCCGCCGTGGCAGAGATTCGATCCCGCGACCTCGCGCTCAGCAGCCTAACACCATACCCACTGAGCAACCAAGGCGGGTACAATAATTTGTGAACAACACTCGTCCTAGGTTAATCACACGTCAACAACGAGAAAGTCGTTTAAGGTGGAGCGTACGCATGTGTCAGGCGTGTGTGTCAATGAGTACAACAAAAATGCGATTCTCAATTTCACGGACAAACATGTTAATTTGTCCGGGTTTCAAAAGTCTTCATCAAGAGTCTTCATCAAAACTCTTGATGAAGGCCGGACCCCGGCCGAAACGTCGATAAAGTCATGTTATTTGTCCTACGTGCTTATATACCTTGAGCTATTTCTGTGCCGGATCCTGTGATTCTATGGTTCACTGAAAAGAATACAAATGAAATAGAAGAATAAAAATTGAGGAATATAATTATATATATATATATATATATATATATATATATATTCATAATTTTCGTAACCAAGCGGCGCCCAGCCGCGCGCACAGGCGTTCGCTGTGCCGCAAAACGCGCTGGAGAACCACATGCGCGTTGCCCGCGAAGCCGCACGACACAAAACTTCTGCGACGGGACAACAAGGCTTACGCCGTCGCTGGAAATAAGATACAATTGCACGCATCATGTGTCTTCTTGCATAGGATTGAATTGAAACGTTTCAACAAGGTTTTGCTTCGCGTAGATTTCAAACAGTGCGTCGGATCTACTGTCTTTTTCTTTCTTTTCCTTGGTTATAACCACTGAAAAGATGCATTCGTAATTTTCTTTTTTTACCAATTGGCAAAAAAGAAAAATCCGTGCGCACACGCACTCATCAGTTTTTTAAAGAGATTAGGTCTTAAAATGCGTCATCGTAATGGTTGTGATAAAACGGCTTGCTGGAGTAGTACGTCATGCAACCAATCATGCACATATCTCATTACATTCAGCATCTCTTCCTTGCAAGGGTTGCAATGTGGGCTTGTTGGTGATGCATCTTCACGGGGAGTACGGTAGCGCGATCGAAAGACGTCAGGATGCGTTTCAACTCAGAAAAGCAATGAACTGCACTTATCGTATCGAGAAAGCGAGTGAAATAAATATTTTAATAAGCGCGAGTGAGTGTTTCTGTAGTCTAGTTGGCGCTTTTTCTCAACATTTGTGTCTTTAACGGCATCGACAAAACCTATACAATGAAACTTCTATCTTAGCTAGGCCCCTGAAATGAACTACCTGTCGATCCCATTGCGAGCTAGCGATCCATAGCAAATATCTTAGAACCTAGAAGCAAAAATAAGACGTGTTATGTTCATGTTCCTTCAGAAGGCGAATATAGGGCCTAATGCTCAACAACTGCAGACACATGTACAACGGTTATTATGCGGGCCGTTTCAGCCACTTTTGCTAAGCCACATTAATGCAGGCGCTCGCTACGCAAAACGTGATTTTGTTCACTGTTGCGTTGAGTTACTCATTTACTTATTAGCAACTATTATTTAACTGTCTTCAGCAAACAAAGAAACTTACCCGAGTGTTGGGACTTGTCCAACTATGAACGTGCCTCATGGTTCGTTTGCTTTATCGTATGCAAAATTTTCTACCTAAATTTATGGGATTCTCTTTTTCTTTCCATCGTTTCGTTCCAATCTAAGATTTCTAAGACATTTTTACTTTTTCTTATTTTTTTGTGATAACTATAACTGGATTACATACTTTCGACGAAAATCACCTCCATGCGTCCTCGATAACGCGACGCTCCCTGGCATAAAGAGCTCTGACCTTGAAGACCGGGCGGATCAGTGTGCGGCCGAGGTGCAGCGTCCTCCGGGCTGTGTCAGCCGCTCAGGGCGTCCTCCTCCCCTGGTCCCCCTCGGAACGGTGGTTGTTTGCGAAGGACTGCGAGACGACTCCTAGTGACATTTTCTTTTTTACTTTCTCGCGTATGGATAGGTTCTTGTATGAATAATTTCCGCTCCTTTATAGATTAGCAGCCGCGTTCGTGAACGCGAGTGTGTCGTATTCCTCAGCGTACCTGCCAATACGGCAACACGCGGCGCCTCGCGCTTCGTCCGCCGGAGCCTGTTTCTGGCGAGTTCGTCTCGCCGGTGTCGCCCCTCCCCGTGCGTGCGATGCAGCGCGTGAGACGACTTCTCGATCCCTGTGCATTACGGCCGTTTACATGGACGCGATGTGCTACAAGTGCGATGCGCCACCATTCATGTCAGCGCGGCCAGAGACAAAAGGTGCCCGAACATATGGAACTTCACCACTATGAAAGAAGAAAGAACATCGTAGACTGTCATAAATGTGGAGCAGCAAGCAGCAGACCCAACGTACACTGTACTTACATAGGTGCAATCAAGAAAGCTAGCTGAACACATGTTGCATGGTAAGACGTTGACGATGAATATACAAAGGAACTTGCCATTTGCTGCAATGAAAACAACAGGGCCTGTATTCACGAAAGGCTATTCCGCTAGAATTGTTCGTTAGAGAAAATTTAAGCCAATCCTGATGCTAGACATATCATGAGCAAAGGCGGCCGGCCATTAGCAAAGATTATTTACGAACGAGAAGCTTGTGAATTGGGGCCCCAAAGCGGAAGCTATATTTCAAGCCACCCGTTGCGTCCAGACCGTTGCAACGGGCACCCTATACATCAGTGAAATCTAAATACAGATAGCAAAGAGTCAGATGCCAAAAATGCCGCATGTGATACTCCATGAACAACGGAGTCAAAACCATCACAACTATGTCCAAAATTATGTTAAACTCTTGTAATGAAACTTAACTTCCCCGTATGCCCGGACATCAAGGGAACATAGGACATGAAAGGGTTCACCAGGCTACACGTTTATATTTTGACGTAGCGGTGAAACAGGTTAATATAGAAGACCCAACACAAGAATCAAGTTTTATCAATGGCGGAAATCGCAGACATCAATGGCAGCTAACGCGAAATCCTGCAGACGATGGAATTAAATTTGAATTGAATTTTATTTCTCGTTCATTCAAACGAGAGGGGACTGAGACTAAAGGCATAAAGATTGACAAAGGTCTCAGCACCCGCGAACGACAGGTTTGACGGCAGATCACACACATATGCACGATTTTGCGCGTTACAACAGCGTTGGTTGTGAGAATCCATGGTAGCAATGTCCATGGTCATTCGATTCTTCAAATGTATAGTACAATGTAAAGCAACAGCTAAGTACAAGTAAGCATTTGAAATTCTAATGGTACGCTAAAATTGTACAATTATACACGAGATGAACGTCAGCCAATTCATGGAGCAATATAAAGCAACAACATGCGCAAAAAAAACATCCTAATTGTGTGCCAAAAATAATAAAAAAACTGTGAACAGCACGTGGATGCAAACATATTTGTGTTAATACAAAACCCAGCAATAGATATTAACTGAAATCAAGTGTGAATCCTGAAAAGAAAAAAATATGTAATTCATGGCAGAAACATTTTTCATTTCATTACACCGCATTTATTCAATTTTAAAGTATATGTCTTCCCTATTTGAACAATGTCTTATTCCTTCTTTAAATGTCTAAAGAAGTGTTTAAGGATGCAGATGCACTGTAACTGTTCATTATTTTTGTGGAGTGATAGAGAAATGTTTGTTTCCCGTAATTGGTCCTTGCTTTTGGTGTGTGTCGTGGGCTGTGTCGCAAGGAGTATCCGGAGAGGTTAAATTCACTACATTGAGCGCTTGGATTTGTCTTTTGGATTTCTAGAAGAATTTGCATATAATATATCCCGTCCGCACGGAGCATATCATATTTTTGGAATAGTGGACCGGTTCTTAGATATGAAAAACGGCCATAGTAATTTGCATATAAGCGGATAACTCTTTTTTGTAAGGTAATCAATTTTGTGTAATTTGTTCTGGTAGTTGTACCCCAAACCAATATCCCGTAGCAAAGCTTTAGAGGGATCAGGTGTGCAATTTTATAGATAACACGGATATTTTTTGACAATTCGCCGCAAAGGGAATTTACATGTGTGTTCCGCGACAATTCTTCACTGAAATGTATTCCCGGAAACTTTTGTTGTTTGACCTGTTTAATAAGGTAGTTGTTAAATTTTACTTGTGTTCTACCCTCAATTCTTTAATTAGGCGCCCTAAATATAATGTAGGTTGTTTTAGTTGCGTTCAGCTGGAGTTTGTTGGTCGCCAACCAGTCAGATAACAAAATTGTATATTCATTTACACACTGCTGTAATTTTGTTGTGTTACCAGCTGTAAAACACACATTTGTATCATCTGCCTACATTGCCAACGTTTGTGAACCTGGTAAATCTGTAATATCATTAACATAAATTAGAAATAGTAACGGTCCTAACTTTGAACCTTGTGGGACACCATGATGTAGGGTAAGCATGTCAGATACAGTAGTTCCCAGCTGCACGAACTGTTTTCTATTACATATATAACTTTTTATCAAGTCATTTGCAACACCTCGTACTCCATATCTTTCCATTTTTTCAATTACGATATAGTGGTCAATCGAATCAAACGCCTTTCTCAGGTTCAAAAACCTTCCACGCACCTTCCCACATGAACAAGCAAGGATACGTTCGCCAGCTTGAAACCAATGCGGGACTGAGGTCAGCCATGTTATCTCTAAAGATGGTCCTCAAGCCGGCCGCTGAAATCAATCGCAGCTGTGGGCTTGCACATCATCTACAATTGCATCTCGTGTACAGCAACGAAAGAGCCTCTATTCAGGATTATTTCTGATTATGCCGATTAGCTGAACCCAAGAAGGACAAAGCCAAGTCAGCGCAAAAATTTATGGAGCGCGAACTTCACCGATCCCGAAAACGACCAAGGTGCTATCCTAATTGGCTTCCGCAGAGATTCTATCTGATACCGCAGCGCAAGAGTAGGAAATGTTTCTGTCAAAAATACGTTTCCAAACTTACTCACCAGGATAACTCGCACGTCTTAGCCTTTGCAATGAGCAAACGCATTCTTAAACAGCGTCTTCAACTGAAACGGAATCCACTATTTAACATTTATGACAGTGGTACTATAGAGCCAATATAATTATTTATCAGGCATGTTATTTTCACTCACTAAAGTCATTGTATTTCCATAATGTTTAAAAACAGCGCTAAACACGTACACCGGACAACAGAATGGAGCATGGGACACACACGGCGCTGACTTACAACTGCGTTTATTGGAAAAAGTACGACGGCTTTGTGAAGCCTTACATCAAGCGTGAGCGCACGCTCCATGTGAATAAAAGCACTTGCCATTCCCTAAACATTGCCTCGTGGTCGCGGATGAGATTAACGCTATTGTTCACCACTGTTCAACAAGCCCACTTCCTTCAAAGATAAGGTTACGGAAGGCCGACTAGCACACCCACTACCTTTCCTCATTATGCGAAATGCTTCCGCCACTTCCCTTGTGTTGCTATCATTGTGCACAAACAGGATTTTTGTGTCACCAAAGAACTATTTGCACTCACATTCGAAACAGTGCTTTGCCAGGTTTGTAGATTTCTTGTTGAAAGAATTCTGGTGCTCCCATATCCTCACATTAATGTATCGGCCTGTCTGCCCTATTGTACGAAAGGCCGCAGGACAAAGGTATTTGGTAAACAGCAATCTTACAGGGCACAGGCTTCCTTCCATGGTTTATTTTACAGCCTGTGTTCGTTCCTATTCATTCTCTCTTTCTTTGGACAGTTGCTCCCACCTTACCAACTTTATTAGGAACTGAAAACAAAACTTTGACACCATATCTGGCCCCTACTTTTTTAAATCTGTGTGAAAGAGGATGAACGTAGGGCACTACCGCTACTTTTTTACTGCTTTCAACCGGGCTACTACGCTGCTCCAAGTGGCGTTTGGAGGGTTTTAACTTCCTGAGGATTTTGCCTGCACATGAGACAAGGACCGAGTCCTTCAAAACCGGCCTCCCTGCATCGATGTACACGTGCCTCAATACTACTGCTCATTTTATGGCGACAAGACTTCTTGGCTGCCATACCCATGCAGCCGGCTACTATCCTATTTTTTACAAGTTTTGAGTGACATGACCTGTAGTTTAACAGGGGCTTCTCGCTCCTAAGGGAGTACTACCAACACAGGTGGTCTTGTTCTCTAAGGTTAGCTTTAAATCTACGTATCGCAGTATGCTATGTTTTGGGACTTCATACGTGAGTTTGAGTCCGGAACCGTTTTGTTTAAAAACACCAAGAGCATGTGGCATACTTTGAGGTTCGAGAGATTCGACAAGGAAAAGAAAATCATGACTGTACTTAACAATGCGTGTAAAATCATCGGCCAAGTGTTTCTCCACTTTTTTGTCAACACAGCTGCGAAAAATATTACTTAGGACTGGGGCTACTTTGGCACCTACACATCAGGCTTCTGCATGCATGTTTGGCCTTCCCAAACAACGTACGTATTGTTGAGGTAGAAAAACAGTAGTTCTAGAAAGGATCCAGTGTTAATTCCTGATTCACTTTGAAATACACGTTCGTCATTTTCCTCCCCAATGCATTCGTGAACGTACTGCAGGAGCGTGTTACGTGGACGGGAAAAGAACCAATCTCCTACGTCCACGCTGAAACCGGAACGAGTTCCTGGGTTATCCTTCATTAGGAACGTTATGATCGCCGAATTAGTAACCAGGAATGGGTCTGCCACAATAAGCATCGACAGATATTTAAGTACGTAGAAAGAACTACCTGCAATGTATGGTGCTCTGATACGATTGCCCTGAAAGGGACTTCGGCTTTGTGCGTCTTGGCCACGAAGAAAATTTCAAGAATGAGTAGCTAAGCGTTTTTTACCTCTTTGCTAGCGCTTCTAGATTGAACTTTGACAGCAGAGCTACTGCCTTCTGTTTACAACGAGTCGGGTTGTTTTGAACAGACCGAAAATTCTCGGCAACTGTATTGTGGGCCTTGTCAGCATATAGTTCTTCAGACAAGACTGCAAAGAACCCCTCTTTGTCCGACTGCACCGCTCGTAAACATGTATCACAGACATAGTTAACCAGAGAGCGAAGCCGATTACCCTGTCCTTGTCTCTCGAACCTGAAAGTGTGCGACATGCTCTTGATGTTCCTAAACAAAACGGTTCCGGACTCAAACTCACGCATGAAGTCCCAAAACATAGCATACTGCAATACGTAGATTTAAAGCTAACCTTATAGAACAAGACCACCTGTGTTGGTAGTACTCCCTTAGGAGCGAGAAGCCCCTGTTAAACTACAGGTCATGTCACTCAAAACTTGTAAAAAATAGGATAGTAGCCGGCTGCATGGGTATGGCAGCCAAGAAGTCTTGTCGCCATAAAATGAGCAGTAGTATTGAGGCACGTGTACATCGATGCAGGGAGGCCGGTTTCAAGGACTCGGTCCTTGTCTCATGTGCAGGCAAAATCCTCAGGAAGTTAAAACCCTCCAAACGCCACTTGAAGCAGCGTAGTAGCCCGGTTGAAAGCAGTAAAAAAGTAGCGGTAGTGCCCTACGTCCATCCTCTTTCACACAGATTTAAAAAAGTAGGGGCCAGATATGGTGTCAAAGTTTTGTTTTCAGTTCCTAATAAAGTTGGTAAGGTGGGAGCAGCTATGCAAAGAAGGAGAGAAGGAATAGGAAAGAACACAGGCTGTAAAATAAACCATGGAAGGAAGCCTGTGCCCTGTAAGATTGCTGTTTACCAAATACCTTTGTCCTGCGGCCTTTCGTACAATAGGGCAGACAGGCCGATGCATTAATGTGAGGATATGGGAGCACCAGAATTCTTTCAACAAGAAATCTACAAACCTGGCAAAGCACTGTTTCGAATGCGAGTGCAAACAGTTCTTTGGTGACACAAAAATCCTGTTTGTGCACAATGATAGCAACACAAGGGAAGTGGCGGAAGCATTTCGCATAATGAGAAAATGTATTGGGTGTGTTAGTCGGCCTTCCGTATCCTTATCTTTGAAGGAAGTGGGCTTGTTGAACAGTGGTGAACAACGGTGTTAATCTCACCCGCGACCACGAGGCAATGTTTAGAGAATGACAAGTGCTTTTATTATCATGGAGCGTGCGCGCACGCTTGATGTAAGTATTCACAAAGCCGTCGTACTTTTTTCCAATAAACGAAGTTGTAAGTCAGCGCCGCGTATGTCCCATCCTCTATTCTGTTGTCCGGTGTACGTGTTTAGTGCTGTTTTTAAATATTATGGAAAACAACCTACTCGCCCATTCGGCCGTTCTTTTTCAGTTCATTGTATTTATTTTTACCCTCGCGGACTGTTTCACTTCCTGCTTGTTTCGTTCACTGCCTTCGTTTCCATAGCTTTACCGTGTAATGCATTGTATTGAATAGATGACAAACGAAGACAATAAAACGCTCTCTTTGGTTCCAGAAACAAGAGCTGCCGCACAAATGCATGTGGTAAGTCAGCGGCATGGTAATGGCAAAGAGACAGGACGCAGGCTTCCAACCTTCATTTTTCAGTATGCCAGTTATCTACATGTAGACGACCCAATCGATGGCGTGACCTTGGGAATAAGACGACGATCTAGTCATTTTTCTTTCTAAACACCAATGATGCAGGTGCGGGCAAACAGGGCAGTGTCAGTGAGAGGAGGCGATTATTCCAAGTAAAATATAATCTAAGAAGAAAGGTATACACGAAGCGAAGAAAAGGAAAGAAGTAAAAGCGATGAAAAACAATAACAAAACTAACATAAGCAAAATGGTAGAAGAATAGGGAAGTTCTCTACACCGCTATGGGGTTATACTCGCTCCGTTTGTATCGAAACAGGGTCCAACTCGGTGGCAACATTATACGTGAATTCATGGACGTCAGGGCCGGCATTCACAAAGCTTTTCGTTTGCAAGTGTTCTCTGACGCCTTCGCTAATCCAGCTTCAAGATTAGCTACACTTTCCTCTGAGAAGGATACTAGCGTAAGAACTTTTCGTGAATAGGGGCCCTGGCAGGTGAATTCACGCCTGGTTATAGTTTTAGCACTCGGGGGTTTCCCAAAACGGCTGGTTCGTTTTCAGCGTAAGAAACGGTCGCGAGTTGGCAAATCACTGACGCCATGTTGCGAGATTAGTGCGAGCGGTGAGCACTGTTGCGGTTCTATGCTGCGGTCTAACATATCACCGAATGAAAGCTGCCGATTGCGCCGCCCTTGACGACTGCCTGCGCGCACTGTGCCGGCGCGCTCGACCTTGGCAGGCGACGACGAGCCTTTTGCCGCCACACGTATCCAGGATAACCTCGTTAGGCGGGGTGCCTGATAAGGGCTTCCCGGCGGCGACAAGTGTGGAAGGCGATCTGCTGCGTGCGCGCCAATGGGCGGCCAGCTAACGTGCGTCGAGAGGGCGCGCGCAATAAAAGCGGGCGGCCCGCCAACTGGAACGAGGAGGGACGGCCGACGAGAATTTACAAGCGCGCGCGCGCGCCGGGGAGGGCGCCTCGCCGACGAATGTGTATCTTTCGCAGCCCATATAAATCGGGCAGCGGGGGCGAGTGCGCAAGCGGCGCCGTCCGGGAGGCGCGGAAGTAATCAAACGTATGCGGGGCAACGGGGTAGCCGGCCCGAAGGAGGCGATGGTGAAATACGGGCGCCGGATCGCGGCCGATGGGCAAACTTGGTGCGGAAAGCACCCCTGGGGAGCAGCAGACAAATTCCCCCCTTCGTGCCATTAGCCGCAAGAGCGCTTTTATCTGGAAGCTTTACAGTCCACCTGGGAGCTCGCCGGTCGGCTATTCGGCGCCCCCATCCATCTTGGCTCCCCCCCCCCTCCTCGAGGGCCCTTCCTCCTCGCGACCTCTGCTCTCGGTCGCCAACATGGCTGCCGCGCCCCTTCCTCGAGGGAAGACGCAGGAATGTGGCAGTGAATGAGTTCGGTCTCGGGAGAGAACTCGTACCTTTCTCACTGCTTCAATGAAACATCAGCGCCTCATGCTGTGCAGGATCACACGAAGCCTGCGCGTTGCAGACAACGAGGTGACACGGTCATCATAATTTTAGTATTCCAAATATATACTGAAGGCACGCGCACTGAGAAGGTCACTACACTTCACGATACACCTTGCGTTGACGACGGTGCACGGGCGCAATGAGGGTACCCTCTTCGTAAGCGCGTATGGCAGGCAAAAGATCGCATTAAAATGATGAAAGTAGCGCTGTTCTTCCGAGTGCGATGACATGTTTGGGACACTGCGCTCTTTGGAATGACAGCTCCTTTAGTTCGGAGGGAAATTACTTGTGCAATCGGCGTCCCGCATTATGATTGGTGAATTTTTGGCAATGTTTTTACCGGTAGAAGGAGCGTTCCACAAAGATTGTGCACGATTGACTAGCGCATCTACATCTGTGTTGTGGAACAACAGAGGTTTCAACAACGACGCAGCTGCCTGCGGATGCCGCCCTATTTTCTCGCTTTCGACTGGAACAGTGCGTTTGGCCTTTGGGCAAGCCGATCACATCTCGAGGTTGTTCTGTATCCTCCGCCATTCTGTGGAGCAGTGTGCCTGAGCCCTACGTTGTGAGACATGTTGCGTCTGCACTTGTACATCGCTGTGTATTGCACCGTTTTCCGACACCAAAGCCAGGGGGCGCTCGCTTCTTGTGCCGGCTATAGAGTTACTGTATATAGTGCCGGCTAGGGCGCCTGTATGAGGAGTCAGGATCACTAGTGCCGGTAGCGGTCTCGCATTGCGTTCGATCCTAGAGGCACCCCGCAACGCTCGGTCCCTATCGCTCTTTATTATAGCCATGGCAAAAAAAAAAAAACAACACTATTAGCCACTATTCCTAACCTGCAGCACGCTCTATGCGCGGACGACATGACACTCTGGGTGACGAAGGGCATGCATATAACGGCCACATACAGAACACGCTGCAAGACACAGAATTCTTGTAGCGCCAGCCGGTATTTAGGCCATGATTAGGTATAGAATTCAGCGCACTAGCGCGCACATAAAAAAGAAAGGAAGAAATATTGCACAAGGGGCAAAACCGTGAACCCTTTCTAACGCTTGCGCAAAAGGGTTTCCAAGGAAGTGGTTCATGGTTTCATCCGATCGTAATAAACAGTTGGTAGTGAGTTTTCATCAGTGCCTTTCTTATTGTGCGTGTCCGGTACACCTAATGATGTTTGACCAGCTTAGCCCAACAACACGTTACATAACGAGCTGCGGCAGGTTCCCACCTGTAGTGCCCACCTTTTGTTCAAGTCGCCCTTTATAACTCTGACCCATCGTTTCCTTTGTGACCTCGCAAGCATTGCGTTTGAACTCATAAGGGGCGTTTAGCCTGCTGGCAACTACGATGTCCCTGTTAAAATAGACGTACAACGGTTTTCCCCGAACGTCTAAGCAGCAGATAACATGGTGTTAGTTTACGCTCACTAGAAATCCTTACCTTGTTTGCGTGAGCCCTTGCAAAGGTATAATACGCAAAAAATTGTAAGTGTATAATATCATTTGTCTGCTTTAGAGATCCTAGAAAATGTCGCTTGCCGAATTTTGATCATTTATTAATTAAAAATAATGTAATTCGGGCTGAATTATTTCTTCCAATGTTGCTTTACGGCAACTTATGTTACATATATTGATGGCCTGAATTAAAAGTATGCTGCTAGTAGTCGCTAGAAAACAATTTTTACCCTCTAGTGCTGTAGTTAATGGAAATACGTCAAGTTCGGTAGTATAGCGAGAGCGCTTCGGCTCTTGCCATAAGTTTGGTTCGAAAAGGAATGAGCTAAAGCTTAATCCAAAATGCAGTGCCTTGCAGAGCGACGCGCTTCCAATGTTTATTTCGAATCCATGCGAAAAACAGTGTCATTGAACTTTACCTGCTAGTAGTTGAATTAGGGATGAATGACTAGTAATTACTAGTATATTCAGCAGCAGTCCGTGGCCAAGCCAATATCAACCTAAGCTTGATCTTCTTGAATACGCAGGGTGTCGCTTTGACAGTCTGTATACTGCCTGTGAAAGAATTTAATACCAAGGTCACGTTCCCGCACAAAATATGGCGATCAAAAACTAAGTTTTATGGTACCAGACTTACTAAACGAATGTCCGGAAATAGCTGAAGCACTCGTTACAGCTCCCTCGGTGCAGATATTAAGAAACATGCTCAGAATTTTTTTTCTTAATACAGACTAAAAATTGTGCCGGACTGATCCTAGTTGGTTTCCGCTTACTCTGTGAGTCTTTGCTTTTCATTGTGAAAGTCCGATATATTTTCTGTACCCGGACGACTGCTGCTTCGACATACCTGTATCATGTATCTGATTGTATCTGTATTTATGTTATCGATGTAACAGAAAGAAAGAAAGAAAGAACAGTTATTGATGTCTAAGTTTTACCGTGTCTCAAATTGCCGCTTTTCTATTCCATAATTTTTGTTATTAATTTATGTGCTTATGTGACCGCAGCTGCCAAGGGTGGCGCGGCCCAGTCAGGCACGTTCAGTGCCTTTTGTCACGTCCCCCAAGGCATTTCTGTAAGGAATGTCTTGAATAAATGAATGAATAAAGAAAGAAAGCATCTGTTTCCACGTGGACGAAGGGGTGTTCGGCTCGACTGATAGGCCTCAGTGGGCGTGACTCTGGACCTGCGCAGTCAGCTAGCCTCTTCACAGGGGCCATATATCGGGCGCCGTGGACAGCTTCGCCGCCACATTCAGCAGCAGTCCGCGACCAAGCCAACATCAACCTAAGCTTGATCTTCTTCTATCCGCAGGTTGGTTGCGTTCCATTTTCAAATTGTTTTCGCTAATGACTTCACCAGGATTGTTGCTGAGTCATTGTGTATTTGCTGTTCGATTTTGCTTGCCATAAGCTGGCTCTTTAATAGAATGCCCTCAAACGCTGAATGTGCAAAGAGGGTCGACTCACTTGAGACAAAGTTTCAGAAGAAGTTGGAAGATCTAATGAATGACCTAACAGGAAGGCTTCTGGAAAACATCGGGAACTGTTCTATCGACGAACAGGGTTCGCTTTGTAACACAGCGGAATCTCTTTGTAAGGAATAGGATGCAATGCATGCGAGGCAGGACGAGCTCACTGCTGCAAACGAAGCCATTCCCAATGAAAATGAAACCTTAAAAAAAAAAAGCTGGCAGACCTAGATCAGTGCTTCAGGATGAAGAACGTTGAAATAAAGGGTGTTCCGAGTACTCAAGGAGAAGCATGCGCTGCCATTCTCAAGCAGGTTGGGCAGGCAATTAACTGTCTTATTTCACCCCATGACATTGATTGTGTTCACCGTGTTGCTGAAAAATTTGGTTAAAAAAAATGCCATTGCTCGTTTTGTTTGCCACGAGAGGAGAAATGATTTCGTTATGAAGGCGCGCGAAGCACGGATTCGCACATCCCAGATCGGTTTCAGTGGTGCAAATTATCGGGCTGTCTATGTGAATGATCACTTGATCCTTGAGAACAAACTGTTTTCTAGGACCCTTGCGTTGAAGAAAGGAAAAGAGTGGTTATTTCACTGGACAGAAAACTTCCAAATAAAGGCACGAAAGACTAACGACAGCAGGGTGTTTCGCATTCTGACTGAATCAGATCTGCGCATTTTTTCATAGATGCTCGTGACATAGAGCATATAAAGAAAACATGGCTTCTCTGTCACCTACGGAAATTCGATCTTTGATATCAAATAATAATCGCTGCCTTGTCCACTTCAACGCAAGAAGCCCTCGACGTAATCACGATAATATCAGTAGCTTTCCTACTTTCCTTTCTGTCCCATTTTCTTTCATATGCATCATGGAAACATGGATTTGCGATGATGACACTAACATGTTTGGATTTCCGTCTTATCATTCAGAATACTGCTCCCGTTCAAATGATTATCACGCTGGATCAGCTACATTCATTTCCAATAATACGACTTTCACTAGAAGGCGTGACATTTCTATACCTATTGCGCAGTGTGAATCGGTATGGATTGAACTAGATCATTCGTTTTTGTCCATTGACTCTAAAAAAATTGGGCACATAGCGCTCTCCGTCATCATGTTCATCTGAATTTATGATTCACCTCGATAACATTTTCAACATTTTAGCTTCAGAAAATAAGCATGTTCTCATAGTGGGCCATATTAATATGAATTTGTTAGATATCGACAGGAAGCTGTGTGCAGCCTACACTGACTGCTTTAGTGGATTTGGGTATGAGCAACTCATAAGATCACCAACATGATGTACTACTCATGGATCAGAAACACTTTTAGATCATACATTAACTAACATAACTGTTGTATCCTTCTTTATTGTTTCCGTTTCGTTTCTTTCAGTGTAGATATCGTCATCGTCATTCAATATGATTTCCTATATAAGTGGCTTTACTGTGACGAATAAAAAGGGTTGCATAGTGCGCTTGCGTGGTCCAGTGTCATGCGTCTGGTCTGAGCCAGACACCACATATTGGCGACGAGGGTGGTATCGGAGCCATGCCGCTCGGGTGTTTCCCAGCACCGCCCCCTTTTTTGCCTGCACCCGGTGACCCGGCTGTGCCTTGGTAGCAGTGGAAACGCGTATTCCTGAATTTCCTGGAGGCCATTGGCGGCGATGAGCTGAAGCCGAAGCGTTGCAAGGCAATTCTGCTAAACTCGCTCGGGGTTGAAGGCCAGCGAATATTCTACAGCATCCTTGCACAAGGAGCAGACTTCCTCGGCCTTGGCGTCCGCGGTCACAAGGTGGACCAGTTCAAGGACGCGCTTGCTGCACTGGATACGCATTTCGCGAGCGCTACGAATGATTTGGTGGAGCGGCGCCGGTTTCGCCAAAGACCTGGTGAGACCTTTCAAGCATTTACAAACAGTCTGCGGGAACTTGCGTCTACTTGCAATTTTGGCAGTGCTACCGATAGCATGATTCGAGACCAATTACTGGAAGGCACTTCGTCACGAACAACCCGTGAACGCATGCTTTATGAAGGGTCTTCGCTTACACTGCAGCGTGCTGTTGACATCGGGAAGCAAATTGAGCAAACGCAACAAGAGCTCGGGGAATTCGCACATAGCACTGTGAATAAGATTCAAGATGTGCGAAAAAGGTCAGACTCTGAGCAAGGAAGTTGCTACAGGTGCGGCTCGTCATCGCATATGGCTAACTCGACTGCATGTCCGGCGAGGAACAAGCGTTGCCACTCTTGTGGAAAAATTGGTCACTTTTCAAGCATGTGCAAATCGAAGAAAAAGAAATATGCCGTTCGAAAGCCCGAGAAGGCCAACGCCGTCACGGTACTTCAAATCGGTGACCGTAATGCGTCGGCGAAAGATATTCGAGCCAACATTTCTATCGGGAAGATAAGATTGTCGTTGCTTGTCGACATGGGCGCTACGGTTTCTTTGCTCAGTGAAGAGCACTACCACAAATATCTAGCCAACACCTACTCATTGCGACCGCCGACTGCCAATTTGTGTAACTATTCCGGAGAACAAATCAAGTTAAGCGGTTGCTTTCTTGCTGACGTATCTTACAAGGGAAACAGAGCCAGTGTGCTTTTTCATGTCACAACCAAGGGCACTTCGCTGCTGGGGCTTGATGCCGTTCGGAGCCTGGGAATCGCTATCAACGGCTCAACCTTGAATTTCTGCCAGGTGACATGCCCTGATTCACTGCCGTCAGAATACACGCACCAGTTTGCGCACTTGTTCACGGAACAGTTAGGGCATGTGAAAGGCTTTGTTCACCATGTTAAATGCCGTTCATCTGTGAAACCAGTCGTTGCGAAGCTCCGACGCCTGCCGCTCACGCTACGGCAACAGGTATCGGTAGAGATACGTCTGCTGGCCGAAGATATAATTGAACCTGTCGACGCATCGGAGTGTATTTCACCGATCGTCGTCGTTAGGAAGAAGGACGGTTCAATTAGGTTGTGTGTGGACCTACGTGAAGTGAACAAGGCAGTAATTGCTGATGCTTTTCCTCTTCCGCATACAGAGGAACTACTTCATGAACTAGCTGGAGGAACGTGCTTCTCAAAGCTCGACTTAGCGTCGGCGTACCACCAGCTGGAACTGACTCCGGAAAGTCGGGGACTAACCACCTTTATCACACACGAAGGATTGTTTCGTTTTAAGAGAGTGTGTTTTGGCCTTGCATCTGCCCCTTCAGCCTTTCAGAGAATGATGCAGCATATTTTGAAAGATTGTAAAGGCGTACTTTGTTAGATTGATGATGTGATTGTGTGGGGCAAGACACGTGAGGAGCACCACAAGAATCTACACCAGGTGCTAAAACGCATTGGTGATTCAGGTTTGAAGCTCAACCAGAAATGCACATTTGCTGTTTCAGAACTATCCTTTTTAGGGCATACGGTTAGCTCAAAAGGGCTCACACCATTGCAGTCTGAGGTTGACGCTATTGTCAAAGTGCCTGCTCCTCACGATGTTGCCACTTTGAGGTCATTTTTGGGCCTCGCTGGTTACTATGCTCGGTTTGTGCCGCGATTTGCTGATCTCGTCGAGCCGCTTAGAAGGCTCCTGCGGTCTGGTCAACAGTTCACCTGGAATGATGAGGCTGAGCGTAGCTTCCAGCTTGTTAAGACAGCTTTGTCTTCAAGCCCAGTCATACAAATGTTTAACCCAGACCTTGATGTAATTGTTACGACAGATGCTTCTGATAAGGGACTGGGAGCCGTTCTTCAGCAACGCGATGGTGACAGCGTACGCACGGTGGCCTTCGCATCGCGTGCCCTGACTCCTGCTGAGCGGAAGTACTCCGCTGGGGAACGTGAGGCCCAGCTTGTCTCTTCGCGTGCGAGCGCTGGCACGTCTACTTGTGGGGTAGAAAATTTTTGTTGCGTACGGACCATCAGGCACTGGTGACGTTACTTTCAGCTGCCGGTACAGGACGCCGACCTTTGCGTATATCCAGATGGTCAGCTCGACTTTTGTATTATAACTTCGACATAGAGTACCAAAAGGGATCGCAAAATGTCGTGGCCGATGCGCTTTCACGCCTACCTCTTGACTGTGATTCGCAGCAGACGATGCAGGAAGAAATTGTGTCCGTTGTATCAGAGTGCCTAACAAAGGAACGGCTGCAGGTGGCCACTGCTGCAGACAGCACACTGCAACAGGTTGTTGTGCACGTGGTACATGGTTGGGCGCCTAGAAAAGCTTTGCCAGCAGAAGTAATGCCGTACTTTAACGTGCGGGAAGAGCTTTCTTTCGTTGATGGCCTTTTGATGCGCGGCGAGCAGGTAGTTATTCAGAGTGAATTAACCTCGCTCCTTGTTGGTTTTGCGCACGAAGGTCACCCTGGAATTGTGAGGACGAAGCAGAGACTACGTGATCTTTACTGGTGGCCGCGTTTGAATAAACAGGTAGAAGAAGCAATCCATTTTTGTCATATCTGCCAGGCCGCTGACAAGTTCGCTAAACCGTCGTTTGCACCGCTGCAGCCGGTGACGTTTACAGCGCTACCATGGCAGAAGTTAGCAATGGATATAGTGGGACCGATTGACTGGGCCCCTTCAAACTATAGGTACATGATATCGCTGATCGATTATCATTCCAAGTGGCCTGAGGTTGCCTTTTCATCTACAGTGACGTCACAGTGTGGTCGATTTTTTGCAGACTGTGTTCAGCCGAGAAGGCTATCCGAAAGAAATTGTCACAGATAATGGGCCTCAGTTTAGATCGCAAATGTTTGAAACATTCTTGAGAGAGAGGAGTATTGCGCATCGTTGTTCTTCTCTGTACTATCCACAAGGAAACGGCGCGATTGAACGTTTTAATCGCGTGCTGAAAGATTTCATGCAGGTTGCCCGATTGGAACAACGGCTCCTCCAGGCTGCTGTGGTTGAATATCTCAGCATATATAGGTCGACGCCGCATGCGACAACGGTTGTGTCGCCAGCTAAGTTGCTTCACGGGCGCCAGCCAAGGACAAGACTCAATACAGTGGGCTTGCCGACAAGAGAGGGTGTCCATGCCAGTTCGAATAATGTTCCTCCTAGGGTTAAGGCGAAGCAGACGTATGCAAAACAGTATACGGACAGGAGGCGAGGTGCGGAAAGACCAGCCTTTAGTGTAGGGGACTTCGTTCGTGTACGCAAGCCAGCAGGCGGTGGGAAAGCATCGGTAAACTACATGGGACCTTTCAAGATTGCCGGCAGAAAAGGCAAAAATAGCTTTTTGATGAGCGACGGTCGTTGCTGGAACGCGTCTAAACTAGTTCTGGTTCCCTGCAATCAATCACAGACAACAGAACAATGGGCATGGGAATTGCCTCATGACTACTCGGGTACCGCTGGGGCTGAAAGCCGCGCAGACGCTGAACAGGGTGAACTGTTGCGATCGCCGGAAACAAGGGCTGAAGTTAATGAAGAAGTGGTCGCTCCTTTAGAGGATTCGGTGGAGCAACCTTTGCGTCGCAGCACTAGGGTACGCCGACCTGTCGAAAGATTTGGGTTTTCTTTCCCTGAACAATAAGTGTTTAGTTCGTGTTATTTTGGTTGTTGCAAAATTACTATGTTGTATTTTCAAGCGGGAGGCGATGTTGTATCCTTCTTTATTGTTTCAGTTTCGTTTCTTTCAGTGTACATATCGTCATCGTCATTCAATATGATTTCCTATATAAGTGGCTCTACTGTGACGAATAAAAAGGGTTGCATACTGCGCTTGCGTGGTCCAGTTTTATGCGTCTGGTCTGAGCCAGACACCACAATAACTCCTACACCTAATTCAGGCGTGATTAAAACTGACATTAGTGATCATTATCCTATTTTTGCCATTTTTAACTCGTTCAATAGCTCGGACAATTCACGGTACCTATCCAAAGTTTTCAATAAGGCTAAATTTATAGAAGACCTAAATAATATTGATTGGTCCGTAATTGATCAGGTGCGATACCCTGAGAGCACACTTGAAAGGTTTTGTGACTTATTTCGGGAAGCCCTGTCTCGTAACACTATTAATAGCAATAGTAAACGGAGGTACCATTCACCTCGATGTCCATGGTTAAACAAGGGGCTTCTTGAAAGTAGGCCTAAAAAAGATAACTTGTACAAAAACAAAGCAGCCATTTAATCTAACTTTGGCATTAAGATACAGAAAAAACTGCAACATTCTGAATTCTTTATTGAAGAAAGCTAAGAGAAGTTTTTATGAGGGATTTGAAAGCTGCCAGAACAATTCTAAAAAGAAATGGGAGTTGCTCAACGGATTCTTAAACCGAACAACGTGTGAGACTCCAATCTCTCAAATTAATTGTAATGATACTGCACACGAAGACGTAATTCAAGTTGCTAATCCTTCTAGTGAATTTTTTTTTGAAATTTACAGTCAGCATCACGTGGGTGCTGAATATAGCATGGATCGCGTTAATTTCTCGTTTTTTTCTTTTCCCTGTAATACAAGAACTTTTCACCGGGATTATCAACCTTAAGGATACCTCGCCCGGATTACATAGCATTCAAGCACGCCACTTAAAATTGATAAGTAATATAATCTCTCAAACGTTGGCCACCATAATTAACCGCATCGTTAAAACTGGAATTTTTCCGTGCACACATAAGAACACAAAAGTCGCACCCATCTTTAAAAAAGGTGATAGGTCTATTATTTCTAATTACCGACCTATTTCTATCTTATCCTCTGTTAACAAAATAATTGAGAAACTATTTGTTAGTCGCTTCAATAATTATTTGAAAAAAGTTTAATCTCTTAAATAAGTCCCAATTTGGTTTTCGTTCAGGTAGCTCAACTGACTTGGCGGTAATCTCATTAACAGACTACATTAAGAATTCTATTGACAAAGGACTTATCGTTGGTTCTGTATTTTTAGACTTCTAGAAAGCTTATGACACAATTAATCACGATATGTTACTAAAAATTAGAAGCGTATGGAATAACAGGTCCAGCATTATTCTTTTTGAGAAACTACTCGTGTAACAAAAAACTAAGTTTATTTATCGGTCAAGTTTTCAGACACTAACATGGGGTGCCACAGGGCTCCAATTTGGGACCATTATTATTCATTCTCTATATAAATGACCTTCCGCAATACGCTTCACCCTCACAATGCATGTTATATGCTGATCACGCAACACTCTCAGATTCATGTATATCTTTAACATCATTAACTCATAAATTAAACAGTGCGTTAGATAAAATTGTTACTTGGTGCCGCAGTAAGCACTTGATTTTGCATCCAAAGAAAACTAAATCCATGGTTTTTCGCTTCCCTCAAAGAAGACTACCCTTTTCACCTAAGGGTTTCCTTGACTCGCACTTTATTTCTACTAGCGACTCTGTATCAATTCTTGGTATCTATCTCGATCAACAACTAGAATTTCACAAGCATATCGCACAAGTTACGAAAAAGAACATCTTTCGGTATACGAGCACTCATAAAAGCTAGATCTTGTCTGTCTACGCCTGCTCTCTATTCACTTTATTATGGATTATTTCATAGTCATATTAATTACGGGATTGCTGCTTATGGCAACACGTATCAGTGCCACTTAGCATCTGTTCAGCACATACAAAAATAAGCTCTGCGCATTATTTCCATCTTTAGTCGAGATAATAATAATATCATACGCATACAGAATTGCTGACAACTACTGATTTATTCGCACTCAACTTCATTACTATGCTTTTTAGATTGATTAATAATGATCTCACACAGAATTCTGTTTCCTTAGATTCCTTGAAGATTATTAACCCTACTCGTTTTGCTCAGTGAAATAATTTCTTGCTGCCTAAAGCTCTTACTAATTACGCTAAAATGACAGCACCATTCAGCGCTATTAAAATGTGGAATTCACATCCCGACCCTATCAAAACATCATCATATCTTACTGCATTGAAAAAAAAAATACACTTAAAACTCATTTTTGAAATAAATAATTATGTTATGATTTATTTTATTTACTGCAAGGGTCCAAGAAAACTGGAAGAATGCAAACATTATACTATTCCACAAAAAGGGAGACATTAAAGAACTGAAAAATTATGGGCCTATCAGCTTACTCCCAGCTTACTCCTAGGTTTCACGCCTTCACTTCATGAAGCCTTAAATACGTTGACAAAAACATATCCTAACAGTCCTGTCCTTCTGTTTGGCGATTTTAATTTTCCAACTATTGATTGGTCCGATCCTGCCTCTACATTGTCTAAAAGCAGCCCCGCTAGTGACTTCTTAAACACGTGTATAACATTCGGCTTAACGCAGCTCGTCACTGACTCAACACGCGTCACTGCTCACTCGTCCAACGTTTTAGATCTTGTATTAACGACTCACCCTGATAACTTTACCCCTGTCACCTTATTGCGCGGTTTGAGCGACCACCTGACAGTACATATTTCGTTTCGTTGCAACGTACTAAAGAAACAAAAAAATCGGAAAACACTTACACTCTATGATAAAGGGGACTATGTCAGCATGAACCGAGAATTATCTGAGTACTTCGATACGTTCGTCGCTAACTTTCAACTAAATTCTCTCGAGTCGAACTGGCTGCTTTTCAAAGCAGAGATGCATCGCCTTATACGTCTTTACATCCCCACCATTACAATAACAGAAAGAACAACATCACCATGGTTTAATGTATCTCTCAAACGACTAAATAATAAGAAAAAACGGTTGTTTCGATCAGCCAAACGATCTAATTCTTCTTGCACATGGCAGAAGTATTACGCAGTCGAGAAAGAATATGACAAGTTAACCTCTCAAACTAAACACAAGTTTCGTTCTACCACTTTACCAGCTATGCTACAAACTAACCCGAAGCGATTTTGGAAAACTATTAATCCTAATCAGCGGAATGAGATATCACTTATCAATAACTCCGGGCTTCCGATCCCTGAGACTGAGGCTGCGGATCTTCTTAACATAACATTTAGTTCAGTTTTTACTAATGAATTACTTGATGGCTTGCCCGATCCACCATACTTCGCATATCCGCTCATGCAAAATATCACATTCGATCCCACCGGCATTGTCGAAGTAATTGAATCATTGAAGAACTCGTCATCTACAGCAGTAGACGGTATCAATGCCAAAGTTCTAAAAAATACTAAACATGTGTGTAGCCTGTTTTTATCACTCATATTCCAGGAATCACTTAACAGCGCTTCAATTCCACATGACTGGCAGGTGGGCAAGGTCATCCCAGTCTTCAAGAAAGGAAGCCGATCATCACCGAGTAACTACCGCCCTATTTCCATAACAAGTGTGTCTTGTAAAATAATGGAACATATTTTATATTCGCATATTGCTAACTTCCTAACATCCGTCAATTTTTTTCACCCAAGTCAACACGGTTTCCGCAAAAATTATTCCTGTGACACTCAACTTGCTCTTTTCTTGCACGATTTACATTTAAACCTAGATCGTAACATCCCGACTGACACAATATTTTTAGATTTCGAAAAAGCATTCGATAAGGTCCCTCATGGTCGTCTCTTAATAAAGTTATCGCGTCTTAACATTCATCCTTGTGTTCTAAGCTGGATTCGAGGGTTTTTAACTAACCGTGAGCAATTCGTATACGCTAACTCACAGTCTTCATCCTTAACACCCGTGCTTTCAGGCGTACCTCAAGGTACCGTACTTGGTCCCCTCCTTTTCTTAATATACATCAATGACCTACCTTGTAATATTTCTTCTCATATCCTACTCTTCGCTGATGATTGCGTGGTTTACCGAGCAGTTACTAACCCCAGCGACCATTTGGCGTTACAAAATGACCTATCGCACATACAAAACTGGTGTACCACTTGGCTCATGTCTTTAAATGTAGCTAAAACCGTGTTAATGTCTATTCATCGTCGTCGTAATTACGATAACCCTAATTATAGCATCAATAACACGCAGATTGCAACAACGGATTCATTCAAATATCTTGGTGTGTACATCTCGCGTGACTTAACTTGGACCTGTCATGTTAACCACATAATAAACTCTGCTAATCGTACTCTAGGTTATCTACGCCGTAACCTTTTCCTCGCTCCTCCCTCTATTAAGCGACTTGCTTTTCTAACCTTTGTGCGGCCCAAGCTTGAGTATGCCGAAGCTATTTTTGACCCCCACCACAATAACCTTATTAAAGCCCTCGAGTCGGTTCAGAACCGCGCGACACGATTTATCCTGTCAACTTATTCATACAATTCAAGTATCTCGGCACTAAAAGCCCAAATAAACCTACCCTCTCTAGCCTCACGCCGTAGAATAGCCCGTCTTAAGCTTTTTCATAAATTCTTTCATTCCTTGCCTTTTGACAACCCGTACATAAAAAGAGCACATCGAATTGCCCGCACCAGTCACTCTAATACAGTATATCCCCCACAAGCCCATACCGTTACTTTTCAGCAATCATTTTTTCTGCGCACAACACGAGACTGGAATGGCCTGCCTGCCGAAGTTGCCACTATCATCGACCCACTTGCACTCAAGCGACTCATCGAAAATATCCCTTTGTAAATTGTAGTACCTATCTTTGTCACTAACTCCCCACTCCCTCATGTAATGTCTCAACAGAGACCTTTGAGGAAATGAATAAATAAATAAATAAATAAATAAGTATTATACAAAATATCTACCAAAGTCTCCAATAGGATAAAGGCAACACTGGACTTTAATCAACCAAGGCAACAAGTGGGCTTCAGGAAAGGATTCTCTACACTGGATCACATCCTTGTCATTAATCAGGTTATCGAGAAATCCGCAGAGTACAATAAGCCTCTTTATATGGCTTTCATAGATTACGAAAAAGCATTTGATTCAGTAGATACCAGCAGTCATAGAGGCATTGCGTAATCAAGGAGTACAGACCGCTTACGTAAATGCCTTGGAAAATATCTACAGAGATTCCACAGCCACCTTAATTCTGCACAAGAAAAGTAGGAAGGTACCTATAAAGAAAGGAGTCAGACAAGGAGACAAAATCTCTCCAATGCTATTCACTGCTTGCTTGGAAGAAATGTTCAAGCTATTAAACTGGGAAGGTTTGGGAGTAAGGATCGACGGCGAATACCTCAGCAACCTTCGGTTTGCCGATGACATTGTTCTATTCAGCAACACTGCAGACGAGTTACAACAAATGATTGAGGACCTTAACAGAGAGTGTGTAAAAGTGGGACTGAAGATTAATATGCAAAAGACAAAGATAATGATGAACAAACGGGCAAGGGAAGAAGACTTCAGGATCGCCAGTCAGCCTCTAGAGTCTGTGAAGGAGTAGGTTTACCTAGGCCAACTAATCACAGGGAACCCTGACCATGAGAAGCAAATTCACAGAATAAAAATGGGTTGGATCGCATACGGCAGACATCGTGAGCTCATTACTGGAAGCTTACCGTTATCATTGAAAAGGAAGGTATACAATCAGTGCATTTTACCGGTGTTGAGATATGGGGCAGACTTGGAGACTGACAAAGAAACTTGAAAACAAATTGAGGACTGCGCAAAGAGCGATGGAACGAAGAATGCTAAGCATAACTTTACGAGACAGAAAGAGAGCGGTTTGTATCAGAGAGCAAACGGGTATAGACGATATTCTAATAGACATCAAGAGAAAAAAATGGCGCTGGGCAGGTCATGTAATGCGCAGATCAGATGAATGAATGAATGGTTTATTTTGCATCATCATTTCAAGCATACATATCCAGTGGTATAGCGGGAAGGGGTGGCGAAAAGGCAACTGAATGTCTGACAATGCGCCAGTCCCCGCCCAGACCACGATATTGCACAACACTCAGCGTGTCACACTGCAAGACATCAATGTAGTAAAGAAGGAAAAAAGAAAAGAACAACAAGAATATTGCAGTACACTCAGCCTGTAATACACAATACATAAATATAATACTACATAATAATACATCATGTAACACTAATACATCATGTAATACATAAATGCAGTGGAGGAAAAAAAGAACTAAGCCGTGGTTTTAATAAGTGAACTAGAACATACTTGATATGAAGAGCTTATAGACAAGAAATTTTCATGGCTGAATTTTGAGGCAGTTCTGGAAGAAAGTATACAATATAAGCAAGTCTTACACGGAAGAGAAAGAGAAAAAAAATGAAAAAAAAATGTCATGTTTGAAGCGCCATTAGATAAGCTTGTATCTTTTTTTTTAAAATTGCTACTGATCGGCTTTCATTCATTATGCTTATGGCCATCATGTTAGAGTTTAAAAACGAAGGAATAAAGTGTGTTAGTTTTTGCTTGCCGTAGTTGCTTCGAATCCTTTCACTGTAATAGGTGGTTTTCTTAAGATTATACGTGTGTGTTTTCCGGGAGTAGGTATCCTGAAATATATCCGTGTTCGATTTAATTTGATTGTAGATGACTTTCGCTGGGTTTTTATAAAATATATTTTCGAATGTTAATATGCTGTGTTTATGGAAAATTGGAGATAAGCGATAAGAGATAACCGTTGGACCATTAAGGAGACAGAATGGGTACCAAGAGAAGGGAAGCCCAGTAGAGGACGACAGAAGACTAGGTGGTGCGACGAAATTAGGAAAATTGCGGGTGCTAGTTGGAACTGATTGGCGCAGGACAGGGGTAATTGGAGAATGCAGGGAGAGGCCTTCGTCCTGCAGTGGACATAAAATAGGCTGATGATGATGATTTACCCTCTTCCTTTGTTTGTTTGTTTCTTTCCTATCTCCTTTCTAATTTACCTTTGTAATTTTTATACGTCTTAACGATGCACTATTACTGTTCATGTTCACTTTACATGCATATTTTCAGTGTTAGTATGCATTTGTATTTCTCTATCAAATATCTATGCCATCACAAAAAGATTTATGTATATATATAAACCTATTTCTGTACCCGCTTTTTCTGTTGGCTTGGTGAATTCTATATTTCTCTGCTAATTTCGTAATTTGTATCCGTTAACCATGTACAGAGGGTCCCGGTACGGTCTTGTGACCTTGGGACCCTTTTCTGCATATACTTTTTGTTGTAATCATGCTTTGAAAAAACAAATAAATGTTTGATTTGATATACCTATATAGTGTAATTGACAGGGGTCCACGTGAAAAAAAAAAAGAAGCAACACAAAGGATACAGACCAACAGCAAGTGCATTCCTGGGAGTGTACAGTGCTTAGAACACTTTGAATAGTAGAGGTCACTTCTTTATGTTTTATTTTTGGTTGCGTAATAGCAGTAGCATAAAAATATCAATGACGATTTAGCGGTAAATTCATGATAAATGCGCATATATGAACAGGAAGAAAGGGAGTTAACAGAGGTGCTCAATATGTATTAATCATAGCACGAGAAGCCAACAAACAACTTGCCGCAGGTGAGAGCCAAACACACAACCTTCGCATTTCACGTGCGATGCTCTACCAATTGAGCTGAGCGAAGGTTGTGAGTTCGGTTCCCACATGCGGCAAGTTGTTTCTTCATCCACTTAAATTTCCATTAATTTATGGTTTATTTATTTCATTTATAAAGCACAAGTAATTTTCCCTATGTTGTCCTTGGCGTCAGTGTTTGTTGGCTTCTTATGATATGACTAATAAAAATCGGACCTCTCGGTTAACCCCTGTTTCTTCTCGTTTATTACATGACGAGGGTCTCGAATCCGCGAATATTGATGCCTTCAGGTAGCATGTGTGGGTTTATTGACGAGTTGCCTTCACCAAAAAAGATCACGTTCTCGTGACGCCTGCGGCAAAAACGACGTTCCACGTCCGCCGCCAAGGTCTATGAGTGGTGGCGCTGGCTAACACTCCCTGGGTTCTACTATGGCACATAAATACCCAAGAAAGTGGATGGGGAAACGGCGCCGCGGTAGCTCAATCGGTAGAGCTTCGCACGCGCAATGCGGAGGTTGTGGGTTCGGTTCCCACCTGCGGCAAGCTGTTTTTTCATCCACTTAAAATTCCATTAATTTATTGTTTCTTTATTAAGCAAAAGTAATTTCTCCTATGTTGTCCTTGGTGTCAGTATTTGTTGGCTTCTTATGAAATTACTCTATATATATATATATATATTGGTGTGTTCATATAGGAGGTTGTGGCCAAGTACTGCACCAGGGTGGCCAATCCTGCTCTGGTGAGGGAGTGCGTTACCGGTTCTGGTCACCGGGATCAGGCCACACTCCAGGCCTGTTTACGCAATTTTATCAACACGCGGATTTTTTTTTTTTTTTTTTTTTAATCCGGTGGAAAATTGCGCGGCACCGGGATTCGAACCACGGACCTCTTGCACGCGAGGCGGGTGTTCTACCTCTACGCCACCGCTGCAATGACTGCAATCCGGACAGGCCGCCATTGGAATATGAACCTGGCAACGTTTAACGCTAGAACGTTATCTAGTGAGGCGAGTCTAGCAGTGCTACTGGAAGAATTAGAGGGCAGTAAATGGGATATAATAGGGCTCAGTGAAGTTAGGAGGCCAAAAGAAGCATATACAGTGCTCAGAAGCGGGCACGTCCTGTGCTACCGGGGCTTAGCGGAGAGACGAGAACTAGGAGTCGGATTCCTGATTAATAAGAATATAGCTGGTAACATACAGGAATTCTATAGCATTAACGAGAGGGTGGCATGTCTTGTTCTGAAACTTAATAAGAGGTACAAAATGAAGGTTGTACAGGTCTACGCCCCTACATCCAGTCATGATGACCAGGAAGTCGAAAGCTTCTATGAAGACGTGGAATCGGCGATGGGTAGAGTGAAAACAAAATACACTATACTGATGGGCGATTTCAATGCCAAAGTAGGCAAGAAGCAGGCTGGAGACAAGGCAGTGGGGGAATACGGCATAGGCACTAGGAATAGCAGGGGAGAGTTACTAGTAGAGTTTGCGGAACAGAATAATATGCGGATAATGAATACCTTCTTCCGCAAGCGGGATAGCCGAAAGTGGACGTGGAGGAGCCCGAACGGCGAGACTAGAAATGAAATAGACTTCATACTCTGCGCTAACCCTGGCATCATACAAGATGTGGACGTGCTCGGTAAGGTGCGCTGCAGTGACCACAGGATGGTAAGAACTCGAATTAGCCTAGACTTGAGGAGGGAACGGAAGAAACTGGTACATAAGAAGCCGATCAATGAATTAGCGGTAAGAGGGAAAATAGAGGACTTCCAGATCAAGCTACAGAACAGGTATTCGGCTTTAACTCAGGAAGAGGAAATTAGTGTTGAAGCAATGAACGACAATCTTGTGGGCATCATTAAGGAATGTGCAATAGAAGTCGGCGGTAACTCTGTTAGACAGGATACCAGTAAGCTGTCGCAGGAGACGAAAGATCTGATCAAGAAACGCCAATGTATGAAAGCCTCTAACCCTACAGCCAGAATAAAACTGGCAGAACTTTCGAAGTTAATCAACAAGCGTAAGACAGCTGACATAAGGAAGTATAATATGGATAGAATTGAACAAGCTCTCAGGAACGGAGGAAGCCTAAAAGCAGAGAAGAAGAAACTAGGAATTGGCAAGAATCAGATGTATGCGTTAAGAGACAAAGCCGGCAATATCATTACTAATATGGATGAGATAGTTCAGGTGGCTGAGGAGTTCTATAGAGATTTATACAGTACGAGTGGAACCCACGATGATAATAGCAGAGAGAATAGTCTAGAGGAATTCGAAATCCCACAAGTAACGCCGGAAGAAGTAAGGAAAGCCTTGGGAGCTATGCAAAGGGGGAAAGCAGCTGGGGAGGATCAGGTAACAGCAGATTTGTTGAAGGACGGTGGGCAGATTGTTCTAGAAAAACTGGCCACCCTGTATACACAATGCCTCATGACCTCGAGCGTACCGGAATCTTGGAAGAACGCTAACATAATCCTAATCCATAAGAAAGGGGACGCCAAAGACTTGAAAAATTATAGACCGATCAGCTTACTGTCCGTTGCCTACAAAGTATTTACTAAGGTAATTGCAAATAGAATCAGGAACACCTTAGACTTCCGTCAACCAAAGGACCAGGCAGGATTCCGTAAAGGCTACTCAACAATAGATCATATTCACACTATCAATCAGGTGATAGAGAAATGTGCGGAATATAACCAACCACTATATGTAGCTTTCATTGATTATGAGAAAGCGTTTGATTCAGTCGAAACCTCAGCAGTCATGGAGGCATTGCGGAATCAGGGTGTAGACGAGCCGTACGTAAAAATACTGAAAGATATCTATAGCGGCTCCACAGCCACTGTAGTCCTCCATAAAGAAAGCAACAAAATCCCTATAAAGAAAGGCGTCAGGCAGGGAGATACGATCTCTCCAATGCTATTCACAGCATGTTTACAGGAGGTATTCAGAGACCTGGATTGGGAAGAATTGGGGATAAGAGTAAATGGAGAATACCTTAGTAACTTGCGCTTCGCTGATGATATTGCCTTGCTTAGTAACTCAGGGGACCAACTGCAATGCATGCTCACTGACCTGGAGAGGCAGAGCAGAAGGGTGGGACTGAAAATTAATCTGCAGAAAACTAAAGTAATGTTTAACTGTCTCGGAAGGGAACAGCAGTTTACGATAGGTAGCGAGGCACTGGAAGTGGTAAGGGAATACATCTACTTAGGACAGGTAGTGACTGCTGATCCGGATCATGAGAGTGAAATAATCAGAAGAATAAGAATGGGCTGGGGTGCGTTTGGCAGGCATTCTGAGATCATGAACAGCAGGTTGCCATTATCCCTCAAGAGAAAAGTTTATAACAGCTGTGTCTTACCAGTACTCACGTACGGGGCAGAAACCTGGAGGCTTACGAAAAGGGTTCTACTTAAATTGAGGACGACGCAACGGGCTATGGAAAGAAGAATGATAGGTGTAACATTAAGGGATACGAAAAGAGCAGATTGGGTGAGGGAACAAACGCGCGTTAATGACATCTTAGTTGAAATCAAGAAAAAGAAATGGGCATGGGCAGGACATGTAATGAGGAGGGAAGATAACCGATGGTCATTAAGGGTTACGGACTGGATTCCGAGGGAAGGGAAGCGTAGCAGAGGGCGACAGAAAGTTAGGTGGGCAGATGAGATTAGGAAGTTTGGAGGGTCAACATGGCCACAATTAGCACATGACCGGGGCAATTGGAGAAGTATGGGAGAGGCCTTTGCCCTGCAGTGGGCGTAACCAGGCTGATGATGATGATGATATATATATTGAAATGGGGTTTATTGTAGCTCGTTCGAGGGATCGCAGGTAGCTCTAGATCACGAGTCCTAGCGCTTCGCATCAACAACCCGCGCTCGTGTCTCGCGCCGCAGCGGTGGCAGTCCGCACAGTGCCACATGCATATTACCCACTACAACTACCCCCGGGGCGAAGAGGAGCCATCCTGGCGACCTAAGGCGATGATACGATAAGGGGGTCGTGGTACGGCTTCAGGCGGCTGACGTGAACAGTCTCGCGGCCACGGCGGCGTTTGTCCGAAGATGGTGTCACCGGTTCGACCACATAATTTACAGGCGAAGTACACGCGACGACCCGGTACGGACCTTGATATTTCGGAGCAAGCTTTGGGCTAAGGCCTGGAGCTTGGAAGGGCAGCCGAAGCCAGACGTGAGAGTCCATGGCGAAGGACTGTGTGGGCTGATCGTTGTCGTGGCGATCTTTGTGGATTCCTTGGGTATCCGACGTGAACGAGCGAGCCAGTTGGCGGCACTCTTCAGCATGGCGAGCAACTTCGGAAAGAGGGGTGAATTCAGAGGCATCCGGGTGATATGGTAGTACGGTGTCGAGGGTAGTGGATGGTTCACGCCCATAAAGAAGGAAAAATGGTGAGAAGCCTGTGGTAGCCTGAACGGCGGTATTGTATGCGTACGTCACAAAAGGGAGGACATCGTCCCAATTTGAATGATCCGACGCAACATACATGGTGAGCATGTCCCCAAGGGTGCGGTTGAATCGTTCCGTTAGACCGTTAGTTTGTGGGTGATACGCCGTAGTGGTGCGGTGAATAGTGCGGCACGCGGCGAGTAGCTCATTAATAACTTCGGACAAGAAGACACGGCCTCGGTCACTGAGTAGTTCTCGCGGTGCGCCGTGCCGTAAGACGAAATGCCGTAAGATGAATGCGGCGACGTCGCGAGCAGCAGCCGAAGCAAGTGCAGCAGTTTCAGCATATCTTGTCAGGTGGTCTACTGCGACAATTATCCAACGATTTCCGGCAGCACTGCACGGAAGAGGCCCATAAAGGTCAATGCCAACCCGATCAAAAGGACGTGCAGGACACGGTAAAGGTTGCAGAGGGCCTGTCGGATGAGAAGATGTCTTGCGTCGCTGACAGGCGGCACATGACCGAATGTATTTGCGGACATAAGAATACATGCCGCGCCAGTAGTACCGCTGGCGGAGCCGCTCGTAGGTTTTCAGGACGCCAGCATGAGCTTGTTGTGGGTCTGCATGGAAATACGTGCATACGTCGGAACGCAAATGGCGAGGGAGGACTAGCAGCCATTTGCGACCGTCGGGCTGATAGTTTCGGCGGTACAAGATGGCGTCCCGTAGCACGAAGTGGGTGACTTGGCGACGAATGGCTCGAGGGCATGTAGACGTTGAAGAACTGCTAAGAATCTCAATGAGAGACAGAATCCACGGATCTTTTCTCTGTTCAGACGGCATGTCAGTAACAGCAAGCGTAGCAACCGGGCACTCTATGGATGAAGGTGGCCTTTCGTCGGATCGCATGGGCGCACGGGAGAGCGCATCTGCATCAGAATGTTGGCGCCCGGATCGATAAATGACGCGAATGTCAAATTCTTGGATCCGAAGAGCCCAACGTCCAAGACGCCCCGACGGGTCTTTCAGTGACGCAAGCCAGCAGAGCGCGTGGTGGTCTGTCACAACGTCGAACAGACGGCCATACAAGTAAGGGCGAAATTTGTTTAAGGCCCAAACTATAGCTAAACATTCTTTTTCCGTGACAGAATAATTGGATTCTGCCTTCGTGAAAGCACGACTCGCATATGCAACCACATATTCTGGAAAGCCAGGCTTCCGTTGTGCAAGGACGGCCCCAAGACCAACGCCGCTGGCGTCGGTATGAACTTCAGTGGGTGCACTCGGGTCGTAGTGGCGTAGAACAGGCGGTGAGGTAAGCCGACGACGCAAAGTGGTGAAGGCTTGGTCACATGCCGGAGTCCAGTCACGAAGGTCACCAGAGCCAGCCAGGAGCTTCGTCAGGGGAGCGATGATGCAGGCAAAATTGCGCACAAAGCGGCGAAAATAAGAGCAAAGACCGACGAAACTGCGGAGCTCTTTCACTGTAGTCGGCCGCGGAAATTCTGCGACAGCACGAAGTTTGTCAGGGTCGGGAAGGACGCCGTCTTTGGACACGACATGGCCAAGTATGGTCAGCTGGCGGGCTCCGAAGCGGCACTTTTTCAAGTTAAGTTGAAGGCCGGCGGTGGTAAGGCAAGTAAGGACTTCGCGTAGACGAGAGAGGTGAGTGGTGAAATCAGGGGAGAAAACTACCACGTCGTCTAAATAACACAAGCACGTCTTCCATTTGAGGCCTCGTAGAAGATTGTCCATCATCCTTTCGAATGTCGCGGGTGCATTGCAGAGGCCGAATGGCATTACTGTAAACTCATACAGGCCATCAGGCGTAATAAAAGCTGTCTTCGAGCGGTCGGATTCATCCACTGGCACTTGCCAATAGCCCGATCGCAAGTCCAAAGAAGAAAAGAATTCGGCACCATGAAGACAATCCAGGGCGTCATCTATGCGCGGTAGAGGATAGACATCTTTTCGTGTAATCTTGTTGAGGCGACGGTAGTCCACACAGAAACGAATCGAGCCATCTTTTTTCTTAATGAGTACTACAGGAGATGACCAAGGGCTGCAGGATGGCTTGATAACACCACGTTCAAGCATGTCTTCAACTTGCTCGGCGATGACACGACGCTCGGTGGATGACACGCGGTACGGACGCTGGCGTAATGGTGCGTGGTGTCCCGTATCAATGTGGTGAGAGACGGTACTCGTGCGGCCTAATGATGCTTGGTTGCAGTCAAAAGAGGCGTGAAAATCATTTAAAAGAGTAATAAGCCGCTCACGTTGTGTCGGCTCGAGGTCATCGGCAATAGAGCGACAAAAAACATCCGGTGGTACTCGGTTAGATGGTACATGGGGTGCCAGTGCTGTTACGTTGGCAGTATCCACGTCGTCAGGAACAGGGAACTGCACAATAACGTCAGCGTCCACAGTCTGGATGGTACCAATAGTCTCGCCACAGTGCAAAGCCAAAGTGTACGAATTTGGGTTAGAAATCAGTATTTCTGCAGCCCCATGGTGAACCGTGAGGAGGGCGAAAGGCAACAATATAGGCTGGCGGCGAATGAAGACGGCAGCGGGTGAAAACATGACCGTCGCTTCGGCAAGCGATGCGCATGAAAGAGGGACAAATACCGCGCTGTGAGGGGGAAGGTCAGTATCTGAAGCTACACAGATCCTGGTAACATCATGAACTTGAAAGTCGTGAGATGGCAAATCGCACAGAACGGAGAACTGAACCTCAGCACGTGCACAGTCAATGACCGCGTGATGGCGCGACAGAAAATCCCAACCGAGAATCACATCGTGGGAGCAACAAGTTAGCACAAAGAAATCAATCGAATACAAAATGTCTCGAATCAACACCCTGGCAGTGCACATAGCGACTGGCTGAACTTGTTGTGCACTGGCTGTTCTAAGCAATAATACCGAAGGCATCATGGTCACTTTCCGTAATTCACGGCAAAGTTTCTCGCTAATCACAGATACAGCAGCACCTGTATCGACGAGCGCAAGACATTTGATGCCATCAACAGACACTTCAATAACGTTAGCGGGGGAAAAACGAGGACTTTGATGTTCCGACGATGACGCAGTTCGTGCCTCAGGAACTGCGGAAATCAGTTTTCCGCCTCAGTAGTACTGGCACTGGGCCTACGACGCATGGGTGAGAGTGAGCGCCGACGAGGGGAAGGTGAGCGACGAGTATTGTAGAGCTGTGACTGCGGTGCTGGTATGTCATCAGCAGCGTAGACTTCCGGTGGTGGTCGTGAAGGCATACGGAAAGGTCGGAAGCCGGAGCTGGGTGGTCGCGCGGTGCCCACGAAGGCCGGCAAGCGCCGGCGGCAGAAGCGCGCTACATGTCCCGGTGTACCGCAGGCATAGCATATTGGGCGGTTGTCAGGAGTGCGCCAAAGATTTGTACCTTGCTGCTGTGCGCTGAAAAAGGCAGCGACCTGCTGGCGAGGCGAGGGCGGATGAGAGAACACCGGCTGGAGAGGCGCTGAAGGCGGAGGTGAGAATCCCGGCAGACGAGGCGCCCGTGCAGCGGCTTCAGCATACGTCAGAGGCGCGGCCACAGGAGCCGGCTGACACGGAGGTGGAAGAGCTTCGGTCACTTGCTCTTGAATTACCTGTCGGATCGCTGGAGCCAAATATTGAGAAGGCTTCTCCGTGGTCGGCAAAATCGAGAGCTGTCGCGCGACCTCCTCGCGCACAAATTCTTTTATTTGCGTCAGCAAAGTTGTGTGGTTGTCGCCAATAACCAATGCTGCTAACGAATCTTCCGTAGTCGGTGGGCGCCGAGCTAAGATGCGTTGTTTCCGTAGCTCGTCAAAACTTTGGCACAAGTTGATAACTTCGGCCACGGTACGCGGATCCTTCGCTAGCAACAATTGAAATGCGTCCTCATCAATGCCTTTCATAATGTGTTTTATCTTGTCCTGTTCCGCCATTGACGGATTCACGCGCTTACACAGGTCAATGACATCTTCGATGTAACTTGTGAACGTTTCACCGTGATGTTGCGCGCGCCCCCGTAAGCGTTGTTCTGCGCGAAGCTTGCGCACAGCGGGGCGCCCGAACACTTCTGTGAAACTTGTCTTGAATCTGCTCCACGTTGTGAAATCGTGTTCGTGGTTTCGGAACCAGAGGTTCGCGACGCCGGTTAAGTAAAACAGCACATTGTGCAACTTCGTGATGTCGTCCCACTTGTTATGCTGGCTCACCCTTTCGTAAGATGACAACCAATCCTCCACGTCATGATCATCGGTGCCGCTAAAGATGGCAGGATCACGCTGGCGCAATGCACCGGAAACGATGATCGTCGGAGGCTGTGGTGCATCTTCCTGGGTGGTTTCGTCAGGCATGGTCGCAGCAGTCGGTAGCGTCCGGCTTCGGAGTTCCAGTTTTCGAGGTTACCCCGCAGCTCCACCAAATGAAATGGGGTTTATTGTAGCTCGTTCGAGGGATCGCAGGTAGCTCTAGATCACGAGTCCTAGCGCTTCGCATCAACAACCCGCGCTCGTGTCTCGCGCCGCAGCGGTGGCAGTCCGCACAGTGCCACATGCATATTACCCACTACAATATATATATATGCAGCCGCGTTCATGGCGGCATGCATACGGGAGACTCCGAAAAACCATTGAGAGATACTGTGTTGTGCCACCTCTTGCGATCAGCAAAACCCGTAGATAAAGGATAATTCAAGCATGTTTCGAGGCGTGTAGGATCCTCTGGAATTCTCCGACATAAGGGGGCCTGACAGCCGGCAGGGTTTTCTGACTGAGCTAGCTTGGATGCTCGGTTGCCACAGTCAGAAGTTCGATTCCTCGCGTTTTCTTTTTCGTTTTTTTTAAGGTGGAAAACTCGAATTTCGCTCCCCCAGTACAGTACATCTCCAGGCCTGGAGCATAGAGAAAGAGATTCAACAAGAGCGGATAGTCCCATAGAGCCCAGCGGCCGAATTGACTGTAGCGCATCAAGTTGATGGGATTAACATCTTCCAGTTTCGGTTTTGGGGGCGCGCGTTTTGAACGCCAGCTGGTACGCGCCAAGCCGGCTCCGCTGATGGGCGTGGCATTTTTTTTTCGCTTGTACTGCTGGTCTTGCGCTCATTTCTACAGAAAGGCCACTCACCCCTTTCATTTTGCACCGACAGCATCGGCAAGCTCCAAGAAACCAGCGGATACCACCTACTTTAAAAGTGAGTGCGTTTTGGTCAAGATTTCGAGCTTCATCTTCACCGACCATCCCGCGCCTTCTTAAGGCTAACGCCACGCGAGACCCCACCGGCCCGGCGGGGAGAACCGCCGTCGCACGTGCAACAGGCACACGGTGCGCGTGAAAGGAGGCCGACAGCGCTCGCTGCCGCACGTGCGTTGCACGTGCAGTGTGAGCCGAAGAGGAGGCTCGGCGTTCGCAGGCGCTGCGGCTGACAAGCAGACTTTGAGATGAGCCAAGAAACACCCGCGACGGACGCGACGTCAAGCGAACGAAAAGAAGAAACCAGCGCAATGCATACAGACTCAGCGGAAGAAGCCGACGTCGCGCAATCTTGGACCTACGATAAATACAGCGGCAGAACTATAGACCTCAACGACCAATGGCTTACATGGGAAAGGAAAGGAAAGAAGGAAATCACGCGCATCAAAGCCCCCGCAGCGACCCAATCTACACAACAGCCAGCGATGCCGCCGCCGCCGCGCAAATCTAGAATGCCACCGCTACCTTTGCACGACATCAAGATTGTCTACCGCCCGCAAGCTGGCCTTGAACTCGCCAAATGGTCACTCGTCGCAGTCACTCACGCAGTCGGAATATCCAGGGGAATATTGCAAAAAGAATTCCACGACAACGTGCGAGTACAAATGCAAAAAGAAGAAAACCTTATCATTGCAAGTACAGCAAACAAGAACTACGCTCAAAACTTAGCCAAGGTCACTAACATACAGCTTGGAGGCAACATTTATAACGTAAAAGCCAACTTGCGTCTACCCGAAGATGTCAGCAAAGGTGTTATCTACGGTATCACGCCTGGGACTTGCAGTGCGGAGCTAATGGATGGAATTCGAGTGCCAGCACGGTATACAGTCCTCAACGCCCGCATGCTCAGACAGTCCACGGCGGCGGTCATCTATTTTGAGGGCCCACACGTCCCCTACAGAATTATTTATCAGAGCGGCGATTACCATGCAAGCCCTACAGCAAATCAGTTCAGTATTGCCGAACCTGTGGCAACCTCGGACATCGTCAAGACGTTTGCCCAAAACCAACACCAAATTTCTGCTACAAATGTGGCAAAACAAACCAACCCCCGAACCATGACTGCCATCCCACGTGCAAGATTTGCGGAGAAGGACACGAAACGGGTGGGAAAGAATGCAAGAAAAAGCTCAAGCCCCACCCACCGCCTTACCAAGTAAGACAGCAATGGCAAAACAGGATCCAAGAACGAGACAGTCGATGGACCTCCAACCGCGATGAGTTCCCTGAACTAGGCGCTGCCAATGGATGCGCCGCCAACTGAAGTGAAGCCTCCAGTAGCACCGCAAGAACTAGCAGACCCACGTCAAGATCACGATCAAGATCGCGGTCGCGTTCCCGAAAGAGCGTGAATTACGCTGAAGTGGCCAGTGGATGCGCCGCCAACTCAAGTAACGCCTCCAGTAGCACCGCAAGAAGTAACAGACCCACGTCAAGATCACGGTCAAGATCGCGATCGCGTTCCCGAAAACGCGTGAATTACGCTGAAGTGGCCGGCAGCTCCGGCAGTGCCAGAGTCGGATCGGCAGAAGCTGTAGCCGTAAGAGCCCTGGAGAGCAAGCTACAAAATCAACAAAGTCTCACAGACAGACTATTCCAAAGATGCAAAGAATACGAACATGGAAGCAAACAACCATTTACAGCGCTAAACACGGAGGCAGTTGATTCCGCGATCGAAGCTAGAGTTCAGAAGCACCTCCAGGCTTTCGAGGACGTCTTCACAAAGAACATCGTCGCCCTGATTGAAAACATCACCAAGTCTATCGTCGAGAAGATTGCGACCCTTAACACCCAAGTCACCACCCTCGCAAATCAAGTAGCCACTCTCACAAGCCAGGTTACCGGCCTAACAGCCCAGGTCAACAATTTGATAGCACACGCAAAGAACAATTATGTCACCAAGTCCTACCTCGACAGCCTTCTCAACACGACCGAGCAGGGTAGGAAGAAGGCTCGCACGAACACTCGCTATGCCTCCCGCTCGATCTCACCCAACCATGAAGCTGCCTGTGAAGCTGAAGAGCCTCATGATGGCGACACCTAAAACCACAACAAAGAGCCCGCAAAATTCTCTGAGCATCTGGCAATGGAACTGTCGATCCTTCCGTCCTCGGTATGCAAACTTACAAGAACTCGTCAAACTGGACCACCCTGATGTAATTGCCCTACAGGAAACCAATACCCACAACGTCCGACTTCAAGGATACACCGCTCATGCACAAACTCAACGCACAGCCATCCTTACCAAGAAAACTCTCACAACGCAGGAACACGAAATAGAAGTCATCCCCATCGAGCACACCCTAGTGGAGATCATACCAGACAGAAAAACGCAGCAAAGCCTCTTTATCGCCAGCATATACAGCCCTCCTCGTGATCAACTTCCGGAATTCGACCACTCTGTACGTGAACTCGGGAAACGCACGAAAGGCCATCAAGTTGTCATAATGGGAGATTTCAACGCCCCACATGCAGCATGGGCTTATCCAAACACCACCAAGAAGGGAGCGCGAGTGCACGACACTGCTCAACAACACAGGCTGACCCTCTGGAACGACCCATTGCAGGCCACGAGAGTCGGTAACAGTGTCTCCAGGGACACGAACCCGGACCTTACGTTCACAGCGAACGTCCACTCGGCCGAGTGGAGTTGACTCTCGGAGACACTCGGAAGCGACCAGCACATTATCCAACTTGACATCGCGCATAACCGGAAACCAACCAAGACTGGAGTTGCTCGACTAACAGACTGGAAGTCCTTCAGAGACAACCTCAGTGGCAACACAACAATCGACGACATCGACCATTGGCTGAAGGGCCTTCTCATCACCGCAGAAAACCACACCAAGAGCGTCCAGCTAAGCACCAACACCCCCGCAGTCGACCCGCATCTCCTTCATCTCTGGGAGGCCAAAAGAAGTCTCCTGAAGAGGTGGAAGAGACAAAAGCTGAATAGAAAACTTAAGCAAGGAATCGCCCTTCTCACCATACAGGCCCAACATTACGCGGAGCAACTTAGCAGGCAAAATTGGCACGCCTTTTGTGACAGCATACAAGGGACACTCAGCACCAAGAAAACCTGGCATCTCCTACGCGCTCTCTTAGCTACCGATCGCACCAAAACGCAACGGAGGCAAGATCTGCGCAGACAGATCCACAATCATGCTGGATCGGAGCATGATCTCCTTCGTGAGCTTCAGCAAAAACTTAGCAGCGACGAGCCCGCTTCATCAGCGAGCGGAAAGATGTACGACGGTGCACCAAACCCAGATCTCGATCGACCATTCACCCAGGCAAAGCTCCACGCAGCCTTAGCCAAACTCACTAGAAACACCAGTCCCGGCAAGGACAGAATAACTAATAAGCTCCTACGCAACCTTCCGCAATCTGCCACTACAGCACTGCTACAGTACTACAACGACTGCTGGGAAAAGGGAGACCTACCAGCAGCCTGGAAGCATTCGGAGGTCACCATGATCCCCAAACCCAACAAACCCCTTCGCATCGAAAACCTCCGTCCCATTTCCCTCACATCTTGCGTGGGCAAACTCCTCGAGCACATGGTGCACGACCGGTTAACAACATACCTCGAGGACAACGGACACTTGCCGCACACCATGTTCGGATTCCGACAGCATCTGTCCACGCAGGACGTACTCCTGCTCCTCAAAGAAGACTTGCTTGACTACCTCGATCACAGACGCAAATCATCAATCCTGGCAATCGACGTAAAGTGCGCATTCGACAACGTGAGCCACGAAGCCATTCTCCGCAACCTCGAAGATACAGGCTGCGGAACCCGGATCTATAACTACATCAGCAGCTTTTTGACACACCGAACAGCAACAGTAGGCGTCTGCAACCTCCGCAGCGATAAATTTCAGCTACCCAACAAAGGAACCCCACAATGATCAGTTATTTCACCCCTCCTTTTCAATATCGCAATGATCAAGCTACCGAAACAACTGGACGCCATCCCAAACCTATGCCATGCCCTTTACGCCGACAACATCACGCTCTGGACCAAAGCACCTGCTACTGGACAACAAGAACGCAATCTACAAGAAGCCGTCGACACTATCGGAAGATACCTCCGAGACTGCGGTCTCCAATGCGCACCCGAAAAGTCGGAGCTTCTCGTCCTGAGAGCACGGACACGAGGAAGACCACCTAACTATATTGAACCCGATCCTAGCGTCTCGCTCAACGGAACCAAAATCCCTACAGTCGACTCTCTTCGCGTACTCGGACTTCACATCCACAAGGACGGATCAGAGGCGGCCACTCTCCCGCGTCTCCAACGCACACTATCACAAGTTACGCACCTCGTCAAGAGGATCCCAAACCAAAGAAGCGGAATGAAGGAGCACAACACACTAAGCATAGTTCAAGCTCTCCTAACTAGCCGTATCACCTACGGAACTCCCTACTTGACGCTCAAGCCGGCAGAAATCACGAAACTGAATGTTGTCATTCGAAAGGCGATCAAAGTAGCCTTGACCCTCCCACCCATGGCATCAACGGAGAAACTCCTCAAGCTCGACGTCCACAATACGTGGGAAGAGCTTGTCGAGGCTCATAAGATCAGCCAGCTAGAGAGGCTCAAGCTCACACCGACCGGACGTGCAGTTTTGCGCTACCTCAACTACAGTGAAAGCTTCATTGCAGACACAGACCAGAAAGCAAGAATCCCACATGCAGTCCGAGACTGTATCAGCGTTGCAAGTATACCGCGCAATATGCATCCAACTTATCATAAGTAGCGTCGGCAAAGCAGAATCCGCGCACTCAGCAAGAAATACGGGAGAGACCCTGATACGAGGTACACCGATGTTGCCCGGTATATTAAACGAAACACCTTTGCCCTTAGCGTCACTGATCACCAAGGCAAAGAACTTGCAGCTGTCACCATCCGAGCAACAACCCCAGAGACTGCAGAGGAAGCGGCAATCGCTCTGGCAATAACAGCTTGCCCTGAAGTAGCAGTAATACTAACAGGCTCCCAAGCAGCAGCTAGCAACTATCAAAAAGGACGCATAACAGAAACCGCGCTCAAAATACTAAGAAATCATATCGCACGCGCCCCGCTCCCCGACACCCACATCAACTGGGTTCCAGGCCATCAGGGCATGACAGGAAATGAGGCGGCACACGCCGCTGACCGCGAGCATACCAGCCGGGCTTTCCTGCCATCCCACACTAGGCCGGCCACTAACGTTGATGACACCGCCCTAAAGTACTCGGAGCTTCTGTAACACCACCGACTCAGCAGAAGAACGTACGCTTTACCACACAAGAATTTGAGCAAAGAGACAGAAGTCATCCTGCGCCGCCTACAGACCAACACCTACGTGAACGGAATAATCATGCACAGACTGTATCCTACGCAGTACTCGTACACATGCCCCCATTGCGACGTTCCAGACACCCTGCAACACATGGTCCAGGATTGCCCACTGCGTGACACGTCCGCAGACCCTACCTCACACACTCCACAAGACGACTCCAAAGAAAGCCGCCCCACATAAGCACGAAAAGAGCGCTCCAACTCACCGCAGATCCATACGATAACTGAAACGTGGGTGGCCAAGCTTTCCTCCGATGACCTGGACGACCAACAGAGGCTCGTCGCCCGGGCCAAGGAGGCAGCCCAAGCCAGAGGGTTCTTGGAATAAGCGATCCTCCCACCTAGGGTGAACCGGGTTTTGACTCGGTTTACCGTTTCGTAAAATAACAGTTTGAATACCTTCTTCCGCAAGCGAGATAGCCGAAAGTGGACGTGGAGGAGCCCGAACGGCGAGACTAGAAATGAAATAGACTTCATACTCTGCGCTAACCCTGGCATCATACAAGATGTAAACGTGCTCAGCAAGGTGCGCTGCAGTGACCATAGGATGGCAAGAACTCGAATTAGCCTAGACCTGAGGAGGGAACGGAAGCAACTGGTACATAGGAAGTCGATCAATGAGTTAGCGGTAAGAGGGAAAATAAAGGAATTCCAGATCAAGCTACAGAACAGGTATTCGGCTTTGACTCAGGAAGAGGACCTTAGTGTTGAAGCAATGAACGGCAATCTTGTGGGCATCATTAAGGAGTGTGCAATAGAAGTCGGTGGTAACTCCGTTAGACAGGATACCAGTAAGCTATCACAGGAGACGAAAGATCTGATCAAGAAACGCCAACGTATGAAAGCCGCTAACCCTACAGCTAGAATAGAACTGGCAGAACTTTCGAAGTTAATCAACAAGCGTAAGACAGCTGACATAAGGAAGTATAATATGGATAGAATTGAACATGCTCTCAGGAACGGAGGAAGCCTACAAGCAGTGAAGAAGAAACTAGGAATTGGCAAGAATCAGATGTATGCGTTAAGAGACAAAGCCGGCAATATCATTACTAATATGGATGAGATAGTTCAAGTGGCTGAGGAGTTCTATAGAGATGTATACAGTACCAGTGGCATCCACGACGATAATGGAAGAGAGAATAGTCTAGAGGAATTAGAAATCCCACAGGTAACACCGGAAGAAGTAAAGAAAGCCTTGGGAGCTATTCAAAGGGGGAAGGCAGCTGGGGAGGATCAGGTAACAACAGATTTGTTGAAGGATGGTGGGCAGATTGTTCTAGAGAAACTGGCCACCCTGTATACGCAATGCCTCTTGACTTCGAGCGTACCAGAATCTTGGAAAAACGCTAACATAATCCTAATCCATAAGAAAGGGGACGCCAAAGACTTGAAAAATTATAGACCGATCAGTTTACTGTCCGTTGCCTACAAAGTATTCACTAAATGAATTGCAAATAGAATCAGGAACACCTTAGACTTCCGTCAACCAAAGGACCAGGCAGGATTCCGTAAAGGCTACTCAACAATAGACCATATTCACACTATCAATCAGGTGATAGAAAAATGTGCGGAATATAACCAACCTTTATATATAGCTTTCATTGATTACGAGAAAGCGTTTGATTCAGTCGAAACCTCAGCAGTCACGGAGGCATTGCGGAATCAGGGTGTAGACGAGCCGTATGTAAAAATACTGAAAGATATCTATAGCGGCTCCACAGCCACCGTAGTCCTCCATAAAGAAAGCAACAAAATCCCAATAAAGAAAGCCGTCAGGCAGGGAGATACGTTCTCTCCAATGCTATTCACAGCGTGTTTACAGGAGGTATTCAGAGACCTGGATTGGGAAGAATGGGGGATGAGAGTTAATGGAGAATACCTTAGTAACTTGCGATTCGCTGATGATATTGCCTTGCTTAGTAACTCAGGGGACCAACTGCAATGCATGCTCACTGACCTGGAGAGGCAAAGCAAAAGGGTGGGTCTAAAAATTAATCTGCAGAAAACTAAAGTAATGTTTAACAGTCTCGGAAGGGAACAGCAGTTTACAATAGGTAGTGAGGCACTGGAAGTGGTAAGGGAATACATCTACTTAGGACAGGTAGTGACTGCGGATCCGGATCATGAGACTGAAATAATCAGAAGAATAAGAATGGGCTGGGGTGCGTTTGGCAGGCATTCTCAGATCATGAACAGCAGGTTGGCATTATCCCTCAAGAGAAAAGTTTATAACAGCTGTGTCTTACCAGTACTCACGTACGGGGCAGAAACCTGGAGGCTTACGAAAAGGGTTCTACATAAATTGAGGACGACGCAACGAGCTATGGAAAGAAGAATGATAGGTGTAACGTTAAGGGACAAGAAAAGAGCAGATTGGGTGAGGGAACAAACGCGATTTAATGATATCTTAGTTGAAATCAAGAAAAAGAAATGGGCATGGGCAGGACATGTAAGGAGGAGGGAAGATAACCGATGGTCATTAAGAGTTACGGAATGGATTCCAAGGGAAGGAAAGCGCAGCAGAGAGCGGCAGAAAGTTAGGTGGGCGGATGAGATTAAGAAGTTTGCAGGGACAACATGGCCACAATTAGTACATGACAGGGGTAGTTGGAGAAGTATGGGAGAGGCCTTTGCCCTGCAGTGGGCATAACCAGGCTGATGATGATGATGATGAAAATAAAAGTTTAGTTCTCTCTCTCTCTCGCTTGTACTGCTGAACAACGCGCGGCCTTGGCGCGGAATCGTTTTATTATTTAGTAAAAATTATTGCGAACGATCTTTAGAAGCCTCCACCGAATCTGCACCACGTGCAATTTCATAAAGTGAACGCAAGAAGTCTTCTGAAATTATGAAATGTTTATTTTTCTCTATATATATGCTCGTCCCGGTCTCTCTGTGCATTCATCCAAGGTTGTGGCACCAGGTAAGCAGAAGTCGTTGCCGTTGGTGAGCAATGACGTCACGCCACCTCACGCCGCGCCTTCTCGCCTGCTCGGTTCCACCCACCCTCGTCGCGTTGCTGTGCTGCACGATGCTATTTTTATACTCTGCTTTCACTCTCTCTCGGCGAAGCGGCGAACGTCAAAAGAAACACAGCAATGTTATAACAGCTCCACTGCAAAAGTAAGTAACGAATTACAATAATGTAAACAGTAGGGTTTTACGTGCCAAAACCACTTTCTGATTATGAGGCACGCCATAGTGGAGGACTCCAGAAAATTTGACCACCTGGGGTTCTTTAACGTGCACCTAAATCTAAGTACACGGGTGTTTTCGCTCCCATCGAAATACGGCCGCCGTGGCCGGGATTCGATCCCGCGCCATCGTGCTCAGCAGCCCAACACCATAGCAATTGAGCAACCACGGTGGGTAAATTACAATAATGTTAGGGGTCAGAGAATGTGTCACGAACTTGTCCCAGCAAGATTCCGTACACGCAAAACTAACTGCGTCACACGACAGAGCTGCTTTTTCGTTAATTGCGTCACAAGTCCAGATGCGGCGAGCGTGCCTCAAAAGTATCCCAAAAAGTAAAGGAATTAATTACAATAATGTTCATGGCCAGAGATTGCGCTAAGACTGGTCCCAGTAAGATTCAGTGCACGCAAAACTGTGTCACACGGCCGAGCTGCTTTCCGCTAACTGCGTCACAAAGCAGTTAGCGGAAACGCTTAGGGTACCATAAAAAGTAACGAAATTAGTCACAATAATGTTGGGGAAGAGAAAGCGCCAAAACTTGTCCCAGTAACATTCAGTATACACGCGAAACTAACTGCGTAACAAAGCAGGGTGCCGCGAGCGTGCCTAAAGACTACAAAAAAAAAAAAACGTTAAAATAATGTTGGAGTTCATAGAAAGCGTCGCAAACATCTCTCAGCACGAGTCATTAACTCAAATTAGCTGCGCAGGACGATGAGCCATTTTTCGCTAACTGCGTCACAAGTCTCGGTTCTGTGACGTAAAAGCCTGAGGTGCGTCAAATGCGTCGCAGACTGTCAAACACAATTTCTCACCTTGCCGTAGTTTAAAGGAACGTCCTCACTTGCGGAAATAAGCGCGCGCAAGGGTACGCGCTTAAAGACGCGCGCCGCAAAAGGCGCTCTCGCGGCAAGAATTCTCTGCCGCGCGAGGATGGCTACCGAACCGATTTTTTCGCGGCACCGCGTTTGCGCAAACCCGAGCGAGCCGGGGAGGAAGGACTGAAACGCGCGGGAATTCTCGCGGGCTCCCGAGATCTCGAGAGAGGACGAGAACTCTCGCCTGCCCGCAGCTCTATGCGACCGCGAACGCGCAGTGGCGCAGTGGTGTGGCCTTCGGAATGCGGCGCGCGTTTTTAAGCGTGCCTTGCGCGCGCTTATTTCCGCAAGTGGGGACGTGCCTTAATAGTGCAGTGGCGCCGTGTCGGAAGTGCACAAGGAATACAAAAATACGCCGGGAGCACGACAAACCAGGTTAAATAAAAGAAAAAAGAAAGAAAAACAGGCACTCGGGTCGCCGGACGGGCCAACGCTCACATGAGCAGCCGGCCCCGCTCGCTTCTGTGGCGTGTCTGGCGCGTGACTCGTGCATATGGCGCGTCTGACGTGCCGCTAGCTTGTTGTTAAGTGACACAAGTAAGTCGCAAAGTATAAGTTTATTTTCACGCAAAATTTTTTCGTTTTAGCAGGAAAGATTTAAAGAATGAAACGTTGTCTAAGTTCATTTCACATTCATTTTTTTTTCTTCCGATGCTCGCGTCAGCTAAGGGATGGCATTAACGCTACGCGTATTTCCTGTTAACAGTTTTTGCCGAGTCTCCCCTCTCGTTGAATTTCTTTTGCTATGCACGCACTTTGTACGGATAACACAGACCAGACGCGTACCCAGGATTTTTTTTCGGAGGGGGGGGGGGGGGGGCACCACCACCTCCATCATCATCATCAGCATCAGCAGAAGCAGCAGCAGCAGCAGCAGCAGCCTGTTTTATATCCACTGCAGGACGAAGGTCTCTCCCTGCGATCTCCAATTACCCCTGTCCTGCGCCAACCGATTCCAACTAGCGCCCGCGAATTTCCTAATTTCATCGCTCCACCTAGTGTTTTGTCGTCCTCGACTGCGTTTCCCTTCTCTTTGTACCCATTCTGTAACCCTAATGGTCCAACGGTTATCTAACCGGCGCATTACATGACCTGCCCAGCTACATTTTTTTCCTCTTGATGTCAATTAGAATATCGTCTATACCCGTTCGCTCTCTGATCCAAACCACTCTCTTTCTCTCTCTTAACGTTATGCCTAGCAATCTTCGTTCGATCGCTCTTTGCGCAGTCCTTAACTTGCTCTCAAGTCTCTGCCCCATATGTCAGCACTGGCAAAATGCACTGATTGCACACCTTACTTTTCAATAATAATGGTAAGCTTCCAGTCAGGAGCTGGCAATGTCTGCCGTATGCGATCCTACCTATTTTTATTCTTCTGTGAATTTCGTTCTCATGATCAGGGTTGCCTGTGATTAATTGACCTAGGTAAACGTACTCCACAGTCTCTAGTGGCCAACTGGCGATCCTGATCTCTTGTCCCTTTGTCCGACTATTTATCATTATCTTCATCTTCTGCATATTAATATTCAACCCCACTCCTACACTCTCTCTGTTAAGGTCTCCAATCATTTGTTTTAACTCGTCTGCATTGTTGTTGAATAGAACAATGTCATCGGCAAACCGAAGGTTGCTGAGATATTTGCCGTGGATCTTTACTCCCAAGCCTTCCCAGTTTAATAGCTTGAATTCTTCTAAGCACGCAGTGAATAGCTTTGGAGAAATTGTGTCTCCCTGTCTGACCCCTTTCTCTATAGGTATCTCCCTGCTTTTCTTGTGTAGAATTAAGGTAGCTGTAGAACCTCTGTAGATATTCTTACGCGAAGGACGAGTCAGTAAGACGAGAGACTATTTACAGATTATATTTACAACAACGGTTGCAGCGCTGACCGGTTAGATTCACAGCGCGAGCCCAGTTCGTTCTTCCTCCTCTTTTCTGGAGTGATGGCGCCCACGCGCCTCGTTCAAACAAACAAATACCACACGCATGTAGCAATATTTTCGAAGCTTTTTACGTAAGCGTTCTGTACTCCTTGATTACGTAGTGCCTCTATGACTGCTGGTATCTCTGCTGAAACAAATGCATTTTCGTAATCTATATAAACCACATGGAGAGGCTTATTGTACTCTGCAGATTTCGCGATAACCTGATTGATGACATGGATGTGATCCATTGTAAAGTATCTCTTCCTGAAGCCAGCCTGCTCCCTTGGTTGACAAAATCCAGTGTTGCCCTTATTCTATTGGAGATTATTTTGGTAAATATGTTATATAATACTGGGAGCAAGCTAACGGCCCTATAATTTTTCAATTCTTTAACGTCTCCTTTTTTGTGGATTAGTATAATGTCTGTATTCTTCCAGTTTTCTGGGACCCTTGCAGTCGATAGACCCTTCGTATAAAGAGCCGCCAGTTTTCCAAGCATTATGTCTCCTCCATCTTTGATTAAATCGACTGTTATTCCACCTTCTCCTCCCGCTCTTCATCGTTTAATGTCTTGCAGGGCCCTTCTGACCTCATCGCTAGTTATAGGAGAGTTTCTGTATCCTGTTCATTACTGTTTCTAAGTGAGGTATCGTTACTCCTCTGGGTACTGTATACAGGTCAGCTTAGAATTTTTCCGCTGCTTTTACTATATCTTCGTGATTGCTGATGATATTATCCTTCTTATCTTTTAGTGCATACATCATGGTTTGTCCTATGCCAGGTTTCTTTTTTACTGATTTCAGGCTGCGTTCATTTTTTACGGCTTCTTCAGTCTTTCTCATGTTATAGTTTCGAATATCAGTTATTTTCGCCTTGTTGATCAGTTTTGACAGTTCCGCGAATTGCGTAACGCTGTGCGGCCGCCAGTCCCATATAACCGCGTAGAGCGCAGGACTCTGCGATTCTAGACGTACTGCGCTCACCACGAAAGATTGGAAAAACACCCGCATAAGCAGAGCAGAGAAGTGGCTACGTTAGGCGGTTCGACCGATAACTGTAGAAGCGTCATTCAAAACAAGTAATTGTTCTCCACTTCCGGCGGCGTTTTCTCTACTTCCTTTTTAAATAAAAAGATGTTGATCCATAAATATTCTCATAAACAATGGTAACTTTTTTATTATTCGCTTTTGCTTGCAGTTTGGTTGTTGCCTTGGCTCTCTCCCTTAGTAGATCGCTTAATTTCTCAACTCCTTGCGATTTTTGTTTCCAGTTGCCAATTTTGCACGAAAAGTGCTATACAATTAGGGAAAAACAGACGAGGTAACGGGCGACAGTCGTCTTGCTTATAGGTTAAGGGTCATTGGAGGGTTTCATGATGGACGCTCTTTCACGTTATTTTATTTCCCACCTTATCTAACCCATATCACGTGTATATGGTTCCGGGCATCTGCCAGGGTCGCGGCGAGCCGTAACTCAAGGAAATAATGAAGCAAAGGGAAAAGTTAAACGCAATTGGCGTTTTCTCCGGCAGCAACTCGTTCCATCAGAGTACAGACCAGCTGAGTAACAGCCGCATCCCTCTCCTGGTCCCAGGATCAGCCTAAACAAAGAAGGTTGAACTAACAAAAGCAACAGCTATGCGCGTGACGATTGAATAGATGGTGACAACTGAACGCATCTCGAGTTAATCGCGCGGGTGCGGAATCTATGAGAAAACTGTTCTTCACATTACAAGAGATGCCGATAACTACCGCCATCTAAAAGGAGTGAAAAATGCAGCATAATGCTGACCGATGAACAGCTGCCAAGTCTCAACATTGATCTGGCGGCGCTTTAGGAATGTGTGAGGAGTGGTGGCGTGGGTGGGGAGAGGGGGTATGCCACTTGATTTCGGGGGGGGGGGGGGGGGGGGCGGGCCCCCCGGCCCCCCAGCCTATACTCCACAGACACGATAATTTACATGCTCAACAAACGACAGAACAATCGCAGTCATAATAGTCTAGAATGTCTGGAATTCCTATCGCCCCTAAGCACACATCGACTGTCCTACTCGCCGGTGTGTCGTCGGTGTTGCCGTGGCTGTTGTCGTCGTGGCCACTCCGCGAGGCAGTCGGAGCCCAGCACCTCCCGAGGGGCTTGTACCGTGACGCAACAGCAGCAGTGGAATCGTACACTGTAAAAAAAACCCCTGTTAATTTAAATGCAATTTATGGAAACTTTCTGTACAGTAAAATAAGTTTCTGTGAATGCTCTGGGACAGAAGCCTGTTAAAATAAAGAATAGAAACTTTCTGTCCCTGTTCTTCTTGGTCTCCAGTCTATAAACAGTCAAAACTAAAATATAACCGTTCTATATTATTGTAAGTGCATAAAAAGAATAGAAAATAAAATTTTAGGTTTTTTTTTTCTTTTCATACAAGCCGTTTTTTTTTTTTGTCTATACCACGCACGACACGCTGTTTGCGCTACTGCTTTTATGTCCCGTGCCATAATCAAGATGGCTGCTCTTCGAGTCAGCGCATGTCGGCACTGCTCCGTTTCTTCTTTAGCCAATCATAAGAGGTGAGTGGTTTTCTCTTCAAGAACATTACAAACCGCGCACGACGTATTACTGTACCCAATATTTCCCGCCTGTTGATGACGTAGAACAGGACTAGAATATATCCCGCAAGGGAAATTCTGGCGGGAAGTGACAAAATTTAGCAACCACGTGTTCGGACATTTCAGCATATGTTGCCCTTTGGGAGGCAATGTGTGCTTTGGGTATTAATTTTAGGTTTAGTTTTTTTTATTATAGCACACGTAAGGGCTAGCCAGTCGGCTTGACAAAGGTATCATGTCTATTCTTGCCTTTCGGAAAGTACTTGTTTTTGCTGTGTCTGCGAGAAAAAAAAAAAGCATGCGTGAGGTCTTAACAAAGCTCACTCAACGACGTTAGCTCTTAGCTACGATCAAGTGTTTAGTTTATTGAAGTTACCGGAAAATGCTGCTTTTTTCTGTTGGGTAATACTTTATTTGCTTTCACTCTGGCATATGAGCCCACCGCATATGAGGGCACATGGCGTCTATTATTGGTTTTGTCGCTCCGTTAGCTGCGGTTCCAGTGTTTTGGTGCGTTAACGTAGGGGAATGATTTTGCCTGGCCACTGAATACGTCGTTTCATTTCAAAAATAGTTAGCGGAAACTCTGGACTGTGTGGCTTGGTGTAGTTTCTGTGCATTTTAGGAGCACAGCGCGGAAGGTGCCAGCACCCGAGCCGCGAAGATATGGTGTCATCACGCTCGTGGCCACGAAGAATCGCTCGTACGTTGTCTGCTAGCCTCACTTCCTGACTCTGACAAAGAATAAATAAATGTAGGAATGATGGACCGCAAAAAAAAAAAAAAGACGGCCAAACTTTGCATAAATTAAAGGCAGCAAATATTTAGTAAAGAAGGTAAAAAATGCAGCTATGTGTCATTGTTTTACGTAACTAATGGTGTATACAGTTAACGTAATGTGTCCACCGATTTAAATTATCAGGACTATTTTCCACCTTGCGCCATTCTGCTTGAGGTTGTTACAACAATAGCTGATGCGTGATATGTTTGCGACGTACGTACGGTGCACTCGAAGGGTCGTGTTGGTATTTTGTATAGTAAATGCCGTAAATATCTGGTACTGAAGTAAATTCTGAATTTTTTTCCGTTCCTGCTGTTCAAGTTTACTGTAGACGAGACGTATAGCAGGCGACACACGGAAGTTCGTATTACGAGGAGCTCACGGTGAAAATAGTCTTTCATGTCTTTACATATTAAGCAGGATGTTCCCCACACAATATTGCGCCGTATGCCCGTGGTGCGGAGCAAGGCCAACACTATATCACATCACATGGGAATGCGAGAGAAACAAGACATTCCACAAACATACAACACCAAGTGCGCAGCAATGGGAGAGCCGGCTCACCAGCTGCGAACTAGGGGTCCAAAGGGCCCTCATAGCACACGCAAGCGAGGTGGCCCGACTCAGTGGTGCCCTGGACTAGGGGCCCACCCAAGGCTGAAGAGGACCCAAAGTTTTCAAGAATGAAGACTTCGTCCTCAACTCGCTAATATCTTAAAGAACCAATAAAGTTTTCCATTCCATTCCATTCCATTCATGCCCCGTGCTCCTGCGCGGCATTTCTAGCGCTGATAGCACGCGCGTCCGTAGAGAAAGAGATCTTGTGGTAGGCTCTATGGGCTTCTCCATCCAAGGAGTGAAGACGGTGGCACGTCCCCGCGCGGAGTGTGTACGCATCCCGCGTGGCCGCGCGTCGCGCAGTCGCATGCCTGCCTTTTTGCCGGCTGCGGCATGTTTTGACCGCACCTATCCGGCGTTTCACGGAAGCAAACTTCCCGTATTATATTTAAAATGCAGGAAAGAGCCAGCTTTGCCCTTATGCAGAGTATATACCGTGTTCTTCGTCTTCGATTGCGATAGCAATTATATGGACACTCCAGGCGCATTTTCGACATCGCCGCGATGTTCCAAGCCTGGTCCAAGGGCGACAACACAGACGCCGCGCGTCGTATACTGCGTGTAAAAACACGCGAGGGAAACCGACCGTCGCGGCGCAATCTGGCGCGCGCGAAAGAAGAAAGCGGAGAGCAAACGCGCCGTCTTCCGTCGCGCGAAAGCGGGCGGCGTCTTGCTCCGGCAGCAACTGCGCATTTCGCGACCGGGCGCAAGGGGGGCTGACCGTCGCGGCTCAATCACGGGCGCAGTGCGGGAAGCATCGACTCCGGCCGCGCGCGTTTGCGCGCGCCTTGTCTTCAAAGCAGGGATGTGCAGACGGCTCGTGCCTTTGTGCGCGCCGTGTTCTCGCCGCACTTGGGTTGAGCCGATAGATCGCACGAAGGCCACTTCGCTCGCTGCTGCTGCTGCGCTTGCTTTCACCAGCGTTTTGACGGCGAGTGTCCGCGCTCATCGAGTGTGATGTGTTCGTGTTTGTTACTTCAGTTAGTAAGCGAATGTTTCCAAGTTTATGCTGCCGATACAGCTACTATCCTTACTTCGTATAGCTGTCTACTAATTTGCTATCGCAATCGATGCTTCACCTTTCAGGCGAAAGTGTGGCTTTTTTTAGTTCGAAAAATTAAAAAAGTTTATGGAGCATATAACACCATTCGGCCTATTGATATGGATTACATGAAGAAGTGGACTTTACTTCAGCGACAGATTGCAGTTTTCGGTTTCCTAATTAAAACCATTCACGGAATAACTTTATAAGTATTCTATTTGAAGCATATGTAAAAATTCCGAATTTAAGGCCAAGAAGTAATGAAGTCGTTGCACCACTTCCCCAGTGATAGGCTTTGATTCCGCAATTTAAACATGTGCCCTGAAATGAATGGCACCATTAGTTTAGAAGAATAAAAGAGGAAGTCATGAGAGAATGTGCATATACGTTTTTGATATCGCGTTGTAACTGGCTCCATGGTTTAAAACATATTTCAACCATAGTTGCACAAACGGTATGTTCACATCGTCATGAATAGCTGACATGCAAAAAGGAAGAGCCAACAAAACGGTCAAGATAGCGGGAGGGTTGTAATTGCACTTGTAGACGAACCGGTGGAGACCAACCTGATATTTCTCTTTCTTTCTTTGTCTTCATTGTCTGTTGTACCTTTAAAATGAAGCAATAGTCACTCTGAATGTGTCTCCTTTGGTATGCTGAACTGCACTTAAAAAAGAAAACAACAGACGCTTCAATTAACCTGAGGTTCACACATCGTCTAGCTTAGTGCATATTGACAATAATAAAATGAAGCTTGTCAGTGCAATTTTCTGTATGGGCTTCTACATTTTTGAAAGAAACACCAACCACCAACATGGAGTGGTGTGTGCGTTGTGTGTATGTGTGTTGTGTGCGTGTGCATGTGTGTGTTTTGTGCGTGTTGTGTGTGTGTCTGTTGTGTGTGTGGGGGGGGGGGGCGGCGTGTACATTTTGTACTATGGTGAGTGCTGTTTGTTTAAAAGTATAAACGGTGCCACTGACTGGCCACGTACTAGTATTCTACAGTGACCTGAAACCAAATAGTCGTCTGGCTGATATGAACATTATTTGGAAGTGGCCTCCCACAGGGTAATCACATACGCACACACTCCATGGCTTTGTTGGCCACTCTTCCCCAAAAAAGTCTTGTGCTAAAGGGCTTCACTGTGCTCTCTGTACAGTCATGCTACTGTCATATGTATACTAAAACACCACTGCTGTTTTCAGGTCAGTCGCAGCATGACACCCTGAGAGAGGAATCAAGGCCCAGCGCCCATGCAAGCCGCACGGCCATGCATCAAAAGTTGTCTCCATAATCAGGTGGCCTCACGATTGAGTTTTAAAGCAAAAGTCTTTACCAACGTAATGCCGAGGACACCTTGAGTTCTTTTTTTTCAGCACCATTAGGCTTTGATATTTAAGCTTGTTTTCTTGCACTGTAGTAAGAAGTTTGCTGTTTATGATTGGTTTTCATGTGGGTTATTTAGCCGTCAGTTTTTCTTGCTTTAAAATAAAACACGTTTCTATTTTTGTACGAAACAAACTGTAGCCTGGCTCTTCTTTGTATCATTTACTACAGTGCTGCCACCTGTTCTTTGTCACGCATGACTACATGAAATATCTGGTTCCTTGGTTCATCTGAAAAAAAAAAAAGAAAAAACCGCCGCGCTGGCTAAGGGGCTATGGTGTTGCGCTGCTTAGTGCGAGGTCGCGGGATCGAATCCCGGCCGCGGTGGCCGCATTTTGATGGGGGCGAAATGGAAAAATGCCTCTGGGCGGTGAATTGGGGGCACGTTAAACATCCCCTGATGATTAAGACTAATCTGGAATCCCCCACTACGGCACGCCTCATAATAACATCGTGGTTTTGGCACGCAACACCCCATAATTTATTCATAGAAAAAAAAGGCGTTAGAGTGAAATTAGATTAAACGATTTTCAGGTGAGAACAGTTTTGCTAATTTGCGACTCAGCACGATCGTTAAACCAATAACTGACTTTACACAACAGCTCCTTTTTGCATAAAAAAACATTCGATTGTATCTGCATTTCGAACATAGGCACATGTCTTCAATGTGCACTTCACGATATCTAGACACTTTGACATAATACATGATGCCTCATACACACTGCACATCCATCTTGATGCTACTGTGCGTCGCAAATTTGTGCATGACGGCATGCCGTGACTAATTCAAAACAAATTTACTGACAGGGTCGGGGGAGTTATAGAACATCAGTACCTATTTTACAGAAATATGTGCCTATTCATTTACTTCGCTTGCCTTTCTTTGAAAGGGCACGTACTTTTTCTTGTTCTTCCTTCTCTGCGTACGCACGCGATACATGGCAAGCGGAAGCTTATCTATAGACTGGGAAATTGACTTTAAGCTCTGATAACACCTGGAAGGAAAACCATGCTGCTTGGTTTCTGAACCTAGTGCGCATAAGCAGTTCTACTAATATACCTGTTTTCATATTTATCTGTCCAGTGATCTTTTGATGAAATAAAACAAAAATTCATTTTCTTCTAGAATGTCCTAAATTGCAATTACTTATTTTACAGCCATTCAGAGAAAAAGTCTTGGCCATATTTAACAGCAGCGCAAGAAAACCAAGTGAAAACAGACATAGTCACGAGTGCTACGTGTGAACTTTGGCTTTCTTGCGCTACAGCTGAATATTTCCAGATTTGACCACAATGGCCATTTTTTCGTTTTGAGTCCAGGTGCATGTTTATATGATATTTGTTATTTTATAATGATTATGTGAGCCGCGATAGAAAATTCAAACATCACCGAAGTTCACATGAATATGGAGGGTAGAAGTGATAAACAGTGGTCGCAAAAGGAATATCAGCTGCAGTCAATGTTTTGCCAAAGAAAATTCTCTTCGTGAGGGCAATTGCCCTTTCAAAGCGTTGGTTTCAGCGAAAATCCTGGTTCGCCCATTATTCATCACGATAGAAGATTGTCTTTACACACATCAGATTTATGTACAGTGGAACAGAAAAAAATGTGAAGTAACAGAAAAATATAAACAGAAAACAGAACCTTTTCTGTACCTCAAAATTGATAATTGTCGTACGCATACATTTCCTGTAAAATAAACCAGAAAATATTACTAAAATAACAGAATTTTTTTAAACAGAAAGCAGAACTTTTGCTGTAATACAACACAGATAACTGTCTTTAAACAGAAAATCTCTGTTAATGTAAAATAGAAAGAACTTCTTAAATAACAGAAAGAGCAAAAATAGAAAACGGAGCTTTACAGAACTTTTCAGGCAAGGCAGCTGCCAGGAAATTAGTTTTTTTAGGAAATATTTTTTACAGTGTACAGCAGGTCGGTAGGACACCAGGCCTCTGCAGTACAGGTCATTGGCTATACTGTTGCCGCAGGTTGCGGGCACATCGGATCACCTGGTACGCAGGCGGGTGCCTCCTTGGCCTCAGGCCGCGAACACCGCTGGCCAACAGGCCCTCAGATCAAAGACGGCACCGGGCTGCTAGGACAGCAGGCCGCCGGGTGTACTGCAAGCGCCGAGTGGGACATCGGCCTCACCCAGTCCACATGGCCGCAGAACACCCAGTCGGAGAAAGCCGCGACTCAAACCGTCGGTCAGCTAGCTGCACTTTAAATCGAGCCTAGATACGTGAGCGGTTGAAAGAAAAATAAACATTGAACATTTCGGAAACAGGTTTTTTTTCCAACCAGGATAAAATACCGAAAAAAAAAGAAAAAGAAAGCTTCTCCACAAAATTCTTCTGCTGCGATGCGATTCCCTTTGACGTATCTAAATGTTTGGTCAAAAGAAGGAGCTTGAGAGTCTGCGAAGCACCTGGACCCATTCACGTGGTGGCAAGCACTTTGTTTCAACCAACCCTTGATCCCCCTCGCCTGTCACGTACTGCAGATTCCCCCTTCTTCCGCGACATGTGGAAGAAACTGGTTCGAGTTTGCAAATGTGCACACCAAGCTAGGCAACAGGCTCGCAGGGGATCGCGTGCAAGAACTTGCGCACGTGCACTCGAACCTCAATGTCCGGAAGGCTTCGTCCGCTGCACAGCGAACGGTCAAGCGGAAATGAATCGGACACTGATTGGTACAAATGCCGGTCTTGGCGTTTTGATGTGAAATCAATGCCTTGACGTCAAATCGTGCCCAGATTTTCAACCCGGAAGCTCTGCGGGGTCTTTTGTGTTGCAATAAAGTAACAATTATATTCTTTTTAGTGTTAGAGAAGTAAATGCGTTGGGTTTTTCATAGCTCTGTGCGCAATTGTCTTTCTCAATTTTTGGTATTTTTCGAGAAGAAAACATGAAACAAACCAGTTTCTTTCACGCCCCTCAAAATTTCGCGAAATTTTACATCATGCTCTATTCGCTCGAGCCGCACGCCGCTCTCCTTCTCGTATTCACGTGCTTTCTCTTCCTCGCGCCATGGCCACACAATGCACGTCATCACTACCGTTGCGTCTTTGCCTTGTCGCGGCCACACAATCCACATCATCACGGACGTATTTTAGTTGATACGTTGACAGGCAGGTTAATGACATAAAAGATGAAGAGAAGTGGGCCTAATACTGAACGCTGTGGGACACACCAGCTAACGGCCACCGCAGGAGATTTGTTTGATTTGAACCACGCGTATTGGACCTATCTGAGAGAAAGCTAGAAATCCAGGTCATTGAGCTAAGGTTATTTAAACTACTAGTTAGTTTATGCAAGAGCTTGGAATGTACAACTGTACCTAAGGCCTTAGAAAAATGTACATGTATGGCTTCGACGTGAGTACCTAGCTCTGGAGAATGACAGACGTCGCGAGCAAACTCAGTCAATTGCGTAATGATACTGAGGTCATTGCGAAATGCATGCTGATAAACTCATAGAATATTGTGTGCTTCAATAAACTCAATAATACACTCGTACATTACATGTTATAACCGTTTACTGCAACTAGAGGCTAAAAAATTTGGCCTGTAGTTGGGCAGGTAATGTTTACTCCTAGACTTGTGCAATGGAATTACCTTCACTACTTTCCATACTGAAGAAACAGAACTCGTTTGTAAGGATTTATGAAATATCACTGTAAGGAAGCGGCTGAACCAAAGCACATAACGCACGAGAAAGCAATTATAAATGTTATCTAAACCAGAACCGTTTTCAACATCTAAAGTTTAAAACGATGCTGGAGACAGCGGGCAAATCTGAACCTTAACCATGATTTATTAATTACACACCTTGAGTCTGAACTGAAAGGAGGAATTCCGAAGTTATCTACTGAGAACACTGACTGAAAATACGTGCTAAAAGCAGTTGCAATGACATCAGGATCATTAGGGGATATATAATTTATTGTGAAGGATTGACATGCTGTTTTTCCAGGCGAAATTAGACCACAACACTTTTGTAGGATTTGATTTGAAACTAGTTAAAGTGATGGCGTCGAAGAAACCTCTGGCTGCTTCAGTTTTAGTCGAAGTTGCTCCTTACTGTACTGTGATAGTGTGCAGTTATAGTGACTAGCTCTGATCGTATGTCTGTGGTCCTTGTCTTCATCCATCTCTCTCAACTGATACTGTACTGTAATAGTCTGCAGTTATAGTGACCGGCTGTAATCATGTGAGGAACCAACAGGTCGCAGCGGAGCGCGAGAAAAAGCGGACCAGCGTAGCAGGCTTCATGTACAGAACTGCCCGTGCTTTGGCACGCGCGGCCCATATTCATTTTCCTCGTCTTTCCGCAGCCGGCACCTAGGCGCCGGCTGAGAGTTCCGACCTTAGCGTGCCCGTGCTGTGGCGTCGGTGGGAGCAACAGAGCCCCCTGCCCAGACGGAACGGTGAAATGTACCCGCCGACGAGGCAGAGACGGGGCTGTCTTGGTGACATGCAGATCGGTGGATACGCCAACGACATCCGCAGGGAGCTCCGTCGGAGGCGTCGCGAGATAGGCCAGTTTGGGGCGGTCTAACGAGCCGACCTCATCACGACCATTTGATAGGATAGTGACTGACTTCAGCGCGTTCCGAAGAACACGGTAGGCCCATCGTAGGAGAGCGTAAGAGGTGCCTCTACCGTGTTTCGTCTGAGAAGGACGTGCGTCGAAAACGCAAGGTACGGATGAATAAAGATGGTGTGGTCAGAAGATCGAGGCAGGACGGGGCGCAGTTGCTGAATGCAGTCCTGTAGGCACTGGAGGTACTGCAGCGGCTGGGGCGAGGGGGCCGAAGGAGCGATCAAGTCTCCAGGAAGCCGCAGGGGTGTACCGTGGACGAGTTCGACCACTGAACAGCCAAGGCCGGGACGAATGACGGCGCGTAGGCCAAGAACCACCATACGATGGTGGTCGACCGAGAGCTCTCGATCCAGGCGCGCAATGAGGGCAGCCATGAGCTAGCGATGGAACCGCTCAACCATGCCGTTGGCGTAGGGATGGTACGCCATGGTACAGCGGTGTTTAGGGCAAAGCAGGAGGTTGAGGGAGGTGAAGAGAGTACATTCAAATTGCCGGCCGCGATCAGTTGTAACAATGATGGGGCATCCGAAGCGGGAAGCCGATGCTGAAACGAAGGCTTTGACAACCGTTTCTGCAAAGCTAACTGGCGAAGCGGTCAATCATTGTCGGAATGTACCGGCAGTCGTGAGAGAGAGGAAGTGGTCAAAGCGACAGACAGCTGGCAAGCGAAACTGCGTGAGAGTGTGCGAGTGCCGGGTCACTTTGGCGGTCTGGCAAGCGAGACACGAGCGGCACCAAAGCGAACGGTGTTGCTGCTCGGCCAGACGTACCGCTGTCTAGCGAGGCGCTGCATGGCTTGGATGCTGCGATAGCTGATGTTGTGAGTTTATTTAAAAACCCTACGACAAAAGGCAGCCGCAATGAAGAGGCGAGTTGCAACTACCGACATGTCGCGCCAGAGTGGGCCAGACAGAAACGGGTGAGCAAGTCGCAGACGGAGGCAACTGGGGTGGTCGCGCAGCGCTTGCAACTCAGGGTTTTCGATCTCCGTCGGAGCTAGGCGATACCCGTTCACAACAGATGTAGAACTGCCAAAAAACTAAATTAAATTACGGGGTTTTACGTGCCAAAACCACGATCTTATTATGAGGCATGCCGTAGCAGGAGACTACGGAAGTTTGGACCACCTGGTGTTGTTTAACGTGCACCTAAATCTAAGTAAACGGGTGTTTTCGCATTTCGCCCCATCGCAATGCGGTCACCGTGGGCGGGATTCAATCCCGCGACCTGAGAAAAAAAAAGAAGGGCCAAGGGAGGTGATGCGTGAAAGTGCGTCAGCTGCCTCGTTGTCGGAGACATTGATGTGCCCGATATCCGGTGTGAACTCCGACATATAGGACATTTGAAGAAGTTCACCTGCGACGTACTTGGAAGACCTCGTACGAAAGACACACGCGAGAGGCGTGTGATCAGTTGGAACGTAAAATGGCTCGCAATCCAAGTGCCGGAAGTGCTGGATGGTGGAGTTGAAGGCGAGCAGCTCACGGCTAAAAATGCTGTAGTGAGTCTCGGCAGATTGGAGCTTCCGAGAAAAGAAACCCAGTGGATGCCAGTCGGAGTCAATTTTCTGCTTGAGAACAGCGCCGATGGCAACGCTGGAAGCACCCAAGATGCGAGTACGCATGTTAGTCCTCAGGTGCAGGAGAAATATTCAATCGGCGATGGCTTCTTTAGCAGTCCTGAAAGCGACTTGAGCTTCGGGAGGAGGAGGAGTAGATTTTAATGAGGAGAAAGGAGGAGAGGTCGGCCTAGAGAGCGTGTCTCTAGCCTGCTACTCCTCACTGGGGAAAGGGGAAGTGGGAAATACACGGAAAGGTAGGTGGCGGGTGATTATGTTATGGTACAATGAGATACTATATACACGTTGTACAATGTGCGGGTGCGCACTGAAGACGCATACACGTAAGTGTAATCTTGTCCATACACAAAGTAATCTTGTCACAAAAAGTTATTGCGCAAACACATTTAGCACTGACGAGGGAATCGCGGATGAGGAGCTCTTAGTTGTGCGAAGGTCAGTCAGCGAGGGCAAAATCTCGGTACTCGGCACACACCTTTGTGTGCTATTTCTAGTCATCCAAAAATGCACGAACTCGCCCATTCCGCGATTCTCCTGCCGCTAGCAGCAAGTTTCATATTCGGCCATATACCCGTTGGAACAGTCACATTGACCCATGTGCTTACTAAACGAGACCACAGCCAGCCGCACCCGTGTTGTGCCTTTAACTGTACATAGTCCATTGTGCGTTATTTTTAGTCATCCAAAAATGCACGAACTCGGCCATCCCTCGCTTCTCCTGCCGCGAGCAGCAAGTTGCACATTCGTCCATATAGCCATTGGAACCTTCAGACTGACCCAAGTGCTTACTAAACCAGACCACAGCCAGCAGCACCCGTGTCGTTCTTTTAACTGTCCTTCGTCCTTTGTGCGTTATTTCGAGTCATACAAAAATGCACGAACTCGCCCATCCCTCGATTCTCCTGCAGCCAGCAGCAAGTTGCATATTCGGGCATATACCGATGGGAACATTCACACTGACCCAAGTGCTTACTAAACCAGACCACAGCCAGCAGCACCCGTGTTGTGCCTTTAACTGTCCTTCGTTTTTTTCGCGTTATTTCGAGTCATCCAAAAATGCACGAACTCGCCCATCCCTCGATTCTCCTGCAGCCAGCAGCAAGTTGCATATTCGGGCATATACACATGGACACATTCAGACTGACCCAAGTGCTTACTAAACCAGACCACAGCGAGCCGCACCCGTATTGTGCCTTTAACTGTCCTTAGTCCATTGTGCGTTATCTTTAGTCATCCAAAAATGCACGAACTCGGCCATCCGTCGATTCTCCTGCAGCCAGCAGCAAGTTGCATAATCGGCCATATACCCGTTGGAACAGTCACATTGACCCAAGTGCTTACTAAACCAGACCACAGCCAGCCGCACCCGTGTTGTGCCTTTAACTGTACATAGTCTTTTGTGCGTTATTTTTAGTCATCCGAAAATGCACGAAACCGGCCATACCTCGATTGTCCTGCCGCGAGCAGCAAGTTGCATATTCGGGCATATACCCATGGGAACATTGAGATTGACCCAAGTGCTTACTAAACCAGACCACAGCCAGCCGCACTCGTGTTGTGCCTTTAACTGTCCTTAGTCCATTGTGCGTTGTTTTTAGTCATCCAAAAATGCACGAACTCGGCCATCCCTCGATTGCCCTGCCGCGAGCAGCAAGGTGCACATTCGTTCATATAGTCATTGGAACCTTCAGACTGACCCAAGTGCTTACTAGACCAGACCACAGCCAGCAGCACCCGTGTCGTTCTTTTAACTGTCCTTCGTTCTTTGTGCGTTATTTCGAGTTATCCAAAAATGCACGAACTCGCCCATCCCTCGATTCTCCTGCAGCCAGCAGCAAGTTGCATATTCGGGCATATACCGATGGGAACATTCACACTGACCCAAGTGCTTACTAAACCAGACCACAGCCAGCAGCACCCGTGTTGTGCCTTTAACTGTCCTTCGTTTTTTGTGCGCAATTTCGAGCCATACAAATATGCACGAACTCGGCCATCCGTCGATTCTCCTGCAGCCAGCAGCAAGTTGCATATTCGGGCATATACCCATGGGAACATTCACACTGACCCAAGTGCTTACTAAACCAGACCACAGCCAGCAGCGCCCGCGTCGTGCTTTTAACTGTCCTTCGTTCTTTGTGAGTTATTTCGAGTCATACAAAAATGCACGAACTCGCCCATCCCTCGATTCTCCTGCAGCCAGCAGCAAGTTGCATATTCGGGCATATACCGATGGGAACATTCACACTGACCCAAGTGCTTACTAAACCAGACCACAGCCAGCAGCACCCGTGTTGTGCCTTTAACTGTCCTTAGTCCATTGTGCGTTATTTTTAGTCATCCAAAAATGCACGAACTCGGCCATCCCTCGATTCTCCTACCGCGAGCAGCAAGTTGCAGATTCGTCCATATAGCTATTGGAACATTCACACTGACCGAAGTGCTTACTAAACCAGACCACAGCCAGCAGCCCCAATATTCTGCCTTTTATCGTCCTTCGACCTTTGTGTTCTATTTCTAGTCATCCAAAGATAAGCGTTCTGGGGCGGAATATTCCAACGAGATTTTTTGTTATTTTTACTGCGATCGTAATTGAGAGCTCTAAACTGAGTTTGCCGGGTCCATACTTCCCGTGACTCCGTCAGGCAACCTTCATCACATTCGCTAAACCGATCCGCCAAAATGCGCAGCTCGGAGCTCGAACCCCTGCGCTGTGTCGTAGCTTGGGCACTCAGTATTTTCTCCCTGCGGTTGCGCCCCACACCAATTCTGAGACTGGTGACCTCGATGCATGTATACTCCGGTGTAAACAACAGGCTGTGCTGTAGCGGACGAAGATGATGGGCTGTGCATGACACACGAGTTGTTCTTGAGAACATCCTCGATGAGTCGGAAAAACGGCTCAAACCTGCCGAGTTTGTTTTTGCCCATCGTTGTTGCATGGTGGCACATCTCGCCGCCCCGCCATTGTTTCCGCGGTTGGGCGCTCGATGCGAAGGTTGAGAAAGAACAAATAGAATGGAATAATCCGCATACAAAATAAGCCCTGCAGCTGATTCAGCAGGTCGGATGAGCGACGCACAAGTCACGGCGTCTTGTCGCCTGCGGGTGCTGTCAAGCATTGCCTTTTTTGCTAGAGAAAATTGATGCTTTTGATTTTGTACGAGATGACCACCGGAAGTGAATGGGAGAACGTGGACCATTTCGAACAGTGTGGCAAGTCTACGGCTGCATTTTGTTTCTTGGTCCTGCATTTTCTTTTACTTAAACAAAACACGAGTACGAAAAACATGAGGCAAAAAGCGCGTCACTACATGTACGCCAGTCCTCAAAGCTGGCCGCTTTGGTGGTGGCTCTCTACATTTCATCGGTAAAAACGCAAGAAGAAAGACAACGAGAGAAAACGACAGCGAGTTTTGTACGTTGTCAGGCAGATACAGCTGCCACCGAGGAGTCGAGCATTGCGTCTCACGCAGCACTCTATTTTACCGCTGGAAGGAGAGGATGGCTGTCGCTCTTCTGGGACTGCGCCCGCGACAGTCCCCGGGGAACCGTCCCTGCGCGCCGACCGGAGCTCCCCTTCGGGCGGACAACCCCTCGCGTCGGGAGCGCCCCCCTCCCCTGGCATGCAGCGCTACCAATGGTGGCCGGCACTCCGCGGAGCGACCTGTATTCATTCCTTGCATGCAGCTACGCTTCCTGCCGCTTATGTAGCATTGCGTCTGATGAGAAACTCTCCTACTATTATACTACCACGTCGTATGTCTCAAATATCCTGGCACGATCATGAGACGAACAAGCTGGGGTTCACTGGAATTAAAGGCGATGTTAAGTAGTCTAGGCAATATCACTTCTGCACGTGCTAAAATGCGTGCGCGCGAACGGCGAAAAAACAATCCGTGTTGCTCGGTTCTTGGCCAGTAGCAATGTTCTTGGTACCACGACGCATTATAGTGCCTGCAAAAAGTTGAGACTTTGTCGAGTTCTTCCACCAGAGAGAACCAAAGTCTAATAATATTATGCCGTTTTGTGGGAACTGTCATGCTTGTTTTCATGTAAGCGTGCCTCAATAAAAGAGCTAACTTGCTCACCTTGTAATCGTTTTATACCGCAACAGCAGCAATACCGGGTTTCTCACGAAATGCGCTCGAAAGTGCTTAAAGTTAGGGAAGCTGAGATAATTAAATGATTTCCTCGGGGTTACCTTTACCACCGAGACACAGATTTGGAAATGCTTCGGTGTAGTAATTAGATAAGTAATTACGCAAACTTGATTAATTATCTTTCTGAATAAAAGAGCCACGCGATTGGTCCCAATGGAACACTTGAATAGCGCCATCCGAGGAGCTCCTAACCGCTTCCAGGAATGAAAAACATTTAACCATTCAATTAGTTTTCCTAGGTCAGACTGTAATTAAATTTAGTCAGATTTTGTTCATATTTCATGATAGATATACAATCGCCTCCAAAGAGGCGTGTTGACGAATTGAAGTTAGATATGTCATTCGCGTATATTACAAAAAAGTGGACCGAACACTGAGCGTTGTGGCATCAATGACATAATTGGAATATAATTGGATAGGATATCGTCCAGCGTAACTGAGTGAGAATGGTTTGATAGGAATTGTTCGATACTAATTGGGGTCCGTTTGTAAAGTTCAAGGTTTCAAATTTCTAATAATAAACGTTTGTGAAGTGCTTTGTGGAAAGCCTTTGAGATGTCGACGAAATCAGCATTGATCCAGCGAGACATTTGCACTAAGAAATACAGATTCGTAATGAGATGGAATACTTGTGCCAGGTAGGGTCGTTTATGTCGAAAGCTGTGCTGGTTATCAAGAAGTAAGCGACTGCCATTCAGGTGGACCCTAATGTGTGAGTAGATGATGTTTCCGAATACTTGACAGCTGGTTTATGCAAACGAAATGTGCCTGTAATTAGGTGGGTTGTGCTCATGACCAGACATAAACGCAGGTGTTACATGAGCCATCTTCCAATAATCAAGAGAAAACCAGAGCCGACGGAGTGGTGCAAAAGAAGTAAGATAGATAAAAACTGGTAAGTCAATTTTAAGAATTTTGCACTAATGCAATCTGGACTCGTCTTATTAGGCAGCCTTTCATTGGCGCGAACTACACCGTTTACAATGATTTCAATAGAATAATAACGAATCTGAACGATTGGGTTGTTCAGTATTAAAATATTAGTCAGACAATTCATCACTAAACACCCGAGAGAAGCGTTGATACATCTGCGTACTCAGCTGTTGACATGGCGATACCATCATCCCTCGTCATAAACGGCTCGCAGGGATTGTATTTCGGGGAAAAATTTGGGAAATCAGTTATTAAGATATTTGGAAGAGCTAAATGAAAGCAGGCATTTTCGGAATCGCGAATATTAGGGTCAAATAAATTTTAAATTGTTTTATGACTTAATCGATAACAGGGCGCTTTAATGCGAGATTCCTTCCGGAATAGCCTTTTCTTTGTAGTAATGCACCCCTTGATGTCATTGTAAGCTAAAACAAATGATTGAGGTCCTTAGCACAAATAGTGTAAGAGTGGGGTTGAAGATTAATACGCAGAAGACAAAGATAATCATGAATAGCCGGGCAAGGGAACAAGAGTTCAGGATCGCCAGTCCTCTTGAGTCTGTGAATGAGTACATTTACATAGGTCAATTAATTACAGGGAACCCCGACCATGAGAAGGAAAGGAACAGAAGAATAAAAATGGGTTCGAGCCCATACGGCCAACATTGTCAGCTCCTGACTGTAAGCTTACCATTATCATTGAAAGGGAAGGTGTACAATCAGTGCATTTTACTGGTACTGACATATGGGGCAGAAATTTGGAGACTGACAAAGAGGCTTGAGAACAAGTTAAAGACCACGCAAAGAACGATAGAATGAAGAATGCTTTTCATAGCGTTAAGAGACGGAAAGAGAGTGGTTTGGATCAGAGAGCAAACGGGTATAGCCGATATTCTAATTGACATTAAGAGAAAAAAAAGTGGAGCTGGGCAGGTCCTGTAATGCATAGGTTAGATAACCGGTGGACCATTAGAGTTACAGAATCGGTGCCAAGAGAAGGGAAGCGCAGTCGAGGACGGCAGAAGACTAGGTGGGGCGATGAAATTAGGAAATTTGCGGGCGCTAATTGAAATCGGTTGGTGCAGGATAGGGGTAATTGCAGATCGCAGGGATAGGCCTTCGTCCTGCAGTGGACATAAAATAGGGCTGCTGGTGGTGATGATGATGATGATGATGATGATGATGATGGTGATGATGATGATGATGATGTCATTTGTGCACCAAGGTTCATTTGCTCGGGAACTAATAGTTAGTTTTGGGGAGCAGCAAATTTCAATTTCTTTCAATTTATCGCGGAAAGCACATCAGTTTGAATTCACTGTGCGATTCCTGAAGTTATTCTGGAAATACCCTAAGTAGCTAGAAAGCATAGTACTTACTTTGTCTTCATTCGCGTGGGTGTAGACATAAACGTGTTTCTTTATTTTCGGTTTCTCATTGCATGGCAGGGATAACGAAGAGTCGCTGATTGACACGTGTGCCTGCAAGGTCAGGTTTAGTAGAAATTACATGCATGACACGGCTGCCATGTGCCGGTTCGCGAAAGCTGATGATGAAGAAATTTGAGGCATTCCGGTTGATTAATTTCGATGTTAAAAGATGCATGTGATCAGTCGATTGTTAAGTGATTCAAGTCAATAATGAATGAGCTAAGGTAGTTTCCTGATGTTACTTCGATTGTCACATTGAAGTAGTTGACGAATTTAGGGCGGCTATCTGGTGGGCAATAGCATGCACTTATGACGTCCTTTACAAGCCCTATGCTAAGGGAAACAAATAATTTTTTTCAAAGTCGTCTGTGTAGCAATAACACAGGAATAATACATGTTTTTTGCGGCTATTATTACACCCGCTCCTCGGCAGCCGGTCCTGTCTTTAGGAAAAGCAGAGAACGATGGCGGTATAGACCAGTATAGACGAAGTTCACTGCTACATATGTCATCAGTAAGCAACATTTATGTAAGCCACGATCGTGCGGAGAATATCTGTTTTGCGAAATACGCTGCCAAAGTTCGGCAAAAGAACAGAAACATTATTTAAGCGAGATGATGATCCCTTCAGTTGCTTAGCATAATTCTGTCATCGGACCGAAGGGCCGTGCTCTGCAGCAACCCGAACTACTTTGCTTTAGGCCACGTCATATTGGAAAATGCTGCCTTGAAAGTGAAGGCTGCATGTAGTAACGTAGGGAAAAGGGCTCGTTTTCTTTTCGATTGCTGATGGGGAAATCGCGCAACTGCTTCCGGGATAGCTGTACTTAAGGTGTACCGATGTTTGTTAACTTGGGTGCATCGAAGTTTTAAAATTTTACAATGATGGGCCGCTGATCATCAAGGCCGATGCGGTGGCCACACTCTAGGCCTCCTAGTTCCAAGTTAGGGCGGTTACAAAAATTCTTCAGAGCTTGTTTTTTTTTCTTTTTCGACTAGGCATAGCCTTCATTATCAACTTCCGGAAGAGGCCTAATAATAAGATTATTTCTTCTCATACGGTTGTTGATGTCTTCTACGACGTCAACAAGCGCCTCATTTGTTCTGGAAATGCTCCACTTTACGTCTTGAACAGAGCTTCCTATGGCTTCAAAGCTTGTCTTTATGTTGGGCACGCAGGTCTGTTAATGTTTGCTCACGGAATTTTTTTGCAAGGGAAAGAACGTGCTCTGCCTTAGGACCTCACTCACGTCGATGTTGCCTGCGCACAGCAGGAGCAGTTTGAAAGCATCAGTGACCCCGGTTCGGAGCCGAGAAGAGCGCCTGTATGTGAAGCCTTCTGCAAGCCGATCCCCGCGTGAGCATTCTCGCCGTCGGCAGCACGAGCCGAAGCGTGCGCGCTAGGCGCACACCTCTGCACACCTGAAGGGCACAAAATAAGGGAGACTTGCAGCAGATCAAGTCAACTTAAAGATCGCCTACCTAAAAGATGAAACATGAGCTTAGCGTCTGCCACTCGCAGCCACGAATCCCAGGGCGGCGATGTCCTATGGAAACCAAGTTGCCAAAGGAATTTGTTCCGCGTAGGAACATTTTTCTCTCTCGTTTATTCAGTTCATTACGGTGAAGTGCAGAGGGCGTATGAGGGCTCATGTAATGTCCTGTTCAGGGACCTTTGAGGCATAATAAATAAATAATAAATAAAAAGAACTCAGTTTAATATTCAGAAATAAGTTGGAGGCGCTAACCTCCTAAAGTTTACTAAAGGTGGGGTGAAACCGCATCTTTTTATCTTTTGTGGAGATGTGAGGTTCTTAGTATTCTTGCTAACAAAAAAGAATAGCAAAATTGTGTATGCATTAGGAAGGCAGGTTAAGCAATTAGGATATCTCTTAAATTGGTTTTCACATTGTCCAACGCTCCTGTATAACATATGTCGTTTAGGGGGAGTATTCCTGCGTAAGAGGCAATAATAAGGCAACAATGTTATTGAATAGGCGTGATGGAAATAAAATTTATGTCACCCTTTGCCTGTATTACCCATTTCTTAAAGAAGACATTGAAAGGCTTTTTAAAAACCGTTTCATTATTTGCCAGTCACCAGATCATGAAAATCCCAGTGCAATATAGGTACAGGAAAAATAAACTAAGCTGGCGCCTTTAGCTCAAAATAACTGCATTCGAGATAAGTATGAAAAGTAATTTATTACTGCCTGTATTTTGCAATTTCAGAAAAGACTGCAATAATGATAAGTCCTTACTTCACCGGCATGGCATCCGCCGGTCAGCTCATTCATTCCTATCACCACATCTACAACAGAGAACGCAGTTTGTCGTCTTCTACGGCTACTCATCTGCAATAAAGCTACTTACTTCAGACTTAACGCAAGGGAGCATTCTTTGTGTAACTCAAATCATAAACACTTACCAATCCGCACACTGCGGCCTATATGCCAATAATACCGGTCTATTTGTTGCCGAAATTTTCTGGCATTGACATATCTCACTACAGAAATAATACCTTGGTTATACAGCTGAACCCAAATATAAGGAACCCGGATAAAGTGAATATTCTCCATATCGAACCCAATGACTCGGGGGATTAACTGCCGCAAGTACATGGGTATTTTCGCATTTCGCCCCCATCGAAATGCGGCCGCCGTTTCCAAGATGTTAGACACATTTCAACACTGGCTACTATGCGCGTAGTTCTGGGTTCAGTAAGTGAATTCGTTGCTTGATTTTTTCTCCACTGGAGATAAAAAAGCTATTACGTATGATGAACAAATACCAAATTTTGTTTATTTTTGTTACAGGCGACTTTGGGCATACCAAATTTCATAATATATCTAATTATTATTAGTCAATAGTCCCGTTTGTTATAACCGGGTTTACTTTAGCTGATCTCTGGTCACTCATGTACAACTTGAAACTCAATGCTTAGAAGATAACGGCAATAATGCTCCGCCCTCAAAGCCAAAAGTTTAGGATTACTCCTCTTAGAATTCAGAAAATAAAAATAAAAATTGTGCGGTTCAGTTTGACTGCCACTGGCGGCAAGTTTAATTTTCTTTCACTTTCATTTCCGTTCAACTTATCGCTTGTACACTCGAAATAAAAAGAACAAATAATTTCCCCTGTACTTTTCTTCGCGTCACTGTCCCGTTGCGACTAACCAAAATGTGGCTCCTGGGCTCCTCATTGAATGCAAATCGACTGTGGCAGCCCCAATGCCTTCAGGTAGCGTACGAGCGTTCCTTGGCCGGGTTGCCTGCTCCTAAGTTGACCTACAGGACGCGACGCCCGCGGTCAAGAGAGCGTATATGCCGCATCCGCCACCTTGGGCTTCAACGGTGCTGGCTTGGTTTTAGGCAAGTGGTGACAGCCTTTGTAAGCATGCCTGCCTCCGCAAACTAAATTGGGGGTAAAACTTTCCGATTAATATAAACTGCTCAGTTTATCGCTGCGACTGTACGTTGCGTCAAGGTGGTGGTGTTCTTCTGCCAATTGATAAACACCTACACTTTCAGCCCATTACTATTGCTACTAACTTGGAGATAGTCTGGGCAATTATTGAAATAAACTACGAAAAAATTATAATGGGCGTATGTTATCGCGCTCCTACTGACGTTGCCTCCTTTGCTAACGAATTACAAGGCACAATCAATATCGTCGTAACACGCTTTCCTTCCTTACCCTTGTTTCTACTGGGTGACTTCAACATTCCAAACATAGTCTGGCATAGTGAACCCATGGTGATACACCCTTTCTCCGTGTTAGCAAAAGATTTTCTTGACTTGTGCGCACTGTTCTCTTTCAATCAACTGATACCCGCCGTGGTTGCTCAGTGGCTATGGTGTTGGGCTGCTGAGCACGAGGTCGCGGGATCGAATCCCGGCCACGGCGGCCGCATTTCGATAGGGGCGAAATGCGAAAACACCCGTGTACTTAGATTTAGGTGCACGTTAAAGAACCCCAGGTGGTCGAAATTTCCGGAGTCCTCCACTACGGCGTGCCTCATAATCAAAAAGTGGTTTTGGCACGTAAAACCTCATAATTAAAAAAAATCTACTGATAACCCGGTCCACCAGAATCACACCACAAGTTGCTAACACCCTTGACCTTCTGCTAACAACGCGACCCGATTTTATTTCGAACATTACTTGCTTACCATCCTTAAGCGATCACTCCCTTATCCATTTCAACATCAAGATTTCACGTACGAAATCAGAAAAAAAGATCAAGGCAATTCACGACTATAAGAAAGCTGACTTTGAATCAATTAACAACGAGCTCTGTATGTTCCTTGATACTTTCCTGACTGATTTCGATGACCGCAGTGTTCAACAGAACTGGAATATGCTTGTTACTAAAATTCGTGAATTAACGGGAAAATTTATCCCTACCTACACTCTTTCCTGTAATGATAACGCTCCCTGGTACAACACCCACATTAAGCGCCTTTCTAACAAAAACAAAGATTAGATTATGGGGTTTTACGTGCCAAAACCACTTTCTGATTATGAGGCACGCCGTAGTGGAGGACTCCGGAAATTTCGACCACCTGAGGTTCTTTAACGTGCACCTAAATCTAAGTACACGGGTGTTTTCGCATTTCGCCCCCATCGAAATGTGGCCGCCGTGGCCGGGATTCAATCCCGCGACCTCGTGCTCAGCAGCCCAACACCATAGCCACTGAGCAACCACGGCGGGTAACAAAAACAAACGTTCGTACAGACTAGCTAAAACATCTGCAAACGCTGAAAGATGGGCAGCTTACAAACGCGCTACATATAACTACATAACAGCCCTTAAACAAGCTAAAGATAACTTTTTAAAGAACACATTGCCATCCATGCTAACTACTGATACGAAACAGTTCTGGCGCACTATTAACCCAAAACATGACGACGCCATAACCCTTGTTGATAGCACCGATACCGCAATTCCCCCTGCCGATTGCGCATCTGTATTAAATGACGTTTTTACGCGTAACTTTTCTAAACACGCTCATGTAACACGCCCAACTACACTATCTTACGACTACGCCGCAATGCACCCTTTAATAATCGAACCCGTTGGCATAGAAAAAATAATCGCGTCATTGAAACTCTCATCCGCTCCTGGCTGTGACTTAATTAACGCAAAGTTTCTAAAAAACACTAGCACATACTGTTCCATTATTCTTGCAAAAATTTTCCAGCAATCACTTGACAAAGGTTCACTGCCTGCTGATTGGAAGGTAGGGAAGGTGATTCCACTCTACAAAACAGGTACTAAAAATTCCCCACTGAACTATCGGCCTATTTCCTTAACCAGTATACCATGCAAAATTATCGAGCATATTCTCTTTTCTCCCCCCCATACTGCCAACTTCTTAGAAGAAAACTCATTTTTTTCTGAGTTTCAACACGGCTTCCGCAAAGCATATTCATGTGACACCCAACTAGTATCATTCACGCATAAACTCAACATATTGCTTGACCACTCTTCAGATGCAGATCTAATTTTTTTGGACTTCGCAAAAGCGTTCGATAAAGTGTGCCATAGCTTATTAATCTACAAACTGCAACAACTAAACCTTAACCCTAAAATTTTGTACTGGCTTGAGGTTTTCCTCACTAACCGTTCAGTTTGTTTCAGCTAACGAAGTAACCTCTAATCTGAGTCCTGTTTATTCAGGTGTACCACAAGGCTCCGTGCTTGGACCCCTCATATTTCTCATATATATTAACGACTTACCTTCCTGTGTTTCATCTCAAATTCACCTATTTGCTGACGACTGCGTAATTTAGACCGAAATAACTCGCGACGAGGATGTAACCAGGCTTCAAGCTGACCTTAACGTCGTTTCTGCGTGGTGCAATTCATGGTTAATGGAACTAAATGTTAACAAGTGTAAATTCATGCGTGTATCTCGAACTACCAGTGAACCACCTGTGTACTCCCTTAATAACGCTCCATTAGAATTGGTAACAACTTACAAGTACCTTGGCCTTCACATCACCTGTGATCTTAATTGGAATACCCACAACACCCATATAATAAGTAACGCTAACAGAATGCTAGGTTACTTACAACGCAACTTTTCCAAAGCACCTTCTTCCTTAAAATTAATCCTCTATAAAACTCTAATACGACCTAAACTTGAGTATGCTGCTTCAATCTGGGATCCAGGGGTGCTATGCAGGATGCGCCGAGTTTCTCGTTCACCCGAGTTTTACCCGAGTTTGCTCGACGGCAGTCAGTGAACGGAGATAGCGTGAAACGCGCAAAGGCTGCAGGCAAAAAAATATGTAGACAAAAAGCCGCGTATGACAACATGAGCGCACCCTGCGCGGCACGCTGCTTCCACGTTTCAAGCGCAGACGGCTGCACAACGAAACTCGCCAGCGCCGCGTATTGTTATCAACGGATTATCGCAACTTAGCAATACCGTGAATGCCCCGCTGTCTGTCTGCAGACTTGCCTTGGGCCGCTTGCCACGCCTTTCCCGGGCGCGTCAAGGGCGTGCCTCCTCTTTCGGCAACTATCTTTATATCCTCGATGGAATGCGAACAGGGTACATGCGGCGCATTCTTGCACCTACGCTTTCGCTCAAACGAATACGTTAAAATACAACAAATAAAATAACGAACATTTTCATTTCTTTAAGTGTCTGTTTTTCGTTTTGAATGCTAGAAATTTCTGATGACAAACGGAGATCGAGCAAATTATTAAATTTTGCACTTCTTGCCGCGAGTGACGACAGTGAGGCGAAAGCTTAGAAGCGGATACATTGAAGCGGGTCGCACGCACGAGGCAGTTCATACGGTGAGAAATCGCCTAGGGGCGCTACAGTGCTATTCTCAATAATGTCAGTGATCACCACTCTTTCTTTATTATGGGAATAGAAACGCAGCGCCGTGGTACGGCTGTTCATCGCAGGCGCCTTAAGGCTCCCGCTTTACCAACTAAAAACGACACTCTAGTCATAAATACGGGAGCAACGGCTGTCGCTGCAAAATGGCGGTCCGCAGTGCCCGTAGTGACGCAGTTTAGTGAAAATGTACCAGTTTTTCTTTGTGCGCGAAGCCTCGGCGATGCATTGCGAAGAAGTGCGTGCTTCCCATCGACACAATTCATCGCTTGTCATCGCTTGCCCAGTGAAAGTGCCTCTGAGCGCATGTACGCAGTATTTTGAGTGTTTTGTGCGCACCAAGGTGCTTGCGGATTACTTACGCTGGAGCCAGCAGCGATCGCAGAAGGATATCGTAAATATATACACTGCAGCAATCGCATTTTGGCAGGTGAGGGCTCTGTGTGCGGTTATGAAATGAGACTTCGAACTGAGGAAGGTGGTGGAACTGTTGAGTGCGCAGTGCTTGTGATGGAGAAATGCCATTGCACTGGGTCTAGAAGAGCGAGCGATTCTCGGACGCTGATCGTGTTTACGACGTTGTGGCTCCGATACATCACCGATGACAGAGCAGCCATCTCAAACGACTGCTGCGATACGCACTCCTCAGCATCGTCGTCACCCTCGGCGCATCGACGCCTTGCAAGCAGCTGCAGTGACGTGCCGATAATTATTTACTGTGCGCTACGTCGCCACAATGCAGGCAATGAAACCGTGCTGTGGGGCCATCTCAGCCCGAGAAGCCAGCGACAGTCAACGCTTTGTTTTTGATACATCACCGATGACAGTGTGTTGTGCGTGTTTTATGTCGGTGGCGAATATTGTTGATGCCTCTCAGCTCGGCACCGCGTCGCTGTTGCCGAGAGATAAGTTGGGCGTGGCCCAACCATGGTGGGTGCGCGCACAAGAGTTACATGCCTCGCGCGGGGCGTGACCTCTGGCTTTGATTGACAGGCGAACTCGTGCTAAACTCGTACATCGCGAAACCCCCTCCGAGTTCAACTCGGGAACATGGCGGCGGCAGCAGCAGCCTGTGTTATTGCAGCCAGCGGCAGCAAGCGTCAGTATGACCGTCTGGACCCGTTCGCGTACATGACCGCCGTGGAGTTTCAGCGTCATTTTGGCCTGTCGAAGACATCAGTGCGCTGGCTGTGTGACGAGCTAGGCGAAGACTCTCGTCTGTGGAGACAGCGTGGCGGGCTTCATTCGCTCACCGTTGAAGAGCAAGTCCTCTGCGCCCTCCGTTTCTACGGGACTGGGAGTTTTCAGGGAAGCGTCGGCGCCGAGCGTTACATTGGACGTCATCAAACTATTGTGAGCCTCTGTGTCAGATGTCTCATGCGCTTACTGATGCGGCAGTGCGGAAGCGGTGGCTGGCTTTCCCGAATACTGCGGCTGAGCGGGCATTTATAAAAAAACGCTTCTTACTTCGCGGAAACATTACGAACGTAGTCGGGTGTGTCGACGGAACGTACGTAGGAATTAAGGTGCCTTCAATGTCAGCGTTACTGTGATTAGCATTGAAGCAATGTCTAGACGCACCATATTGCAAAATTTGTCACTTCTCTGTAGCCGACTTAAATTTTGTGTTTCCGACGTCACACATGCGGCAGCCTATGATACTGACTTTTCCGCTGGTTGCAGACTTTTTACCGATTGTTCTACTTCTCTATCAGGGTGCCTTCCAAATGGCTAACTTTTTTGGGGAAAGAGGTTAATGAAGTATAAATAGATAAATGGATATCACAAATTGTGTGAAGTACCCTGTGAATGCTAATCTCATAAAGAACTTGGTTTTTTTTATGAGATTACTTAGTACTTAGTGCAAGTTACTTAGTATGCATAATGCTGAATTTTGGTCATGCGTCATCTATCGGCCACACTATGAAACAGCAAGGCATTGCACAATTCGTTGCAGTGCGAGATGTGGATGTCGCGCCAAGCCGGTTGTGCCTATGCATTTATGGCGAAATGAAAATGCATTGAGAATCTTAGTGTGCTGGCTTGCATGAAGAAAATACTTCAGAGTGTTTGCTGTGTTCACTGTTGGTGCATGTGCGAGTGCTTCAGTGTATTTTCTTTTTTGGGGGGGGCAGCGTTATTCTGTATGGACAAATCGTATATTTTCGTCTCATAATGGGGCTCTAATTCTTCAGCAGTAGAACAATGCAGATCCAATGCTCTGCAGAACTCGGTGTGCGTGAAGATGTCGTGAACCACCAAGGCAAAATTGCGTATCGGGAGAAATGTGGTGCAGATGCCAATGAAAAGTGGGTCTTTAACCCGCCATGATAAAAATAAAGATTGCAGAGCGAATAGACCTTTTGTACAGCTTTAGAGCAATGATTACACAAACTGTGACATGCTCAAACGTGTAAAAGCTTGCCGCAATGCCAAAGTAGGATGAGCGATATGCAGCATATTTTGGCATTGAACATGTCTTGTAAATGCTATTTTTATTGTAAGCCTCAAGCCTCGCTGTCACGCCTTTCCCTCCGGCACTCCCTTTAGTGAAACGCAGCACTGTCTTTCTATTGGTGTCATGATGATGATGGTAACGGCAGCAGTAAGGCTGGTTAATGGTTGCCCCTTTGATTCCTGCGAGTTTAGTGGTACAGAATATGGCACGTGCATAACCCTGTGCAGCAAAATTTTATGCTTGCGGTGATTTGTTGGAGAGCTATTTCGTGTTGGGACATTTCAAAGATGTGCGCCGTTGTGGCTTAATAACTAGATCATTGATGAGGTTGAAGACTCGTATCGGTATAGAAGCTTGAAACTGAATTGCACCACAATTCGACGGGACACAAAGAAGAGACATACACACAGCAGAACGCTCTGCTGTGTGTGTTACTCTTTGTGTGCTATCGAATTGTTGTGCGATCCAACTTCAAGTAGAGCATTGGGCCTCTTTGGTGCAGGACCGAGGAAGTGTGAGCTATTCGACACCATGCCAGTGCCTTGCCACGCAATTATGGAAGTCTGAAGGTTTGCAAACAAAGCTTTGCTTTCAAATCCACCTGCTCATGCAATACAAGCACTGATTGAAAGAACCATTATACAAAAATAATGGTGAAATGAATGGCCTTTGAAAATTTGTATGTTGACACTAATGACGTAATAGGTGCCACAGCAAACTCGACAGTTGTACTGGACAGAGCACTTTGTTTCCTATGTGAAGCACAAGCTTTCATTACATGCTGTGCAGATAACCAAGCTCAGTTTGTTTTAACATGGTACACAACATTCACTGTAATCTGTTTTTGATTCTAAAGTGCCAAACACCACTTCTTTTTCAAGGATGTCATGGGAATATTTGGCGAGAACTGTTTACAGCCCCTTATAATAGAAGTGTGGCCAGCCAGCTTTGCTTGAGTGCCTTTATAGATTTCTGTTCCTGATCATTGTGTGCTATCAAGTTGCTAAAGTCTATGCAACCAGTGCAAGGCATTACGTGATTCTATAGTCCGATATAATTTTAGAAGGCCGCAGAATCTGCACTTCAACGGCAGGTGAACACAAGCCTGCACCAATGGGCACACACTCTACACTGACGTCGTGCTGCTGGACACACTAATACCCGCTCATTGGAGAGCGACTATTTCTTTAGACGTGGAGGCAATCGGCTGCTGCGCTTTGGTCATCTAGGCGGGGCCTCTCCTGTCTTGTGAAGTTGTATTCGACTAGAGGATGCCGCTTTTCATACAACACAAAAGGACAAAGTGTACAATTATTTGGCCTATGAAATGGATGCATCACAAGTGAGCTATGCATGCGCTTAAGCTGTGTGAAAATTAGTACATGCAAATATATGACATTGTTAAAGAATATATGGTATCGAGCATGCATGTAATGGCACGGTTAAATCGGGGAGTGTTGCATTCATGTGCACAGTCTATAGGTGATAGCATTATTAAGGTCATGCCGTTTCCTGTCTTTTCATTGTGAAATACACACACCGTTCATCTTGTGGCTAATCAACAACCACTGTATTCTTGCACATAGAAAGAACAAACAGCACAATGACGTATATGCTGCATTAGTGTCTTTTTCATTTACACGGTCCAGGTTGTCTTACGTGTTTGCCCATTTTGAAGAGACACCAAGTGCATGTTACAAGTGTCCCAATATGCACAGCACAATGTTTACTGCAATAATTTTATTCATGCTCTTGACTAATAAACAAAATAATAAACTGAAAGCTCCTTTATAAGGTGTGTTCTGGGGGCTCGACTGGAAAGCAGTGAGTGCACTGATCCTACTGTTGCAGAGCAGCCCTCTGGACCTTGCCACACTCTCAAGAGCATGTGCCTGGCGCTCGCCTACTGCCACCAGGCGGTTGAGTGCCTCCAGCAGCAGAATGTCTTGCTGCAAAAAAAGTGGATTGTTGGAATGAATCAACCGCATATAAACAATTATTTACAAATAAAAATGCTCATTGCACTATTGGTACTAACTGCCCTTAACTGTGGAAGCCTTTAGTGTATGCATAATAAAACAATTTGTCGGGACAACATTGCTTTATTTTTCATAACGGGTTGTATTTTTCAGAGCCAATTGTAATGTTTATTAGTGTGCCAACAGCTGACGTGTCCTCGAACCTTCACGAGTCTCTACTGTCAGCACCACAAACCTATTTTTGTTCACTGCAAAATCAATGGCGCTCCCTACAATCCCGTCTTATGCGAGCTGATTGCATCCTATGCCTACAAACATCATATTTTTGTCCCATTACGCAATTTTCTACCATCCTCGGCTGCAGTTCTCTCTCCTTGACATCTACTCTGTCACGCTTATGTAATCACCTGTTATAAATTGGCAACAAGTGATTGAAGATGTGCACGGCCTGCCCACCGATTCCATTTTTTTTTTTCTTAATCTCAACTAGCATATCAATTGCCACGGTTTACTACGCCACTGTCTTCCTGCCTTAATGCTATCTCCAACAATTTTTGTTACTTCGCTTTCTGCACAGTCCTCGACTTCTCAAGTTTCTTTGTTAACCTCCAGGTTTATGTCGCATATTGCATAACCGGTAGAATGCAACGATTCTAAACATTTTTCAAGGATATCGGTAACGTGGCGATCACGATTCGGTAATGCCTCCCATGTGCTGTTCAACCCATGAAATTTTTGTATAAGTTTCCTGCTTTATATCAGTACCTGCTATTGATATTTCACCTGGATAAAGATACTCTTCCATAGATTCTGCGGGTTGAATGTCACTGATGAACTTCTGTTATATCACTAAGTTAGTGAAGGTTACCTTTATCTTTTCCATATTTTCGCGGGACCACTTACATGTAAAAGCACGAACACTCATTGGCTCTCAATGCCTTTTTTAAACGGCAGGACATTCAGTTCGTTACTACGAAAGTGACTTAATCCGTGCACTATTATTATGCTAAATATGAAACAGTAGAAATATACTTATCTGCAGTTTGTCGATGCTTCCGTCACTGTGTTGGTTGCGAGATCCATCATCGGCACCACCTCCTTGTCGCATCGTAGCTATATCGGCTGTCTTCCTTTTGCACACACTATGCAATATTCGTGACGCTCGCAGTCACGCAGAGTGGAGGAACTCAGCGCACTCACAGAAGCAGCACCGGAGAAGTTGTTTGTTCAGGATTGTGCCGTGAACAGTAGGTACGCGTTGCGATCTGTAAAATCGCCTAAGCTATTCGTAGTCTTTCGGCGTGCACGGAAAGATTGCTCACGGAGGAACAGAACTATCCAAAAAATAGTGGTCATCGTCCAGCCTGATCACTACGTCGCACACTGGAAGCTCGTTGTACGAGTTTGTTTACACTGGACCTCTTCGATGTTTAGCCGCCATGCTCGCCCGATGAATGTATGTGATGACGCCACCACAGCGTTCCCTCGTGGTATAATGCGAAGCGTACTAAATTACAAATTAGTCGAATACACATTCAGTGTACATCTTGTAAGCTTTAAAATGCTTTTAAACCACGTTAAACTAACTAATAATATTGTATTAAATGCATTTGTTTTATAACTCGCTTGTGCGTGTAATGCATTCGGTGGGAACGACAAACAAGTGAAAGAAGGCGCGACCATGCACCGACGGTATGATCACGTGAGCCCCAGTTTGTCGACCGCCCAGAAGGCAACGCCCAAGGAATGATAGCCCCCCAGAGTGAATCTAGATAAACCAATGAAACTGGAGGCTTCTCGAAAGATAAACTGTGTCTCGGTACCATTTGTGCTTTCATCTTGGGGTGTCGCCAGAGCTCGTGAAGATCCCGAGTTTCGCCAAACTCGGCGCATCCTGCATAGCACCCCAGGTCAAGTAAACCTAATGCACTCACTGGAAATGGTTCAGAATAACTCTACTCGTTTCATTCTTTCTAACTATAATAGAACCGCGAGTATCAGTGCCATGAAATCTAGCCTTAACCTACCGTCCTTGTCATCACGTCGAAAAATGTTCCGTTTGTGCCTTTTTCATAAATTTTTCATCACCCGCTGCTACGCAACAAACTTATTTCTCCGCCTCCGTATGTATCGCCCAGACAAGATCACATTCATAAAGTCGGCATTTCATTTTGCAGATCCAACGCTTTTTTGCAGTCATTTGTACCACGCACTTCCAATGAGTAGAATTGCCTCCCCGCCTCGATGGCCACTATCGCAGATCACCAATTGTTCAAGAATGCCATAGCTAGCACTGTATAACTAGGAACCTTTTTCTTCACATTGTTCAACCTATACTCACAAACGCCATAGCTAACATTGTATATCTAGGTGCCATTTGTTAAATATATATATATATATATATATATATATATATATATGAAGGGAAGTGAAGTGAAGTTCATTCTTCTTTTCAAGGAAAAGAGGGGACCGGGACAAAAGGCAGTAATGCCTGACGAGGCCCCGGCACCCATACAGTTGGCAGTAACAATATAACTGCAAAAAAAAAATGTACATAGAAGGCGCGACAAATATGTCAAAACAACGCTATAATGCGCACAGTGAAACTTAATTCGACCCGCCGCAGTTGCTCAGTGGCTATGGTGTTAGGCTGCTGAGTACGAGGTCGCGGGATCGAATCCCGGCCACGGCGGCTGCATTTCGATGGGGGCGAAATTCGAAAACACCCGTGTACTTATATTTAGGTGCACGTTAAAGAACCCCAGGTGGTCAAAATTTCCGGAGTCCTCCACTACGGCGTGCCTCATAATCAGAAAGTGGTTTTGGCACGTAAAACCCCATAATTTAATTTAACTTAATTCGGCAAAAATACAAACATGTGCAAGGTAATATGCAAGCACACAAAGTTATACACGTACAAATACAATGCGTACATGGCTTGTGAATTAAGACACGAAAACATGCAACTGCAGCAAACTATTGTTGCTTGTCCGCAACAAAAATAGAAAGAAAGGTATGTATAAAGAAACGGTAGATACATTTTCTTACATTTGAATTTCGCCTTCAATCAAACGTCGTTTCATGTTTTTCTTGAACACATTTTTAGATAAAAAGAAATCGTCTCTAAAGGTAAATTTGTTGAGGGCGTTGGGTACTTGAAAATTTAGTTTTTGTTTACCATAATTCGTGCGTGTTCGCGGTACACGTAGTTTTACCTCACGAAGGTTGTATTTTATAGTACTGTCAGCAATAGAGTACAAACTGTTTCTATGAATGTATTGCAACAGCCGTAGATAATATACACTTGTTCAGCTTGTAGTATGCTATGTTCAACAAACAAGGGTTGTGTACGTAATTTATGTGGTGCGCCGCAATAGCCCTCAATAGTACGCAAGGCTCTTTTTTGTAGCAGTAGTAGTTTATGGTAATTTGACGACGTAGTCGTACCCCATACAAGATTACAATATGACAGTGTTGAGAAAAACAGTGCGTTATACATGGGCACCTTTAACCAAACAGGTAAGAGTTTAGAAATCCTAAGGAGCAGACCAACAGTTTTGCTTAGTTCAGAAGCAAGTTTTGAGATATGAACAGACCAAGAAAGATTTTCATTAAACCACACACCGAGGAATTTTTGAGAAGAAACCTGATTGATGTGTGTATTATCATAATAAGTCTGTATAGAATAACGTTCCACGGTGTTGATCGGCTTGAAAAGAATATATTTTGTTTTATTTATATTTAAACTGCAGTGATTGTACACCTTTCTTTTCAATGATAGTGGTAAGCTCCCAGTAAGGAGCCGACAGTGTATGCCGTATGCGCTACAACTCATTTTTATTATTTTGTGAGTTTCCTTCTTATGATCAGGGTGCCCTGTGAATAATTGACATGTGAATAGTATAAACTTTGCATTCTTCCAGTTTTCTGGGACCGTTGCAGTCGATAGACACTTCGTATATAGAGCCGCCAGTTTTCCAAGCATTATGTCTCGTTCATCTTTGATTAAATAAAATGGTAGTCCATCTTCTCCTGCCGCTTTTCCCCGTTTCCTGTCTTGCAAGGCCCTTATAACTTCATCGCTATTTATAGAAGGAGGTACTGTAACTTGTTCATTACTACTTCGAATGGAGGTATCGAGGCTGTTTTGGGTACTGTATAGGTCAGTATAGAATTCTTCCGCTGCTTTTACTATATGTTCGAAATTGCTGAACATATTACCGTGCTAATTTTTCAGCGCATACGTCTTGGTTGGTCCGATGACAAGTTCTCTTCTCACTGATTTCAGGCTGCGTCCAATTTTTACTGCTTCCAGTCTTTCCCACATTATAATTTCGAATATCCCTTATTTTCTCCTTGTTGATCAGTTTGGATCGTTGCCCGAATTCTATCTTATCTCTTGAGTTGGATACTTTTATTCGTTGTCGTTTCTTTGTTACTTGTGAGAGTTTGCCTACTGGTTGCCTTGGTGCCTTACCTCCCACTTCAATTGCGGCTTCTGAAATCAACCTAGTTGATAGGTCTTCATCTATCTGTTCTAAAGCTGCATATTTGTTTGCAAGCACTAGCCTGGATTAGTCTGCTTGAACCCTTACTGTATTTAGGTTGGCCTGTTTGTTCATGACTAATATTATTCTTTCTCTGTTTATATTGAGGGAAATCCTAGGCCTCACTAACCTATGATCACTGCACTTTACCCTACATAACACTTCTACATCCTGCGCTATGCTGTGATCGGCAAAGAGTGTGAAATCTATTCCTTGTTTCTCTATTAGGGTTCTATCATTGTTTGTTAGTTTTTTATATGAATAATAAAAATTGGGCTCCTCGGTTTCAGAAATGGTTTCCCGCAGAACGTTGTGACACGGACACGAAGAGACGACGGCACACGCTGCAACACGTTCTGCTGAAAACCAATTCTGCTGTGCACAACCAGCGAGCTTAGGCTGGCATTATGCTGACGTCCCTCGCTTTTGTTTCTTCTAGTTCATATGCACATGAACGGGGTTAACGGAGGAGACCGATTTTTGTAATCACATCATAAGAATTCATAATTATTATCACACATACACGCACACGCACACACACACACACACACACACACAACACACACACACAAACACACGCACGCACGCACGCACACGCACACACACGCGCACACACACACACACACACACACACACACACACACACACGCACGCACGCACGCACGCACGCACGCACACACACACACACGCACACGCACGCGCGCGCGCACACACACACGCACGCACGCACGCACGCACACACGCACACACACCACACACAAATAAATAAATAAATAAATAAATAAATAAATGTATACATATCTATATGGGTGTGTGTGTGTGTGCGCGCACATCACACACATTCATAACGCCGCTTCTACACAAACAGTGTATAAGCCACTAAAGTTAGGTCCGTTTTCGACGGTATATGCGATATATACTGGAGATATTTTCGCCACGTGACAGCTGTCATATAATAATGCGAAGACACGTACAAATGGCCTGAGGCAGTACCACGACGAATGGAACTTGTTAACAGTTGTAAGCGTCGAGCCGAATTCCGTGTAGTGCCCTTGCTACATAAGCAGCATATCACTGAAACAAAGGCAAGGGATAACCGGAAGATGCGGTGTAAATGGTCATGGCACGTATCTCCACAGGACGTAGTCCGCATACCATAATAGTAATTCTTATAGTACGTGATCATGACATGTGGATTGGTGTGGATTGGGTGCCATTTTGGTCACAGTCGGGCGAAGGGGAGACTCAGCATGAGTTGAAGCAAGTAAACTAGCAAAGAAGCACAGGCACGCACGGAGGCAAACATATTTAAGTCGATCAGCCCTTGTTGACTATGCGTATCGACATACAATGTTGCAAACAATTGAAAACACTCTGCTAAAAGTACAGAATGACCTTCCTCGTAAAATGCGTTTTAAATCGTCCAATAAGCGGCTTCGCTCGGCGCATCGCTCGTTTCTTTTTTGATTACCAGCTCGGCATCGAGCCGTTCCGCGGAGTGCCCTCCTCGCTTTTCAAGGCCTCGTCGCAGGAATCGGGAAAAGCGGGGATAGAAAGCGCGCCGCTTATTTTTTTGGGGCGGCGTGCGGCGTATAATCGAATGAAAGAAGTGTGCTTTCAAATGCAATTCGATTTGTGGCGGTCCCGCTCGCAGCCTCCACTGCAGAGCTCGGGGCGAAATGGCGCCGGAGGGGGGTTCTGCTTTGTGGGCTCTCATTATGCTGTAAAAACTGCTCTTGGGCGCGCGCTCCGTCAACACGGCTCGCTATTGTTGGTGGTGGTGTGACGCGGGGGAGGGAGCGCGCCGGTCGAGCGATCTGATTATCGGCCACTTCAAGGAGCGCCGCCGGTGAACGTTTTGGAACAACTGCTGACCTGTGCAGGCGTTCTTTTGCCGGTGGCACCCGGTTTCACTGCTGGGGCCGAGGTGCGCACTGCGCGAAAATTCAGGAATGCTGTCTCGCATGAGGTACTGTGCCGGCCGAGAGCAGTTTGAGCCGGCGACGCGTTTCCGTTTCTGTGCGACTATTTCCTGTCAGTCCCAAGCCACCGGCGGCTATCCGCGTCATCGGTGACACTGATCACCTTATCTTATCTGATCACCTTATCAACGAAAGCAGAAGTACCACATGACATAAGAGAGCGTGTGGAACGCTTATTTGTTATTGCTCAACTGACGCCGAAGGACAAAAATACGGGAGAAGCTGTGAAAAATAGTGCGCTCTTTCTTCTGACATTTTTACGAGAGAAGACAGGCCTTATTGACACGTGGTGACATTTACCGCGAAAAGAGACAATCAGGCGGAGCAAGTGCCGGCAAGGCTAACCCCGCCTATTGTAACACCACCACCAGGTTGCAGAAACTCTTGCAGTTTGCGTTCACATGCGGTGAGACGATGAAGGAAGACGAGAAGAAGACTGGATTGAAGACTGGTCGTTACGACAACCCGATGGCGACTACAAAAACTGTAGCGACCAGATGGCTCGTGTAGGAGGAGGGCGGGCAAGAGGATTTTGGTGTGCGATTGGACAAGCCTGTCGGATTCAAAGAGATTCAAAGGTCTGGTACGGTGTAGCCGTGTTCATCCGGAAGATCGTAGAACCTATACTCTCTAGATTCTGATGCGGTAGTGCGAAGGCACGCGCCGCAACTTCCGAGATGCTTTTGCGCGGGGTCTCACGCGCAACTGCCACAGCCTATTATGGCAACATCCAGGTTGTACTCATTAAATATGTATATAGGCGTACAAGTAAGTTATTTTGAAGATCCTTTCTTGAATTCATACTAGCTGCTACTACACCTTTGACATCACAGTCCTTCGCCAAGGCGGAATTGGTTTGTTCAGATAAGTTCACCCGGGCATTTCCGACGACCATTTTAAATTTAGATTAAAAAATGACTCGCAAGGACAGCGAAATTAATCTTCATTTGGCGAAGTTAGTGTTGTGCAGGCCACCGGATTTGTACAATGAATGCCTGGTCTTGCTGACACCGGCTGGAAAACTTGAAGCTTTCCACAATCTCATGAGGTACTTGATCGTAATAGTCGTTCACAACTTGATCGTACGTCGCGAAGCTCGGCTTTGTTGGCGCAAGCCTTGCACGCAAAATATCGACTATCCTGAAGGGCGGTAACCAGCAGCAATCGCTTCTTTGAATCATTAGTTTCAATATCATTAATTTCGTCATAGCTTTGAGCTTTGATAAGACCGCCACATGTATCCGTCTTGGTCGAACTTACGCTGCCTGTGGCTCATTGCGGTCCGTTGCGTCGCCACCAGAGCCAAAACCGTACGGCAAATGAACGATACTACGTCGACCAGCAAAAGACGAGCGTTTATTGCCAGCACGTTTTCGCATAGAAAACTGGGTGGAGTGGAAGGAAGAAAGGAGCACATAGCGACACTAAGGGCGCAACTGCGAGAGCCGCTCACGTTGCAGACTGCAGCCAGTATGGCACACGTACACACGTACGCTGAGAAGGCATTGCTGAGCCGGAGGTTGGATTTGTGGCCTGCATTCACCATGCTTACGGTGCGCGTTCGAGAAAAACCCCCAACTATGATAGAACGCCACAGAGCCTGTCTTGCTTTTGGGACATCACACAACGGGGGATGTATCAGCCGTAGTGAACCTGGCTGAGTCCTTAAAAAAATTATGAGGCTTTACGTGACAAAACCACTTTCTGATTATGAGGCACGTCGTAGTGGAGGTCTCCGGAAATGTCGACCAGATGGGGTTCTTTAACGTGCACCTAAATCTAAGTACAAGGGTGTTTTCGCCCCCATCAAAATGCGACCGCCGTGGCCGGGATTCGATCCCGCGACCTCGTGCTCAGCAGCCCAACACCATAGCCACTGAGCAACCACGGCGGGTAAACTTCGTCTTGTTTAGTGATTGCAACAATTTCATCAAGTATTAGGTGTTAGCTATAAATAAAACTATGAAGTACTGCAAAGAATAACCTTTACCCAAGTGGTAAAACGTATTCTGGATACCTCCTCAGGGTGCATCATTTCCATGGCCCATGTGTTACTTGTAACTGCTGAATAGCTGAAATCACGTGATCATGCTTGGTGCAAAGCACGCACTGCCTAAGAAATACGTACCAAATATACGCTCGATATTGCGATGTCAACGAGATAATCGAGGAATTCTGCGGCCAATCCGGTGAGCTTATCGTGCCCTCGTTAGCGTTCGAGGCTCGAACGCGATGCTATACCGGCGAGCCGACATTGCGACTCCCCTCGACTTGATTGCTCCTACCGAAGAAAGCGTGAATGTGGAGTAAACAAAAGCTGACGTCAGCTCTATCTTGTTCGACTCACGTTTCTAACTCGGCAGTGTCTCGAAAATAGGTAACAGAAAGAGGCACCGCGTCGTACAAAATGGGTTAAAATGCTTGTGAAGTGAAGGAGGGGGCTTTCCCGTCCAATGAAAAAGAAGCGCCTTTGGCGTCAATCTTGTCTGCGGTGCAAGCCGTGCACTTTTGCGGGACGCAGCGCCGCGGTTTAGTGCGCGGTTTGGGCGGGCTCACCGAGGCCTTCAATTTCTGATCGCGGTCGCCACCCGCCTACGGGATGTAGTTTAATTGGATCTCCAATAATGGGCGCCAAAGCGGCGCGTTTCATACATCAAAGCCACTTACGAGGCGGACCCAAGCCGAGATTGGCGACGCTGTAGTTTTTCACGTGCGAAGCCGCGCTCGCCTCAAGGGCCGAACCTCGCGGGGAAAGCGCCGAGGGCCGCCTCTGCGCCCATAAATCTCCATTGGAGAGCAATTCCAACACGGTGGCATATTTTCTGGCACCGCAGCAATGGCAGAGACTAAACAAAGCGGAGCGTAAGAACACGATGAACAGCGGCGAAGCAAGGACAAAGGGCCGTGACAGCCTTCGGCCGAAAGGGAAGCATTTGCATATCGGCTTCCTTCCGCGCGCCGCTTATCGCGCGGCGTGTCCGGCGCCAGAAGGGAGCCGTCATTTCCCGCAGCCAATTAAAGTTGTCCACAAAGGCGGAACCCCCGGGGACAGACCGGCCGCCGCTATCTCCATCCCGTGAATAATTCAGCCGCGGACGGTCTCGTTAACGGGCGCTTTTGTTTCAACACTGATAAGGGCCTTTTGTCTGCCCATCCAAGATGGCCACCGATCGCGCCCCTTGGCAACCTCGGCATCCGTCTTCATTTGCGCGACGCACCCTTGACGAGCAGGGCCTAATGGGAGCGGCTGCACTGTCATCGCGCACGTGACTCCCGACTGAAAGTTTCATGATGCCGCTGCGACGCTTATTTGCGCCGGACGGCTTTTTGCCTCGTAGGGCGCAATGAAGAAGCAGAACAACAAGAAACACAAAATCATGACCACTTCAGGTGACAAGACCGACCGGTCCAATCCCTTATACCCCGATCGTCGTGTTGCTTGCCGCTGTGACACCCAAGGAGCAGCTAATTCTCTGCCACTGGCACTATATATGGACGCGGCGTGCTTCTACACTGTTAGAATTCGCAAACACGCTGCATGGCGAGCAAAAATGAAGCCCATTTTACTTGACGTTGAAGCCGAGTCTAGGTCTCATGGTTTTTAATCCTCATGACTTGCAATCCCACCATCTTCGCTGGTCTGTTAGCAGTGTACAGCTGACCGATTCTTTAGCAGCACCGTGTCAGGAGTGATTGGCCGGCCGGTCAGCGCCTTCTAACCGCGCGAAGCGACGAGATCAGCAAGAATAGCGCATGCGCACCAACTGGGAGCCGCGAACTCCGATAAGCTGGGGAGCTTGCACCGAGGTAATCGTCGCAGGGGCTGTGTCCAGCTGGTGGGAAGAGCTTAGCAGACGAAACTTGCGCTTCCAGTAAACTTGATGCGGATGCGCTACTCTTGCAGATCTCATCGCTTCGCTGGCTTCGCGCTGTAAGAAGGCACCGACCGGCCGGCCAGTTGAAGAATCGGTCGACTGTGCCTGTGCTGCCCAGTCGTAACCCTTTGACAAAACCCCAAAAAGCTTCTTTAAAGCAACTCACACCCACGTTGATGCCGACCAGAGTCTGAGGATTCGATCTTCCCAGAGTTGGTCGAGTTCGTCGAGTGTCGTCGAGTTCGTCGAAAGCACCAGAGAACGTTGTAAAACTTATCAAGATTAGCACACCAGCAAGAGTGTAGAATAGGGTACACAGTTTAGGGTCTTTCTTTCTGGGTTTTATATATATATTTTTCTTCACGGTCGAGGCTTGCCTCGTGGCGCTAGAGCACAACTACTCAAGCTGTGGGTTGGTTGCGTGAACGTGCACCAACGTTTATACAGACAAGGACGTGTGGCAAGTCCATTGTGTACGTCTTGTGGCTACTGCGAGACACTTCGGCCCCTTATATTTGAGTGTCCCGCTTTCAGTGCGCAGCGCATGTCGCTAGTAAGAAACTATCATTTCCTTGGCCTGCGGTGTGCGACACTCGAGGAATGTTTATACCCCAGTGGTTGTGCGTCTAAACGTGATCAGGCCCATTACGCCCTACTTACCTTTCTAGCGTTAACTAACTTAGGTTCACGTTTGTAGCGTGAACATTCAACATTCTGTAGTAGCGTGACCTTCAGTGACCGGCCCTTCTGTGTGTGATCTGTACTGTGTTCTACTTTAGTCTTTAGATTTGTCCTGTTGCTCTTCCTTTCATCTTTCCTACCCTCCTTCCTATCTTCCATTTCTGTGTTGCTGTCACCTCCCTTCAGAAGAGTAGGCAGGCATTGTGCCCCTTCCGGTGACAGTTGCCAGCCTGCTCCTCGCTTTCCCTTTCCTGTTAACTGTGTATATGTGCTCAAAACAAATAATAATAATAATAATAATAATAATAATAATAATAATAATAATAATAATAATAATAGTAATAATAATTCGAAGGGTAAAAATCGAGTGGTATTATTGCAGAGGAAAACCGGAGAGAAATCGTATGTTTTGCTTGTTACATCATCATTATCAGCCTGGTTACGCCCACTGCAGGGCAAAGGCCTCTCCCATACTTCTCCAACAACCCCGGTCAGGTACTAATTGTGGCCATGTCGTCCCTGCTAACTTCTTAATCTCATCCGCCCACCTAACTTTCTGCCGCCCCCTGCTACGCTTCCCTTCCCTTGGAATCCAGTCCGTAACCCTTAATGACCATCGGTTATCTTCCCTCCTCATGGTGACATTCCTTCCTTTACATGGTGACCCAAAGTTTGTGATTTTCCTGGTAAGGTTTACAATTATTATTATTGTTTTGAAAACATATATACATTTAACAGGAAAGAGAAAGCTAGGAGCAGGCTGGCAACTGCCACCGGAAGCGGCACAACGCCTGCCTACTCTTCAGAAGGGAGGTGACAGCAACACAGAAATGGAAGATAGGAAGGAGGGGAGGAAAGAGAAAAGAAAGAGCACCAGGAGAAATGTAAAAGAATAAAGTAGAACACACAGTACAGATCACACACAGTAGGGCCGGTCACTGAAGGTCACGCAATTACAGAATGGTAAATTGAAGAAATAGTATCGACGCTACAAACGTGAACCTAAGTTAACTCTAGAAAAGTAAGTAAAGTGCGATGAGCCTGATCGCGTCGAGACGCACAAGCACTGGGGTACGAACATTCGTCGAGTCTCGTACACCGCAGGCCAAGGAGATGATAGTCTCTGACTAACGACATGCGTTGCGCGTTGAAATCGGGACACTTCAATATCAGGCGCTGAAGTGTATTGCAGCAGCCGCAAGACGTACACGAAGGACTGGCCACACGTCCTCGTCTGTATAAACGTTCGCGCACGTTCACGCAGCCAACCCTCAGCTTGAGTTGTTGCGCTCTAGCGCGACGAGGCAAGCCTCGACCGCGAACTCGGGGCGGGAACGTTCCATTTGCGACGCGCTGGTCTGGATGCTGCTTGAGTAGGTGGCGACGAATCAGCAGACGAACGTCATCAAGCTTGCACAAAATTTCTGGGCAGTCACAGTTGTTATGAGCGCAACTTGAAGCGAGCCGATCAGCCTCTTCATTTCCGGCGATTCCTACGTATGAAGGTATCCATTGAGCAACGAGAGATACCCCACGTGATGTAATTTTGCTCGCAGAGACAGTAATACTGCGCACAAGTGGACAATCAATCTCACTGCGTTGTAACCTGCTAAGGGCAGCACGGGAGTCCGTAAAGATGGCAACCTTCGATGTAGTTAACTCCTCTTGCACGCTGCTAGCTCCGCAGTTGCCGACGAAGTTGGATGAAGTATTTGAAAGATACGCCGTACTTAAGTTGAAGGGCAGAAAAAAGCTGCAGAGGCGCCTTGACCGTCGCAGTGTACAGATGCATCTGTGAATACTTGAAGATAATCTGGAAATCTTTCGCACACGTGATACTGAGCCATACTTAAATATACTAAAATTGGAACGATACAGACAAGGCTTTCAAACGATTAACGTAAGCAGTTGCTTCCTTTTAAACACAAACGTTTAACTTTAACAAGGGAATCACTCACAAAAGTATGCAATGGTAAGTGAGCTCGTCGCTAATTATGTGACGAATGCATTTCTACAAATCCTCATTGTCAGCCATTATTGGTACGTTTGAAGGAAGCCACAATAACAAAATCAAATGAAGGAGAGCGGTGCAGTCGGCTAGCTTGTATTGAATATTAAACACTAGAACAGCGCAAATTACGAAGACGAAGGGAAGACAAGAAATGACACTCGGTCCACAGAGCCTGCAGGTTGTTTCGTGTCTCCACGTCGTATTTTGCACTGTATTAAATGAACAAATGAAGACGGGTTTGGCGATCCCTTGTTTACTTTGTTTGCCGTAGTTTTTTTACAAAGGAAGAACGTACAAGAAGCAGTGCACACTGACATGTATCGCAGTAGGTGGGATGTTTTCCCTTATCTTAGAAGCCCCTTGTTGACGTTTATTGTCATACACATTGGAACCATTTTTGGGTCAATTTTACAATTGTTGTCTGCTGACATCCTGTTTTACAGGTTCCAAATATACGCTCTTGCAATAAAGTTTATGAAATATTAACTAGACGAGTCAACCACCCTTCTTTTAGCGTAAAATAGCTGGGGAAAACCGGTTAATGTTCACAATGCAGGGCAACGTCATCGCTGCGTTAATTCGCTTCCTGGCGCATCACCGCGGTTCACATGTATGCAGCGTGCGGGAAATATGATGCAATGTTCCACTGTCGTATTCTTGTAAACGTGGCAACTGAAAAAGCAACGAGCCTTCGTTCACTCAGCGCTGGCAGGTGCTCAATATATGACATTTTATTTATGTGCCCGTTTTCGCCTATGTGTTAGGTGAAAACAAGGCATATGCCACGTTGATGTATTAATAATAATATTATTATGATACAGCTTGACCTCTTGCTCTCAAAAATTGGGCAGCGTGCATTAGTTTTGTATGGTATGGTATGAATAACTTCATTGGGTCCTGAAGGTCAACTCTAGGTTGACGCGGGCCGCTCCCACGTTGGGACTGTCAGGCCGAGCCCTTCAGACACATCGCGGGCCTTCTGGACTGCCCGTAATTGGTCAGAGAGTGATTCACTGTGTAGCATTTGCCGCCACCATTCTTGTTCCTTGTCACAGTCTGTGAAGACCGCGGGGCACTGCCAGTGGCGTAGCCAGAAATTTCGTTAGGGGGGGAGGGGGGGCTGATGTTGCAGCTTGGCCTCCTCCTTAAGAGGAAGCTTTATCTCGGATGTTCCTATCTAAATACATATAGAAGGTGAATTGGTTTTTCTCGGCAACCACTGCACAAAATTTGATGAGGTTTGTTGCATTTAAAAGAAAAACTTAAATTCTACTGTATTCTGGTTTCGAATTTGTCATTTAGGTTGTCAATTTTTTATTAAAAATCGGCACAAATCTCAAATTTTCAGAAAACGAAACTATCACGTTTAAAACTCTGTAACTCAGCAATGAAAAATAATATCACAATTCTGTGAATCGCATCTAATAGTACATCTACAGCGGACAAAATTGATATGTTACAAATGAATCTCAAACAATTTATCATTGTCGAAATACGGCTTTTGCAGAACCCTTGCGCACCACGTAACTAATTCAAATAAGATACAAATTGACATACCGAATTTGTCAACTTTCACTTTTATAATAGATGCCGTTTGAAGAACCGCGATATCTGTTTTTGATGAAGAGCTTTTAGTTTGTAAACGTCGTGCTTCTATTTTTTCGCACTTTCAAATTTTTCAAAATACTTTAAACAAAATTCAGGCCCTAAATCGAACTTCCGCTTCCAACAGATACTAGAAGTTAACTTCCTCAAATTCAACAAATTCCATTAAAAGTGATCCAGGGGTTAACTCAGAAAAGTGTTTCTGCGTTTCACATTTATTTGAATAGGCCGCGTCGGAGTTGGGCCCGAGCTAAAGCTTCCTCTTAAACAATTTGTCGAGAGATCGAATACATGAATAATAACTGCATTGCCATTGCCAAAGATGCTGCAAACGAATTCTTGAACGCTACGCACTGTCAAATATCTGTAATATATGTATTTCTTAATAAAAAGACATACTCGTATGTGCCAGAAATTGTGCTCAAAATAACTGATATCAATGCTTCCATGTTTTTGTATATTTAATGAGCAAAGAAAATATCACACGATCCTTATAACTGTAACAGTTCGAAACCAGCAAAGCAGTGCATGCCACTGATATCAAAAATGTAAAAGCCATGAAATGAACAAGTTGAGGACAAATATGTTAATGAAACTTTGTCATTCAACAACCTTGTTTACATTTTTGTACATATGCAACGGCCAGTGAAAAATCTCAATGACGCTGTCATTTATTCCAATGTATTACGCATGAGCAGCTGTCACCGGTCGTACATCGTGAGTAATGGCATCGAATTTATTGTCCCAACAGAGAGCACGTATACAAATCCGTTGTGCAAAATATACGAGGGCGAGTAAATAAAAGTGAGCCAATGCAAATATATGACAAACGGGGTACTTAATTTAAAAGTAGTCTCCATGAGCACTTAGATATTTATCCCATTGACTGACGAGTCGGGTGATTCCCGTCTCATAAAACTCCTTAGGTTGCTACTTCAACAAATCTGCAACTGACTCTTTCACGTTATCGTCCGACACGAATCTGTTTCCATTAAACTGTTTTTTCATTTGCCCCAATATGTGGAAGTCGCAAGGAGACAGGTCTTAGCTGTATGGTGGATGTTGCAGCGTTCCCCACTTGAACTTTGCCAGTTTTGTATTGACCACATCAGCGACGTGGGGGCGGGCATTGTGGAAAAATTTTAATTTAAATTATGGGGTTTTACCTGTCAAAACCACTTTCTGATTATGAGGCACGCCGTAGTGGAGGACTCCGGAAATTTCAACCACCTGGAGTTCTCTAACGTGCACCCAAATCTAAGTACACGGGTGTTTTCGCATTTCGCCCCCATCGAAATACGGCCGCCGTGGCCGGGATTCGATTCCACGACCTCGTGCTCAGCAACCCAACACCATAGCCAGGTCGTGGAGCAAGATCACCCCATTCGTCAATTTTCCAGGTCGTTTGTTCTTGATTGCGACACGCAGCCGATCCGGCGTTTCACAATATCGGAAACGATTGATAGTCTCTCCGGCTTTAGAAAATTCTATCAGTAATGGCCCCTGACGATCGAAAAAAAAATAGTAAAGAACCCTTTCCCGGCGGAAATGACGGTCTTTCCTTTCTTTGGGGGCGGTGAATTCGAATGTTTCCACTATAAGCTTTGCTGTCGTGTTTTAGGCTCGTAGTAGTGGCACCATGGTTCGTCCCCGATCACAATTGCAAACAAGAAGTCGTCACCCTCATTGTGATGCCGGATCAGATGAGTTAAGGCAGCGCAGGACCTTCTGGCGGTGGTTCAAAATGTTGGGCATCTATTGGGCACACAAGAGCCGATAACCGAGATGTTCATGAATTATGGTGTGAACCGAACCGCGACTGATGTTCACACGCTCTACCAGTTCATCGATGTTTATCCTCCGTTCTTGTCTCATTAGCTCATCGCCTTTTGCACTTGTGTTGGGGGTGATTGCATGATGACTTTGGCCCGGTCTTGGATCGTCTTTGCAACTTTCACGTCCTTTTTCAACCGTTTGCTCCAATGCTTCACAGTGGGCAATGAAATGCAATGTTCAACGTACACGGCAGCCATACGGCGAATAATATCCTTTTGGGAAGCACCTTCAGCTGTCAAAACATTCACGGCCCCCCGCTGCTCAACTTCTGAAGTGTCCATTACGTCACGACCCCATGTTCAATCCAGTGTATGAGAGCATTAAGGAATATTTACCCTCACATCTGCATGTCACTTTTGTAAATGAAAGATGCCTGTGTACTACGCGCATGCCTCGCAGATAATGAAACGAACCATTATTGCGCAGAGTGGGTAGGCTCACTTTCATTTAACTCGCCCTCGTTCATTAGAAATGCGAAGATACAATGGAATATACAAATGCTAGATAAAGGGCAAAAAAGTGTCACTGGAAAGAAAGTTCACTGCACGTATACACAATACCTCGCAACAAGATATTTAAATATACGTATAAGTCTCCAATAAATCTACGTATCCAAGAAAAAGTCACTGTATATAATGCGTCAAATAAGGCAAATAAACATGTAGCGCAATCACAGTTTCACAGAATCCTAGATCCCGCCCCCATTCCATCCACTCCATCCGATGTATCGCGTGCGACGGAAGGCGGTTCGCTTGCTCCCCACTTTTCTCCTTTGCGCACGCAAGACTGAGCCACCATCATCGGCTCACCCATTCCACCACCCCCCCTACTCTCACTCGCACATACAGCATGCGGCGCGCGGTCACGACGTTATTGCCCTGAGACTTCATACGAAACATGAGGGCGACGGCGACAGCAGGAGTGCGCCTGGAGTCTTCATGTAATTGCTATCACAATAATATAATAATAGTATCCGGTAACCGAAGCGTGCCATGACCGATTACTTTCCGCAAAAGAAGTAAGAAACTGTCACCATGCGACAATTCGCTGCGCCGCAACAATGTATTTTTTTTTCCTTTTGTGGGACGAGGGCACCGAAATAAAAAAGAACGCAAAGGAGAGTATGTTGGCCACATTCCAATGCCTACTTTGGGCACCTAATGTGGCTACCGAATGAATATCGAAGAAAACGTGAGACGCTTGGTCCACCGATAACCATACGCATAGTGCTCGGTATTTTACACCGGCGAGACAAGACTTTCCGGAGAGGTTGCGCTCAAGCGAACGTGGTGTAATCCGTCAAGTCTTCACAGTGATGGCGGTGGGCGACCATTGCTTCTTTTTGCCGTCTGGTAGCCAGAAGGCGTCCAACACTCTGCCAGGCAAAAATTCACTCGGCCAGAGAAAACCACATGCGCACCGAAGTACGCCGCGCGGTGGTTTCGGGGCAACACAAGAAAAACGCATGCGCTCTGGCTGGCTCTGGCAGCCCGCGAGTAGGGTAGCGAGAATAAAAAAATTTAAGAGGCTCAACGTGTCTTCACGAATAAAAGTCAAAGTAGAAAAAATAAATAAGAACGTAGTTACCCTGGCTGGCTTTAGTGTCTTGACATGGATGCTTTGGCGTAGGAGAAAAAAAATGTTGATATTTTTTTATGCGACATGATGGCACAAATGAACCACCACAACGCTTCGTCTCATCGTATCTCGCTGCGTGTTTTGTCAACTTGTCTGATAATGTATTGATTTGGCTTGTCTCGTTGTATGTTCCGATCTAAGACTTTAGAAAAGTCAATGCACCTTTGGCGTCAAATGTTTATAACAATAGTAAGCCCACAAAGTTCCTGAATTGAAAATCTAAAGCAAGACTTTGTAAATATCAGTGCAAGTTTCCCATCAAAAGTTTATTAGAACTTTATACCCATAAAGTCTCAGAATTGAAATCCAAACGCTCCCGAATCCGCGGCCTCCGCGAGATGCCGCGACGAGCCCGCCCACCACGCCTTTGGAACTTAGTGCTCGGATGGAGCTCCTTGCGTTACAATATGTGACTCCCGGTGCATGGGCGTTCCCGCGAAATCCAGCCCGATTTCGCAATGTTCGCGCTAAAATGTTTTTTCGAGCGTGAAAAGGACATTCTAGACAAAATGGAGCATGATTTCCGGCGCCGGGGACTGTTCTGGGCGGCGGCGCATGGACAGCACGAAAAAATTTCGGGGGGGGGGGGGGGGCTGAAGCCCCATAAGCCCCCCCCCCCCCTTGGTTACGCCTCTGGGCACTGCCAAAGCATGTGGTCAAGAGTAATGATGCCATTGCACTTATTACAGTTGGTTTGAGTTCCCCTCTCCGAATAGATCCTGTTAATAAAATCTGGACTTGGGTATGTTCTTGTCTGTAGCAAACGTAATGTGACCGCTTGGGCTCTGCAAAGCTTACCGTGTGGCAATGGGTATTTCCTTCTGCTTAAATAATAGTGCTTCGTGATTTCCTTATATGTTAATAATCGATCCCTGTATTCCCCGGGTGAAGTATAAGTTACTCGGTCTTGAAGAGCACGGCAAGAAAGTTCTCATGCTGCTTCATTTGCCACCTCATTGAGGTTTCTCCGAGCTCCATCCACCACCCCCAGATGTGCAGGAAACCAGCGGATTTCAATCCTCTCACTGTTGACTTTCGCTAGTAATCTCCGTGTCACATATCCGTTAGTAAAGTTGGGTATGGCTGTTCTAGAGTCGCTGTAAATATGTGTCCACCGATTAGCCCGGATGGCTAAGGCGATTGCTACTTGTTCTGCTACTGTTGGGTCCTTGGAATAGACGCTGATGGTATCCCGTATGTTACCTTGAGTGTCTACAGCAAAGTAGGTATACGCATCCTTATTTTTAGCCCAGGCAGCGTCAACGAACACCGCCTGCTGCTTATGTTGATCTATGTCGTGAAGGAGTGCCTTCGCCCTTGCCTTCCGTCTCTCGAGGTTATGTGTCGGGTGCATGTTTCTAGGGAACGGGGTCGTCTTTATTGTTTATCGTAGTCCCGCTTGCAATTCTGTTAATAATTCTTCGTTGGTGTGGTTGTTGATTTTTACGCCAATTTCTTCAAGTAGAGCCCTCCCAGGTACTGCCCCCTTAGTCTCTCCTGGTGGGCCGCCTGTTGAGCCTCAGCTATCTCTTCTAGTGTGTTATGCAGCCCTAGGCGTGATAAGCTATCATTGGCCGTGCTGATGGGAAGTCCTAGTGCAGTTTTTATAAGTCGTCTGATTAAAGCGTTTAGCTTGTTCTTATCACCCTGTGTCCATTGTAGTATGCCTGCCACGTACGAGAAGTGGCAAAAGGCGAATGCATGTACCAATCTCAAGGCACTTTCTTCTTCTAGCCCCTTATGCTTGTTGGTAATTTTAAGCGGAAGGATAATGACTTCTTGTGACTTGTTAGAGACATGTTGTATCATCCTGCAATTAGATCCATTCACTTGCAGGTTAAGTCCTAGCACTCTAATAGTCTCCACCTGCCTGATTGGTTCTCCATTCTTGGCGTATATGTCAATGCGGGGTTCTTCCTCTGGGATATATCCGTACGGCTTGCGCCCACGCTTACTGCTCGGTAGTACCAATAGTTCTGATTTTTCAGCAGATCAGTTCAGTCCCATACCCTCAAGTATAGTTCCCACCACATAAATGCTTTCCTGTAGGTTGGTCTCTGTTTGTCCCATATTACCTTCGGCACTCCAGATTGTTACATCATCTGCATATACTCTCAATCTGCGCGAGACCTCGAGCCACTGTTGACATTGCCAAATTAAATAACATGAGAGATAGGACAGACCCTTGTGGTGTCCCACGATTCCCAAGTTTCAGGGTTGTCGATTGGAGTTCGCCTAACCTGAGACAAGCAGAACGGCCACCGAGAAAGGCTTTGACTATATTGTGCAATCGCTTACCCAATCCCATCTTCGAGAGGATATCCAATATGGCCCTGTGCTTGATGCGATCAAAGGCCTTTTCTACATCTAGGCCTAGGAAAGCTCTCGTATGTAGCGGGCTAGCAAGAATAAGGTGATGTTTGATTAAAAGCATTGCATATTGAGTCGAAAGTCCAGGACGGAAACCGATAAGGTTATGCGGAAGAACATTTCTGTTTTCTACATACTTAGTCTATTGAGTATGACATGCTCCGTGGTTTTGCCCAGTCATGATGTTAACGGTATGGGTCTTAGGTTATCTAGATTGAGTTGCTTGCCTGGTTTGGGAATAAGAATTGTGTTAGCAATTCTAAATTCCTTCGGATAATCACTGTTTTTCCAGAGTTCGTTGAAATACTCTGTTCAATAGTTTATAGAATCATCGTCCAGATTTTTCAACAGCCTATTGGAAATTCCATCTGGACCGGCAGCGGATCTACTGTTGAGGTCGTACAGGGCTGCGCGAACTTCGCTTTCTGTGAAGTCTTGATCCATAGGCTCGCAGTCTTCCCCTGTATATTCAGGCTGGTCTGTACTCTCATTGCTATCCTTAAGTGGTAAATACTTAGCTGCGAGCCGATCCAGAATGTCCTCCTCCGTTGTGTCCTGACTCTCACGATGGACGAGCCGTGCTACTGCTGTTCTCCTATTAGATTTCGTGTCGTTCTCATGAAGCAAATGTCTAAGTGGGCTCCAATTTCCACCACGTTTGATTCGGCCATCTATGGAATTACAAAGCTCATCCCATTGTTGTTTCTGTAAATTTCTGGAGTGTTCTTCAATCTCCCTATTCAACAATGATACGCGCTTCCTGAGTCTCCTGTTCAGCCGTTGTGTTTTCCATCTTTTTAACATAGATTGTTTCGCTTCAATCAAGTGCACCAGCCTACTGTCCATGATTTCGATATCCTCCTCTGTGGTAATATCCTTCGTTGCCGCCTTTACATCTTCCCTGAGCTGAGTGGTCCAAGTTTGGAGTGTTTTCTTTTGTCCTGTCTCTGTCTCAGCTCTGCTTTTTCATGCTTTCCGAAAAAGGTCCCAGTCAATGTAGTTAAAGTGCTTTATCTCATTACTGGGTGTTTCCAATAGTATTTGTAATATGTAATGATCACTACTCAGGTCAATATTGGAGTTGTTCCAGCCAGTGTTCGCTAAATTTGATACAAAAGTAAGGTCTGGGGTGGAGTCCCTGCATGTAGATGTACCGCACCTAGTGGGATAAGCTGGGTCTGTGATGAGGGAGAGATTAAGATCTGTAGCTAGGTGCCAGAGTCCATCCCCTTTCTCACTATTCCAACCATATCCCCAAGTTGGATGTGGGGCGTTGAAATCCCCTACAATAATGAGTGGAGCGTGCTTAGTAACAGCCATAGTCTTATTAAGGAGTGCCCTGAAACTGTTTCTTGTCGCTAGGGCTGCTATAAACATTGAGACAAAAGAGGCTTTGCGGTTCGCTTCTATTCCTTTTCAAAATTATTTCCACAAGTAAGTATTCTAATTTGTTTAGTCCAAGGCGCAAATCATGTTCTACGTATGGTATTTTCTTATCTACGAGCGTGGCTAGCCCCCTGCCCGGCTCTTTGCCCCTCCATGTCGCTTTGTATCCGGATAGGCTGATCTCATCCGCCAAGGTTTCCTGCAGCATAATTATTTTTGGTTTGTCTGGAGAGGTTTTTATTAAGTGCATGAGAGGTGCTTCTTTGTGATAAAATCCTCTGCAATTCCATTGCCACAAGGTAAAGCTGCCCCTGCTAGCCATTGCTTATGGAACCCGCCTTACTGCTCCCCGCTAGAGTACGCTTCGTAGAACCCCCCGACGCGCCAGGGAGCGATCTGACGCTTTCTGCTTCTAGGGTAGGTATTCGTAGTCCTCGCCTTGCGCTTCTACTTTGGTGAGCCTCTTTTCAGTCGTCAGTCTCCATTTCCATATCTTATCAACTTTCAAGGTAGTTTTATCCATGGAATCTCTAAGTTGTTTAATCGCCTCCTTGATCTCTTCCAAAGCAGAGCACACTGTCGTTTCTACTGGGCTTATTGCCCGCTTCTTTGGAGCTGGTGTGTTTTCTTCATCCTGACTGTTGTCATTATTCACCGGTTTGGCTATTGCTACTTTTGTGAAGCTAGTCTGCGAGTTCTTGCGAAGTTCTACAACCTGCTTAGTAAGTTCCTCATTTGCCTTTCTCAGATATGTTACTTCTTTAATTAGCTGTTCTATCCTGGCATCATTATCTCCGACCGGCAGCCCCACACCGCTCTCCGCAGCCCTCACAGTACCTTTCACTTTGTCGGCCCAGGCTGTTCCAGATGTCGTCTTGTCGCCAGGCGTCTGCCCTCCTCCTTCGAAGCGCACCTGCACTTCACGTGATCTGGAGCGGCTTCTGCCCTTCGACGGCGTGCGGCGTCTTGACCGCGTGGGGTTCCTTGAGCGCATACGCCCCCTGGTGCCCGTTTGGGCATCCCATTGCAGCTGAGCTGATGTCGCCCCCGATGCAGATTTGTTGCGTTCTCTTTATCGAATTCGCACTATGTATGGAATTTGGTACCGCTGTCGGCAAGTCTTGTCCCCAGTTGGGTGGTCCCCTCCACAGAATTTGCAGTTAGGCACACACATCTGATTGTCCTCCGGGTTTTGAGTTCCACCTCCTCTGCACTGTGCCACGTCCGGTGTTCGACATACATCTGATCGATGTCCAATCTTTCCGCAAGCATAGCAGACATCAAACTGCTTCCTATACAGGTAGCACCTTACAAGGGTTGACCCGTATCTGACTTAATTGGCTACCTTGAGCCCATCAAACAGAACAATGACTGAGCCCGTCGATTTAATACGTTTGGCTGCCAATGCCAGTGGGTTAAAGTCATGCACAATGTTCTTCATTATCGTGGCCTGATGCCTCTGAGGTCAACTCTCCGAATCACCCCTTTACACGTGGTATGCGGAGCTTTCTTGTAGGCGTTAACTTCATATTCGGTTTCCAATATAATGATTGACCTGATTCGCACATAGCTGGCAGTATGACTGGGATCTGGTGTACTAACCATCACGATGTTTTGCCTGAAGTTAGGGCAAACGACATCCTCTCGGGCTTGTTGCGGAGTCAGGCCCGATGCTTCAATAATCGCCACGCCTATCGCTGTGGTGCTGACTTTGCTCAAGTTGAGACCTCCGCGTGGGCGGATGATGATTTTGCTGTGCTCCTCAGGCAATTGGGGCATCCTTGATGCCTTGACAATCCGGTTTTTGAACATAGTGGTTGTGGGTGCCTTGTTCTTGCTGCTGTTGCGTTGCTCTTTCTGGCTCTGCGGCGATGTTTTCCCATCGCCAGCAATCCTTGTGGTGGAGCGAAATTTTCGGATTGTCACAATTTGCCAACCTAGATCTTCCTCATTCTCTTCTAATCCGGTAGCGTCTTCATCTTCCATGCGCGTTTCCGCCATTGCAGACCGGCGGGGCCAGTAGGCCTACTTGGGTCTTGCACCAAGAAAGGCCAGTAAAAGTCCCATAAATGGATGTCCCACCTTAAAGAAAGGTGTCCGCCAATTCCCGGTGACTTCACAAATCCAGTCATGTGCTTGAATCCGTGATGGTGGTAAAGATGGCTGCACAAACATTCAAAAACGACGGAGCCGATGTGAGGGACGTCCGCACCTCGGCTTCTCCTACCCATTAGTTTTGTACCGCTTGCTTTTATTATTATCCTTTATATAAAATTTGGCGGAACCCATCCCACGTTGCCTGGCGACGGTAATGTACTTTAGGCATTGAATCAATATAGCGGCGCAGCGTATCGTCGCCATCGAAACGAGAGAGAGACAAAAGAAAGTGGAAAGGCAGGGAGGTTAACCGGATGGGTTGATCCGGTTTGCTACCCTACGCTGGGGAGAGAGAGGAAGGGGAGGTAAAGTGATAGCAAAGTAGAGATAAAGAAACAAAGAAGCATAGACATACAATCACAGTCTAATACTGTCACCGTATACCGTCACCACACAGCACAGTAGCACTTGCAGCACTATGAACATCTGTTTAGGCTACAGCCGCTTGTCCAATTCTGTTACCCTTAAAAAGTGCAACAGTGCCTTCGTCGCCCTCCGCTGCGATGGTTTGTGATTTCAGCATTGTAAAATAAGTTCCTCTGTTAGAGGTATTTGGTCTAATCGCGCTATCGCGATTTCGAGCGATCGTCTCTAAATTGTAGCGAGGAAGCCACAGGGAAGGAGTCAGAGGGAAAGAGCCTCCTCTCTACCACAGTCATCACACGAGGCATCGTCGGCCCATCCGATTCGGAATGTAGAGGACTTAGTGAAGGCCACCCCCAGCTATATTCGACAAAGCAGGGTAGCTTCGCGACGGCAGAGGCCAGCTGGAATGCAAAGGCGTAGAGAGAAGTCTAGGTTGTGCAGCGGGTTGTTTTGAAAACTTCCTGCGTTCCACAAGGAGAACGTGATATCACGGGTGAGCATTAGAAGTTTTCTAGCGGCATCTGTCCTTGATAACGGTATCAGCTCCTCTTCCTCGCCTTGAAGAGCGAACCGAGCAGCGTTATCGGCGTGTTCGTTCCCTATGACACCGCAGTGACTTGGGAGCCACTGAAATGTCACGTGGTGTCTTTTCTCAGTCAAGGTACGGATTAGTTCTCTAATCTCGAATACCAGTTGTTCGTGTAGTCCACGCCGGAGGGCTGATAGCAAAGACTGCAGTGCTGCCTTCGAGTCACTGAATATTTACCATCTTCGAGGTTGTTCTTAGCTGACAAGACAAAGTGAAGCGCGAAGAGCTGCAAGTTCCGCAACCGTCTGTGTCGTTGGGTGACACGTCTTGAAACTGATGGTGGTGGCTTTCGCTGGGAAAACCACGGCTCCGGAGGAACACTGGGGAGTTGCCGATCCATCAGTATAAATATGCACGTGGTCGGCGTACCTCTCGTGCAAAAGGAGCAGAGTTAGTTGTTTAAGAGCAGGCGATGACAGCTCAGATTTTTTTCTGATTTCTGGCACCGTGAGATGCACTGCAGGTCGAGCCAAACACCATGAAGGAATCGATGGCTTACTTGCGGGGGTGAAGCCTGATGGAAGGAGGGTGTAATAACCTGAAGTAGTAGCACAAACTGATGCCTGTGACCTTTCTGATGGTAGCGTTGCCAAGTGATGGGACCGGGCACGGGCAAAGTGCCTAATGTGCACTCTCAACACTTCCACCGCAATGTGTGTCTGTATGGTTTGGTCCTGCGCGATTGCAACAGTTGCCTCTGTCGATGCGCATTTTGGCAAACCAAGACAAGCCCTGAGAGCCCGAGCTTGTATAGAATGTAGATCACGAAGATTTGTCTGGCAAGTGTTGGTCAGTGTGGACAAACTATCTCAAGAAGCCCAGAAAAAGAGCCCTGTACAATTTCAACATTGCATGAACTGACATTCCCCAAGCCTAGCCGCCCAGAAACTTGAAAAGCTGGGAGATTGCTGTCAGGCGCTGTTTCAAGTAGGTCACGTGCGGGCTCCATGAGAGATCTCTATCAATGATTATGCCAAGAAATCTGTGAGACTTCTCATAAGAAAAATCTGGCCATTTATTGAGATGGTGTACGGTGTCATTGGTTTGCGAGTGAATGCCATCAGTGCATATTTGTCTGACGAGATTTCAAGACCTTGGTTGCGGAGGTATATAGGTGTCACAGTAGCAGCTTTCTGAAGTGTTGCACGTATCTCAGGACGTGTCACACCTGAAGTCCATATACATATGTCATCTGCGTACATTTATATCTTGATCGCTGCTAGTAGATGTTCAACGAGACCAATGAGTGAGGTTGAATAGGGTGGGGCTTACTACACCGCCTTGAGGAACACCTCGGTAGGTGTAGTGTCGTGCGGTTTGACCATCGCCGGTACATACAAAGAACGATCTCATAAAAAAGTAACGAGGAATCCATTGAAAGAGTCGACCACCTAGGCCAACCAACTCAAGAGCATCGAGGATAGCCTCGTGAGATACGTTATGGTATGCCCCCTTGACATCCAAGAACAAAGCTGCAGATAATCTTTTGCGTGACTTTTGATGCTGGACATACGTAGCGAGATCAACAACACCGTCTACTAATGAGCGATCACGACGAAAACCAGCCATGCAACTTGGGAACATGTTGTAGTGTTCCAGGTACCACTCCAAGCGGACAAGGATAATCTTTTCCATTACCTTTCCCACACAGCTGGCCAGCGCTATTCGGCGGTATGAGATGAGTTCAAGTGGGGATTTGCATTGCTTCAGGAGAGGAACCAAGCAGCTTGTCTTCCATTCTTTGGGAACCATGCCATCTTGAGGATACACTGTAGAGATCTAACAGTTCTCTCCGTGCGCCTTCACTCAAGTTGTTCAAGGCGCGGTAGGATATTCCATCTGGTCCCGGGGATGAAGAATGCCTGCATAGAGCAAGAGCCGCTTCAAGTTCCTCCATTGTGAACGAAAGATCTATGCGGCAGTCACGCGAAACAGGGATGTCACTGGGGGCTGGAGAACCTGAACTGGTTGCTTGGACAGCGACCCTTCCACAAAATTCTTCTGCAACATCAGCATCCAGTCGCCTCTGGAAGAGCGCCAGCGCTTTGAATGGGAAGGGTTATTAAGGGAGGGAACACAGACCACGTATCGTTCTCCAGATGTGGGAAAGTGGCTTTTGGGGGTATAGTGACTGGAAAAACATTGTCCAACGTCGAAATGCCAATCTATCCATGCGACGTTGAATTTTCTTTTGTAATCGTCTGGCTGTCCTAAGGTCATCGATGGATTTTGTACGCCGATATCGCCGCTCCGCACGACGACGTAGTGTACGAAGCTGCTCCAACTCTATATCCAAACCCGTGTGCTTCGTCGAAACCGCGACCGTCCGCGTGGCGTCTCGCATCGCAGACTTGATTTTTTCCTCTAATCCAGAGGACACGGCCTCTCGACAAGCATCTTCCATGGCAGAAGTAAATTTAGTCCAGGCAATTAATCAAATGGTGTTCCGTGGGAAGGACCTGGACATCCCTTTGATGATAAGATACGTGGGAGTGTGATCTCTCCCGTGTGTCTCGATGTCCAAAAACCATTTAACGCATCTTTTGAAAGAGCTGAAGACGAAAGCAAGGTCAAGACAGCTGCCATAATTCACGCCTCGTATAAACGTTGGGCTGCCGTCATTCTGGAGTGAAAGGCCGTGGTTGCAGGCGAAGTTTGCTAGTCTTTGCCCTCTTGCATTTGTGCATGTACTTCCCCATGCCATATGGTGCGCATTGAACTCTCAGATGATGACATATGGAGCAGAACACAACGACAAATGTTCGTTAATCTATTTGAATCAAAAGTACTTGAAGGCGATGTATAAACGCCTACAAGTGTAAACATGAATTTGCCCTTTTTAATTGTTAGGCAAACATATTGATTGTCATCGTGAGGCGGAATCGGCTGGCGAACATAGGTCAGCTCTCGACTAATAAAAACGATGACTTTGCTACATGCAACAATTGTTACGGGCATAACAGCCTCGTATCCCGATTGGTTTTGAGACGTTAGGCTCACATATGACAATGATTGGAAACCAATTAGTATATATATACTGACGAAAGTCTTAAAGGCGGGACTTCAGTCATCTTGCGTTTCACTGGATGATTGACGCTGCCATGACTTCTTTTCGAAATGATTGGCGATGGTTGACCTTGTCTCTATTCGAGAGATTCAAGCACTGGGCTTAAGGCGTCCAGTACATTCAGTGCACTTCGAGCAGACGTGGTTCCAAGGCTTGACAAAATCACTCGAATGGCATCTATGAGGGGACGCAGCATCGAAATGACTTTACGATCTGCTTTGAGCGTGTCATCAGAGGCAGGAGTAGGCTCCCGAGAGGACTTGACAATCTGTGGTTATTTGGGGAGTTGCTGGTTAGGAAGCGCAGGCCATTATTCTTGAGAAAGATTCCGTTCAGCTGACTGTCTTGTGCTGTTCAGGCCCTTTGTGGCCTGATTGGAGAATGTGGAGAATGTATGTGAGAATGTGAGGTTCGGTGACCCCGACGCCTACGCCGGATGTTTCCGCAGCCTCCCTGTGTGACGAATTGTCCCGAACCATCTGCTTCAGAACTGCGAATTCTTTCTTGATGCCGCCCTATCGCCCGCTCTGTCTCCCGATCTGATTCGGCAACCATTCACATGTCCACAACCTGTAATGACCAGTATTTCGCTCCCAGACCACGCAATCCTGCTGAATGGCGAACCCCAGAGGACAAACCGATCTGCTTCCGCTGCCACCGCGTTGGTCATGTATCTCGCCACTGCAGCACCACCTGGATGCCGCCGTACTGGAGCTCATTCCCTGCTCCTTGCCCATACGCCGACGCTCGCCGCTATTCACCTCGCCATCTGTACCCTACTTCTCATGCCCCTGACAACCGCTCCTCCGTGTGATAGCCGTCGCCTCAATGCCGTAACTCCCCGGCACCCCAGCCTCGCCGCTTTTCCTCGCCAAGCCGACGGACAGAAAACTAGGCCACTTCCCGCCATCAATGCTCCATGCAGCTCTTGGAGGTAGTGCTGCATCACGTTCGCCCTGTCCAAATCCTCCGTTGACGCTCCTCACCAACACGAACGTAATTGAAGAAGACGTAGATAGTGTTCCGTTGACGGCATTAATTGATACTGGAGCCAGGGTTTTCCATAATAAGCGCTAACCTATGTCGTCGCCTCAAAAAGGTTCTCAAGCTTGCCATCACTCGAGCCGTACGCGTCGCCAATGGCGCCACTGTTGCCGTCTGGGGTATGTGCACTGCTCGCATAGAAATTGCCGGCCGCCGAGTTCCACTCCTGTTCACTGTGTTGACCAGCTCCACTCATGACCTAACCTTCGGGCTCGACTTTCTGACGACTCATTCTGCCCTCATCGATGGTGCCACTGGTACGCTGAGCCTCGAGCTTCCTCTTCTTTCAGACGTTCGCCCCGAACAACCGAACGCCTTCTGCTCTACAGCGTTTCTTCGCTTACCTCCAAAAGCCCTAACCTTCGTCGAATTTGCCTCAACGGCAACCGTGCCTGATGGCGACTATGTCGTCGCACCTATTCAAGATGTCCTCCTGGCCCGCGACATCTCTGTGTAACACTCCGTCGTTACCCTTGCCGCCAATCGTATGTGTCTCCCTGTTATCAATTTTGGCTTGACAAAGCAAGTATTACCTGAAAGCATAGCCGTGGCCACTGTTAGGGTTGGCGTCTGGCACCACCTGTTGAAAGGAATTTCAACCGACCATCTTACCCTGCCTCGTCGAAATGAGGCGTGACTTCGCCTGCTATTGTTGGCGTCCCGCTCCACGTGCAGAAAGAACTTTTTCTCACCCGACCTTCTTCCACCAAGGCTCGTCGAAATGAAGCGTGACTTTCTAATTCGCCATGACCATTTCGAGTATCTGCCTGTCTGCCGGAAGCCCCGCAGTGTACAGGCCTCTTTTGTGTGTGTATGTGTGTGTGGGTGTGCGAGTTTAGAGAGACCCTTTTCTCGAATTGGACCTAGAGGAGAACTTCCCCGAACCCGCAACGCACAGAAGAGGCGAACAAGCGTATAAAATTCCAGGAGGCGGGACGACCTTTTCCTTTCAGCAGGCTCGGTATAACCAGAGGAGGAGGGGTCCTCTTTCTGTGCCGGTCACGTGACGTCGACGGAAGTAAGCTCTCGCCCACGATTGTAGAGACCCTATTTAAGGGGCTCCGAAATGTACTTTTGATCACTTCATGCTCTTCTCATTTTCCTTCATCTACCTTTGAATAAATCGTGCAAGTTTCGCACTAGAAATCGTCTCGCTCTTGCTTGGTCGCCATGGTCTACCGGATGCCTGCAGCCCGCAGACAATGCCACGCTACCCAATAAGTAACGTTGGTCGAGCTTCGATAGGCAGGCGCCGCTACTACTCGGCAGCAGTACGATACGCTACCCTGGAGTACGCAACACCACGCTCCGGTCAGTGACAGACGACCACGTCACTGCTTTTGCAGCCGACGCGTCTCCAGATCCTCCTGATTACCCGCAGGATGCCTTGAACTTAAACGGCCCATTATGTCCCATGGACGCTCCGGAACTCGCACCTGACCAAGCAGCCGCCCTATACCGCCTTTTGCATTCCTACCGCGACATATTTGACACTGACAACCGACCACTTGGTCCCTTGTTAAGCATCGGATAAACACCGGTGATGCTGTTCCCATTCACCGCCGACAGTATCGCGTGTCCACGGCAGAGCGGCAAGTTATTCAGCAGGAAGTATGCAAGATGCTCGCCAGAGCAGTTGTTGAGCCCTCGTCGAGTCCGTGGGTGTCGCCAGTCATGCTCGTCAAAAAGAAAGATGGCGCGTGGCGTTTCTGCCTTGACTACCGCCCCCTAAACTGAATTACTAAAAAGGACGTTTACACTTTACCACGAATCGATAACGCTCTTGATTGTCTTCACGGTGCCAAACACTTTTCGTCCATCGACCTTCGACCTGTTTATTGGCAGATTTCCGTCGATGAGCAAGACAAAGAAAAGAACGCTTTCGTCACTCCAGATGGCCTCTACCAATTCAAGGTTATGCCGTTCGGTTTATGCAATGCCCCCGCCACGTTCGAACGGGTGATCGAATCTCTGCTTCAAGGTTTCAAATAGTCAACTTACCTTTGTTACCTTGACGACGTCCTTGTGTTCTCTCCTACATTTGAGACGCACCTTGATCGTGTCGCAGCTATCCTTGACGTCTTCCGCAAGGCTGGGCTCCAATTAAACTAATCGAAGTGCCATTCCGGGCGCCGACAGTTTACAGTGCTAGGCCATCTCGTCGATGCTTCCGGAGTACAACCCGACCCGGAAAAGGTTCGCTCAGTAACGGCTTTTCCTGTACCTTAGTCTGCCAAAGACGTCCGGAGTTTTGTGGGGCTGTGTTCTAATTTCCGACTTTTTGTGAAAGATTTCGCAGCAATCGCTCGACCACTCACTGAACTTCTGAAGGAAGACGTGCCTTTTACGTGGAGTTCCCCTCAAGCTCCCTCATTTTCACGCCTTATTACGATTCTCACCAATCCACCGGTCTTGGCCCACTTTGACCCGTCCGCACCTACAGAGATCCGAACCGATGCCAGGGGTTAAGGAACCGGCACCATCTTATCGCAACGCCAACACGGACACTACCGCGTTATAGGCTACGCTAGCCGGCTTTTGAAAACCGCAGAACGCAACTATTCGTTTACCGAGTGCCAATGTCTTGCTCTCGTCTGGGCTGTTTCGAAGTTCCACCCATATTTATATGGCAAGCCCTTCTCAGTAATCACAGACCATCATGCGCTCTGTTGGCTTTCATCGCTCAAGGATCCTACTGGCCGGCTCAGTCGTTGGGCCCTCCGACTACAAGAATATCCCTACACAGTGACTTACAAGTCGGGACGCCAACACCAGGATGCAGATTGCCTCACTCGCTACCCTGTCGAAGACGCGACCTCTGCGTCTGATACTGACACCGACGCCTGTGTTCTCTCTGTTTTTCCACTGCTCCATGTCACCAACAAGCAGCGCCGTGATCCGTCCTTGCGTATCATCATTGGCCGCCTGCAATCGTCACTTTCCGACAGTTCCCTTCGCTTATTCACACTTCAAGATGGCGTACTCTACCGCCACAACGTTCACACCGACGGCCCTGCATTACTCCTTGTGATCCCTAAACACCTTCGCTCGGCTGTTCTCCACGAACTTCAAGACCTCTCCACTGAAGGTCACCTGGGTGGGTCAGGTACCTACGACCGGATCCGCCGACACTTCTTTTGGCCAGGGCTTGCTCGCTCCATTCGAAGATACGTACCTGCGTGTGAGAAATGCCAGCGACGCAAGACACCATCAATGCTCCCTGCTGGGTACCTTTAACCACTCGACATTCCCGCGGAACCATTGTTTCGGGTTAGTTTGGAACTTACTTGGCCCTTTTCCTCTTTCTACCTTTGGAAACAGGTGGATCGCTGTGGGTACGGATTACGCCACGCGCTACGCGATTACCCGAGTGCTTCGTACAAGCTGCGCCACAGATGTCGCCGATTTTCTTCTACCCGACGTGATTTTATTACATGGAGCTCCGCGACAACTTCTCACAGACCGTGGCCGGACATTCTTATCAAAAGTTATCGCGGACATCCTGCAGTCCTGTGCCACGAGGCACAAGCTATCGACGTCATACCATCCGCAACAAATGGCCTCACGGAGCGTCTCAATCGCACTCTCACAGAAATGCTCGCGGAATATTTCTCTTCAGACCACACTGACTGGGACCTCGCTCTACCGTTTGCCACATTTGCTTATAATTCGTCGCGCCACGACACAGCCGGTTATTCCTCATTTTTCCTTCTGTTCGGCTGAGAAACAGCACTGCCCCTCGACACAGCCCTCCCTGTTCACGCGGCACCGACCATAGAATATGCAGTTGACGACATCGCCCGCACGCAAGGGAAGTTGCCCGTGACCGCCTTCTGAAATCCCAAGAGAGTCAAACGCGTTTGTACGACCAGCGACACCAAGACGTGCACTTGCCGCCTGGTTCTTTGGTGCTTCTATGGTCTCCGTCGCTTCAGGTCGGCCTATCAGAAAAACTGCTGTCTCGTTACACAGGCCCATACCGAATGCTTCGTGCCGTGACTCCCGTCACCTACGAGATCGCCCCTGACGCCCCATCTGCGTCCCAGACCAGTGATATCGTGCACGTTACACGACTGAAGCAGTATCACCCTCCTAGTGATGACATTTAGACGGTCCGGGACGTCGCTTCTGCCGCCGGGGGATTATGCTACACGTGTGTGGTATTTTATTGTTTTAACGAAACGCGTCGGCGTCATCACTGGAGAAAAGAGGCGGAAGAACGTACTGGGCTTGCGCTGTGAATCTAACCGGTCAGCGCTGCAACCGCTGTTGTAAATATAACCTGTAAATAGTTGGTCGTCTTGCTGACTCGTCCTTCGCGTAACAATATGTATAACGTACTGTACTTACATATGTGCGCCACAACGCAGCACATAACCATTAATCGAACATAATGATAGAAACAAAACATCGCATTAAGACCGTTACCACTGTGATGGTTGGGGTCGGGCATGAAATAGATGGTAGCTGGCCCATGCCGTCGTCTAACTCATCCATTCTGAGGACGTTGTTGAAGGGAGATGCTTCTTCTCATCGAGAACGAGGAATATGGGAATTTATTTACAGTATCGACATGAGAATGTTACAGTTCATCAGTCTAGCATGACTGAAAGAGAATGCACACTCAGCAGCCGCGCCACGGCTGCTTATAAACACTCTGTCCTCCCTATAGATCCCTAGGTGAAGGAAAACGGCCGTTCAACCATCGACCAATTCGGAGCGTTCAAAGTCAAATTCAAATTCAAATTATGTATTTTCCAAAACAAGTTTTGTGGTTGACAGGGCTAAAAGCTGCGGTCTGCAGCTTGACAGAGGCCCGGACACCATATTCAAGGCAGGGCTTGACCGCGACGTGAATGTCGAACCGTTAAACAAAAACGTATGGAACAGAAAATAACAGTTCATCAGAATAAGAATACATATTACCAGATATACTGCTTTATATACAGAAGCGGATATATATATATATATATATATATATATATATATATATATATATATATGAATGTCAAATATAATGAAAGAAAGAGGGAAAATAACGTATATATATATATATATATATATATATATATGAATTCACAGATGCATACACAGAAACACATATAATACATCAGGAAAAAATATCACATTCCAGAAACACTACAATGTGAAATACAGGCAGACACAGGAGCATTTAACTTCTGTTAAAGAAAAAAAGAATTATGAATGTACTTAGCTTCCCGACAATAGTGGTAGGTATGATATTTTTTAAAGAAAATAGCTGTTGAAGTAATGCTAGTGTGGGCTTTACTATATCTTTATATTTATTTAGGATTAACAGAAGATTATATTTCAAAGACTGCAGTGTGTAAAAGTGCGGAAACGCGGAATTATCCAAAAGTCAAGAGAACGTGTACGAACAGTGGTATTTTGCTGAAGCAGTGCTATTGTACTAATAAAGTTTTTAAAAGTGGGTGAAGACACATAGAAGGAACGCAAAACACGAAATTCATACACATATTGTATTTTCATAATGTTGTACAACCTAAAATAATATTCTGTGGAAGCTAAGTAATCGATATTTGCGATATTGCGAACAACTTTCTTTTGTAATAAACAAATCCTCGTAATATTCCTTTGTGTAGTGGTCAACCATACGAGACTACAGTAATTAATATGGGAAGCGAACAATGCAGAATAAATTTGTTTTTTGGCTTCCACTGGGAGAATTGTACGGCAACGCGATAGAGCTCCTGTGGTCATTAATTGTTTTTTTCATAAGTTGTCAACATGCGAATCCCATGTGAGATTAGAGCTAAATGTTACTCCGAAAATTTTATATTCACTGATGATTTCGATCCTGTGCCCGTCGCAGTATATATCTTGTCCTAAGTTAATTACTTTATTTTTTGAACGGAAGAAAAGTACCTTGGTTTTAGCTGGGTTAATCTTGAGGCAGTTAGAATTTGACCAGAATAAGAGCTTCTCAAGGACCTGATTACATCTTGACGCTAGATCGGCTTCATCAGTTCCGGAGTGTAGGATAGTGCTATCATCGGCATATATTGACACGTGTACTTATCTTTATCGGGCGACCACGTTTCGCCACCTAAGAAATGTAATCGCACAGCGCGGTACGCGCCTGCATGTATCCGAAGTTTCTGGAAAGTTATCGATGCTTCTACCCGGCTGTCTGTTGTCGCCGAACGTTGTGTTATCTGATTTCATCGCGTGACGTGAATGGTGTAGAACATTGTGGAAGGCGCGCGGGTCCGAACGATTAGTCTGCAACATTCGACGACTGCTGTATAAAAGCCGACGCGCTTGCCTCGCTGATCAGATTTTCGACGATCGCCGACTGTGTTCGCCGCTTTCGTTGTGCTATAAGTGTAGCCTGTTTTGTGGGCACAGGTTCGCCCAATAAAATCTAGTTTTGCCTTTCGCAGTATTGCCACTGTGTTCTTAACGTCACCACCACGTGACATCTGGTGGAGGTGCTTGTGCGTTCATGTACCGAACGCCCCCGCAAAGCCGCGATCCAAGCCCGAAGCCCGAGGACAGAACCAACATCGCCCAAGACCAGCGTGCTAGCCGCAGACTGCAAGGACTGCCCCCAGAGCACGGACTTCTACCTGAGACGACAAAGACGATCGTGGTCAAGACAACTCCAATGGCTGCCCCAGCGTCCCCCGTTATCCTACAACAACCTCGGGACCCACCAACCTTCCATGGAGCAGCGACTGAAGACCCGGAATCATGGCTGGAGACCTACGAACGAATCGCAACATTCAACAACTGGGACTCCGACGAGAAGCTGCGGCATGTCTACTTCGCCTTAGAAGACACCGCCAGAACTTGGTTTGAGAACAGGGAATCGACCTTGACAACGTGGGACCTGTTCCGTACCGGCTTCCTACGCACCTGTACAAGCGTCGTGCGCAAGGAAAGGGCTGAAGCTATGCTGGACGCCCGAGTGCAGCTGCCAAACGAGAACGTCGCCATCTTTACGGAAGAAATGAGCCGTTTGTTCCGCCACGCCGACCCGGATATGGCCGAGGAGAAGAAAGTCCGCTTACTGATGCGTGGTGTAAAGGAGGAACTTTTCGCCGGAATGGTAAGAAGCCCACCGAAGACCGTCGAAGAGTTTCTTCGTGAGGCGACGAACATTGAGAAGACACTCGAGGTCCGGAACCGGCAATTCGATCGCCGCGCGAACTATACAAACTACGCCGGGGTTCAATCACTGGCCACCGACGACCTACGCGAGACTATCCGAGCTGTCGTGCGGGAGGAGCTACAAAAGCTGTTCCCATCATCACAACCTCAAGTGGCTTCGATTGCCGACGCCGTGCGTGAGGAGCTCCAACAACAACTTGGAGTAGCCCCTGAATCACCGCAGCCTGAGCCGCAAGCGATGACCTACGCCGCCGTCGCGCGCCGTCAAGGTCCCCCTCCGCGACCGCGCCAGGGCCCTGTCACGCCGCAGTTCCGTCGTCCGCCGCCGCCGCAGCCAGCACGACCACCCGTCGTCCAGCGCACCTACGCGAGAAAGACGGACATTTGGCGCGCTCCTGACCACCGCCCGCTCTGCTACCACTGCGGAGAAGCGGGTCACGTCTACCGACGATGCCCATACCGCGACTTGGGACTGAGAGGGTTCGCCGTCAACGCGCCGCGTCCACAGCTTGGAGAGCGCCAACGTGACATCGCCGACTACCTCGCCGCTATTCAATGGAGCACTCGATGACCGTCCCGTTCGCCGTCACCAGGCCGCTACCTGTCGCCGCAGCGCCGACCATACACTAGCCCAGCCCGGGACCGGTCAGCGAGCCCATATCCGGAAAACTAAAAGCAGCAACCGATGGAGGTGCGGTTGCTGTTCGTCGAACTGACTAAGATCCTCCGCCGCCGACGAAGACGCCGAAGAAACCATCTCGACGACATAATAACGACACGCCGCCGTCCCGAGGAAGTCAGGAAGCCAAGACTACACCGACGAAAGACGACTTAACGACGCGGCGTAACAGCTTCAGTTCAACACGACGCAGCCGTGATCCGACGCCAAGACCCAACTGCAACGCAAGACAAAGAACCACCGACCTCGACGTGCTTCTAGACGGCCACGCAGTCACCGCCTTAGTCGACACAGGCGCCGATTACTCAGTCATGAGTGGACACATCGCCCTCCAGTTGAAGAAGGTTAAGACTGCATGGGAAGGCCCTCAAATTCGGACCGCTGGAGGACACCTGATTACGCCGACAGGAATGTGCACGGCAAGAATTACCATTCACGACCGGACTTACCCTGTCACATTCGTTATCCTCCAACAGTGTTCACGAGACGTCATTCTCGGCATGGACTTCCTCAACCAACACGGCGCAGTCATCGACCTGAAGTCGAAGTCAATAACGCTGTCGGAAGATCATGCGATACCGCCGGAGAGCCCTCGTAGTCACCACGCCTTGAGTGTGCTCGAACATCAAGTGAGCATCCCGCCTCGCTCCAGCATTGTTATTTCGGTCGGCACCGAAACACCCGCTGACGTAGAAGGCGTCATCGAAGGTGACCAACGTCTACTGCTAGACCGTGAAATTTGCGTCGCAAGAGGGATCGCTCGACTGCACGGAGGAAACACGAAAGTGTTGCTGACAAACTTCAGCCAAGAGTTCAAGCACATCAACAAGGGCACGACGATCGCATACACCGAGGAAATTCTGGAAAACAGTAATGCGTTTGTCCTCTCGGATTCCGCCGCATCTACCCCGACGACCTTAGTTCCCGAGCCAGACTTCGACATAAATCCAAGTCTCCCCGCGATTAAGCAACAACAGCTCAGAAGTCTACTTCGACGATACAAAGAGTGCTTTTCGACGTCATCAAGGATTCGACGAACCCCAGTCGCAAAGCATCGCATAATAACCGAAGAGGGCGCTCGACCTCTCCGCCAGAGCCCATACCGAGTTTCGACGCGAGAACGCGAAGCTATAAGGCACCAAGTCTACGAAATGCTGCGCGACGACATCATCCAGCCGTCCAAAAGCCCGTGGGCATCTCCTGTAGTCTTGGTGAAAAAAAAGGACGGAACCCTGCGTTTCTGCGTCGATTATCGTCGTCTGAACAAGATCACGAAGAAGGACGTATACCCCCTCCCACGGATAGACTACGCACTGGATCGGCTCTGCAACGCTAAATACTTCTCGTCAATGGACCTCAAGTCTGGCTATTGGCAAATAGAAGTCGACGAAAGAGATCGCGAAAAAACGGCCTTCATCACCCCAGACGGCCTCTACGAGTTCAAGGTTATGCCATTCGGACTGTGCTCGGCGCCTGCAACGTTCCAGTGCGTGATGGACACGGTTTTAGCAGGATTGAAGTGGCAGACCTGTCTCGTTTACTTGAATGACGTCGTCGTCTTCGCCGGAAATTTCGACGATCACCTGAGGCGGCTTGCGACAGTACTAGAGGCCATCAAGTCATCAGGGCTCACTCTGAAGCCGGAAAAGTGCCGATTCGCTTACGATGAGCTTTTGTTTCTAGGCCACGTCATCAGCAAATCAGGAGTACGCCCCGACCCACAGAAGACAGCTGCCGTCGCAAAGTTCCCGCAGCCAACCGACAAGAAGGCAGTGTGCAGATTCCTTGGCATGTGTGCCTACTATAGGCGCTTTGTCAAGGACTTTTCACGCATCGCGGAGCCGCTAACACATCTAACCAAACGTGATGTCGAGTTCAAGTGGGAAACGCCGCAGGCCAAGGCATTTCAAGAACTCAAACGACGCATGCAGTCGCCGCCGGTACTAGCACACTTCGACGAGGACGCCGATACCGAAATCCACACTGACGCCAGTAGCCTAGGCCTTGGTGCCGTCCTAGTTCAGAGGAAAGAAGGACTTGAACGGGTGATATCGTATGCTAGCCGGTCGCTGTCAAAAGCGGATAAATTTTGAGCTTGTGTCAATACGGACAATATCGTTTATGTATACGTTAAACAAAAGAGGACTTAAAATACTGCCTTGAGGTACACCACATTTTATATCGAGGGGAGATGAATGGTAATTACCAATGTACACAGACTGAGTCCTGTTGGCTAAGTACGAACGGAATAGTTCGAGCTGCTTACCATGAACCCCGTAGTCCGAGAGTTTTAGTATAAGTATGTTATGGTTAAGTGAATCGAATGCCCTATCTGTAATCTGCGAAAAGACCGAGAGTTATGTGTAAATTTATTTTCAATGTTTTGTAGCACACTTTCTTTAAGAGTAAATAAAGCTGTTTCGGTAGAGCGTCCTTTTCTAAAACCAAACTGTGCGTCGGAAAGAAGATTTATTTTGTCAAAGAAGTTAGTCAGTCGAGGAAGCAATATTTTTTCTAAGCCTTTAGAAAAAAAATTGCTATCACAGATATTGGCCTGTAATTTTTTTTCTCATTTTTATTGCCTCCCTTGTAAATGACTGTTACCTTGGATCGTTTCAGTGTGTCAGGAATTTGACCTGATTGGATAGCGAGATTGAATATGTGAGCGAGCGCAGGTGTAATGCATTCGATAACATATATTATGGGCTTTATTTGTAGGTTGTCTATATCTAAAGCCTTCCTGTTCTTTAGACCTAGAAATGTTCGATAAACTTCAGTTTCACTTATATCACGCAGAGCAAAGCTTTGAGCAGGGCAATTGCTTGACGGTCTGATAACCTGTAGGTTACTATCTGGAAGGGCGTGTTCTAGAAATGCTTGGTTGAAATGATCAACAAGCGCCTGACCGACTATTTCACGGTTATTGTGCGTTAACTTTGAGGGCGTTTCCGTTTTACTTTCGCGACCGAGAACCCTGTTTAGCACTTTCCATGCGGCGTCGGGTTGCTGTTTCTTTATATCAGAAAACAACCGCTGATAATATCGTAATTTTGCCGACCTAAGCTCGGCGTTCAGTTTATTTCTTAATGTTCTAAAATCTTTAAAATCAGACGGTACTCTTGTACGTAAGAACGTGTGAAATAATCGATTTTTCTTATTGATAGCTTTCCTGTGGGCAGGAGTGACCCAAGGTTTTCTTATTCTTTTTGATAGTTTGAAACTTGTAAAAGGAAAATGTATCGCGTATATTCGCTGAAAAATTTGAATTAACTTAGAATATGCATCATTCACGTTTTTTATTCTGAATATAAAAGACCAATCCTGAGCACTGATGTCACACTTAAATAAAAGTAAAGCATCGTCTGATACATACTGCTCTGTGATTGCGTCCCTTCGACTATTCTTGTGAACTTTGGGGGGGAAGAAAATCATGAAGATTGGGCAGTGGTCACTTATGTCAGGTGCTATGGTTCCTGCATCAGCGACTCTAGTTTCCGCATTGGTAATAAACAAATCAAGTGTCGGTGAAGTTAGTACAGTGATGCGTGTCGGTGTAGTGATTATATTCCCAAAGCCTGTGGAAGAAATGGTGTTGTTGAAACGACAGTAATGACGTCAGCGTTTCGTTTCAGTGTTAGTACCTCGTAATCGTTTGTGATGCATGTATAATCTAATATTACTTCATATTCTTCAGAAGCTTTAACATAATTAGCGACGCCACCGCCCCTACGACTACTGCGATTGATAAAAAAGTTTTTGTATCCATTAAGATGGAGCATTGCGCACCCATGTTTCAATACCATGTTTCAGTAAGCATTAAAGTACTATACCGAAAAGAGAATTCATCAAGGAAACAGGCAATCTGGTCATGCTTAGCGAGAGCAGAGCGTGTGTTAATATTCAAAACAGAACCGTACATAGAATAACTTGGAAGAATTTCATAGGGCAACGCAAAATCGTGGTAGCGCATTTTGAATGCTTAAACTGTACGCAGAAAGAGGGGGGCTAATTACACCGATGTTATCTTATTGAGGTCGTCTTCACAAGTTATGGATATGGCGCCAGAAGTGTCTGACTGCCTCGCAAAAATCCTTCCATTATAAGTCCACATGGATCTCCACTGGCAGTGCTTACGCCTGATAGCCATACTGAGAAGTCTCTTTAGTATAGGGCAAAGATGCTCATTTACATAGATAGGACTTGAGCTGCCAAGTCCTAGGCTGTCATTAGTAGGCCGGGCTTTTCTCGCTTTCCTTAATGTCATGTCGCGCTTCGACCGGGACTTGAATTGCACGATAATGTTAGTTTTATCCCGATTACGCGTGGGGACGCGATGGCAAGTCTCGATATCGCACTCACTGATCGGTTCTTCAATAGCATCTCCTATAGTGGTCAATATGGCAACAACACTTTCATTTTCTGTCTTAACGACTCCCTGGATTTCATGATTGGCATTCCTAGAATACTGTTCAAGATGAACTACCTGGTTCTCAAGTTCGCCATTCGTTCTTTCCAAGGAAACGTACTTTGCCTTGATTGCCTGGTCTTCTTCGTAGTCATCGTAGCCGACCCGCCTTTGAGGGGACGGTTTACACTCTCTCTTCCGCACAGGTTTCACTGACACAGCAAGGTGAGAGGGTCTTTCGCAGACACGGGTCTTGCACTGAGCAGGCGACTCTTTGTCCCAGAGTTGACCCCGCAGACAGTGGCCGCTGCGTCTGTCCATTCACTGACGACTTCTGAGACCCGTGAGACGGCACCGCAAAACACCTTCTTCCAGGAGTTCCACCGCTTCAAACAAACCATAACGGTGACGGCGAATCCACTAACAATACCTGGTCCGCCGACTGTGGGTAGATATAGCGGCACCGTTCGGTTGGGGACTGTCGTATTGTCGTCCTGACAAAGCGAGTCGCCGCAGTGGCGCCGAAAGGCTGCTGACTCGGCGCATTGTTGTTTTCCCAAAGCGAGTCATTGCAGCGGGCCGGGCAGGTTTCGTCGGGCGCTTCTCCTCTAGTTCGCTAGCCCCCGCAGGCCGTTTGTAACATCACACAGCATACTAGATCACAGGTGACGATGGTATTACCTTTTACTAACTGGTCGGTGAAACCTACTAACTGTTTAATAAAGGCAGCACTTATATAAGTCTGAATTATCGAAGGTAGTAAGCACCTAGTAAAGTGGTAAAGCTGGGTAGTAAATTTAGTAACTACACCCAGTACTGTCTTTTTACCACCTCTCTTTCTAATAGCTAATGTACGGCTAGGAACACTAGCTTATTTATTTTATTTATTTTACATATTGTACGCCTACAAGGGCTATAGCAGGGGGTTGGCACAGTACAGGATTTGCAAAGAACAAACATGAACGCGAATGTTACAAAGACATTATGAAAAAAAAAAGGTGAAGCGTGCAGACAGGACACAAGAGAATAGAAGTGGACAACAGGAACGCCGCAGAGGAAAAAGGAGCAGTCAAAAGGCAAAAAAAGAACAGAGATTTGTGCAGTGGAGCACAATAAGAACAATAGTTTTACTAACTGTCGTGTGGATGTGGTTTATGAAGTTCCCTTTAGCTGGGGCCAGTTCTACGTCGGGGCAAACGGGGCGGTGTATCAATCAGAGGCTAATGGAATATAAAAGGTCGTTAACCGGTGGATGGTCTTCTAATATTTCGCTACATTGCTAAGATTGTAATGGTACGCCAGAGTTAGATGAATGCGCGATATTGCACAGGCACAAGAATGAAAATACGCGTCTTATGGTAGAGGCATGGCATATTTATAATGGTGGAAGTGCGTGCGTGAGTCAGCCTTCGATTACTTTACATAAGGAAGAGATTACGTGCCTTAACAGTTATCTCTCACGTAGACCGGCACATGTACCCGGCTGACACGTGGTGATACCATTCCAGAGCTTGCGCAGATGAGTTTTTCTCTTCTTTCTTTTCTTCACCTCAGTGCTCCCTTCAGTTGATAGTCGGCGTTCCTGTTGTCCACTTCCCTTCTCTTGTGTTCTGTCTGCACGCCTCACCTTTTTTTTTTAATAATGAATCCTTACCAACTAGCTCAGCTTTCTGTCGTTCTGTTACAAAAACGCTAGGTAAGAGAACATGAGATCGTAGAATCAACTATAGAAATAAAATCGTTAAGGGGTAGGGAACGCACATTACTAGGTGACAGTTGGCCCATCCCCCTTTCATCAATTTACATTAATTAGTTCAGTTAGAAGTGATGCCCACACGTGACGGGCTGCTGACGACCACATTTGAGACACGAGTTTTAAAGATGTATTTCGCCATAGGCAAATGAATACCTTTTCCCTAAATTTTGCAACGTATAGTTTTTCGTCCTCTGGCTTAAATATATATAGAAAAAGACACCACGCAGAAGAACCTACGCAAACCCCAAGCCGAGCAACTTGTAGATAAAAAGACAGTGACGCCGTGTAAGGGAGCTCTCTCATCCTTCGTCCGCAATTCTAGGGATCTGGGGACGCATTCACAAAGCTTGTCGTTCGTAAGTGCTCTTCGCTATTGGCCGGCAGCCTTCGTTAATATATGCCTAGCACCAGCATTGGCTGGAACTTTTTCTTACGAAGAGCTCTAGCGCAAGCGCTTTGCGGGAATACAAGCCCGGTTTCGCCGCCGCCCGAAATCTACCCAAGACCTCGCAAGCGCTTACAGAAAACCGGATGCAATGATGCAATAGGTTACAGAAAACCGGATGCAATGACTCGTCTTTAACAGAGGCTGCCAGCTCAACGCTTCACTATATCTGAACGCAGCATCATGTTCCTGCGCGTTGCTGCTCTACAGGGGGATCATTTTTAAGCTTTGTGCAAGTTTTAAAAAAATAGCCTGTTGCAGATTGAGCTGGATTATTCACCTAGGCGGACATTACCTGCACGAGAAATCGAAACATATATTCAAGTAATTAACAAACAACCACTAATTCGCTTTTTAATTATTTACCTTGCGGCACAATTGCAATTTACAAATTGCAACCGGTGAGTTTGCAGGGTGCGTCCACTTGGAGTGAAATTACAGAATGACTCCAGTTTGGAGATATGCGCTATCAAACTTGCCCTAAAAATGCACTTTTGTTCCACTTTTTTTTTAACCGCTATTTTGTGCAATGAAGCACAAAAATAAATAGAACGCAGCGTATTTCGTTTAATATTTGAAAACTGGTCTCATTCCGGAAATTCATTTCAAGTGGATACGTCTTGCAAGCTCACTGTCTACAATTCGTAAATTGCAATATCTGCCGTAACGTAATTAATCTTGAAGTTAATTAGATAACTACTGTTAATTAGTTGAATACGTGTTTCGATTGCTCGTGCTAGTAATGTCCGCCCCTTGGAATAATCCAGCTCAAACACAAGAATCTGCCAGAGGCAGTCTTTTAAAAATTGCATGAAACTTGATCGCTCGGCGGGACGCAGGCTGCGTTGCTGGCTGTTTGATTGATTGGCATGGCTCGGCTTCCATCGCTACCGCACGAAAACAGCTTCCCTGTGTCAAGTAGAGCGGGGCCGATTCAGCGCGACAGTGCTCCATGACACAAGTGGTATGCAGCGTATCTACATGGATTGCGTCCGATTGAAGGGGAAGGCAGCCTCATTTCAAACAGTCAACGACGCTTTCAGTAAAATGAAGCACAGACAGTTATGCGTTTGTATGCCAAAAGTGATAGCTACGTTTCTTATTGGCTTCTTTGTCATGCAGTAGAGCGGAGGCTTACGGGGCGAGGACGCCTAAATAAAGAAATGCTCCCTGCATAAATATAAGAGAAGGAAAGGTTACCTTAAAGTTTTCTCCGCGATACAGATCTCAGTCTGAAGTAGGTGCTTCCTCGCGAGAAGCTGAAGGAGAGCAAGGAGGTGTTTGATGAAGGCTAAAATGTTAGTCACTGCACCAAAATGTGCCCGTGTTAGGTGTGTTGAACAAAGCATAAAACATGCACGCTGCTGTTGCCAACAGATTGTGCGATAAATTAGGATAGCCTTCGGTCCATGCTCCTTTTCTATGGTTCCACATAACTAAACAATAAATTCTAGTCGCCTCGAACGGTTTCTCCCCCATCGGCTGGTATCGATTTGCGCTCAGACGCCCTGTATTTGGAGACCCAGGCATACCACGAATGCATGAATGCTGTGCGTCTTTTTCACTTCAGCGGCATTGCCTAGTGAAATCACACCTGGGTCTCGTGTTACCCCTGTCCATTTCATTCACATTCTGTGTTTTCCCAAATATTTCCTAAAGATAGCTCTGCCTATCCAATATCGTATCACAACAAATAATTGTGAGCATCTCTTGCTTTCTCTTAGAATATCCGAGGTCAGTACAAGAAACGTTTAGTTATAATATTTCGCTGCAGGAATATCCGGACTGTCTCAAACTGAAAGTGATCAGCGATATTTTAACATATTGTTTTGACTGCCTCCCCTAACGTTTCTCTTTCCTTTTTATGACTGTGTCGCGTCCATGGCTCTACTGCGCTAAGTGAATGCAAATCATGTCACTTGCTTTCTCAACTTAAGTGTTTACGTGTAAGAGTAGCTGTACAATTCCAGATTCCTGTCATTAGGGAAATCTTACCGGTTTCATTTGCTTCTACAATTATCAAATGTGGACGACTTACTGTTTTTAATGAACTTTTAGGCCTGTCCTCACATCGCGTTTGCAATATCTCAATGTTATGGTACTATGATCATAGGTTACGGAGGTCTAGAATTTCTCTCAATGTGAAGAAAGTAAGGGTAAAATTAGTCAAGAAGAAACAGGCCAACCTAGACGCAGTAAGGGTAAAAGCAGGCAAGTCTAGGCTGGTCCTTAAAAAAATATGCAGCTTTAGAACAGAGATGAAGACGACATAGAGGTAATGAATGAAACCGTAACTAGGCTGATTTCAGAAGAAGCAATTGAAGTGGGAGATACGGCACCAAGGCAACCAGTAGGTGAGCTCTCCCAAGCATCAAATGACCGAATAAGGAAACGACAAAGCGTGAAAGTGTCCAACTCAAGAGATAGGATAAAATTCGCTGAACTGTGAAAACTGATCAACAAAGAGAAAGTAAGAGATATTCGAAATTATAACGTCAGTATGACTGAGGAAGCAGTAAAAAATAGACGTAGCATGAAATCAGTGAGAAGAAAACTTGGCATAGGACAAACCAAGATGTATGCACTGAAAGATAAGTAGGGTAATATTATCAGCAATTTCGAAGATATAATAAAAGCAGTGGAAGAATTCTATACCGACTTGTACAGTACCCAGAACAGCCACGCTACCTTCGTTCGAAGTAGTATTGAACAGGATGCAGAGGCTCCTTCTATAACTAGCGATGAAGTCAGAAGGGTCTTGCAAGATATTACCTGGGTAAAAACGGTAGGAGAAGATGAAATAACAGTCGATTAAATCAAAGATGGAGGAGATATCGTGCTTGAAAAGCTTGCAGCCATTTATACGCGATACCTCACAACTTCAAGTGTACGAGATAACTGGAAGACAGCCAACATTATACTAGTTCACAAAAAAAGAGACGTTAAAGACTTGAAAAATTATAGAATCATTAGCTTGCTTTTAGTATTGTATAAAACATTCACCAAGATAATTTACAATAGAATCAGGGCAACACTTGACTTCATTCAACCAACAGAACAGGCTGGTTTCAGGAAGGGGTATCCTACAATTGATCATATCGATGTCATCAATCAGGTAATCGAGGTATCTGCAGAGTACAATTAACCACTCCATATGGCTTTCATAGATTATGGAAAGGCATTTGATTCTGTAGAGATACCAGCAGTCACAGAGGCTTTACGTAATCAAGGAGTACAGGAGGCATACGTGAATATCTTGGGAAATATCTACAAAGGTTCCACAGCTACCTTGGCTCTTCACAAGAAAAGTATAAAGCTACCTATCAAGAAAGGGTCAGGCAAGGAGTAACAATCTCTCCAATGCTATTGACTGCATGCTTGGAAGAACCTTATTCAAGTTTTTAAACTGGGAAGGCTTAGGAGCGAGGATGAATGGCGAATATCTCAGAAACCTTCGTTTTACAGATGACATTGTCCTGTTCAGGAACACTGGGCGCGAATTATAACAAATGGTTGAGGTCCTTAACAGGAAAAGTGTGAGTGTGCGGTTGAAGATTGATATGCAGAACACAAAAATAATCATGAATAGCCGGGCAAGGGAAACAAGAGTTCAGGATCGCCAGTCCGCCTCTTGAGTCAGTGAATGAGTACATTTATATAGGGCAATTAATTACAGGGAACCCCGACCATGAGAAGGAAATTTATAGAACAATAAAAACGGGTTGGAGCGCATACGGCAGGCGTTGCCAGATCCTGACTGGGAGCTTACGATTATCATTGAAAAGGAAGGTGTACTATCAGTGCATTTTACCAGTGCTGACCTATGAGACAGAGACTTGGAGACTGACAAAGAAGCTTTAGAACAAGTTAAGGACCGTGCAAAGAGCGATGGAACGAAGTAAGCTAGGCATAACGTTAAGAGACAGAAAGAGAGTGGTTTGGATTAGAGAGCAAACGGGTATAGACAATATTCTAATAGACATTAAGAGAAAAAAAGGGTGCTGGGCAGATCATGTAATGCGCAGATTGGATAATGGTTGAACCATTAGGGTTACTGAATGGGTACCAAGAGAAGGAAGGCGCAGTAAAGGACGGCATAAGACTAGGTGGGGTGATGCAATGAGGAAATTTTCAGGCGCAAGTTGGAATCAGTTGGCTCAGGACAGGGGTAATTGGAGATCAAAGGGAGAGGCCTTCGTCCTAGAGTGGACATAAAAATGGGCGGCGGTGGCAGCTGCGTTGAGGGTTGAGCCGTTTTTTTTTTTTTCACATAGGTGTCAGTTGCAAGTCCAGCGTTGTGGTGTCTCTTCCTTCTGTCGTGTTTGCGTCTCAATTTTTTCGCTGGTGTTTTTTCTCAAATGTCTCTATATTACGTGGGGTAGATCAAATAGAGAGTGTGCAGATTTATGTAGGTGTTCGTCTGTAATCTTCGCAACACGGTTGCCTTCGCAGCGCTGAGTTTGCCGTGCGGGGGTGGATATATTTTTATATTTTCTCTATAGTATATTTAGAATTGTTACGTAGCAAGCATCTAGGGGTGTAGGGTCCTCTATTGCAGAGTCCGGGGTGACTCGGTAATTTGTAAAGCCTCGAGCTGCCTCGTCTGCATGCAGGTTCCCGGTGACACCGTCGTGGCCCGGTGTCAAGTTCACAGTTTGGTTGTATTCAGCTGTGGGGTCCCACCCAGTCCCGACAAATATTCGGAGTGCCTGTGCTCCAATTTCGCCCCTAAATACTTTCTACAAGCTTTCTTTGTGTCAGTGATTATTGTTAATGGAGCTTTTAACGTCCAGCCCTCTTTTATTTCGAGAGCATTTGCGACCTCTTCCGCTTCTGTTGTAGAAGCGCGATCTATTGAAGCGCAGGCTGTAATCCCCCCCCTCCCCCCACGGTCTGTGACCACCGCTACCGCCCCCATTGCGCCTTTCCCAGCATGCAGTGTAGGATCCATGTTCTTAGGTATTGGGGATACCGTGTACTCTAAGTCCATTGGGTACCTCTTTAGTTTCTGTATGTTTTTGTATTAGTGCATCGCTCCCCAACTTCTCTGCCTGTTGGAGTCTCGAGTAGGCGATTTTCTTTTGTTCGTAGCTGCGCTTCGGTTAATTCTTCAATCGTGTTGCGTAGACGAAGCGCCAGTAGCTTGTCGACAAAAACGGAGTCGCACACAACGGCATGAACCAGACTTGGCACCGTTGATGACGGCATGGTGAGCGCAGGGGGCCAGGTATGACGTCGTGGGAGCATTTCGGCAGGATAACAAACTGGTCTGTATGCAGATCATCCAGAATAACGACCCACGCTGTGCACGCCGCGAGAAGTTGGATTCGTTGCGCGCTCGCAGTGCTCAGAATAAAGCCAGGAAGGGGCGTCGTAACTTTTCAGCGTTCATGGCACAGTTTCTCACTCACAACACACACTGTGGCTCCCGTGTCGACAAGAGCTAGGACGGGGACACCTTCGACAGAGAAGGCAACTACATTATATGGGGAAAGCTAGGTCTTGAAAACTTGGCATGCGGTGCACTTCTTGCCCCTGGAACTGCGGCTGCTATAATTTCCCACCGGGACAGGTTGAAGCTGAACGGCGACGTAGGGAAGGTGATCGGCATACATTGGAGTTTAGGTGTGTCGAAGAGAAGTAGTTCACAGGTGAGCCAGATGAAAGATTCTGCGGTGTGGGCGCAAGATGATAGTTGTTTGGGTGGACGTCTTCACTTGACAGAAAGCCATTCCGGCGACAAAAAAGCATATGTGGCCATTCCTGCGACAAACCGCCCCAGAAGCATATGTGGCGGTTGTGCTCCACGGGTTTTGAAAACGTGGTGCCGGTCGGTAGATTGAACGGCCAGCCTCCGGTTGAGGGGTCGCAATAAAACGTGCGGGCACGTAGCAGTTCGTGGCGATGGAAGGACGAGGCCTGACCGTGGCTTCGGCGTAAGTCAGCGGAGCAGCCACAAGTAACGTAGGGGCTGCGGTTATCACCTCGGCAACTTGCTCTTGAACGACGCGTCGGATCGAGGAAGGTGGCGCAGATCGGGCAGGATCAACGGTACAAGGAAGAAGGGAGAGCTGGCGTGCAACCTCCTCGCGTACGCACAAACTACTTTTTCTCGCGAAGTAACTAAGAGTGATCCCCCGCAAGATCAGTAGGTGTTAATGCGGAACTTATTTCTTTGGATGAGCAGGTGCGGCGAGTGGACCCACATTGCCTCCCCAGCTCGTCATAGCTTTGACATCATTGAGTGACATCCACTACCGCTTACGTGCTCTTGGCGATAAGCATCTGGAATACATCTTCTGTGTGACACCTTTCAATACGTGTTTGATCTTCTCGGTTTCCGTCATGCATGGGTTGACACGCTTGCAAAGGTCTGCCACATCCTCAATATAGCTAGCGTAGGTTTCTACACGTTGCTGAGCTCGTCCGCGCAAGCGCTGTTCGACGCGCAACTTGCGAACGGCTGGATGGCCGAAGAGTTCCGTAAATTCCCGTTCTGACGGCTGACCAGATAGTAACATCAGTCTCGTCGTTACGGAACCACAGGTTGGCGACGTCAGTCAAATAAAAGGCTACAATGTTGAGCGTCGTTGTATCATCCCAGGGTCGTGTGACGCGAGCCAATTGTCGACGTAACTTATGATTACATAATTACGACACTGGCTCTCGGCTTCTACGAGTAGCGCCGGTCTTTGTCATTACAATATATATATATATATATATATATATATATATATATATATATGTATGTATATATATATTCTGTATTTGCATCGCCTTGGAAGGTGTTACAGCAGGGGGGCACATACATATCTACATCAATTGCCACTCATGCCAACACATGCGGTAAGCGTTTTCATTACATTGCATACCTACAATACTTGACGGGAGACCATTCCACTCCCTCGTGGTCCTATAAAAAAATGCATAACGCAATGCGCCACCCTTAAAAGTAAATTCATGAAGATTCAAGGCATGGTCTCTCCTACGCGAGATATATGATGGTAATGTAATATATTTGTTCCTGTCAATGCCTGTTTTAGGATGATAAACGCTGTGAAAAAATTTGAGTCTGAGGCTCTTTCTTCTGTCCTTTAGATTCTGCCAATGATGTCTGCTCTTGCTTCAGGTGATACTGAGGTTTTTGTCGTAATTCCCCAGAACGAATCGAAGCGTTCTATTCTGAATTTTTTTAAAGTAAATCGACTAACTGACACGTATAAGGATCCCAGCAGATACACGCGTACTCAATACCCAACGTACGTGAGTGAAATACAGCCGTTCTTTCAATTTACTAGGTAATTGGCCAAAACTTCGACGTAGGAAACCCAATTTTCGTGCCGCCTTCCTTCTTACCTCCTGTACGTGCCTGTTCCACCTTAAATCCGAAGTAAACAAAACTCCTAAGTATTTGCATTACGTAACCCTACGTAGAGTAAAGCGATTTAATTTGTACTCATATGCCTTGTATCAATGTTTTCTTGTAAATGTGATCAGTAAACATTTTGAAACGTTAAGTGACATTTTGCATTTCGCACACCAAGTTGAAACTTTGTCTAAATCACTCTGAAGTGCATGAACATCACAATCACTAGCAATAACCCTATACACTACGCAGTCGTCTGCAAACATCCTGAAAGATGACGTAGTATCACTAGTGATGTCATTTATGTACAATAAAAATAAGAGATTCTGCCCCACCCCCCCCAAGACAGAGCCTTGCGGTACTCCAGAGGTAACTGCAGCAAGATTAGAGGAGATGCCATTGAGAACCATAGAGTGTTGTCTATGTGAAAGATGTTCAGATATTCATGCAATTACCTTTTTGTGCCATTTCTACGCGTGTAATTTGCTAATAATTAGGTCAACGTCAATAGCTTTACGAAAGTCTAGAAAGATTCAATCAATTATCTGCGTTTTGTCTATTGCTAGGGCCAAATCGTGAGTGAATACTAAAAGCTGTGTAGTACAAGAAAAACCCGGCCGAAATCCGTGTTGGTTTGCATTTAATAGATGTGTTTAACTATATGCGCCATAATACAACTATATATAACGTGTTCCATTATTTTCCATGTAATACTAGTCAAGGACACTGGCCTGCAGTACTGAACACAGTTTTTAGAACCACTTTTGTATACAGACCCAACATTTGCCAATTTCCAGTCGGTAGGTACGGCACCCATACCTAAGCACTTTTGGAAAAGACGGCAAAAATACAGGCATAATGATTCACAACAGCTACTAAACATTGCTGCTGCCATATCGTCTGGCCCATTTGCCTTTCTGGGAAAAACATTTGCTTGAGAGCTTACGTACACCTTCCAAAGCAAACTTAACTTCTGGCATTTCTTCATTGCATAGCGAAAAATCTACACTTACAACCCGAAATTGACGCTCACTAAATACGGAAGAAAAATAACTACTAAATACTTCAACTTTGCGCTTGTCATCATCGACTACCGTGCCTAAGTATTCAAGAGGAGGGACAGAATTCTCGTTCTGTCCATTACGCTGAATATACTTCCGAAATTCTTTGGGATCTTCTGCCAACCGTTCCCCAAGACGAGCAAAATAAGATTCCTTAGCCGATTTGGTTGAATTCTCGAAATCAAACTTCAGCCTCTTTAGTTCGCGCAAGTTTTCCAGGGACCTGTGATTTTTTTATACTTTAAGTGTACCCTCCGCACCCTGCGCCGCAAGATGCGCTGTTCCTGATGAAACCACGGTTTAACTTTATCATGTTTAGATGAAAGCATCCGCGTCAGAACGAATTTATCTCGAAGATAGAAGAGCTTTTCTTTAAAGCTTTCCCACAACTGTTCAACGCTCAAATCATCCGCTAATGTGTCAAAAGTTGGGAAGTATGAATCTAACGACTGATTTGTAGAACAGTAATCAGCCTTACAATACTAGAACACTTTTCTAGGCGGTTTCTTCACCATGGGCACATTTTAAACACTAACGTCAGCAGCAAAAATCTTATGATCGCTCAATCCAGGTAGTGCATGAACGTCTGATACAATACCAGACCCATTACACAACAGCAAGTCCAAGACATGGCCAGTACCATCGTCACGCGACGCACTGAGTACATATTGTTCAAATGCATGAGTGTCCATTGGATCAAAACAATAGGAGGACAAACAACCACGAACAGAATTCCTGGGAATTGCACATGACCAGTCGATTTCCGGTAGGTTAAAGTCTCCTCGGACGAAGACACGGTCATTTTCAAACACTCCAGAAAGTCAGAAAGCTTGATAAACTGATCATACGACGCACTTGGTGGACGATAGTTGGAGCCAAACACCATCCTTTTTCCCTTTGTCAGCCGAGTCCTACAAAAAACTGCCTCGATATCAAGAAGTGGGCTTGCCACGTGAACGCAAGGTATACTATTATTTATAAGAATAAAAACACTTCCACCGTGAGAATTTCGATCGCGCCGAAAACAGTGGTAGCTTGCCGGGAAAATTTCAGAATCAAAAAGAGAAGAATCTAACCATGACTCGGTGCCAAGCACTGCCGTGGGCTGTAGGGTACGTAGCAGGCATTAAAATTTATCGATTTTATTCTTTATGCTCCTGCAATTTATCAATAGAACCCTGAGAGGCAATCCTGTTGCACGCTTATGCGAAGGTCGCTGCTGAACTACATCTTTCGTTGCGCTATCGAGCTGAAAGCGCTTTCGCCGCAGATAAAGCGTATCTTTAGAAGAGTTAAGTGCTGGGCTAGTTGGTGATCTTGCATAGTGAAAAGATTTTGCGCCAAAAAACAACACACACAAGTGGTGTCGTCGTCTTTCTTGTGTGTGTTGTTTTTTGGCACAAAATCTTTTCACTATAAAGCGTATCATACTTCAAAACAGCCTTGTCCCCTTCCCACTAGTTCAACTTCGCATAGTCTCATAGTTTCTTTCTTTTGTCCCTGACAGATTGTGAAAAATCTTCAGACATATTATAATTGGTGCCTTTGAATTTGCAAGCGTTCAACGGCACCGATTGACGGGATTTATAGGAACAAAATTTTGCTTTGACTGGACGCGAGTTCCCTGCCGTGTATGTCCCTACACGATGTGCACGCTCAATGCCCAGGCATGTGACACCAACCTTGCTTCTGCATAATTCTTCAATAAACTATTCAGATTTCGCTGCTGTCTCTTGCAGGATGAATCGTTCAACCGGCGGAAGACCAGATTGTTCCTTCTTTGCCTGTTCTCGATGTCGTCAATCTTTTGGGTGAGAGCCGTCAATGTAGCATGGTCACCTTGTTGCTGGCCTGCCACTCTTGCGACAGCATTGCGTACGTCATCGACTTTGCCAATCTTAACTTATAGTGAAAAAATACGAACTTTCAAGTATTTGATATCTAGGGTCAATTGGTTTTGTTTTTCTTCGATAGAATTTAACTTCAGCATCATTTTACTCATCCTAGGAGCTTTGAATATTGCGCTTTAGTTGACCCTGGGTAAACTTCAATATTCCCGCCACACAGTAATAAAAACAACAAATAAAGCGCTAAATTACGAAAAATAAACTGCCGTTTCGGCTGCCTTCTTTTCGAAAGCGACCCAGACGCAAACATAGAAAACAGCACTAAATATATATATATATATATATATATATATATATATATATATATATATATATATATATAAATGTGTGTGTGTGTGTATGTATATATAAAGGAGAAGAAAGGGGGTTAACCGAGGCGCCCGATTGTTATTATTCATATCGTAAGAAGCCAACGAACACTGACACCAAGGATAACATAGGGGAAATTACTTGTGCTGAATAAATGAAACAAAGACACGATAAATTAATGGAAATCAACGAGGATAAAAGAAAAATACTTGCCGCACGTGGGGAACGATCCCACAACCTTCGCATTACGCGTGCGATGCTCTACCAAATCACCTACCGCGGCGCCGTTTTTCCGTACACAGGAAGACCACAGTGTCAACACCGGCTCGCGTCGGGCTCCGTAGTTTTGTGAGTTTTTTATGGTGTTTTCAACAGAAAACGACACGAAACGCTTTCACCAGCTTTCTAACGTTATAAGGACCGCATCGACGCCACCCCCGTGGAAATCCGACCACCGAGGGCCCCAGGAGGATTCTTGAAAGTTTCGTCACCACGGGTGAGCCGCTAACCCTAGCCGGCGGCGGCAGCCGCTCGCTTCGCCGACGGGGATTCCCGCGACGGCACTTGGCCTAACCATGGTGAACGAAGCGACTACGATCGTTGACCCCCTCCATACAACTTCCGGAGGACACAAAGAAGAACGCATGGACCAGACTACCGAACCGGTGAGCCAAGAAACTCTGTACCATAACACCGTGAGAGAAGATCTCAAATGGCAATCAGTACGAACACAAAAGCAACGCAAGCAAGAAGCCTTGGAGAGGCGACGCGGTAGTGTGAAGCCCCAAGACCCCGAAACTACCACTAAACTACCACTAAACTACCACTACCACTAAGCGACTAAGAGTCGCTAGACCTCCGCCGCTTCCGAAAAATGACTACAAAATAATCATTCGTCCAAACCAAGGTCTGCCATTAAGAAACGTGCTCACTCATACACTTGCACGAGCGATCATCGACGCGTGCCACAACGAGTTCACGGATGACAAATTCATACTGAGAATCAACCCGGGATCCAACATAGCCATCCTATCGACCCAGTACGAAGAGGTCGCCGAAAAAGCAAGACACATCCACACCTTAACGCTTAGTGGCAGAAATCACGCAGTGCGCGCATACACCGCTCAAGGAGAAGGCGCCCTCAGAGGAGTGGTACATGGAATACCGTTACACACAATCACTGAAACCCTCATGGCCCACCTCTGAGTGAGAACACAAGGCGTGGAAATCCTTACAGCCAAGATGATTGGTGCCACTCGAAGTGCAGCGCTTACCTTTATTGGTCCCCATCTACCACGATTTGTGTACTACTACGGAGGTGAACTCCGTTGCTACCCATTTAGACCGACGCTCCAAGTCTGCAAGATCTGCAGGGAAAAGGGCCACCGTACCGACGTGTGCCCAAACCTAGACAGACCCATCTGTAGATTGTGCGGACTGCTTAACCCAACCGACGGACACAAATGCGAGATAAACTGCGCCTCGTGCGGGGAGGCCCACCCAACCGGTGACCATTCGTGCAAGCAGCGACTCAAACCGGTTCGACCCCGACCCACACCATCATCAGCCCCGATGAAGTCGAAAGCCCCACGATGGTTCGCCTCGGAAGACGAAGAAGAGACCTACAGGGCGGACACTCGCGGCCGGCCGGTCAATACTGAGGAACGCTCCCGCTCCCAATCCCGCTCCCGTTCCCGGTCAGCGAACCGCGAGCATCGGGCACCACCGACACCCAAAAGGAACCCGTCGCCTCTGGCAAGGAAGCAGAAGCCTTCACACGAGGTAAGCTGGGCGGAAGTCGTCTCTCCCAAGCCACGAAACACATCCACACCGATCGCACAAAATCCAGAATACCAGAGAGTCATTGAGGAAAATAGACAGCAAAAACAGCGTCTAATCGACTACGAGCACAAAATCGAAACTTTAATGAAAAGAGCAGCCATGCTTGAATCGGCACACGCTGCGACCTGTGAGCGATCGCCACAATCTCAATTACCACAGCTAAGCACTCTCACCGGACATCCGCCACTACAAACACAACTGCTCCCCTCCCCCCAAACAACACAGCCAAAGCAGCCTCAGGCGCACTCACCGTCTGAGAGCAACGTGGTAACCCAGGACCAAATGCAACAAGCACTGCAACAATCACAACAACAAATAATACAACAAATACAGCAACAATTTCAACAGTTCTTTAAGGAATTCCAAGAATTAAAGAAATACGTTAACGAATCCCTAACCAAGGAACCCAAGCGTAAACGAAAAAGTAGCAAAATACCCTCTCAGACAGATGACGGTAGCATGCTAACTTCCGACACAGACAGCACAATACCCTCTAAGTCCCATCATGGCCCGTAAACCTCAAATGGAAACCGAAAGCATCACGATCTGGTCTTGGAACTGTAGGTACATTAAAAGCAAGCACGCATCCCTCTCGCTATACGTACAGGCGGCGCTAGTACCCCCGGATATTATCTGCTTGCAAGAGGCGGGAGAGCGACCGAAGCCAATTATGGGGTATAAAATACAGTACGACCCCAGCTACCGCAGGGTGGCCACGCTCGTCCGCAAAGATTTGGCAACAACCCTCACAGTGCTCCCCGGTGAGGAAATCCCACATCTCATCACCACGATATGGCCTGTCAAGAAGGGAAGACCTAAACAAGTCGTATGCAACGTATACAGTCCCCCCCGCGACAGAAAGGCTGACTTCGCGTCATTGTTCCGGCACCTACAGGGAATGCTGGAGCACCGCGATCGCCTAATTATAACCGGAGATTTCAATGCAAAGCACAACACGTGGGGCTACTCGAAAGCAGACACCAAGGGCGCCAAGCTCTTAGAAGCCATAGAGCACCACGAATACACACTAATTACAGTACCAGGTACGCCTACTCGTATAGGAAACAGTGCCAGCAGGGACACGACTCCTGATCTCACCATCACCAACGATACCGTGGGAACAAGCTGGAGGGTCCTAGACGACTCACTGGGTAGTGATCACTACATTATCGAAATCACCAGCGCCTCGGCCAAACTACGCCGACCCCTAGGGAAGGCCAAAATTACAAATTGGCCTAAGTTTAGGGAGAGGCAACAGCTCGATTTAGATACAAGTCTGCCCTTCCCGGAACATCAAGGCCGCTTAACCACGATCAAGGAGTGGGCCAAACGCATCAAAGAACTATATGACGCCAACACTAAAGTGTACCAAACCGATACCGACACGCCGGCAATCGACAACCATCTAATACACTTATGGGAAGCATGCAGAGGCCTCACAAGAAGATGGCGCAAACAGAAGCTAAATCGCAAACTTAGACTTAGGATTTCAAACGTCACTAAACAGGCCAACGATTATGCCCTGAAGGTTCACAGGGACAATTGGCGCACGTTCTGCGATTCGCTTAAAGGCACGCTAAGCACCAAAAAGACATGGAACATACTCCGCAGCATCATCGATCCTTCAAACACCAAAACAGAAACAAACACAACCTTACAAAAACTCGTTGGCGAATATCCGGGAACCGAGGATGAACTCATACAGGAACTCCAGCAAACGTACACGGGAATCCGGACCGGGCATCCGAAACCATACCCTCAATATCCGGGAGCTCCGAACGAGATACTTGATGCACCGATCACGTATGCGGAGGTATACGCGGCAGCACAGAGCTTCAAGAAAAACACGACACCGGGTCCCGACGGGATCACCAACGCTATCTTGAGAAACCTAAGCGATGAAACCCTGCGAGCCTTTACAAAGCAGCTGAACGAAGAAATATGGGCACCGGGCGGAACATTACCCGAGGAATGGACTACAGCTCACATAGTCCTTATACCCAAACCAGGAAAACCGCGCAGGCTCGATCAATTACGACCGATCTCGCTTACGTCTTACCTAGGCAAGCTTCTTGAACGAATTGTACTCACTCGAATGGAACAACACATGGAAGAACATGGACTACACCCCAATTGCATGTACGGATTTCGGAAAGGCATGTCATCACAGGATGTCTTCCTCCTCCTCAAGGAAGAGGTCCTCAACCCACAACCGGGCAGCAACAACAACATACTCCTAGCCCTCGACGTAGAAAAAGCATTTGATAATATAGCACACGAAACCATCCTAGATGGCCTCGCCGCCATAGGATGCGGAGAGCGAGTATACCATTATGTCGTGGCTTTTCTCAGCCACCGCAAAGCTCGCATCGGCATAGCAGGCGTACAATCGGACATATATGATCTACCGCAGAAGGGTACTCCGCAAGGGTCAATATTATCTCCTTTCCTCTTCAACATCGGACTTAGAAAACTTGCTTTACAACTGGAAAACATCCCAAAACTCGGATGTGCCTTCTATGCCGACGATATCACTCTATGTGCAACCAAGGGTTCATACGGCGACAGAGAAAACACGTTACTCACAGCTATCGGATACATCGAGTCATACCTAACCACAGCAGGAATGAGGTGTGCCCCACACAAGTCGGAGTACCTTCAAGTCCGACCCAAGCAAACTAAGGAACATCGAGCCCCGCCAATACATCTCGAGATTGCCGGGCAACCTATAAAGCGCGTCCCGACCGCACGCATACTAGGTATGCACATCCAGGAGAACAACGGCATAAAGCTAGCCTCAGAGAAATTAAATCACGTTATAAGAAGCACCGCATCAGTCATCGCCAGAGTAGCGCGCAGCAAAGATGGTTTCACAGAGGACGAAACCTTAAGACTGGTACAAGCCCTCGTCATCAGCCGTGTCACGTACGCGCTACCGTATCAAGTCAAGCGCAAAAGCGAGACAGAACGCATGGACACTCTTATAAGAACCGCGTACAAAACGGCCTTACAGCTACCGTCAAGCACAAGCACAAAGAAATTACTAGCGCTAGGCGTATACACACCTTTGAGGAGCTAGCAAGTGCCACGCTCATAGCGAAGAGGGAGCGCCTCAACAAGACTCAACAGGGAAGACACCTTCTTCAACGGCTAGGGTACCCGCTGACACCTCAGTACTGCAAAGAAGAAACACAACTCTTGCCTAACCACATTAGAGAGAACATTGTAGTAGACCCTATCCCCAAGAACATGCACCCCACCCACAATCAGGAGAGAAGAGCAGCGCGTGCCCGCATGTTGCACAAACGTTGTTTCAGAGACCCGGATACGTACTACATGGACGCTAGCCCGTATCCCTCGTCGCCACGTTGCGGGCTCAAATACACAATCGCCGTTGTCAATCAGGGGAACCTGGTAGCCTCAGCCTCCATCCGCGCCACATGCAGCGCAGCAGCAGAAGCAGCAGCAATCGCTCTCGCACTTCGCGACGCTGAGAGCAAGGGAAGGTCCTCCCGTGTCCTTACTGACTCACAAGCGGCTTGTCGTTTATACCTGAATGGAACACTCCCTATACAAGCCATTCGAATCCTGGGTCGCACACTACAATGGACCCATGGTATCGTCTGGTGCCCCGGGCACGAAGGCCTGCGGGGCAACGAAGAGGCGGACTGCGCAGCTCGAGGTCTCACTAGCCGAGCGGCAGACCACACCGTTCTTCAGCCCCCGACAGACCGACGAGCGACCCACGAGTTATTAACGACAGGTCAACAAATACTACAGGACCAACGGCTCGGAAGAACGCAATACGCTCCCCCACACAAAGCTCTCAATAAACTCCAGGCAAGGGACTGGCGCCGCCTGCAAACTAACACATACCCACACTTGTCTCGTCTACACGCAATCTACCCAGACAGTTATACGTCCCGAACATGTCCCTGGTGTAGCAACCACACAGCGACACTCGCGCACATAACACATGAATGCACCGACCGTCCGGGCGACGCAATTTCGCCACGAGTCACAACACACACACTCACTACGTGGTCTTGGGAGGCGAGACTCTCCGAACTGGACCTGGGAAGCCAACTGGTGACCCTCGACCAGGCCCGGCGAGCCGCGATCGCCAGTGGAGCCCTGTCAGAGGGAACCACCCAGGAATAAACCGCGCAACGGTTTCCGCAATAATAAAGTTTCTCCTCCTCCTCCTCCTCCTTCCGTACACATTCTGAGGTATTAAGGATTATCTACTGGATCTAACCCTGGGAGTGTTAGCCAGCGGCACCACTCACGGACTTAGCGGTGTATGCGGAACATCCTTTGAGCCGCAAGCGCAACGAGGACGCGATGTTCTTTCGGGTGAAGGCAACTGGTCAATAAACCCACACATGCTACCTTAAGGCATCAATGTTGCCGGATTCGAGACCCTCGCTATATAATGATTTTACAATTTCATTTTTTCCATTACAAACGCTCTGTTTTCGATACGAATGACATTACTTATTACAGAAGCCTCATCATTCAAGCTAGCTCCACGTAATGTTTTTTCAGTGTGCCTTTAAAATCGCTCGATCAATACTTTCAGCGTGTTGCCGCTCTCCGGAAGGTCATATCGCGATCTGTCTTCCTTTCACAGATGGCTTTTTTTGCTCACGTAAGTGCGGATAACTATAATGCGAATGTCGCGGATAATCTTAACGTCAGCGGCAGCAGTACAGCCAGAGATATCTTATTAATTACAGAGAACACGTGTGTGGGTAATTTGCCTGCTAGAAGCAAACTAGTACGTCATTCATGTAAGCGAAATAAGTAAACAACAGGCCGTCTAGAAAAAGCACCTCTGCAGTGTTGTTTATCAGTCTACTATGGTCTGCTAGCCCTGCTTCAATCCGATATGAAATTATGAATAAAATGTGGTCTGATGTTATATTGACTACGAATGGAAATGGCGAGTACAGTAAATATTTACTGAATTGAAAGCCATTTACTGGTAATATTTATTGTAATGCACAACTCCCAGCGAGGAAAGTCCTTAATCAAGGAATGTACGTCTGGGATCGTATAATACGAAGTCAAAAGATAAAATGTACCTAAGATGTATAGACGCATTTGACCACGAAACACTAATAAAATATAAAGTTCGCAGGACCAAACGAGAATTGAGCGAGTAAAAATCTGTACTACAAAGCATATCTGAATCTTCAGAAGAAACAAAATAACGGTAGGAGAGTTAATACCATTACCTTTCCACTGCGGCAAGATGGCACTCCAGAGGAGACAACTGCTAGTGACGAAAGCATATCGGAGGCATCATTAGCAGAAGGTATTAATGTTTATTGACAGGCTGTAAATTTCGAAAGCACTATGCTGCCTACCGAGTTTTCCTGCTCTTTTAGCAATAGGGAACCAGTGTTCATGAACGCAGCGGTATCGTCTCCTGAAGTATTTGCAGTGCTTGTTAACCTTACCAAAAGAACAAAAGCCGTGATGTAGACGGTTTATAAATTATTATATTCTTTATAGATAAGCACGGTGTTAGATCTGTACGAGGTCTGTCCCAAAAGTTCATGCACTATGTTTAAAAAATTGATTTCACAAACTTTCAGATACATCCGTGTGGTCGCCTTCAATAACACTGTACGAGACAATACATTGGTTCCAGCTTTTCTTCCTTTGCTGGAAGCACCCTTGGAAGTTCCCTTCGAAGTTCTCTTCTGATAAGAGCTTCAGCCGTGATGTCATTTTCATCTGTGAAGTGCTGCCTTCCGTGGATCAGTTTGCATTTCAATAACATAAAAAAAGCAGCTGCAAAGTCTAGAGAGAGAGAGAGAAAATTATATATGAAAGGTAGGGAGGTTAGCCAGGACTGAGCCCGGTTGGCTACCCTACACTGGGGAAAGGGAAAGGGGGACGGAAAGATATAAAAAGAAAGAGAGAGAAAGTCAACTGGAGATATCAGTCGGTCCCTCAGTCCGGATCACAGACGCTGACTCAATCCGGTCGCTTTCAAATATCGCAGCAGCGCTTTTGTGGCCTTTTGTAGCTGTGATATGCGAGGCCATGATCCCAAGATCTTGTTCAAGGTGAACGGCTTTCCATCTAGCTGATTGAGAGCTGTGCAGAGGTCTTGCCTTTCATTTTCATAAGATGGGCAGTAGCACAGTAGGTGTTCTATAGTTTCCTCGACACCGCAGGCATTGCACTCGGCGCTATCAGCCATTCCAATCAGAAATGCATAAGCATTTGTGAATGCGACGCCCAAACGTAAGCGGCACAGCATTGTTTCCTCATTTCGCGGAAGACCTGGTAGCAGCCGCAGTTGCATAGAGGGATCGAGGGAATGCAAGCGATGGTGAGTGAATTCAGGTGTGTGCCACTTCTCCAATGTCAAAGAGTGCGCTAGCTTGCCTAAGTGTTCGGCTGCGTCGGTCCGCGATAAAGGTATTGAAACAAGGGTTGCTCCCTCGTGAGCTTTTCTAGCAGCTTCGTCAGCGAGGTCGTTGCCGGAGATACCGCAATGACCAGGCAGCCACTGAAACACGACGTCGTGTCCTTTCGCGATCATGTGATCGTGCATTTCTCGTATCTCCGACACGAGTTGTTCACATGACCCGCGACGAAAAGATGCCAGAAGACATTGTAAGGCCGCCTTCGAATCGCAGAATATAGCCCACCGATTAGCCGGTTGGTTATTAATATAATCAACGGCACCTCGGAGGGCAACAAGCTCCGAACTAGTCGATGTTGTCAAGTGAGAAATCTTGTATTGGATGCTTAGTGAACGGGATGGTATAACCACTGCGCTGGTGGAGCTGGTCTGAGTGGAAGAGCCATCCGTATATATATGTACTCGATCAAAGTAGAAAGTGTGCAAACAATCCAGAGCTGCTTGCTTCAAGGCCAAGGTAGGCAGGTCGGTCTTCTTTCTTATCCCTGAATCCGTAAGACGCACTTTAGGTTGTTTTAAGCACCACAAAGCTGAGGTTGAACGTGCAAAGGGTGTGAAACCCGATGGTAAGGAGGCACGATGGATGCTGACCTTGTTGGAGAAGGAACCATTATAATGGCTCAAGACCATCCGATCACGACTTACATTAGCACCGAAACGCTTAGAGCCCATGTTCGTCATGTTTCACGGATGCAGTCAAGCTCTCTTGCGTGCCTGCCCGAACGACGACCACAGGTGCAAAGTCTAAATTTGGCCAGTAGGGAAAGTGCTACAACATAGTGGCGGACTTGCTGGCCAAAAACTGACGCACTATCGATGCAGATTGTACAGGGGCATTATTGTACAAAGACGCGGCGCGCAGGGCCTTTCAGACGCTTCAGAACCTCAACGTAGAGAGCCGCATTGACAGTCTAACCTTCAGGTACAAGTTCGTGGCGCATAATTCCATGGCAGTGAAAAAACTGGATCAACATCAGTTTTAATTAGTTCTTTATTTTTTCGGCGCTTTTTTAGCCTTAGCTCATCTTTCTTTTTTTTTTTTTGCTCCTTGCTCTGCGACTTCAGCTCGATGTGGTATTCGTAAATCCAGGTTTCGTCGCCCGGTGCCTATCGAATACGTGAATTCGACGGCGTCGTCTTTAGTTTTCTAATCAATGCAACATTATATTCGACGCAACTTTTCTTCAGCTGTTTCAGCACCATCTTGAAGCAAACCATTTTCTATTCCCAATTTTTGATCGACTCTCCCAAACCAAGTGCATTCTAACAATTAGTTGGCGATCCTTGAGCGCGAGAGAACACACACGATTGAAGTTTTATCTTCCCACGAGGGGCGTCCGGATCCTGCATCGTCCTTGGGTTCAAACGGGTGAACCCACTTCAACACAGTCCTTTCATTTAGGGTATCCTTTCCATAAGTCCTTTGCAAGATTTAATAAATTTCTGCACCATTCTTGCCCAATTTCTCAAGACATTTGGTCTTGATCGTTTGTTCCGTCTTTTCGTCGATCTCCATTTCAAAAGAATTCACTCGCGTGCCAGTTGAAGCATTGTTCTTGAAAACTGAGTTTGCGCAGCGCAAATAGAAAGGACATCCATGAACACAAACAACGTTGACGGATGCTGCATTTCGACAAAGGGTGAATATGGATTGCAGACCCACATAAATTTATGCCTTATCATACAGCAGTCCGGCTCGTAGTAGAGGTCAGCCGGTTCCTTTAGAGTAGAGAGAGCTTGATAAAGCGGAGCTGCTGCACCCTCTCCCACCTTTTTGCTGACGATTGCATGAACATTTGCGACAGACCTCGTGCACTCTATGCTCTACTCTTTGTATACATATTTAAGCCAGGCCTATTATCCGAAGTATTCCATCATCTCATGCAAATAGCTAAATCTGCGCTGTACAGAAATCACCAGATTTCAGTGATTCCTTCGTCTCTGAAGTCACGTACGGCGACACACCAGCAGTGTCTGACAACAAATACTGCCATCATTCGACGTCGTGTTCATGCGCTACAATATTACCTGCAGTGTCCTCCGAAATACACGCACATACGCCATGCACCCCTCTCGCAGTCTGCTTGGTGCACAAAACAGCGCAAAAATTACGAGCGAAAATGGCATATCTAGGAGAGTGAGTTCGATCCCTTGTGACGAGCAAAGTATATTCGCCATGTCGGATGAGCATAAGCAAGCTGCATGACGGAGAGACCGACGCACATCATTTTAAAAGCTGTCCCAGATGAAACAAATACCTCACTAACAGGCTAGCTTCAGTGCTAACTATAATTTCGAAAGGTCCAGAAAATGTAACTCATACTTTACTGATTGACTTCTGTTAAAATCACACCGTCCTAAGAACGGTTCTCAAAAAAAAAAAAGTGATCATAGATATAGCGAGATAGCATAGCTTGATTCAAAAGTATAAATTGCACCATCTTCTGAGTGCTGGAAAGCAGTGTTCGTGTATCGCCGATTTTTCTCGAGATTTGACTGGCTGCTTATAAAAAGACTTGAGGTGAGGTGCATGGTATTTAGAATTCAGCACGTTCATTTATCACATTATACCTTGAACAACCATACGTCCTCGGTGAAAGATATAACCGCAAGTCTCGCTAAAGGTAACATTTTTTTTCTCCTCCCGCTTTTAACCCTTATTGACGAGTGTTGTCTACAGGCAACATACAAGAAAATAATTATTGTTTTCGTCTAGTGTCGGTGACCAGTACGAAGTTTCTGGCTAAATGTTTTCAGCCAACTCCGAACGACAGACAGCAAGCATCATTTGTTAGTTTTGAGCAGGAATACTGGACGACGAAACAGAAGTTTGGCTCGCGACTCGCTTTGCTTTGAAAGCAAGGTCACAGGAGACAGGCCGATGCAAATTATCCAGCTGCAGTGGTGTCTCAAACGTCATGTCAAGCAAATTAAATGTACACCAATGGGTCACATATGGTGAGACCTGTCTGTACAAATTCAAAACGAAGCCATAGTTGACTTGGGGTGAAGCCCACTTCCAGTTTTCTTTTTGGTGTTTTTCCGGTATTGCTGAAAAAGTTCCCGCAAGCTATATCTTTTTTATTTCGCTGATTATGCTTATTCTAGATATGTTTTGCACATTCCCACAGAAAAACATTTCTTTGGGGGGGGAGGGGGTATTTATGTGTCTATATTAAAGGCACATATAAATGTAAAATATAAATATCCATATAACTATAAAATATACACACCTGCTCATCAACGATACTGTAAACACTCCCACAAGTACAAAATATGCTCTCTATGCTGATGATGTAACTTCACTATTATCTTCTTACATGGTCGCTGGTATGGTTGGACACGCTGTTGTCGCACTTAGGGTTAAAAGAAATGAACGCGTTCGAATATCGATTGATCTATTATTTGGTCCCGAATGAATGGACGTCATAGAAAGCATACGAAAAGTAGATGCACAACTGATTTTGGATGACTAAATGAATATGGTTGTAAGTAAGCTGTCTCGTATAACATGCTGACATTGGCTAGCTGCTAAAGCAAATGTGTTATATATTTGTATGTTCCTCACACACCCTAACTATTCTTAGATTGGATATTTATATACGCATATATATATATTACAGAAAAGAAAGCATATTACGTAATGAGAGTATACCGCACACATGGCTAATCTAGATAATCTAAAAACATTATCTTGCACCAGACACAACTAGAGGCAATTCAGAGGGCCCAAGAAAGGGCGGAACATCACGGTATTCCTGCCCCGACTTGGACGCGGCCAGCGGCTTCCGCGGGTCCCCGATAGGGGCCCCCGCTGAAGCTCCTCGGGATCAAATAAAGTTCGTTGTCTGTCTGTCTCACAGTTTCCGCTCAGAGCAGTGTAGTTAGAGGAAGAGGATTAATATAGGAAGGCGATAAAATGTGAACAACCTACACACTATCAAGCCTATCTTTATGCCCCATGTATAAAAGCGCGTGGTCCGAACTTTGGCACGCACAGAAATGCCTAACTAATTTTGGAACTATACAACCGCGTTTTGTTAGACAAGTTTAACTGAAAGGGTGGTGCCGATGCTTTCTATATTTATCGAAGCAGAGTTCTCCGAATTATTTTCGTCGTGTGCTGGTCACATGTGTTTCTGTTGTTTTTCTTTTCAGTCAATGCGTATGGAGTACTTGCCGTGTTACTGAACATTGGTTTATTCTACATTACACGTGCTCTCACCATGCACTGAAATTGTTACTTCGTCTTGTGTAATGTTCACCACAATCATTTCTCCATCCGTAGTGCATATTACAGTGTAGTAGTTCATGACCGTCACGAGCTTACCTTCGTATTTCAGTCTGACCCTTGCACCATAAAACCCTATAATCACCACCATCATCATTATTCATCATTATCATCTCACCATTATTGTCATATCATCATTATCATATCATTATTCATATCATCAACGTCTATTCGCCGATGACTGTGTTATTTACCATCGTGTCACTACTAACACTGACTAATCCATTCTGCAAAATGACCTAAATTCTATTGACAAGTGGTGCTCACGCTGGATGATGGAAGAAAATATTTCCAAATGCAAGTTAATGCATGTATCACGTAAACGCTCTATATCTAAATTTCCATACTGTTTAGGCTCTGTGAATTTACCTTAGGTCGACAGTTACCGCTACCTTGGCGTTATCATCACTACAAACTAAATTCGTCGAACCACGTTCTGCAAATGACAGCCGATGCCTCAAGATCCCTGAACTATATTAAAAGATCCCTATCCTTGTCTCCTCCTTCGGTTTGTAAACTAGCATATGAAATTTTCATCCGTACCAAATTAGAATACGCGTAATAAATTTGGAATCCGTGTCAGAAGTACTTGATTGACACTTTAGAAGCTACTAAGTTTTGTACTAATAAGTTTTGTCTTATCGTATTATGACAACACTATCAGCGTTACCAACCTGAAATTATCTATTGGTCTGCCCCTTTCAGTATCAAGACGTAAAATTTCACAACTCTGCCTATTCCATAAATTGTACTATAACTTTCCTGACCTTCGTTCCTCGCTTTTATTTCCACCCGTGCGCTCATCACATCGCCTATTCAATTCTTTAAGTATCCAATGGCTTCATGGTTCTACTAAGGCTTTCAACAAATCCTTCCTTCCCGTTGCAATGTAACAATGGAACTCGCTTCCGGAATCCGTCGTTGTAGAGCGAAACCCTTCCAAATTTCGAGAGTTACTAACCGCCCATATTTTCAACTAATCATGCAAAAACTTGTGTTTTTGTGTATTTTAGTGTCTTTTCAGTTGTTGTTGCTTTTTGTTGCTTTGCACATGACCATTCCTTCGATGTTCGTATTATTGTTTTGCCCCCCCCCCCCCCTTATGTAATACCCCACATGGGGCCCTTGAGAAATAATAAATGATGATGATGATATTTCACCACTGATGTTTGATTAACATATAAAAATATTCATTTCGTACCACTGCTCACATTCATAATCTTTGAACTTTGAAGAATATCCAATTGGCTCTTGCGTGATTTTGATTATGTACAGTTCTCGAGTGCGCTCACGCACTGTAGCAGCAGGTGGATTTTTCCTCAGACGTCTCCGAAATTACAGCAGAAATCAGTCATTTCATTTGTCGGACCACATGTCTCGATTGCATTCATCATTTGAAGTATCAGTGTTTTTTTTTCTTCTGCTTCTTGCACTCTCTACCAAGACTAAGATCTAGCCTCGAGGGGGATACACGATATGTCTGTTTCCTTTCCGGTATCCGATCATGGTAGGAGCCAATCTGGCTTCAAAGCTTCGGGTGGTACAACTCTGCCACGTGGCTCTGAGGACCGACGACAGGTAATCGAGGAAAGCGTTGTAAATGTGCGGCTTGTGTTGCTGCGGATGATGCTGAACGCATCCTTTGGCGCTCGGCTCTGCAACACCCCTCGTAAGGCTCGGGATATTAATGAAATGTCAGAATGAAGCTCAAAGTGTCGCGCAATCGGTAAAATAGAACTCTCGGCAACTTGACTGCCGAGAGTTAATAAGCTGTATACACACCGGCTCTTTACTTCCTTTTTTCTTTCTTTGGCATCATACGCACAAGGCGCAGCGGCTGAGGACATGCTACAGCCTGCCGACCGATGTTTTTAAACGACACCGGGCTGCATGTCGGTATTGCGTTTACACCAGAACAATCGAAACTGCACAGCAGATCGCAGCGATTGGGAGCGCAAAGAGCGCCGCCATGCCACCCGACCGGGTCTTGACGACAGTTCGTGGCCCACTAAACGAGAACAGGTGCGCGAAGCAGGACATTTATTACGAAATGACATGGGCTGCGGCCGCAGGAGCTGGGCGGCGCCTGTGCCAGCGCCTGCGCCACGCAGCGCTCTCTGTACAGGGTTCCTCCTACGCGATGGATATGTACACACGGGCTGGGAGGAGGGCAGCGTGGTAGAAAAAACGAGTCCATGATAATACACATTGTACAAGACGACCGCTCAGCGTCACTTGGCACCCGAGGTGACGATGGAGCCGCCGTACGACTGGCCGTTGCACGTGGGCAGCGCGAACGGGTTCATGGCGGCGAAGTGGGATGGCACGATGCCTCCCATGCCTGCGGAGAAAGAGAGAATGACGTCACCGCGCGAAACGACAAGTGGCCGCTCGGCACTCCCGAGGTGCAGTGCTCGACAACCACGCGAGTGCACTGCGACTGTCCCACGACATTTGCTGACGTTGGCACACGACAGACCGAGTGTTGCGCAAAAATCAACTGCCCCGAACGTTGGCGACATGCTTTCAGTTAACCGAAACATATTCGGCAAGAGGAACTGTAACATGATCTTGAATTGTAGCGCGAAGTGACACAGACAGAGACTAGAAGCAGACAGGACGTGCGCTCGTCCTGTCCGCTTCTAGTCTTTGTGTCACTTCGCGCTACAATTCAAGATCGTGTTACCGTACCAACTCGCCTAACTTTCTATCCTTTTGCAAGAGTAACTGCGTTGTATGACAAGACTTACTAATTTAGATCTGAGATTTTGCGTGCTAAATATAGGATCTGATTTTGAGGCACGCCGTACTGAGGGACTCCGGATTAATTTTGACCACCTGGGGATTTGTTGCGTGCACCTAAATCTAAGTGAGCGAGTGTTTTCTGCATTTCGCTCCCAGCCGCCGGGATTTGATCCCGCCACCTCGAGGAACGCCATAGCCACTACGCTTCCGTGACGGATCACGGCATGACTTCTAGCTAGATGTACAATGTATTTTAGTGTGTGCTACGCCGCATTGAACTGTGTTGGCCAGGCGTTGCGTTTCCAAGGGCACGGCAGCAAAATCGGATTTAAGAAGTCTTTCTGCCTTCCAGATCGACCACTGTACCACAGAGACGACGTCTACACGCGTTTATCCTTCCGCATTTTTAGATATTTGTCACTACGGTTCGTAAAACGCAACGGAGTTTAGCGAAAATGGCGCATAAAAGTAATTAGAATGTGCCGTTTTGCAACCATGGAGCTCCTGGCGCCCCACAGACGAAGGGTGATAGAGTTTAAGTCCTCTTTTTCTTCTATGGACCCACAACTTTTGCTTGGTGACGTTTTGTTGTCGCAGCAGCCACACTCTTTGCTGGCTCAATGCAAGGTGCCAGGTTTGGGACTACATTGCACCAACAACATTGCCGATGGCCGTTCTTTTCCACAATATACCGACATTGTTAGAAATAAAGCAGTCAAAGGTCCATGGATGGTGACAGAATGCTTCGTCATCGTTGGCAAACGCTTAACTAACGATGAAAAAATGTGTTACTTTTCTCTACAGATCTTCATTCTTCTATTACACACACGCGTAAGCGGCCGTGTACTTAGATTTAGGTGCACGTTAAAGAACCCCAGGTGATCGACATTATTCCGGAGACCCCCACTACGGTGTGCCTCATAATCAGATCGTGATTTTGGCCCGTAAAACCCCATAATTTAATTTTTTGCACTACCTAATTTGTGGTTTTACCGTGGACACCCAAAGCCAATCGGCCTACCGATCTTTGGTTAACTTCCAACCCCGACGAGATTTCTGATTTTAAGCACAGAATGACATTTGCCAACGCTAACGCTCGCACCATTATTCCTCTCCAGATTCCGCGCACCACCTCATAACTATTGTGGCCCCATCGTGCTCTATGCTTAATTGTTGCTGCATTCCGCTTCCCGTTTATTTCCACATTAGCTTGGTGGGTGCTTGAGTAAGTGTTTCCTTCGAATATGTATAAGCCGAGGTATTTATATAGCTTAACTAGGGGTTTGACTTGATGTTGAATTGACACCACGTAATTACTAGTGTCTTCACTAAAGAACGTAATTCCTGATTTTTCTGTGCTAAACTTAAGATTTGTCGCTGCGTTGACATTGATATTTGCAAGTGTCTGTAAATCTCTTGCATTTTCCGCTAGTAGCACTATGTGGTCCACATACATCAGTCCGGGGACCTTTTGTTGCACCATTTGTTCATTGCGCATGTAGGATAAATCAAACCCTAATTCAGTGTTTTCCAGTCGTCTCTCTATGTCCTTAACATAAAGCACGAACAACAATGGAGACAGAGGACATTCATGATTTAGACCTTGGTGAACTTCCAGACCTTCATTATATGTTCGGCCTTTCTATGCAATTTGTACTCGGTTGTCTCTATATACCTCTCTCAGCAGCTCCACGAAATCGTCATCTATGCCTTCGTGCTTGAGATTCTCTCATAACAGTTCCCTGTATACGCTATCGTGGGCTCCTTTAATATCCAGAAATGCTATCCATAAAGGTCTATTCTGAGCTACTGAATCTCTGTGCACTGAGCTAGTACAAACGTATTATCCTCTAAGTGTCTGCCTGGTCTGAACCCATTCTGTAGTTCCACCAGTACATAATTTTTTTCTTGCGTCCATCTTACAGAAAGAACGCAAGAGGGGCAGCTTCCATGACACAGTATCTTGCTGGCGTTAGTATCATCCGCGGAAATTGTGCAGAAAAATTGATCTCTCAGACGACACATACAAGAATGCACCTAGTGTACGAGCCTAACAAGGAATGAAACGTTAGAATACAGAAAACGACTTCTCATCGATGTCGAACGAATGGTGCGCTTGGCGGCAGAGAGAATGCGGAATGCTTTATCCGTGTGTTCCACGAACGTTGCGACAGCACTGCATCGCCCATCGTCTATTCTTTCCTTTGCCTTGTGCCTAAGTGCTGTCTTTATCTATCATCCAAAACTAACCAGCCATAGCGCCTGAACATGTTGGCGACGTCGTGTAGCCGTGGCGCTGCTACCGTGGTACAGACATTATATTTCAAGTTGTGAAGTGAGTACGACATGTGCTTATTATAGCGAGGTTTCCAGAGAATACACCTATAGTTTGAAGTAGAAAGAAAGCGCCAAGCGAAGGCTGCAACACTCCGCCTCTTCTCCGTGTAAGCGTGCGGCTGCGAAAAGTCGCTCAGCACAGCATGCACACTGCCGGGTGCGCGAAATAACTCTGCGTGATTGCCACAGGCTCAACGTGTCTTGGCAAGGACGTCAGTTGCACGAAACGCACAAACAGCGTCCTCGGTCCGCAGCGCAAAACTAGGGCGTTCATGCAAATGCACCACGAAATGAGGCTCGCAATACTCTACGGCTGGCTCACCGAGAAGGCCAGTATGAGATGAGGGAAGAAAAGGTTTAACACGAGCGAGAAAGGAAGCTCTGGCAACAACGCTCTGGCCGTCGCGCCGTCGGCGTCGCTGCAGCCGGGAGGCCCGCGCGAGAGGAGCACACGCACCGTTCAAGAGTCCCGGCGACCCGGGCAGCGGCCCCGCGGCGGCATACGTGGCGTTCGCGCCGCCGGCGTACGGCCCCCCGGCTGTGGCGGCGCCGCTGCTGCTGTGCGGCGTCGAGGCGTTCGAGCCGTAGCCCCGAGGCGACACGCTGCTGCTCTGCGAGCGGCCGTACTCTGCAAGCGGCGGCAGCAGTCAGTGGGCCAAAGTCCAAGCTCCTCCGCCCCATCACATCCGTGCAGCACACGCCGTTCGACGCCAGCGTGTCTCTCGCGCACGTCGTGTCTGGGCGAAGGCCCGAGGCGCGCCGAATACTGTGCGTCTGTACGTACGTTCAAGTGACAGCCGCTTCCTTGCACACTTAGCTCTGGCGGTGCTGCACGAAACTGGTGAGGCGGAGTGTAGCGTACACAGCGAATTTCTCAGAGATCAGGGCGGGTGCCTCACAGTTCTCGAAACGGTGCCGTCGCGCAATTTATGCTGCGGCGGCACTACCGGCTGCAGCACACGGAGCAGCATTCATTTGCGAACATTCAGAGCACGTGGTCGTAACGATGCTTTTCGTGACAGCGTATGGCTTGCGGAAAGAAGACACGCCGTTCTAAGAGAACGAATAACATGAAAGTGCAGACAAAGTCACTCAGTCGTGGTTTTTTTGCCCTAATCTCCTAATGAGAACAAAAATCTCGCGTAAGCCTCATCACGTCATCAGGTCACGGTGATGTTGACAGATATGCTACGACCGCTGATTAACCCGACACCTACAGAGCCGCGTATCCGCGCTTACGCCTTAAATATTGAAAGGGAGAGACATGTCAACCAAGGCCGACTAACTAAGTTTCGTGTCGTTGCCCTTTCAAGCGAGCCTCAAGCATAGGAAGGTGACAGCCATTACAATGGGCCGGACGCTCGTGTCGCGTACTAAAGATCGCTGCTATCGCGATTCCCGTTGTGACCTCGTGTAACGAGCCTTTGACGAGGAGGACACTGCACAAAACCCGGCCAATTTCATTAACTGAAGGCGCCTCTGGTTCGGAGCAGACCTTAAGAACGAAAGGCTTTATGAATACCACTCCTGATTGCTACTATAGGACGGCGACAGCGAATCGCAGATAAGTGTGTCATACTTATCAGTTATCCAGGCTCTGAGATTTGCTGTTTAGACTATAGTCTGATATAATGTCGCACATATGCACACATAATTGCGGCTTGGCTTTTGCACGGTCACTTATCCTCAATAAGCAGAAGGCAGTGATAACTCATACATTTCCGTCAATGGACTGGTTCCATTCGTGTTCAACCTGAAAAATAGCGAGGCGTGCAGTCATCCTAGAAACTCGCAAGTCTGTCAAACCAGACCTCACAGAAATATTGCTCAATCCGCTTCAGTAATCAAAAATAACGTACAGCGCGAAGGACAAGGACAGCGATAGACGACATACACAGCGCTGTCCTTGTCCTTCTCGCTGTACGTTATTTTTGATCATGAATTACCAACTAGCCCAAGCAACCACCCTAGTTCGCTTCAGTAACTTTTTGGCATGTTCGTCATCGTCGCCTTCTCAGTTCAAGCCCCAGCTTTCGCCCACGTGCTTCTGCTGTTCGGAGAGGGTAAAAGAAAACGCGATGTTTTGCCCCGTGCTGATTGCTGCTTCCCAGCAACAAAATATCCATGCTTCAACTGCGAGAGAAAGTGAAATATCGGGCTCGCTCATGGAACACCCACCTCGCGCATCACCTGCGATAACAGGCTGTGCTGCCACGAAGCACAGCACGTCAAAGGCATTTGCACTTTCAAACCGTCTAACGAAATGTGTCCCTGAGCTGCAATGGTTCTTGTAGCTGCTGCAGTAAAGAGCACCACAAAAAGGAATTTCAAACTTCTGGAGTATTAGGAAATTAGACGGTGTTCGCAACGTGTCAGATCGGTTTATAAGTTCGTTGTGTTTCGAGATTTAAGAGGCTGATGTCCCTATATCATCGCCCATAGCACGCAAAAGTGACTCACGAGTGAAATCACAGACTGTTCAAGTTCACGTGAAAGCGAACTGCCAATGCACATGGCAACACCAGCGCTATTCACGGCGCGTCGCAAGGCAGGCCGAAATGCAAAAACCAATATATGATACCGCTGTGGGTGTAACTGCGATAAATGAACGCATGCTAAGCGTACCGGATAAAGTTGGATAAAACATCGCTGTGATTTTTATCATGCAGTTTAAACGTCACTCTCTGTTTAATTTTACACGTGTGACTTTATGCGCCGTGAGCGAAACTTGAAGTGTGCCGCTGCTTTATTTTTCTTTTGAGGCACGTGTTTGCAGGTGCTTTTTGTTTTTCTATGTCTGCATGCGGTGTGCGTCTAAACCGTTATTTCCTCGCTATTTCCTTCGCTCCTGTTGTTTATTTTTCTGCATATCTCTTACGCCTCTCTCTTTTTCCATTTTGTTTTAATGCGTTCTCTTTGAAGAATGCTATTGTTATCGGCTAGTTGGTGTTTCATTTTATGGATACAAAGGGCGAAAAAAAAAAGAAATAAAAGAACACGCAACGTAAATAAACACAGGCGTTTTGCGCTACGCCTTCTTACGAGACTTTTATTTTCTTCGCATTATGACGGGCACAGATGCCGCTGTCCCGGCGGCTCACCGTTTTCCTGGACGTTGACGGCCAGCTGACCGGCGGCGGCGTACGCGTTGAAGCCGGCCGATCCTCCGGAGAGTGCGGGCGAGCGCGGGCCCTGCAGCGAGAGCTGGTTCTGCCGGGGCATGCTGTACAGCGCCTCGGCCAGGTCGGCGGCCCGCTTCAGGATGATCTCCTGCAGAGTCAGGCTCCGAGTCAGGCCGCTAGAAATAATCCTGTCTCGCTCCGCTAACTCTCCTGCGCCGAAGAGCGGTTTGGCCCTTGAGAAAGGCATTATCGTCGTACGCGAGACTCCTACGACACCCAACTGGTAGGTTCCTGTGCTCGCAATTTCGGAGAATACACATCGGAATAGCGGCGACGAACTGCCCTTTAGAATTGTGAATACTTCAAGCACAGTCAAGTGCCGACAAGCGACGGACTTTCGCATAGTGTATGGGAACGCACCTCGGTAAACGCCACGCGTATTCTGCAAACATCAAAGCGAAGAGACAGTAGCAAAAAAAGTGGCTAAGCGGCCCTTAATTCAAAACAATATAAGCTGGGGCTCCCACCCACCAGAGCAGGTTAGTGTGCCCTCTCGGCGCTGCCACTCGGGCATATTTGGTCAAGCGATATAATACGAGAAAGCGAAACCCTTCGATGCCATATCTAGAAATATCAAGTTAAAAAGAACATGTTATGCCTGTATGTGAATACCCGTCGAATATTCGTTAGAATATTTTATTTTATCAAACATACGAAGGCCTCGTGTGGCTCTTAAAGTGGAAGCATAAGTGAAAGATGTATTATTTGCTATTATTTTGGTTAAGCGGACAACATTCTATTCGTTTGGCTAGCGTGTGTTCAACGGACATGCACCAATAAAAAAAAATATATGCGGATCCCACGCACTGTGAAAGTCGACGTAAGCGAAGCTTTATGTGCCGTTTGCTTTGAATGACGATAATCAGCGGTGATGTTGACTGCGAATGCATAATTTTCTCAGCGTTTAGTGCAATACAGAGAAGTGTTTATTTTTCAGAAATAGCATAAGCGTACCGTACCTTCAGTTTGTCCGCAACCATAGGGTTTCATTGCCTTCTCGCGTCATCTTTCCCCTCTCGCGCCCTCTCCCCTGTATGGCTACTGCGAGGATGACAATGCTCTTATTCATGCGTTTCGTGCCTGTTCTACCCATTTTCTGCCTCCTCTCCCCGTCTTATCTACAATTCTGTCTATGTACCCTCTGAACTTGCACGTGAGTAGAAACGTAAGCGCTGCAGTTTCTGTAATTAGGTTCACGGATAATTACCACTGCCAAAAAACTAACGTGGCGTCAACCAGGAAGCTCCAGAGGGCGCTGTGATAGCTAGGACACTAGGCAACATAATAAGAGCTTGGTGGCGCCACCCACCACCCCGTTCCAAAGGGCATGCTCATAGCATCCATCCATCCATCCATCCGCGATGGAAAGGTCGAAACGAGTTTCTCGCGTCGACTTTCCTCTCTGCGGCACTCCTGCCATGTATATGCACGCTCCGAACCACCTCCCGACGCTGCGTGACAGACAGAAGCAGCGCGAAAGTCAAAGGAAGAGGCAAATAAAGCTTCGCTTTAAAACATTGAGCCATACTTTTCAAATTATGAGAGATGTGACCGACAGAGAAGGCTGGACAGGCAGCACTTTCTAGAAGTGCCTTGCTGCATCGCGCGGGTACTCAAGTTGACTTCCCACGTGATCAGCTCCGCGAAAATGCAGTGCAACGGCACACTACCAGCAAGCAGCACGGTCTGGCGCGAAAAGTAAGAGTCGCCTGAACCCACCTTGGGAAGCTTTTCGGGGTCACCGGGATGGCGCGGGATGAGCTTCGCTAGCCGCTGGAAGCCGTAGTCGATGGTGGGCTCGTTGAGCGCTGTGCGAGACAAGCATGCGCCGGGGCGTCAGCCAACCCACGCGCGTCACTCTATTTAAGGCAAAAACTCCGGGGCAAGTAAGTCAACTCGCTCAGGGTGTGGCCACTGCGGTAAACTTAGATCAAGCATGCACCAAAAAACACTGTTTGCTTTCATTCCTCGGTACCTTTAAGCCACAAAACTTCTCATTCGTAAAAGTTTATTTCACATGGAGCCTTCGCTATATAATATGTCCCACATCACGACTGGCTACCATCTGTTCATGCAGACAGTTCTGGCGTAAGCACTTCTTTGTGAATAAGGACCCCAGCCCGTATTTACAAAACGCGCGCTTTGTAATATTAAATGTTCTGATGCTGTATTAGCGAAGGCTGCTAGCCAATTGGAAATGACACTATTGCCATTGTCTGTCAAAGTTTTGGCAATTCGGCTCCCGGTTCCTAGACTATACGCCAACTTGGCAGCGAGGATGTTTGGAGGAAGGGAACACAGGCAAGACAACCAACATAGGGAAGACCGAACAGCCAAGTATGGTTCTGCAACATAAAGTTGCAAGGCGCGAGACGGCGGCAAGCAAGTGGCAGGTACGCGGTAATACGATGATTTGACCTCTTGGCACTGAGCGTCCGACCTCCATTCCTTGCACTACATCACCCTGCCCTGCCCTAGTTGTCACTAACCCGAAGGTTATGCGTATGCATGCGTGATGACGAAAAGCAATAATACATTTAGGAGAATTTTCTTAAACACGTCGCACGTATCTGTACGGCGAACACGCCTTCTCAGCCTCAGCGCTCTCTCATGATGTCTAGAACAAGAAAACTGAACGGCACTCTTCCTTCAGACGCAATTTAGTCGTCACTGCCGTTGTTCAGTTATGATGGAAAGCTTTTAGCTCGGGGGCTCTGATCTAAATACACGGGAAAGAAGCAATCGTTTTTCTGCGGAACCACTGCAGCGAATTTGATAAGGATTGTTACATTTAAAAGAAAAGGTTAAAATTTAATGACTGTTGAAGCGGATTTTTATTTAGGCCGTCGATATATTGATAAATGCTGCCGAAATTGCAAAATTTAGAAAAACGAAACTATCATGTTTACAACTCTACACCTCAGCAATGAAGAAGAGTAGCACAATTTTTAAAGCTGCATTTAATGATACAACGAAATGCGGACAAAACTGATTTATACATCCCTGGGATATGTATTACTTATTTGTGAATAGGGCTTTTGCAAAACTCTTGTAATATTGTAACAGATTCATGTAAGCTGAAACTTATTTCAAATGTCCGCTTTCGGCGCTCTAACGGATGCAGGGGCCCTATAACGTAAAACTATTCCAATATGTTTTTATTCCAATCTCCTCACGTCAAATTTACGTAACCACCGACGCAAGCATCGGCCGGTCATCCGAAGAGTTGTCTCAACACACCAATCAAACGCTATCCTCTTTTATAGGAAGTCCCTTTTGTTTGCTTTAAAAGCGGATAACATTGCCTACACTGAGCGGCTTGTCTTATCTAATTGGCTGACAAGAGGCGAGGAGCACGCTCAAGTGGAGAGGGATTCGATGGGGCCGAGCCAGTGCACTGAAGGTCGATAACCGAATGAAGAGGGTGGTGCCGGCGTCTGCGATTGGTCCGCTTTCCCTTACTTAGCTTGCGGTGGCTGGTCGAAAATTGCGGTGGCATGCACCGGATGGTTAATAATGCTGCTAAAACGGATCCTCAGCAAAGAAGAGTTGGCAGAGCGAGGTCGTAAACGTTCCGAAAGTGCTCGAAAACGTTACACGGTCATGCAAAAAGTTTTATTGTACGCAAGTAAACCCATGCAGTTCGGCAGTGCGAGTAACCAGTGCCTTAGCGATCGACGGCAGCCATCTTTTATTCCTTTCGGAACGGGGCAACATGCGGCTATTCAGAAAAAAATTAAGTTTTTTTCGGAATATTAGCGCATCTTTAACGCGTACATGTCACTTTGACGCGGTGAGTTTTCGCGGTTTTGTGACGTCGCGTAACAGGCAGGTGAAGTGGGTGCAACCCGAACACTTTCGACCAATCGCCGAGGCCTAATGCCCAAAAAAGCGTCGAATCCGAAATAACTATATTTTTTTGTTTGGTCCAATCATGCATAATCGGTGTGTACACGTCATATCAGATGGGGAGCTATCGAGGTTTGAGTGACGTCGCGTGACAGACAGGCGAAGTGGGGGTGGTCCCAAAAAATTTTCGCCCAATAGCGGAGAGCTGATTGCAGAATTGGAATAGAAAAGTTTGGAATAGCTTTACGTTATAGCGCCACAGGTTACAGAACTGCAATATCTGTTTATCTGAACTGTTTATCTGTTGCGAATTGGTAAGCTTCCTGCTTGTATATTTTTTTCAAGCTTACCAGTTTTCGGCAATTAAAAAAAGCTTCCAAAGTTTTCCCTTCTCTCTCAAATGCAAGAACATTCAATAAAATTGGTCCAGGGGTTATTCCACAAAAGCATTTCTGCATTTTACATGCATACTAGATTTGGCAGCATTCTATTGGGGCTTGAGCTAAAGCTTCCTTTTAAGTTCGGCGAATAGAGAAGATTTTTTTCTTAAACGGCAGCCTCATTCGAGGAAGGCCCCATGAGGATGGCTCAGGAATAGTTTCTTATATACGGCCGCATTGTGTTCGAAATGGGAATGGCAACATTCCGCTGAACATCCCAGTGGGACAAGGCGATTGTCGCAGTATCCGTGACCAACCAACAAATGCGTGGTTTGCACGCACAGGTATGGTGGCGGCGCCAACGACGACCAGGCAGAACAAGCAACTCATCGAGCATAAGCTCTCCTATGTCCTGACGTTCAAAGCGCAGCTGCATTTAGCAGACTCCGTAGTTAGCAGACACATTATCAATTATTCAATGTATCAAAGTTTAAAAAGAAAACTGCGCTCTGGTTTTTATCTCATTAACTCATTTCATCTCATTCCGTTTCCACTTTAAGTGAAGAAGTCAAAGCGCCTGTACCACCGCGTAGATGATGTTAACTTTACACGAGGTCAAGAGACTGAAATCTCAGCCACGCAGTACCACCGGAGACACGCGTGCGTCCAAGCGGTCCGATCCGTCAGCGGCTCCGCGACTGCGGATACTTGTGGGAAATTGGACGCGGTTGTTTGAGACACGACCACTCGTCGCACGTTGAAGAACGTATTAACTCTGCCTCTTTTGTAAGGTGCCAAATACGAGAAAAAACAGCGAGACATAGGACGTAGTAATTGGGAGTTATCGAACAATTAAGTGCACAGAAGAAATAAACGTGATAAAATAACATATTAATGTCTTTCACAGCACATCACTACAACGCGAGAACAAACAAAAACAAACGAAAGTAAAAACACAAATTGGAAACAAGGAGAAAATATAAGGCGCACCTATTCAAAGCTGGGGTATCCGACGGCGTGCAATGCGATGAGATCACCTAAAAGAAACGTCCGCTTGATAATAAGAAACACAACAAGTGGGTGTCATTAATCAACAAAGTTTGAATGAAACGTAAAATGGCAGCGTGCACTGTGCAGAAAGGGTCGAGCTGGCCGCAGTAAGGTGCGCGCATTCCACGGTGAGTTGTGCAAAAATGCGCCCCACGCGCTGCCCTTCAGAAGTAAACGGCTGTGCATGACTGCAAGTATATATGGAACACCTGACCTGTGACGCAGGTTGTTCGAGTAATTTTGTTAGTCTAAAGATTAAAGAAAACGCGGTTTTTCGTCCCATATATTCAAGACTAGAAACAGTTGCTACCCTGACATGCATTCTGGAAGCTCAAGTACTCTCGCAGGTACATCGTCACCGACAGTTTTCATGTACGAGTTCATTGAGGAATAGTACCATTGAGGGATAGCTCCCAGAAAACATTTTTAAATACCAAAATAAGTCTCATAAAACATAAGACAATAGTGGAGCCTTTGTCACTATTTTAATGTTGTCAATGCTTTTTTTATGCGGCTCTTACATTTTCTTTTACTTATGTGACGTGCAATGTCAAAATACTCTTGCATGTGGACTTTTTATACACTAATGTTTCACACTGATTATTGAGCAATAATTCATAATGCTCTATAAATACTACAGAGTGCAATCAAGCAGCTAGAATGTGTGTTGTAAAATTGTTTCCGCAGGACTCAAATTTAATTATTCATCGTGCTTCGCATTCTTTAAGAAATATATATTTTGCCTTAAGTTGTTCCTGAACAAGGTACTGTAAATGCAAGTGGATAATTTCACTTTAGGCACCATGAATGCTCAAATGCTAACGTTACGTTGTTTCATGACTTCTGGCAAGTGTGCCATTGACAAGTCAATGGTATGCTTCCGGTATCATCATCATCATCATCAGCCTGGTTACGCCCACTGCAGGGCAAAGGCCTCTCCCATACTTCTCCAACAACCCCGGTCATGTACTAATTGCGGCCATGCCGTCCCTGCAAACTTCTTAATCTCATCCGCCCACCTAACTTTCTGCCGCCCCCTGCTACGCTTCCCTTCCCTTGGGATCCAGTCCGTAACCCTTAATGACCATCGGTTATCTTCCCTCCTCATTACATGTCCTGCCCATGCCCATTTCTTTTTCTTGATTTCAACTAAGATGTCATTAACTCGCGTTTGTTCCCTCAACCAATCTGCTCTTTTCTTATCCCTTAACGTTACACCTATCATTCTTCTTTCCATAGCTCGTTGCGTCGTCCTCAATTTGAGTAGAACCCTTTTCGTAAGCCTCCAGGTTTCTGCCCCGTAGGTGAGTACTGGTAAGACGCAGCTATTATACACTTTTCTCTTGAGGGATAATGGCAACCTGCTGTTCATGATCTGAGAATGCCTGCCAAACGCACCCCAGCCCATTCTTATTCTTCTGATTATTTCCGTCTCATGATCCGGATCCGCCGTCACTACCTGCCCTAAGTAGATGTATTCCCTTACGACTTCCAGTGCCTCGCTGCCTATTGTAAATTGCTGTTCTCTTCCGAGACTGTTAAACATTACTTTAGTTTTCTGCAGATTAATTTTTAGACCTACTCTTCTGCTTTGCCTCTCCAGGTCAGTGAGCATGCATTGCAATTGGTCCCCTGAGTTACTAAGCAAGGCAATATCATCAGCGAATCGCAAGTTACTAAGGTATTCTCCATTAATTTTTATCCCCAATTCTTCCCAATCCAGGTCTCTGAATACCTCCTGTAAACACGCTGTGAATAGCATTGGAGAGATCGTATCTCCCTGCCTGACGCCTTTCTTTATTGGGATTTTGTTGCTTTCTTTATGGAGGACTACGGTGGCTGTGGAGCCGCTATAGATATTTTTCAGTATTTTTACATACGGCTCGTCTACACCCTGATTCCTTAATGCCTCCATGACTGCTGAGGTTTCGACAGAATCAAACGCTTTCTCATAATCAATGAAAGCTATATATAAGGGTTGGTTATATTCCGCACATTTCTCTATCACCTGATTGATAGTGTGAATATGATCTATTGTTGAGTAGCCTTTACGGAATCCTGCCTGGTCCTTTGCTTGACAGAAGTCTAAGGTGTTCCTGATTCTATTTGCGATTACCTTAGTAAATATTTTGTAGGCAACGGACAGTAAGCTGATCGGTCTATAATTTTTCAAGTCTTTGGCGTCCCCTTTCTTATGGATTAGGATTATGTTAGCGTTCTTCCAAGATTCCGGTACGCTCGACGTCATGAGGCATTGCGTATACAGGGTGGCCAGTTTCTCTAGAACAATCTGCCCACCATCCTTCAACAAATCTGCTGTTACCTGATCCTCCCCAGCTGCCTTCCCCCTTTGCATTTCTCCCAAGGCTTTCTTTACTTCTTCCGGCGTTACCTTTGGGACTTCGAATTCCTCTAGACTATTTTCTCTTCCATTATCGTCGTGGGTGCTACTGGTACTGTATAAATCTCTATAGAACTCCTCAGCCACTTGAACTATCTCATCCATATTAGTAATGATATTGCCGGCTTTGTCTCTTAACGCATACATCTGATTCTTGCCAATTCCTAGTTTCTTCTTCACTGTTTTTAGGCTTCCGCCGTTCCTGAGAGCATGTTCAATTCCATCCATTCTATCAATTCTATCAATTCTAGCTTCCGGTATATACATACTATATTCAGATTTGTCCACACTAAATTCTGGTGAAATTCAGGCGGCCTTCTGAAATATGGTTCTAAAACATGCTGCCCATTAGGTTACACTGGTGCATTGCGGCGAAGTGCAACAGATGGCCGCAGAGGCAAAATTCCTGGACGTGATCCTAAATTTCTTTTTTGTGAAAAATACGAGAGACCGAACAGAAAGCTCACTCACCAGAATTTTTCTTTAAATAAAGAAGTGTGACGACTGTGATACAAAGCGGTTAAGCGTGGTGCGAGCGCTTCTTGGTGTTACGGAGGTTACACTTTCAAGAAAAGGCCGACGCCTGAGATAGCTTCTCGGTGGAGAGGCTGCGTAAGGCCGACCTATACGCCTTTCCTTGCGGGTTGCATTGCGCTCGAAGGGGAGAACGGCCACAAGAAAAAATTTTCGATAAGAAAGGCTGTTGGCGAACGCACCCATTATTGAGCTGATGACCATTATTGTTACGAATAGTTGTGAAGGTAGGGCGAACTACTTTCTAAATTAGTTTACTTGGAACATGGCGCTTAGCTTTTACTTCGCCGAACTCTCCATAGAACTGCACATCAGCCAGCCTGCTTGACATACAAACTTGTCTGCGTCATTGTGCATGGAACGTAGTCGGAAGTGCGATGTACACGGACAGGAGCCGCGAGGTGGTGTTACTCACAGACATAGACGAACCTCCCCGGCGCGCCTTTGCAGAACTGCTTGGACTTGTACGACAGCGTCACTTCGACGACGCCGGGGATGTGTCGTGGAGGCGTCTGCACCCGGATAGCGTGAGACGTGATAAGCTGCAGGGCGAAATCAATCAATCAAATTATATACTACTGAAAACATTAATCAAGTGTCAATGTCTACCCCAGGATTGTTCTTTAAGCCTTTCAGAACAGCAATACGTTTTACCGTTTCGCATAGATAATGGTGCGACACAGTCATTGATGATTGAAAAAGATTTAATTTTCAATACTAAACATTATATCTAAGTGGACAAATAAGATAGCGCGTGATAACGTTATATGAATAGCATTCTGCAGGCAAAAATCTCGCAGAGATAGACAGCAAACGTGACAGCGATTAACCAGTGGAGTCTTGTGGCGTCTCAGTGGCGGCATTATGAAAGAGCGGGAGAATGCTGGCACTTAGATGAGCGATTTGCCCCCTCTGGGGCTGAGCAGTATGCTGCGAAAGAATAGGGGAGGGAAACGACAATCCGCACTGCCTGCCGACAGAAAGGAAGCGAGATGCGCTCTTGAAATCTGTTGCAGGCGAAAAGACGGCACTTATTAAACAATGAAGGAGGAGATCGAAAAGCAATGACTGAATGCAGCCGCCTCCAGAGCTCAGCTAATTCTCGACTGGAGTCCCCGACGCTTTCGGTTTCTCCGTATACCTGGCTTTCGTGAAGGCACAAACATCAGTGAGCATTATATAGGGTGCCCATGAAACTTGAGCCAAACTTTAAATATACGCAAATGCCACGTAGCTGGACGGAACCTAAGTAATGTTGTTTGCCGTCTCTTGGAGATACTCAGATTGTCTTTTTGCATTCCGCCTAATTACATAATTAGTCCTAATTAATTAATCAAGTTCTTGAATATTATTATTTGGGGGAAAGTGTCAATAAGAAAATTGGAGCGCAACATGAAAAACTCCCGATACACCTTTCTGTTGCTCAATACGTGCAACCTAAAAGTGTTTTTCCTAGCGTGACCGCGAATATACGAAAAATCGCCGTGCAACTGGCCGCTCGAGGCACTTTGTTTGTATTCGCGGGGTTCTCGCACGCCTGGAAAAAAAATATGTTGCACGCATTGATCAGCAGAAAGTTGTATCCGGAGTCTTTAATGTTGGTCTACAATTTTCTCATTGACACATTCAATCTAATTATAATATTTGATTACTTAATCAACACTAATTAGGTGACTGGGTAAAATGCAAAACAATAATCTGGACGTCTCCAAGCAATGGCAAACGAGATTACCTTGGGTCTGTGCAGCTACGTGGCACTTGCATATTTTTAAAGTTTGGCTCAAGTTACGTGAGACACCCGGTGTACAGGCCGCCGCCTGCTGTAGGCGACGACCGAACCAGTTTCTGGTTGGCGATGCTTCGTCTACTCGAGGCAGTGGAAAGACGGCGAGGGAATCTGGCTCGTAGCGGGGTGTTCCCCTGCACTCCGTTAGATCACCTTCAGTTTCCGGCTGCGGTAGGGGCATCGGGACCGTTGTGGATGAGGTCCTCTCTATTCAAAATAATATAGCCATGAGACTTTATTTACTGGTTATAGCCATGACATGCGCTTATTGACCGCATGTGTGGAAATATCTGCATGCACATGATTGCTCTTCGAAGCTGCAGCTGCTATCAATAATTTCTCGCTCAAATGCGGCACTGGTTTACTACCTCTGGTTGGAAGTGACATTTCAAACGCTTGGGCATTCCTTATCAGAACGGGAGACATGCCTGCGTGCGACTCTTGCTGAAGGAAAGACAGAGAGCGAAGGGAGCATCTTCTCCGCCTATGTGTTCACGTTGCTACGACAGCGCCACCCTCTCCGGACAGCACTAATTAAATTAAATTCTGTGGTTCCACGTGCCAAAACCACGAGCTGATTATGAGGCACGGCGCAGTTCGGGATTCCAGATTAATTTAACCACCTGGGGTTCTTTAATTACACCTGTGCACCGTACACTGGCGTTTTTTTTTTTTTTTTCTGCATTTCGCACCCTTGAAATGCGGCCTCTGCGGCCAGGATTCGATCGCCCCTTCTAGGGCTTAGTAGCGCCACACCATAGACGCAACGCCACCACGGGGGTCCAGTCGGCCTTAAACTGGTCGGACTCAAGACCGCTTTCAGAGGCGAAAATCTTTGGAACATGGTCGTACTACGCGGCGATGGCGCGGGAAGCAACTAGAGCGTTAGTTCAGTTTCTCAAGTCGATAGGTCACACCATGTGGATCTACACGCATGCAGCAGGCAGTGCTCTTCTTTCTCTCCTCCTCGTCCCTTCATCCCCGTAATTTTGACCACCTTTAACGTGCACCCAATACACGGCACACGGGCGTTATAGCCCGAAGCCCCTCACCACGACGGCGTGGCTCAGAATAAGATCGTGGTTTTGACTTGCAAAACCCCAGAATTTAATTGTTTTTTATCCCATTGCTGCATGGCATGACCAGACGGACGTGCGTCTCGTCAGCCTTTCTTCTCTTAATGCACAAAGGGACAAATAAAGTGCTTTTCGAGTAGAACGCTTCTCTGTCCACCATCACTTTTTCTCGCTTGTTCACTGAAAAACTTCAGGGGCAGCGCTCCCGTCTTGTTGCGATGGATTTACCGTTCATTAAGACGCGGCCCGATTTTCTGCGGGAACCACGTCGAGGAAACGGAGAAACGTTTTTCGCCACAGCGAGGGCACCGAGTTGTACTCCACCTCAGGTCATGGTTCCTCGGACGACGTGTTGTAGACTATCATGCCCCGAAAAGCTACAAGAATTCTCGTGGAACTTTCGGCGTGAAGTGCATCTGTCGTGAAGGTTGACCGCTGTAGTCTTGTCCGCGCGAGAGGACTCTGCCAGTAATATGCATGTGCGGAACAAGCAAGCTCTATCATTGTGTTTCGAAAACATTACACAACAAGCTTAAGGAACTGAGGCTTAAGACCAAAAAGCACGTCTCAACAATTCACTTTATAAAAAGGAGCGTACTGGGTACTCCTCGCAAGATAATGCAGCTGGACAACATTAAAGTGCGATGTGTCATACCTGATGCCACCGCAGCCGGCCTCATGTTTACGCGACAGTATCGAAAAAGCTGGTGAAACCTGCCAACAAAAGTGTCGCTACACTGCACAGTCATGCGCCTCGGGAACCCGCGCTTCGTGACGGCTAGATACGGGTACGTCTCCACACATCAACTTGGCCCTTTTAATGCTACAGCATTATAGGCGGACTAAGCCACTTTGCATGTATCCGTTTGACAAAAATGTATGGGCCGATCCAGGAAGCAGTTCAGCACACAGCGTGTCAAAGCGCCTGCTCTCACAAGGCGAAAATTGGCACGTGAGGAATGCGCCAGGCGTTTCCAAGAGCGACTTTGGCACGAGAGACGCATGCGTGCGATGGTGGCTTCACGGTTAGAGCAGGGCTCTCCAGACTCCCTGGCCCGAATTGATGGCCGGTGGCGCTGTCGAGGATCGGCCCACAAAGAACTGAATAAAAACTGGCGAAAAATAAATTTGTAAACTTAAGTAATGCCAATGGGCGTATACTAAAAACTTTATTCCATTTAATCTACGTGGTTTATTCAAACAAGTTCTTATTTTAGTTGGTTACATTGACCTTCGGGCGTGACGTCATGGATAGAAGCAAATTAACATATTGTGAATTATGATTTTGCTTTTACGATTGGTGATGGCAAACGAGCTTCTCATTTGCCGTTTGGACATAGCTTGTTTTTTTCTCGTTGACAGACATTCTATATGCACCAAGCAGATATCTACAAGATGTTGAGGTGGTCTGATAAGCGTCACCATTCTTTACAAACGGCCCTTTGTTTTGCCGGTGTGTCGCTACCGCAAGTCCGGTAGGTCTACAAATCCGTGTTGACTTTTACGCATGGTGCTGACGCTTCAGTAGTGCAGAAGTGTAGGCCACCATTGTCAAGAATAACATAGCGCAATACATAGGAGAATGAGCACTCGTGTAGTTTGTCTTGCTCTCTGCTTCGTGCATGGCGCCATTTTCTCCTCGACAAGGTTCACGTTCTGAGGGTTGCCAGAAAAGACGACTCGTGTAAGTTGTACAGTAGTCATTGAAAGCCAGGCGTGCAAGCACGGAAACAAGAAGGGAAACACCGACTCTGAAAATTAGTGTTCCCACATTGGCGGGAAAAAAGAAAGACACGAAACTTACACCAGCACTCGCCCAAGGGAAGGCGGCGCTCACCTTTCAATCATTGCCACGTGCAGGTACTCGCGAGAGATGACTGTTTAGGCATGACAGTCGAATTGAATCCTGCGGTTTTACGTGCCAAAACCACGATTTTGATTGTGAGGCACGCCGAAGCGGGGGACTCCGGATTAATTTTGACCACCAGGGGATCTTTGACGTGCCACCAACACAGGCGTTTTTGAATTTCGCCCCCATCGAAAAGCGGCCGCCGCGGGCACGACAGTCGCGTTGTTCAAGATTGTCAAGGGCTGGCCTGCGCATGCGCTACCGTTTTTAATGCTCTGCGAAGCCTCGGCCGCAAGGCGAGTTCCTTCGCTGTCATGAGTGAACAAATTTACACTGTCTGCAAATTTTGGAGGGCGCTTGCAATGGCGACAGTGCAACGAAAGGGGGCAGTGTTCAACCGGTCAACAAACGCTTAAACGTCCTCTGATTGGTGAAACGACCTGCCTGCCCGACATAGCAGTGACCGCAGCTAAAAGCTTAGAACACTATGAATTAGGCCTACTAGGCATACTGCGAACTTGTTGGCACGCTATACACAACACATGCCAGGTATGTTCTTGCAGTATAAGCGTACTTTCATACAATGAGACTTGGGACTGTTGCGCTACTTGGCGTTTGAAAAGCCACCCCATTTTTTTTTTTCTGTTCTGTGTGACCGCAGTCATGCAGCCTGAATTGCTATACTTTGCAGTTACGCTGTTTGTGAACAATAATCATTGCCAAACTGGATGCTTTGCTCCTTAAGCAGACCAGTTGCATAAAAGGATAGCTTCAAGTGTGCACAAAAATTTTCGGATGGCACGTTAAGCTAATATTATTGCAAGGTTGCACTAATAAATGCGGTTTAAAAATTAATCCCGACTGAAGCACGAATTGATTACTCGATACTCATTTGAAGAAATCATTAAGCCCTAAAAATAAGCTTTTTCACTACAGTCTTCAGGTGAGATTTAGAAAGAAAAAAATCTATCTGAGGCAGCTGGTTAAAGTGACCTACTTGGGGACTCCATATTTACACAATTGCCATATTGTATAGTTCTGACACAGCACACATGGAGCATAAAGGCCTTTTATAGACATCGCAAAACTCTCCCTCAGTGAGTGTTTGTTGAATGTACCACGCCGTGGCTGTGTAGCCAGGCGCGTAGGAACGCGAGGCAGCCCGAGCGCCGATATCGGTCTCGAGCTTGCTCGCGCTGCGCTTCGGCGCGTACGATCTGTCCTGCACCATCTGCGCCCGCCTAGTTTGGCCTTAACGCTGTAACGGCGCAGTTTCGCCACACACGCGCTCATCGTCCAGTCGGGTGCGCGAAGCCCCAGGCAGCCGCCGGGGTGCGGTCTACGCGGCGCATAGGCCTCGCGCGCTTGCTGTCGCTGCAATTGCTTTGAGCGAAACTGTAGTTATTAAAATAAAAGACTGCGCACATTTATGGACTTGCATTTGTGAATGTGCAACAAAGATGCCCCACAGCTTCTGAGAATACGCGTTTCGCTTTCGTGTTACGACCTATTTCTCTAAAAGAGGAATCAACCAATTTCTTTGTTCCTTCGGTCAACAGCTTTCTAGTCTCTAGGGAGGCAGCCACCTCAGGCGAAGAACAGCCCGGTCAAATTATTGAATTAAGTTTATTCTATCTACGTCCATACTTATTCACCCTTGTACGCTCGCTTTCCGCCACGAACATGCGTGCCTAACAGGAAGAGCACGCTTTACAGGATGCCGTGTACACATTTACCTATATTAAAATACTTGCGCCTTCACACAGATTTGTTTGACGAAAGTGCCAACAGGAACATAATTACTAATATTAAGTCTGGAACATGCGCCGTCGTATGTACTGCAGTAAGCATTTTTTTAATGCAAATAGGCGTACATATTCTGCATTTTAAGCAGTATCTGCCAGGTATCCCACCTGGCGCATCATACGATTATGATATCTACGGTGCTCGATCATCACTCCTCACTCGTCACCGAGATAACTTCTGTGGGCTAAGTAACCAGCTACTTAGAGAAAATTATTCAATTTCTTTTTCTTTTTTCTTTTTAAATTGAACTCGTAACATCAGAGGGGAATTGCTGGTATTGCGTCGTAAAATATCCTGTCGTTTTCGGCGCGCTATATCGGACGCAATTATATTTTTTCCGCGTTTTGCTCATAGCACGTAGAATATGAAAAGTACGACGACACCAGCGGTCCAAAAAGTGAGTGAAATCGGCCCGCGCTCTCTGGCAGACCCCTCGCGCTAACCGCCCGGTCACTGCGTAGGCTGCGATCGTCACGCGGAACATGCAGCTTGCGATCAGCGGAAGCCGCAACAGCCTATCACGCCCAGGCGATGGTCGAGTCTGGAAACGAGCCCAGTTGGTTCCTTGGAATCACTTTTGGGACCGCTGGCGTCGCGGCACGTGGTTGAGTAATCACGCAGCCCTTATCGTATTTCGCTATTTCGAGCGCCACGCGTAAAACGCACAAAACATTATTACTCGCAACATGACGCGCTGACAATTACTGAATGGGATGTTTTAGGGCGCAACAACTTTCCTATTTGAAGACACGCGTCTCGCTCAAAATCTAAGAAGTTGTGTGGGTGAGTGGGTGAGTATAAACCTTGTCGAATACGAAACGAATACAAATGTTGAGTAAATAATATTCAATCGAATATCGAACAGACAATTGAGGATCATATTTGTGCAGCAGAAATGTATCTATTTGACTATACTGTACCACGCGTGCACTGACTAGCACTAAAAGTTTTAAACACAAGATCACTATTGTTCATTAAATACTCTGCCCGGGCGGCCCCTCAGCATCTTTAGAGCCTGGCGGCTAACAAGTTTTCCAAGAATGAACGACTGCTGTGTTGCTTGCTTTCCAAAAACGATGAATAAATGGTTGCCGAAAAAAAAACAAGAAAAGAGAGCTTGTCAAAGAAGAAAAAAAAAGCTGCCGAAGGACTTTAGTGCCACAAACATATACCGATCTAAAAAAAAAATCATCACCGATGTGTTGTGTCAAAGATAAAACTGTTGTCTAATTAGACTTCACAAAACACTATCATTATGGCAGACTAAGAGCAAAAATCACGGTTTTTACGTAGGCTTCCGCCACATAGCCGAAAACAAAGCTTGCATTACCCATCTTGTATCTACATTGCTTCGAAGACTTCTGTCATTGCGTTACTTCTTAAAATTTGCGATAGTTTGTTTAGTAGACAGAGAAGAGTGGCAAGACTCGTAGGTTGTAGCGAAATATTTTGTTAGTTTTTAGTATTCAAAAATACTGAATGATTTCTTTACGAAGGCAAATACGCATAATAAATGGGAAACATTCGATTTGTATTCAAATCTAGGAATTTTCGCCTAGCCCTGGTAATTATTCGTTTCTTATTAGACTGGTAATTAGTGCAATAGAATTATCCCGGTGGCTGAAGATGACTAATGACCAAACGTTCTGGGTCTCATAGCAGTATATTGTAGTATATATATATATATATATATATATATATATATATATATATATATATATATATATATATATATATATATATATATATATATATATATATGTATATGTATATGTATATATATTTCTAATCGCGTCATTAGGTTGGGCTACCTGTCAGTTGCGCGATGCCGATCGTGCTTCCTTTTTTTCGCTGCTCGGACCTGAATTTGAGGGCTAGACTTTTGAGGAAGGCGTCCTTGGATGTGTAGGTGAGATTCGGCCGACATACGGGACAGTGACAAAATGTGTCCAGCGCCCGCAGACTGCGTTTCTCCTCGCGCGTTGTTTATGGCGGTGGGCGAGGCACCGCTCCACGATCGGTCGGTCGGCGCGATGTTGCAACCAGAAAAGGGCGGCCCCCGTATCGGTTGCCCGTTATCAGCGCTAGTCTTGCAAAGACAAAGCGAAAGACGAGGAAGAGAGCGCACTCACCTCACTCCAGACGAGCATGGTGCCGAAGACGACTTGGAGGCCGTCGAAGAAGTTGTCTCCGACGATGATGACCGTGGATCCGCCAGTGGTCCACCCTTCGCTGGGGCTGATGGCCTTGATGCAAGGCGTGGCGGCGAACGGAACTGCGCACGGCAATGAACTGGCATGTGAGAGCCGCTCCCCCACGTGGCAGGGTCCACAGTGGCCGCGAAAATGACCGCAACGGCAGCGCTCTGCTCCGCACGGCGATTGACCGCGCACCTGGCGACGCCAGCGACGCCGAAGACGGCGGCGGCGGCGGCAGCCAATCCGGGCAGCTTTTCCAACCTGTTGTGCGCGACAAGCCCCCGCTCTCGGAGCCTAATAGGATTTTCTCTCGAGAGATTAGGCCGCCTTCGGAAGGAGGCAATTACGCGCGGGGGTGTGTCGCGGCCCTGTCGCCGGTCGCGGCCAGCGCTTAAGCCCGCGAAACAAGGTTTGCCGGACGCCGCCGGGGGTCATCGATTTTACGTCGCCCCCGGGGGACAGACCGCCCCGGCGGGATGGACGCGCGTGCCGGCCGCAGCCCATCACGCGCTGGTCCACGCCGGCGCTGGTGTGACAGAACTGGTGCGGTGACACTCAAACGCGGACGTCGCGACGTCAACAAAAGTGAACGCTGCTGCTGTGCTCGGTTACCTGAGCGCACACTAGGTACCGGAAAACGCTGCACTGCAAAAATAAAAGTAAATGAATGAATGAATGAATAAATAAATAAACAAATAAATAAATAAATAAATAAATAAAGGAAAATTAAACATTAAAAATATATACGTTTGGCAATGGGAACAACGACACTGACTCCCCATTGTTCGGTTTTTCAGGGTACGTAGATGGCACGATTGTTCAACCTATGTGGGATTAGAAACAGCAACTATTTTCATTAATTATTATGGGGTATAAATGAAATTATTTTTATAGCGCTCCTGCTCTTTTTCGATATCGGCCGTGAGGAAAGCAAACGCTTTAGTCCGATGAATCATCGCTCAGCCCTGTCGGCAACTTGCAGAAAAAGCGCCTTGCTCACCTTCAGTCGGGTCGAGTCGCTTAGCCCGTCGACCGTGCTTGGAGTTGTTGTGCACGAACATGTTGTCTGAGACTGCCAGCAGGGGTCCTTCCACGCTCACTTGATTTGAGATGACCACCTGCGACGGATTATTATCTGTGATACTTCCCACGTCTCAGAAGAACGCCTGAGCAGTGACAAAATTGCCATAAAGAAAGTAATAAAGCTCTTGCTCGCTTATGCACCGCTGGTTCTGTAAGGTCATCGTATACGGCACTATCAGTGCTCGAGCGACCAGCGCAAGCAGTCGCTATAAAGCAGACGACAGTCTGCAGCAGAAAGCATGTTGCGATTTGTCTGTTCCGCCGCTGTTTTCACAAAAACCTTACAGTTCTGAGTCATTTTTGGTACTTTGAACTTCAAAAAGATGTTACCACAAAAATTTATTGAACATTTAAAGAGTTCAAAGGGTGCGCAAGAGACGATGTATCTGCTGTCATTGAAAGGCACTAACAAACTAAGCCACCAACGTCAGGAAATGTGCTCGTGAGTTTGGCAAGTTCTGTTTGTCTCTATTTTTGTGTTAATTTCTGTGATATAAACTATCGCACACGCTGCGGATTGTTTTCATTTTCTTTTTCCTCGGGTTATGCTGTGTAAGGCTGCATTACCACTGTCTGATGCATAAAAGTGGCTCTTTTTCCATCTCCTCGGCCATGTTGTGAATGCATGTATGAAATGAATGAATAAAATAAAAAATAAACCAGCAAAATAAGCAAAGAGTCCATTCGCTTAAAAATTGTCCGAAGCCTAATGACGTCTTCATTTTCTTGTCCTGTCTATATATGTTTACATTGTCTGCTATGAGATTCAGACTCTGTATTGTTACGAAGTTGGGTTTTTTTTGTCCATATTTTTACCAACCACAACGCACGACGCCGAAGGGTTTGACGAGGGCTCAACAATACCTTTGGCAAGCGTCTTGTTCTCTTCAACTTGAATAACCTTACGCTCTGATGCAGGAATTTGATATGGTCGGCGATGAATGCTAGTATTTATGTGATGCTTAAGTGAAGTCTCACCCAATTGTCGATTATTGGGGTTGAAGACGTCGCAGTAGGAAACCAAAAGGCGGCTTAGAGCTGCTGCTTGTTCAGGAAATAGGCCCGCATCAACCATGGGATCAAATGTGGCGTCGAAGCAAATTGCATCCTGTAGACATGCTGAAGAATTGGAGCAGACGTCTACTGAAAACGTCGTGACGTGCTGATGTGCCATACCACGCAGCGTTGCAACCGATGCGCCTTGGGACAGAACTTCCTTTGTCAGGCCAAAATTGATGACGGGGAGGGATGTCCGGTTATCGGCAACCGTTACCACGGAGCGGGGCACAGTGATATTGTGCACCAAAAGGACACCAGGAACAGTTGTGATGACGCAATCGCCATCGGGCACCGGGAAAGATGACAGCAAATCGACGAAAGACAAGCCTTTAGGCGGCAGGCGGACGAAGGCGGTCGTACTTAAGTCGTTCGGGAACTGGGCACAAATATGTGGGAGAAGAGGAAGTTCAAGGCAAAGAGTAGTGGCAGGACCGTCGATAAGAGCGGAATGCGCCTTAGGAAAGTCTAGTCCGAGGATAAGGTCATGGGGACAACTGGTCAGCACTGTAAAAAGAGATGGAGCGTGGCGGCCGGGGGTACTTATACGGGCAGTACACATTCCAGTGACGGCTGCAGTGCTGCCATCGGCGACGCGTATGGCTCGAGTAGTAGCAGGCGTGAGAGGCTTCTTTACTCGACGCCGGAGGTTAGCACATTACGGACACCTGGGCCCTAGTATAATGGTGGATTTCGGCACGATTAAAATAATACAGCACCACCCACACAAGCTGCATGGTTTAGTTTTCCATCCGGGAGAGTCCATAATTGGTCAGCGACGAATAGCGGCGTGGATGGGGCGACGGGGACCGACGGCGCTGAGGTGACGGCGAGCGAGCGGAACGAGTGTCATCTCCAGGAACGTCAATGTTAGGAGACATACGGCGAGGTGAGTAGTGGCGAGTAATGGTGAAAAGTAGTTCCAAAACGGGGACGTCCAGGAGGTGGGGCGAGCTACATGGTCAATTTGGTGACAATGGAAGCAGACTAGTCTTGTCATCCGGAGTTCTCCACTCAGAAGGGTCGCGGAATCTCGGAGAAGAGTACAGGTCACTGCGATGCACAGCTGTGGGCACCGGTCTGGCGTAAGGTCGGGAGACAGAACAAGCTGCAGGAAATCCGAGGTTGGCAAATTCTTGCTGCGCAACTGCCTGAATGCGGGAGATCGCTAGTGCAGATTGGTGAGTGGGGTGGTCAAGTGCGCGTGGATGGAACGGGGCTGGACTGGCAGCCTAGAGCTCGCGCCGAACGATACGTGCCCCGTTCTCATTGAAGGAGGGTGCAATGATAAGGTCGACGAAAGAATGACGTCGCAGCCGCGTTACGGAGACGAGATAACTGTGGAATGACGCGGCGGCTTTTGGCCAGCTCGAAGCGGCGTCATTTCTTGACAATTACGTCGATGGTCGAAACATTGTTTAAGATTAACAAGTTGAATGCGTCGTTCGCGATCCCTTTGAGGACGTGGCCTACTTTCTCAACCTCGGCCATTTCCTCGGCGACTTTCCGACAAAGAGCCAGCACGTCTTGTATGCACGAGACATACGATTCAGTGGCAGGCGGCACTCTGATGGTAAACTCTTTTCTTCCAGCCAGTTGGGGACCGGTCGGGTTTCCAAAGAGGTCGCGGAGATTCTCCTTGAAAGTATCCCAGCTAGACAGCTCGTCCTCACGCGTCCAGAACCCGACACGCGGTGTGCCGCCCAAGTATAATGTTACATTGGCTAGTATTATGGTAGGGTCCCAGCGGTTGTTCTAACACGCCCATACATGCAAGCCTGTCCTCACCGTCAACATTATCTTAGCCGGAAAATATGCCAGCATCGCGGGGATGGGTAACCGTGACGTACGTTGTTGCTGGAGTCGCATGTGTAGATGCAGACGAGGTGTCGTCACCGAGGGCCATACTGGAAAGCTGGACGGTGCGGCCACTGTGGAGCTCCGTGGTGAGGACAGGGAACGCCAACCTCCACCAAAATGTCACGTAAATAGGAGATGAAACACCGATGACTATTTCCTATGTATACTATAAAACAACTGCAGCGCTAAACAGTTCAGCCGACAGCTCCAGCAGTTGGTCTTCTTCGTCGGGGCGCCTGCGCGCATTGTCCAAAGAAACACGCAATATGCATGCAGCAGTATGACAAGCTGTGATATTGAAATTATTAGTCAAAATGCAGATAAAAGCTCAGATAACACCAGCTTCCGGGCGCTTCGCATTCTGTACGCAGAACAACACAGAGTGATGGAGAAGGTTTCCGTATAGATTATCTAAATGACAGAGAAAATGGTGGCGAAAGAAGACAATATGTTAGAGAGAGAGAGAGAGAGATGTGAAATATTCAAAGCCGAGAAAGAGCACCGGAGATCATATAAAGCGGGGGGCGAAACAGAAAGTGCTATTGAGTTGATGCTTGCGCAAGTTCAGCGAATGGGGAAGCTTCTGACATCAGGACGCCGCGGAAGCTTACATTTCTTCCACGGTCAAACACTGCTATAACAATGTACGTACATCCCCTTATCTGTGTCATGTAATTGCTATTCAACGCTTGTAAGCGTTGGAGAAAAGGCCGTGGAGAAAATCAGTGACAGTGCGTGGCGTCGTCCCTGTTCTCGTTTCTCCACAGCTACTTGTGCATCTCGCTATATATAAAAACATCAGCGAGATTTCTCACTAGTTGATGTACAGGGGATCACAGCCGACCCTTTCACAGTGTAGCCGTAACGTGATAAGCTTGCGATTTGCCGAAAGCAGTGAGACGGACATTTCAAGCTGTCACCGGAGGAATGTAATGAGGGCACTGATGTATCCTGACATAGGTGTGCACTTTTCGGTGTCAAGAGCTTTGCGCTGGTATTATATCCAACACCTCCTGCACGTGCCTTAATTTTCTAAGAACGCATTCAGTTGTCGGGGCAAAACATTCCTTGAAGTGTAACAACTTTTTTAGAACAGCAGCGCGAGACGCTGATCGTGTCGTGCACCCAGCACCATTCCCTGCATTTCTTGCCCTTCTGCTTCGTATGCCACTCACGAAATGTTGTTTGCGGCGCCATCCTGCACCTCGCGACACCAGCACGGTGCCTATAGATTGACTGTTCCCTCTACAGCGCACTGCTGTTTGAAAGGAGCAGCAAGTGACTCGTTGTGTGAAGTGAACAGCTCCTGAGAGCCTACCTACCTGAAACCGCCGCATGTCCCGCGGGTTGCCAGCGTTCTTGAGGCAGTTTTGGTTGCACTTAAGAAAGAACTTGAGGAAAAACCTGTGGACAGAAAGAATAGAGAGAGGTGCGCAAGAAATAAGTGAATGCATGAAAACTGAATTCTTCACTAAATGATCGACCGCGAGGACGGAATTAACACTGCATAAGTGGCACAACACACCGCGAGCTGAAGATCTACCGACCGCGCCAACTTTAAGATGTTCGTAACTGTTATTTTGCATAGTAGGTACCTGTGAACATGAAATTAAATTTAGGAGCTGCGTCAAGCAAAGCGACATAATCTCATCCCGAAAATTACACTTTTACTTACCCCGTCATCGCGAGACACATTTTCTTAGGGAAAATTCTCATCACATTCGTTTCCGTACAAAGCAGTGGACCGCGCGTCGTATGAGAAGCTCAAAAATTTGTTTCATTTGTGAATAAGCGATGCCTCTCATGCTACAAGCTGTTTTTCCTTATTTGTGCTACCTTTCGTAGCTTCCAGTTGGTTCGCCAAGGCTGAGATAAAAGCTGTTTCTGAAGATGCTCAAAAACGCCAAACTGCTACACCCCACCATAGCCTACACAAAAGGGTCGCGTCTCTGGAATTTTGTTTTGCATATGACACTAACTTGTCTTCGCCACTAGGCACAGAAAACGCGCTGTCGATTCGATCGCGGACAGTTGACGGAAATACGAGTCACCGGCGAGCTGGCCGAACCGCTTTGACAACAGGCGCGAAGTGGAAGGGCGCCGGTGGCCAGCAGCGACTGCCATCGCTGACACTTGCGGTGCCACACGGGGCGCTGCGGATCCGCGAGCCACCATCTGCCCGGCGCAGCGAGCGCGGGATCCGAGCACCCTGCGCCCGCCGGGTAGCGCGCTCACCGACGCGTCGACACTCATGAAACATGCATGACTCCCAGTGGCGTGCCTGAGAAGAGGCGCGGAGGGCGCGCCTAATGGCGGAGAGAACTGGTTCATTATGTATGACTGCATGGGCACCGGTTGCATATTCATTTTCGGCTGGTCCGATCGCGCGTCCCTGGCTTGCTTTCGCGCGTCCCCACGTCGAAGCAGCGTTGCGCGCAGAACACGCGGCGTGGACGTCGCCGCGAACGCCCCCGCCGGAGTCAAGGGGCGCGTGAATATTGAATGGGCCTCGAGGTGCGTACGTTTCGCCCGCCGCTCAACAAGAGGCCGGACGACGCGTGGCTGCTGGGCGAGAAGGTGAGCGAGGCTCCGACGACGCCACCTTGTTTGACACCGTTGTCTCTCGAACGGTAAACGAGCCCCGTCGGTACTCGCACGAGCGAGGCTGGTGCTCCCCTACAGCGAGACAACGCTAAGGATTTCCGCTGGAATTTCTTTGCAGGATTTCTCGAGGCACCGTTGTTCACTCCACGAAGCAATATCGCATCGCCTGCTCGCTTCATCTCCCCGCACCCAGGAGATATACGATTCCTCCGTTGGTTGACGCGTTGCTCCGCCGAATACTTTTTCATCTCATCACCAGCCATGCCATCTGCATCGCGAAAGGCTTCTCTAAATTCTACGTGAACCTTATTTATTCAGTTACCGCAGCAAGCTGGGCCAGTCCACACAGACTGCCCTGCTGCATCACAATGAATATGGAACGTCATTGTCGCTAGAAAATATAGATTGGCTCGGTGTTTAGAAGGCCTTTGGCAGAAGTAATTTTGGTGCATCTTCAGGAAACCAACCCCGTTATGATTTCCGACGCATAAAACTAGACCTACGTGATAGCTACCTATTCGAATTGCAACAGAAAGTATGCATTGAAAAAATTAGCGTCAAATCGGAAAATTAGATAGGTGCCCTTCAGAGCCCGTAGCCATATGGAGGAGTCCTTAAATTGGAAGCACGGCAGCTTCATTTTTACAGCAACTGATGAAAACCACCCCACCTTTCAGACTGCTATAGTAGCACAAAAAAACAGCTTACAGTTGGCCTGCTCTTAAGAAAATGTTTGCTTTTTCACCCAAAACTATCTGCTTGTAGTCTGCCACTTCGTTGCGACTCAACAATGATAAAATAATTTTTGCCTTCCGAATCTAGATGCCGTTTTCTAGTGGAACTCCAACAAAGAAAACATGCAATCCAATATTTTTAAATCTTTAGAAAAAGATGTCAAGGAGTGCTTCTACCTAGACGAAAACTACTGCATAATTTTTCTGTTTGATTGTCATTTTACGGCATTGTTCTTTAGTCTAGGCTAACTGCACGAGAACATTTGCTCAGGACCTAATAATTAAAAAAAAAAAACTTTAGATATCATCAAGAATCTCTTATTTGATACTCGTATGAGCCATGAATTTCTCACCTTCACATAGGGTTATAAGTTTACCATCCGTTTCTGGTTGCTTTGAAATGTGAAGTTCAAAAGAACGTCAAAAACTTCATCGCAAATAAAAAAAAGGAAAAGAAAAAGGTGAGACCTACGCAACTGTCCACTGCCGCACGTCACATAGAGCATACGACCGCATCGCGCAAAGCGGCACAGTGCGTTATGGGCAGAGAGCTACACTGTACCGTTAGTTAAACAAAAGAAAAAAGCAAGGCCACTGCGACGCGTGGCTTGCTGTTTCTTTCTTTCACTTCCCCCACGTTGCTGGTTGAAGTTCGTCTCCTGCGGCGCGATATATAACGGGAACTTGATGGGATGCTCTCCTTAATGCATTCGATGACATATAGTTACGAGCACTGGGAAAAGGTTTATTTAGGTATCGAAGTCGGCTACGAACATCTGGATTGGCCGCTACGCAGTCATCGTCCTCACCTTCTTTTCTTTCAGATGTGCACGTCTCTATTTCGCACTTGGACGCAACAACATTAACCCACGAATGTTGTGCAAGAAGCCTGCGGCCACCTTCCCCGCGTACCAGTTCTCGAGAGACGCTATGTATAGTTCGCTTCGCTGATCTTGTCAAGGACAACGTGCAGGCCACCGTAGTTTGCCAGCAGCTTTTGGCACAAACCGCGCTTCCTTGTGGGAGTCCAAAGCCAAACGAGGTCACCAGGGTGATAGGTAACACACCGATGTCGTGCGTCGTAGCGTGCTTTGGAGTTCTCTTGCGACGCCAAAGTCCGCAGACGCGCAACTCGCCGAGCCTCTTCAGCGAGGCGTAGTGTATCGGCGACCGTAGGGTTGTCGGGGTAGTAAAAAAGGCAGGAGTGTCAAGCGTATACCGGGGCGGGCGATCATATAGAAGGAAGGAGGGGCTGCAGACGGTTGTCCCGTGTTTGGCGGTATTGCATGCGCAAGTAATAAACGGTAGAACTTCATCGCAATTCTTGTAATCGGACGCAACAGACATGGTATGCATAGTGGAGATCGTTCGATTAGTACGCTCAGTTCATTTGTGGATGATACGGCGTCGAGCGCCTGAAGTGCGACTAACATAAACGTAGAAGCTCTTCCACGATATCCGCTGTGAGTTGACGTCCCCAGTCGCTTATAATAACACAAGGTGGTCCATGTCACAGAACAATAACATGAAGTAGGTGAAGTAGGAAGATCGGCACTTTGGTGGCAGTGGCTCATGGTATGGCCGCCGTCTCGCACCGAAGTACTCGGCGTGTAGAGTTATCCAGCGGTTCCCCTTGGATGACTGATGTGGCACAGGTTGAAGGAGACCAGATGGGGCCGTGATTGTAAGTTGCAGATGTTGGCACCGCGTGCAGCTGGCCGCATACAACTCAACCGAATGCCGCATCCTGGGCCAGTAAAAGCGTTCTTGAATGCGATAAAGGGTCCACACAGTGTCTAAGTGATCGGAGGTATGGTAGTCGTGCGTAGTCCAAGGGAGTGTTGGCCGGAGACGCTCCGGCGAGCCCGTCACGTGCAAAGTAGCTGCTTGTTGCAATAGAACGGACCGAAGTGAAGAGTGACTCCAATTCGATGTCTTTCCATTGTCCAGCTTTGAACACATCAATATCAGGAAAAGCGGGTGCCACAGAGGCAACGAGATGATCAAACTCGTCTGCGTCGCAGTCCATCGCGGTAAGCGGCATCCGGGAAAGACAGTCTGCGTCAGCATGTTTTCGGCGACTATTGTAGGAAACATTGAAATTATATTCCTGTAACCTCAGAGTTCTGCGCGCAAGGCGATCACAAAAGTCGCAGAGGTTCACGAGCCAGCACAGGGAACGGTGGTCTGTGGTGACTACAAATGGGCATCTGTACAAGTAAAAGCGAAATCACTGAATCGCAAATATTACAGCCAGGCATTCTCGCTCTGACATCATATAATTGCGTTCAGTTTTGTTTGTGCATAAGCAATCACTTGCTGACGTACGCCATAGCGTTGGACCAGGACGGCACCCAGACCAACGCCACTAGCATCTGTGGGAATTTGAGATGGCCCTGTAGGATTGAAGTGACGAAGGATAGGTCGGGAGGTGAGCAAGAACTTCAACTGACGAAATTCAACATCGCACTCGGGTGTCCACTCAAACCGTGCGTCTTTATGCAGAAGGCTTGTCCGTGGTTAGGCAAGGTCAACAAAACCAAGAATAAATCGGCGAAATTAAGAGCAAAAGGCGCAGAAAACTACGAAGTTGCGTCACTGACAGCGGTGCCCTGAATGCCTCAACAGCTACCGTCTTGAGGGAATCAGGCCGCATACCGTCCTTGTCAACAAGATGACCCAGCACAAGGGTTTGACGGTCATCAAAGTCACATTTCTTGGAGTTAAGAACCAGGCCAGCGTTTTTTATGCAGTCTAGGACAATATCCAGGGCCGAATTGCGCTCACTGAATGTGAGTCCGAATGTAAAAAGTCGTCAAGATAGCACATACAGAAGTTCCACTTTTACAGGCGTGAAATGGTGTCCATGAACCTCTCAAAGGTTGCCGGAGCATTGCACAACCCAAATGGCATCACACTGAATTCGAATAATCCATACGTGGTTATGAACGCTGTTTCCACCTTATCTCCCACGTTCATCGGGATTTGCCAATATCCGGAGCGTAGGTTCACTGAAGAAAAACAAGAGGTCGAATAAAGGCTATCAGTTGCATCATCAATCCGGTACAGACATCATTCTTGGATACGAACTTTACTCGGCGATAATCAACGCAGAATCTCCAATTACCATCTTTCTTTCTGGAGCTGCCCAAGGACGCGAAGACTCTTGTATTGCTCCATTTTTCGACATCTCACTCACTTGTTCATCGATTATCTTGCGCTCATTAGGCGAGACGCGATAAGGCTTTTGTCTTACGGGGCGCGCAGATCCTGTATAGATAATATGGCGTGGTCGAGACTGGGGAATCAAGAACGTTTTGTCCGGCTGCGCACAGTCGAACACTGACAGATGGTTAGAAAGTATCCACCAGTGTATGACACTCCCTTGTGCTGAACGACTTGTTTATCATAGACAGAAGCTTGGTATCTGCGTTGGGAAGGTCAACAGGTTCACACGACGAATCTGTTAGTACAACTACGGACGAATATGTGTATTACGTAAAGTAGGCGAGTTTCAAGCCGTCTGGAAGTACGATGGGTTCTGCTGAGCTGTTAGCTGTCCACAAGCCAGCACGCCCGTTGCCGATTGAGATCGCCCAATGAAGGACAAAAACGTCGATCATCACACAGTTCATATGCATTGGCTCTACGGAGGCATGGAAACTGTCTGGAACTTCACCGCGACATACAACCGGAACGCACAGCGATGAACGCAGGCACAACAGTATCTCTAGAGCCACGAAGTTCACCTTGACTGCACGACTTCTCTAAGAGCCCGGACGAAACAGCAGTAGAGTTGTGCTCATAGGAAATGTGGTCCTCGTTGAAAACCTGAATCGTTCATCCCACGTTGTGGGACGACGATTGTAAAACCTTGCTACGGTCCGCGACACCGCATTGTAAGAACACCGGCAGAGGCCGAAAATTTCGATGCTGCTCAGTGTAGTCAGGCACGTTACTGTCGACCGCATAACCAGCAGGTGGGTCACATTCATCATGGCTAGGCATCGGCCGCGGAAGGAGTGCATGCGGCGAGGGTGTTGGTCGTATAGTCAGAATCTTGATAGCTCCCAGTCCCTCTCGTCTGTGGGGTAGACCTAAACCCGGCACCACTGATGCCGGGTTTTCGACGGCACATCTCGTGGGGCAACTCCTCGCGAACAATCTGCCGTATGGTTGACGGAAGGTCAATAGACGGGCTCATATCCCCGCTCGCCACCGTTGTTATGTTAGCCAAGCGACCAAAGTTCGGTGTTATCCATCGCATTTTCAGCGTCTCAAAGGTTGTGCATTGACGAATGACGTCAGACACGAAATCCAAGCTTTCTTTGCGGATCGAAAAATTGTATACGTCTTCAGCTACTCCTTTCAACGAATGTCCAACTTTATAATCTTTGGACATTCGAGCGTTAATTACAAAGCACAGTTTCAGCACTTCTTCGATATAAGTATTACAGGTCTCGCTGGAAACCTGAGCCCGTGGCAAAAGCCTCTGTGAAGCGCGTTTCTTTTTTGCACTAGAGTCTCCGAAACACGCTTTGAGCTCCTAGATGAAAAAGCTCCCATGGAGTGAGCGCGTCATCATGTTTCTCGTGCCAGACGAGCGTTGTGTCCATAAGGGAAAACACAACATTGGACAATCACGCGGTTGAGTTCCAACCGTTAGACCGGCTCACCCTTCAGTAGTTCGTGAGCACTCGTCGACATCTTCTTTTCCTTTAAAGTGTGTGGCACCCGGTAGTTCTGCCACGAAACATCAGGCACTAGCCTCAGGGCGGCGTCATAGTCTTCATGAATCTGGCAGGCTTCTTCAGGCATGTCATGTGAGGGTGGCGGAAGCCCAGTAAGTCGACGTATTCGGCGAAGTTGTAGCAGCGTATGCTCCGTCATTACGAGGCGTACCTCGCACCTCCACCAAACCGTTACGAGCCTGGGGAAGATGTTTGTTTAGACCTTGAAGTCGGCTACTAATAGCAGGAATGGCCGCTGCACGGTGTCGTCTTCCTCTTCTTTAGTTTAAGATCTACACATTTCTCTTTTTCGCACATGGAAACAACAGTATTAACCTACGAATGTTGTAGAAGCAGCTGCGCCCATCTGCCCCGTGTACCAGTTCTCGAGACACGGCCATATGGAAAAGAGTTCGCCTCTATCGTGACCTCTCGGAAATAATCAAACGAAACTGGTTGGCGCACCTATAGGTATTATCTTTAAGTGGACATCGTTGCTTCTTTTACTGCATCCGTAGGCCTCATTCACCCAGCCATCATCCGCCACGTCCCGTCATGGCGCGACGCACTGAGGTGTTCTTTCGCAGGTTCCAACTCAAAAAAGAAACGCCGGCGACCTTGGATGATGCTCTGAATGTCACTGGTGTTCAATGTTTAAGGAGAAATCGACGCGGAACCTCCTGACAGACGCCAATGAGGTGAGAATGACGAGGCAGTAAAACATTAATTAATTTGGGAGAGTTGATTCATAGTAGCTTTTTTTTGTGTGAGTGTAAGTGTAAGTGTAAGTGTAAGTGTTTTTGTGTATGTGTAAGTGTATGTAAGGAGATGTTGGCACCTCGTAGAGGTGCCGGCTACTTCCTCTGCTTCGACGTGGAATAAAAAGATGAACACTCTTGGGGTTAGCGAAGCCGTAGCAATGAAGAAGCACTCAAGAACGAGTTCCCGCGTGTAGTTCACAAGTCATGACACAAGAACTACAAGTTCACAATCCAAGTTCACAGGCTAGTCGTGGCCTAGTGGTAGAGCGCCCACCTAGGCTGTGTGAGGTCGATTTCTACCTCCGCCGGGCACCCACTGGTTCTTTCAAAAGGGCCACAAGCGTACCCCGACCAGGCACTCGGCTGTCTTCAGAGGTAATACGCTTGATTCAGCACCCTTAAAATTCCATCGAAATCCTGGTTAGCACAGAAAAGAAAGCGTCATTGGGAATCGGTCACACGATCTACGCGGACGACATCACTGTCTGGTGCGCGGGCGGCAGTGACGGACAAGTCGAAGCCGCTCTCCAGGAAACTGTCGACACTACAGAGCGCTTTCTAACCGACACGGGACTCCGGTGCTCCCCAAAGAAATCGGAGCTCCTTCTCTACAGCCCAACTAGAAAGGGCCACAAGCCGCAGAACTGGAAACCCCCCACTGAATTTGACATTAATGTTTACACCAAGTGCGGAGATCCCATTCCCAAAGTCGCGTCCATTCGAATCTTGGGAATGGCACTCGAAGGGGCGGGCACGAATGGCATCACCATTCACAAACTAGCAAAGAAGACTGATAGCGGCATCGGTCTAATCAGGCGTGTAGCTAACAGAAGGAGAGGCCTGAGCGATAATCTGATAAGGCTAGTCCACGCTTTCTTGTTATGCCATTTCACGTACGTAGCGGCCATGCACGTCGGAAAGAAGGCCGAGCGAGACAAGCTAAATGCCATGATAAGGAGGAGGATCAAGAGCGCAGTTCGGACTATCAAGCTACACACGCACCGACCAACTCCTGCAGTGGGGTATTCATAATACCCTGGAAGAAATTGCAGAAGCACAAGAAAGGGCACAGATTCTCAGGCTCTCTGGCACCAGAGCGGGAAGACGACTCCTAACAGAGATGGGCGTCCCCCAGGCCACTGTCGAAGACGCCTACCAGGGCCTTCCGAAAGAGGAGAAAGATAACATCATCATATCACCCGACCCACGCAATATGCATCCCCAGCGCAACGTAGAAAGAAGGACGGACAGAGCCGTGGCACTCCTACGCCGCGCAACAGAACTCCCTGGCGGCAGCTGCTTCATTGACGCGGCCCAGTATGGCAACAGCAACAATTTCACGGTAGTGTTAATCAACCACAGGGGTTCGACCGTTAACGACGCTTCGGTACGAAGCACGTCGTCGCGTGCGGCCGAGCAAGTGGTCATTGCCTTGGCCCTCCTGGACGACAAACATGCCAATATCTTCAGCGACTCCAGGGCAGCCATCCGCGCCTTCAGCGTTGGCGCCGTGTGTAAGGAAGCCTGTCGCATCCTCGACGGCAAAAGCATCGCTGCCCACGCTCTCACGTGGTTCTCCGCTCACATGGGATCCATCATGGGAGGCCCCACAAACCTCAACGAGCTGGCCCACTCCAAGGCGCGAGGTCTCGCTTTCCGCTACCAAGGAGAACTCCAACACCGGCCCGCAGTGGTGGAGAACAGAGATCAACCGACCACATACAATGAAATTGCGCTGCACTTTTATCTCGGCAGGAAAGACTTTCCCCTTCCACACAAGAAGTTAAATAGAACGCAGGCATTGACCCTCAGATTATTGCAAACAGGCTCGTATCCCAGCCCGGCTTTATTCCACAATATTTATCCCGACACCTATGCCACTAGTTCTTGCAGGCACTGCAATGACATCGCTAGCCTAGATCATATGCTCTGGCGTTGTCCCTCGTTACGAGGCACAGAACAAATAAATGAGGACAAGTGGCTCTCCGCTATCAAGAGCCCAGATGCCGGGGCAGAACTATGGGCTGTCCAGAGGGCCCACGATGCGGCGGTCGGGCACGGCCTGACTGTCCCAACGGGGGAGCGGCCCGCAGCGCGCTGAGTCGCGTACCTCAGGACCTTCATTAAAGTTTTGCATCCATCCAACCATTCATTGGGCCGCTCCGACGGCAGCACTTTCGCATGTGGCGTTCTAAAGCACCTAATAAGTGGGGGCGCCCTCGGGTAGGGGACAAACACGCCTTTTCTGAGAATTGATACTCCATAATAGCCGAGCACCTGGCCGGGAGCGTGCCTGTACCTATTTCACCAGTAGGTACCAGGCCGTCTGTGCATGGTTGGACAAATTGCGCCCTGAGACCAAGCCTAAAAATCTCTATAGGACCCCCTTTCGAGATGCAAACCCCTACAAGTAGCCGAGCACCAGGCGGGGAGGCATATCTATACATTAGAACAACCGCACTCAAGTACTCACGTACGGGGCAGAAACCTGGAGGCTTACGAAAAGGGTTCTACTTAAATTGAGGACGACGCAACGAGCTATGGAAAGAAGAATGATAGGTGTAACGTTAAGGGATAAGAAAAGAGCAGATTGGGTGAGGGAACAAACGCGCGTTAAATACATCTTAGTTGAAATCAAGAAAAAGAAATGGACATGGGCAGGACATGTAATGAGGAGGGAAGATAACCGATGGTCATTAAGGGTTACGGACTGGATTCCGAGGGAAGGGAAGCGTAGCAGGGGGCGACCGAAAGTTAGGTGGGCAGATGAGATCAGCAAGTTTGGAGGGTCAACATGGCCACAATTAGTACATGACCGGGGCAGTTGGAGGAGTATGGGAGAGGCCTTTGCCCTGCAGTGGGCGTAACCAGGCTGATGATGATGATGATGAGAACAACCGGTGGGTTTCCGGCGGCGCCGTGGTCTGAACGCAGTACCTCGCACACACAAGCCGGCTGCTCTACGACTAAACCATGTTAGAACATGTTGCCCGCTGATATTAGGCCTTTGTGATTGGTGGCCTTCTTGAGGATGCACTTTTTTTACCGGCTAGGCAGATGTTTTCAACCATGACATCATGGTGAGCAGGAGGTGGCATCTTTTCTAGGTTCACGCTAAGAGTGGCTTCATTTGACAAGAGCAATGTGCGATCACAGCTCAACCTTAAGTTTCTCTTAACTGCCCTTAAAGAATGCACACTTTTGAATAAGCCCACACAACTGCGTCAAGCGAAAAGTGCTGCGAAGCAAACGCAGCCTGATGCCAACCTATTCGCGCATTGCGCTAGAGCGGCGTCCAACGCTCAAACACGTATCGTTTCGAATGAATAAGCGGACACGCCAAGCCCTTGGCATTCATCGACGTCCCGAGCTTTGACTCCCCCGCTCAAGATGGCGGCTGCGTGCCCGGAGGCGTCAGGTGAAAGCGAGCGGGCCTCCTGAGCCCGAGGGGGAGTTGTCGTCGTGGCAGCTCCACTAACCGAGTTAAGGGGGGCGGTGGCGTGGACGCTGCGGCTCGGCCGGCCGCAACGCTGTTTGTCTTTGCCGCCATCAGCGATTCAAATATGCACCTCCCCCTGTTTGACTTCGGAGCGGTCCATCGACCCCTGCAGCCGCTGACATTACCCCCCTCCCGCACTCGATCGCCCCTTCAAGTCATGTCTGGGATCGCCAGCACTCCCCTTTTCCGGTCGTGCAGTCCACCAAATCGAAAGAGTGAGGGCAGGCAGCGACAGCCTGTTCTCAATTCATTACATGCGGCACTGCTTTGATGAGGCGGGCGTGATGTAACGTCAGCTGTTGGTTAAGAAAGAGGAGCTAAAGCACTCCGGATTGATTTAGACATGTAAGAAAGAGGGGAAAAAATGCAAGGGAAATTAATTTCTGCAACCTTCTGTTGAAATTGTAATACAATGAACATTTTAATACTATTGCGTCAAGCTTGGGAAAAAATGACGATAACAGACACTTTTGAGAGAGAATATCTTAAGCTCAACCCATACGTTATTATACCACGCGTGTTTTTAATTATTCACTTGACTTGTTCAGGTAGAGTTGATGACCAGAAAGACAGTACATACACGACCATTTGTGACACTCAAGTAACCAAAATTACATTTTTTTATTCATACAAAATTAAAGAAGAGGTTAGCGCCTTCATTGGAGTCGGCTACTAGAGCAAACAAATTAGCACGATAATTGCTTTTTTAATTGACCACATGATGACAAATTTTGAACGTGTGAGATTGAGGCAAGGAAGCAACGAATGCAACGAAAGCAACGAAAGTCTATGACTATTCACCAGAAATACTGAGGTCTGTTCCGACATCATCGTCCTCACCATCGTTGGAAGGAGGCGGTGCTCTCCTAGGTGGCGCTCTCTGTCCCTTATTCTCCGTCTCCAGCCTGTCCTTGTTATCACCTAGCTCTCTACCACTCTCGACTTGGCTTCCCTTCAACCGATTGTGTTGCTTAATAGACCATCTGTTACATTACATCACCCGCTCGACTCCAATTATTACACTTAATCTCTATCAACTACAGATCACCATCCGCCTGTCTGCGTCCTCCACACTGCCGTCTTTCTATTTCTCAACAGTAATGCTTTACACCGATCGCATCTTGGTTCTGAGCCATATCCTTGCGCTGCTAAGCACGAGGTAGCGGGCTCCATTCCCGGCCGCAGCGGGGCTGCATTACGGGGGAGGGGTTGCTGACACGCCCCTGCATTGGGTGGTCAACAATAATCCGGAGTCCGCCACTATATACGGCGCGCCTCGCAATCAGATCGTGCTTTTGGCGCGTAAAACCCCAGAATTTAATTTTAGTCTTTTTTTTTTTTTAAGCCACCAGCTTGAACATAACTTCAGCATTGTCAGGTGCTTCGGTACATCGTGCGCAGCTTGGCATTGTCTCGCCCTTCCGGTTCAGCGCCCAGGTCAACAATTACTCCCGAGCAACACGTCAACGGGCGGATGGCCAGCCGCTGTTGGTGCGGCAAAGGGCAACGCGCCAGCTCTTTGAAAGCACATTGAGAGCAGCAAACAACGGGGGATGCAAATTGGTGTGAATTGTAATTCTGAAGGTTACTCGAAGAAGCTTGCTGGCAACATTAAGAACGTTGTACGCTCGATTTATTATGAGGCAGCAGCGAATATTATAAATGCTGTATTGCAGAAAGGGACTTTCACTTGAAACGTTCACAACGATAGCCTTATGCAAACATAGATTGGCTTTTTATGCAGTGTTAAATGAGCGTAACGATGGTCGCCCTACTTCCGCAGAATAACCTGATGCGTTTAACAAAGTTCAATCAGAAATGCTCGCCCATATCACTGACCTAACGACGCCCGAGTTGACGAGTGCCTCGAAAACGATGTCTCTAAAGAGCTTGGGCGTCGCCAATCCCACTTCCGCAGCTAAAGCCACTAAATTGAAATTACATAAATCATTAGTCCGCCCAATTTTAAGATACGCTTCTGTGGTTTCGAAACCTCATAAAGACCTCGAAATCAATTTGTTAAAAGGTATACAAAGAAAGACAATTCGTTTCGTTTTCCGTAGGCATACGACTGCAACTTTTCGCCTAACCTCAGCTTTCCAATCTGCAAACTTACAATCGCTTTATTTTCGCCTGCATGTGGACACCTTAAAATTATTAGATTCAATTACTATTCAAACTTCTCCCCTCGCTGACAGCAAATACGTAGGCTTCTCAAAGAATCCATCTACTCGTCACCATTATGAACTGCTTTCTATCACTGCTTTCTATCCGCGCACTAATATCTGCAAATGCAGTTTTTTTTTTTCCCTCGCTCCGTTGATTGCCGGAATCTACTGGTTCCTTGGCGCTGCCGTACTGTTTTGAGAAAAATTAGCGATTGTTAAGGTTTTGTCCCTCCCTGCCCACGCTCCTGTGTGTTCTTTTTTTTTTGTCTGTGCGACATTTATCAGATTTTTATTGTTTAGTGTCTTGCATTTCTAATCTAGCTAGTACATTTTTCTTGTTGTCCCACCTTGTCTTTCATGCGCTCCAATACTTAAAATATTTGATTCTCTTCCCACTCCTGGTATACTCCAATAGGGTTGCAGTATGCCAAAATGAATAAATAAATAAATAAATAAGATTAGAGGACGCTTAAGCTTCGCCTTTAAGAGTGGATCCAGATAGCATTCAAAGATCCCTGACTGCTTATCACGCTTCCCGGCAACTGCAGCTTATCTAACCGTAATGTTTACTCGGAAACGCTAGCGGCGAACGCTATGCACGAAAGCGAGCTTTCAGGTAGAAATGCAGCCTCTTGCGTAGGCCGATTCCGCAAGTAATGCCACAGCGGCGCCAAAAAAAAAATTACATCATTTTTATGTTACTGTTACTGTTTTGCTCATTGTTATTTCAGTCAGAGACGATTTAACATAAAAGGCATGCGCTGTCGGTGTTTTGCTTCATGACATTTGTTTGTGGGCTGCTATTCTAAAGATTCCGAGGAATAACTTTGTCAAGAACATAACACATGGTCTGAGCAACTTTCGTGGTAGAATGGTGTGGCAATATAACCCGCATATACCGCATGTCATATAGCAAGGAGTGACATATCATCATCATCATCAGCCTGGTTACGCCCACTGCAGGGCAAAGGCCTCTCCCATACTTCTCCAACTACTCCGGTCATGTACTAATTGTGGCCATGTTGTCCCTGCAAACTTCTTAATCTCATCCGCCCACCTAACTTTCTGCCACCCCCTGCTACGCTTCCCTTGCCTTGTAATCCAGTCCGTAACCCTTAATGACCATCGGTTATCTTCCCTCCTCATTACATGTCCTGCCCATGCCCCATTTCTTTTTCTTGATTTCAACTAAGATGTCATTAACCCGGGTTTGTTCCTTCACCCAATCTGCTCTCTTCTTATCCCTTAACGTTACACGCATCAGTCTTCTTTCCATAGCTCGTTGCGTCGTCCTCAATTTAAGCAGAACCCTTTTCGTAAGCCTCCAGGTTTCTGCCCCATACGTGAGTACTGGTAAGACACAGCTGTTATACACTTTTCTCTTGAGGGATAGTGGCGACCAGCTGTTCATGATTTGAGAATGCCTGCCAAACGCACCCCAGCCCATTCTTATTCTTCTGATTATTTCAGTCTCATGATCCGGATCCGTGGTCACTACCTGCCCTAAGTAGATGTATTCCCTTACCACTTCCAGTGCATCGCTACCTATCGTAAACTGCTGTTCTCTTCCGAGACTGTTAAACATTACATTAGTTTTCTGCAGATTAATTTTTAGACCCACCCTTCTGCTTTGCCTCTCCAGGTCAGTGAGCATGCATTGCAATTGGTCTCCTGAGTTACTAAGCAAGGCAATATCATCAGCGAATCTCAAATTACTAAGGTATTCTCCATCAACTTTTATCCCCAATTCTTCCCACTCCAGGTCTCTGAATATCTCCTGTAAGCACGCTGTGAATAACATTGGAGAGGTCGTATCTCCCTGTCTGACGCCTTTCTTTATTGGGATTTTGTTGCTTTCTTCATGGAGGACTACGGTGGCTGTGGAGCCGCTATAGATACCTTTCAGTATTTTTACATATGGCTCGTCTACACCCTGATTCCGTAATGCCTCCATGACTGCTGAGGTTTCGACTGAATCAAACGCGTTTTCCTAATCAATGAAGGCTATATATAAGGGTTGGTTATATTCCGCACATTTCTCTATCACCTGATTGATAGTGTGAATATGGTCTATTGTTGAGTAGCCTTTACGGAATCCTGCCTGGTCCTTTGGTTGACAGAAGTCTAAGGTGTTCCTGATTCTATTTGCGATTACCTGAGTAAATACTTTGTAAGCGATGGACAGTAAGCTGATCGGTCTATAATTTTTCAAGTCTTTGGCGCCCCCTTTCTAGTGAATTAGGATTAGATCTTTCGCCTCCTGCGATAGCTTACTGGTCTCCTGTCTAACGGAGTTACCACCGACTTCTATTGCACACTCCTTAATGATGCCTATAAGATTGTCGTTCATTGCTTCAACACTAAGGTCCTCTTCCTGAGTTAAAGCTGAATACCTGTTCTGTAGCTTGATCCCTAATTCCTCTAGTTTCCCTCTTACCGCTAACTCATTGATTGGCTTCTTATGTACCAGTTTCTTCTGTTCCCTCAAGTCTAGGCTAATTCGAGTTCTTACCATCCTATGGTCACTGCAGCACACCTTGCCGAGCACGTGTACATCTTGTATGATGCCAGGGTTTCCGCAGAGTATCAAGTCTATTTCATTTGTAGTCTCGCCATTTGGGCTCCGCCACGTCCACTTTCGGCTAACCCACTTACGGAAAAAGGTATTCATCATCCGCATATTATTCTGTTCTGCAAACTCTACTAATAACTCTCCCCTGCTATTCCTAGAGACTATGCCATATTCCCCCACTGACTTGTCTCCAGCCTGCTTCTTGCCTACCTTGGCATTGAAGTCGCCCATCAGTATAGTGTATTTTGTTTTGACTTTACCCATCGCCGATTCTACGTCTTCATAAAAGCTTTCGACTTCCTGGTCATCATGACTGGATGTAAGGGCGTAGACCTGTACGACCTTCAATTTGTACTTCTTATTAAGTATCACAACAAGACCTGCCACCCTCTCGTTAATGCTATAGAATTCCTGTATGTTACCAGCTATATCCTTATTAATCAGGAATCCGACTCCTAGTTCTCGTCTCTCCGCTAAGCCCCGGTAGCACAGGACGTGCCCGCTTTTTAGCACTGTATATGCTTCTTTTGTCCTCCTAACCTCACTGAGCCATATTATATCCCATTTACTGCCCTATAATTCCTCCAATAACACTGCTAGACGTGCTTCACTAGATTACGTTCTAACGTTAAACGCTGCCAGGTTCAGATTCCAATGGCGGCCTGTCCGGAGCCATGTGGCGTGACATATACATATACCCAAATATATACGGCAATTTTCGCTCGCAGACAACTCCGCCGAAGGCGGCCGACAACAGATTTTCTGGGAGACGGGGCCTTCGACGTATTCGCGTTAATAAATAAATAGCGCGTGAAATTCGGTTCATAATAAATAAATAGTTGTTGCGTACAAACAGAAAGACGAAGGATAGGCATTTCAGTGCTGGAGGCAGGAGCCACGTGCTAACAAGGCCCTTGTGCCCTTCTCATCGAGCCCTTCCAAACTTGTGAAACGGGTAGTGGCACGTCTGTGTGTAAGAAAGTTCCTGCAGAAATATTGCCACCACCTAGTGCAGGACAGCTTTCAAGCGCAGGTTGAGTGAGTAGCTTCGGGAAGCCGGGTATCCGGGCCCTCTAGTCGCATCTCTTGCAGAATCGTTACTGCAAGCGACAAAGCGGTCCACGCACGATATGGATCAAGAACAAGCCGAAAATGCAGGAAAGCAGTTCTAAAAGACGGCTGCTATTCCATATTTTCGTGACGTCTCCCATCGGTTAAAAAAGATCGGAGAGCGTGCAGGTGTCAAAGTGTTTCTTATTTTTTTAAACGCCAAACAAGCTCACTTCGCTTTGCAAGATACGCAAAGATGGCGAAGTGATAACTCAGACATCCGCAAAAAGGCTCAGGACACAGTACGTGACATGTGTCGAAAAAGTGGTGCACGCGATTCTGGTTTCGTGCAGAACGACGTACGTAGGGCAGAAGGAAAGATGACAGGGTCCGTGAGCACCACAACAACAACGAACACAGAACTTGGGCAGTGCCGGGATTGTGGGTGTCTGCCGGTATTTGAAGATTCATTGCGGTGGTCGCTAAAAACAGGAATCAGAAGACACGAGTGACCATAGAGAGGCGGCTGAGATAAGCCGGCTAGGGGTCGATTGTGTCAGCGTGGCCTCGTTGGGGTTGTCACAAAAACAACTCGATTATTTATGGCGACAGCCGCGACGGAAACAGTAGGTGGTCCGAGACCGCGTTTCACGTATAGACAGACCTGTCGGAGTGAGCCGCACGTGTTACAGTGTCTTTCTGCTTCTTGTTTTCTTTTTTTTTCTTTTTTTTCGTAACGCCTGTTTAAGATGCTGTAGTTATCTAGTTATTACTGTTCATCCCTCCTTAGGCGCGTCATGCATCACCCACTTGTCCAATACATTTCAATTTGCAAATAAAAGTCAGTTGAAAGCTTGCGCTTGTGTTTGTCAAATCCCTGTACCTTGTCTTTCAGTTTGTGCGCAACAACAATTTATTTATTCTGGTTTGTTACCTACTCACCCAAACCAGTACCCTAATGAGAAATTCAGTTTACGGAAACAGCCAAACGCATTTTCATGAGGTCATGCAGAGACGTTACTCAAGCACAAGATCGCAGTGCGGGCCTCTCTCAGGGGGCCTCCCCGAAGACGGCGTCAGTGAAGCGGCAGGACGCAGCCGTGAGCGCGGACACAACCCACCGACACCGTCTATTAGGAAACAACCATTAGCATGGATACACACTAGTTCACGTGGCGGCGACGTTTCCGTCGACCACATGCAACACCTAGCTGAATAGAGTTTCCCCCAAAAAATTACTAGAGCCAACTCTGGCGCTGTGATAGTTCAGTCGCCATGGGCATGATTGTAGTTACATGGGTTTGTCTTAGCTTCGTGCTTGTGCCTTCGGACGTTCTTATGTCGTTGTTTACTATGCTTTATTTGCTTTTATTTGCATAAACTTCAAAGCAATCTATACTTTTTCTAAATGCAGAAGGCAATAACTCTCTGCGAACACGCACACTGGCTAATAATTGCAAGGGTTCCACCTGTCGAGGTGGCCAAATCGAAACGCGCCAAGCGTCTCAACGCGCTAGCTTGCTCGAGGGAAATTCTTAGGGGCGTTGTCTACCGCTTGTCATCGCACGCGTTCGTGGCATAATTGTTTCAATATGGGGCTTCTGTGCTAGAAGTCTTCTGTTTGAATCCAGCCATCGGACAGATTTGTTGTTTATTTAATTATTTATAACGCGGTAGCTTGTTGAAAATGATAAGTTTACAAAGTCACGATGCCGTTTAAAGCCAGAAGGACGAAGTTTCGGGAAGTTTATGTAATACCCCATCATTAATTTCACGTTCGGTGAACCGCGCTGCTTGTTGCTCCCGTGGACACTAACGCCACAGTTCCCTCTAGTAATTATTGTAGGAAACTCTATGCTTGCTGCACGGACTGCAGCGCTTCCAGTGGCGGCTATCACCTGTTCTCCGCCGACAATCCTCTGCAAAAGCTTTTGAGTGTAACGTTAGCAAGTCTAAGAAAAAAGGCTTGCGGTATCTTTTTCTTATTCCGTGTCGGAAGCATACCTGCCGTCAACTTTTTAATGCTAAAACGTGTTCACAAAGTTGCTCCGTTCTGTTGCATGGAACAACAACATACTTGTTTTCGTTTTTCCTTCAACATCGATCGTCGCCGACAGCAACCCCTTGAGAATGAATCCACGTGTGAGATAAGACGGTTCTTCGTTCGGAAATCTCGAATCCATCCTGTCCTACTGGGTCTCTTGTTTGCTCCCCCCAGCCCGTCTTTCCCCTTTCCAGGCTGTATCTGGGATGTGTCAGAGGCGGCGCGACTCAAGGGTGCGTGGGAGAGATATAACATTGACCGGCGGCGTTCATTTTCATACTGCTCGCGGCCGCGCGCAGTGAAACGGAGCGTGCAGAACCAGTCCGCGCTTGTTTATCATGCAAATCGGGGAAGCGCGCAGGCATTGCCGCGTTCGAGGAAAGCCCACTCGGGAGGCGTTCTCCCCCTCCCATCTAAAGGTGCGCGGTAATTATTTCCTCCGGTGGCAACGCGTGTAAAAAGCGCCGGGTCGCTTTGCATGACAATACCGTCGGGCCCGCAACGGGACTCCCCAGGGGAGCGAGGCGACAGCACGCCGGCCGCGTCGGCGGCCCGGCTCGTCTGCGCGCGCTCGAGGCCTGCCCAAGTCGTCCGTCGTGAATGTGCCGCGACCCCCGTTCGGAGTTGCCTCTGCTCTAGCGTGCGCGAGATGTGCCTTGCGAATAGCGGCGCGCACTTGAGATGCTCACAATCGCAAGTTTCCCACAATGCTCCGAGCCATAGAAAGCACATTATGAAGGCATGGTACGGGAAATTTGGTGATCATGAAAGCGACAAGCAAAGCAAACACACAACGCACGTTCTTCGTCGATAACTACGACATGCATGACAACTCTCGAGGAGTTAATAGCAAAAAAAAAAAAGCATCGATATTAAACTTGATAGTAGCCCTCACTGAACTGTGCGGTGTGCGAGGACAGTGTAATAATGATAACGAATTTCACTGGCACTATTTCGAAGGTTCAAGCGGAGACTGAAGCGGAGACTGAAGCGGAGACCTGCAGCTATACAGAGCTCACTCAGCAGTTGTTGGGAGGCCAGCCAGTTGCTCGAAGTCCGCCATATGCAAAAGCTGAAATGTGCAGCATTTTCCAAAAGTTTTGAAGCCACAGCGTAAGCTTAGCAGAGCAGGTAGATTTGCTGCACAAGAGAGCTTGCCTGCCAGTTGGCAAGCAGTTCGCAAGCGGCCCATTTTCTGTGAGAAGTGGTTTAGCTGTGGGCATTTCACACTGCAGTACAGGCCAGTAGTGACTGCTCCGAGGTCAAATAAATTGCCCAGATGTGTTTGTGAATGTTGGCGAGAAAATCATTTGGAAAAAGCGTGCAAAACTAAGAAATGGTATGAGCTGTGAGGGAATAGCGTGGCTGAGGGGAAGAAAAAAGGAATGCAACTCTTCCTGCCCCATTAATAACCAGCCAGACATGTTCCTAACTAAATGAGCTTTAGTGCTCTGTGTACACACTGTGCTTATCTGTGGGAAAAAACAGTTTGCTCGGCGAGTTCGTGGACGCAGTTGTTATTTCGTCTCATGGAATGAAAACCTTTCAAATTTTCCATTCAATGAAAGCGCCCTGTTTTGAAGCACGTTGTGAAATGTTTTATTACATTTACGAGTAACAAAACACAGAGGATCTTCCCGCATCCCCATCGTTAAAAGCCGTAAATGTCGTCTAAAAGTGGTCGCGCATTTCCGTCTGCATAGAGCGTGGGAAACCCGCTGTCGCTCTTTCGATGACCGACATGCCGACCCGTGTCGCGGGATTTCTAGCCCGCGAGTCAGCGAACGCGATTGCGCGTATAGGTCGGTAAGCCCTGCGAATGCCCAGCTTTGCCGGAGCAATTCCCTCGGCTCGTTGACGTGCGTGTCCGGCGGAAGGGCCGGCCGCCTCGCGACGCGTTGATCCGCCTCTGCTCGCACCTTCGCGGCGGCGCTTTACGCGGCGTTAAACTCGCCAAGCCGCCGGCGACGCCTGTTTGATGGCCCGCAAACGAGGATCAAGTGCGCTGGCTCACTTTACCCAGCGACGCACGAGCGACTCCCGTTGAGTATCTCCCCCCTCTCACTTTATTCCCTCTCAAGTGCGCGCATTGGATGACCCCCCCACAAACACACACACAAGCGACGGAACGCTGGAATGCGGCAGCTTGCAACTCGGGGGCAGATTGAATTTCCGAGATTTATTCCCACGTCATGTAATGCCTGCGTTTGAATGAAGCACCCTTAGCGACATTACGGCTGTGCCAGTTAATCTCGATGTTTGCCGCTGTCGTCGCGGCACCTGTGGAACGTTCTCTTATTTTGCGCACGAAATTATTGTATAGACGCCAATGACCTGGTTCGTAAAGCAACTCAAAATCAGATAATAAATCGAAGCAAATCAGTTGATAAACCAGTTATCTAGCCAGGAATGTAAACCTCAACTTACCGAAAGTCGATCAGTTCGAGTAACAACCAGTCATCCGCGAACAGCGGTTTATGTGAGAGAGCACTGGTTTTTCGCAAGTATCATGCAGGTAGTGAACCGAAATTGCTCCAATAAATAGTCTCGACGCTGTTGCTTCGCAGTGCTACCACGCAGTGGTACCATGCTTTGCACCTAGGAACCCGTCACAGACGCACGTGAATTGCGAAACGTTGGAGTCTGCAGGAACTGGCAGAAATGTTGGTGCAAAAAATGAAGAAGAAAACAGAAATTACTAATGGACTGGTCGTCTCAGAGAGCTTAACGAGCGCGTCATGTGTCGTGAAATTCAGCAATTATATAAGAATGGGATAATGTGAAGATTGCATTCCAATGATGTTCGGTTTTAGTCAGCGGTCTCAGCGACGCTCCTTCACATAATCAACGAAATCCACCTTCTGCGAGCGGTGGACTATAAGAACGCAATAGAATTGAGAGAAATGAATCCCTGCTTATACCGATCTAAGTTTCGTGATGAGATGAGTTTCGTCTGAATTACGTGAAGCCAGCTTGTTATTTGCAAGGAACAAAGCTGCAGCATTTAGCCGGTGAGGTGTGCAATGGCATCTACAAGTAGGTATGACAGCATAAGAACAGGTCGATCGTGCACTAGGAAGTCGATTACCGCGCGATTAGCTGTTGTCCGAGTTGTTAAATTGCTTACTTATGGTGACACAGGACTTACAATCGCGATATAATCGCTAGAATAAAAAAAAACAAGAAAAAAGAGAAACTTTTTTTCTGGCCAGAGCCAGAGCCGCGGTCGCTCTGGCCATTTTTTTTTGTCGCTGCCGCCATTTTTTGTAGTGAGAGAATAGTTTTCTCATTCTATTGAAAAAGCTCGCATACTCCATATGCTCTGCATTCACGTTCTTAAATGATTACAGTCGAGTGCCTCTGCAGCGAACGCACCTACAACGAAATCACCTGTATAACGAATGAATAATTCAGCCCCGGTGAGAGGTGCGGTGCGCGATCTTTACAACGAAGTAACCTGTATAGCGAATGATTGCGGAGGCCCCAAGCACTTCGTTATAAAGGCATTCAAATGTACATGGTATCCTGTATGAAAACCCGCACGTTCCCACATAAACAAATATTGAGTCATGGTAGGGGGCATATGGGTCTCCTTTAATAGCCAGTAAACAGGTTGGGCCCATGTTCTTAATGCATGGTGCGCTGGCGCGAACACGTCTTATCAGCACCACTTGACATTGCATCTCAATTTGTTAGTTTAATACGTGCTTTGTCTATGCTTTAGGTATCCTGTGAAATGATTACGCAAGTGGCGTGAATTCTTGTCGGCTTCAGATCAAAGGTGAGTGGTGATTGAGAAGCATGCGTATGGTGCCTGTCACAGCTGGGACCGACGCTAGGTTTTGGTATTCAGCAGTGGCACAGTTTCCAAGTTGCATTTATGTTCGCGATAATATCTCGAACGTATGACTTGCTTTCCTCGTATTTTGTTTCCCTCGCCTCGCGTTTCCGTTGCAGGCGAAGAGGCCGTCCGCGCCGCGCGGCCGAGCACACCCCCGACGCGCCACACGAGCAGCGTCGTGCGGCGGCGTCGCCCGGAAAGCAGCGGCCATGTCGGGGCGTGCAGCAGGGATGCTCGTAAATGTTTCCCGGGGCCAAGGTGTCTTCCCCCGCGAGAGGGACCGTCCGAGGGAAACGTGCGGACGGGGAAATAACGCCGCCGGCGCTGCCACCTAAGAAATCACCGGAGCAAAACTGGCTGCCTCGCACTGAGGAGAAGGGCGACCGTTTTCCTCTCCCCGCCACTGTGTAGCAACAGCAGCGGGGAGACGCGTTCCCCAGGGAGCCGAGGACGAGCCGCATTGAATTGCGGCCGTGCTGGACGGCTCGGCCCGCCGGGCAGATATCGACCGCGCGTTGGCCGCGCGCCTTCCTCTCGTGGTCGCGGCGTGTGACCACTCGATCCACTCTAAGGTCGCGGGTTCGCTTCAAAGAGCACTCGCGCGGCCCCTAACAACTTCGATTCCAGTTGGGAAACTCTTGCGTTAGCTTAGCCGAGCACCGCGGTTGTCTGTCTACGCCGACACGGGGCTCTGGCAAAAAGCGACTGTTGTTCCGTGACACACGCAACATTTCGCTGCCAGAGACCAGAGCTAGCGGACGCTCACGCCGGGTAGGGGAACCGAGCAGACTGCGAACGCTGTGATCCACTCAAGGATAGATGTACACGCGCAGCTGTTTCCCATGCGCCTAGATTACTAGGGTATACTGGCCACCCATTGCTTTGAATTCTCGGGCTTTTCGTGCCAAAACCACGATTTGATTGTGACGCACGCCGTAGTGGGAGACTACGGATTCATTTTGACCGCCAGGGAATCTTTAACGTGCCCCCAATGCACGGGCGTTCTTGCATTTCGCCCCCATCGAAAGGCGGCCGGGTTTCGATCCCGCGACCTTGCGGGCAACGCGATAGCCGCTAAGCCACCGCGGCCACCCATTGCTGACACAGCCGTGCAGAGAGTAACGAGATGGTGATGGTGACTTCCTGTACATTCTCGTAGCCATCCTTGTGGTTCATCTGCAAAGCATCGTTTTCGTCATGCCTCGATCATAAGAACTGAAAAAAAAAAGACACAGAATGCGTGTCCTCACGTTTAAATAAGCGAAAACATCAGTAGGAGGTTCAATTTACCGGGGCCACGTGCTGCTTGCATGTGCGCAAGCTTTCAGAAACGCACTCACAGAGAGATCGCGATTCCTGTGCGGAGCTAAAGACGACGAAACTGAGCAATAAGATTGGCTTGGGCACATTCCCTTATCCCCACACATTCTCAGTTGCTTTACACAAGGCGGAGATAGACTGTCCAGAAGCGCACCATCACTGACTCGTCGGTTATTGTTTTTCTTCTTTTTTTTTTTTCGTCCACGTGGTTCCCTCTGCTCTACTCTATTTTTCTATCATGTTCCTCACTAAATCTTCAGTTGCTAGTTGGCCTTCAAGTTGTGGCCGTCTTGTCCTCGTCTTTCGTCTACTTAGTGCTCCTTTATTTATCGTGCATTACCAATTGGCCCAGAAGTCTATCCTACTTAATCCTCTGATCACACGTGCGCAAGAAGGTAACAAGATTGGCCGGTGCCTGTTCTTGCGACTCGCTTTACCGAGCAAAGTGACTCAGCAATACCTGCGTTCGGATGAAACGTAGTTCTTCACCCCTGTGGACTTTCAAAACAGGCCAACCGCTTTTATAGTGAGTGCATGCACACCCTCAAATTATCCACCTTTGCTCCTGCTCCCTGACGGCCTGCATAACAGTGTTCACCCCACGAGGGCAGCTACAAACTTAAAACATTCCAGCAGAGTTGGTTGAAACATTTCGGGCTTCTCTTGAGCAGTCACACGTCACGTTGTGCTCAACCCTGCGACGTCGACGAAGCAAGACACGTACGTTTACCTCTTTTGTCCAATGATTCGTGCCGTCCTCCACGCCATTAACAATTCATCGGCACAACTCTTGCAAATTGTTCACTTGACAGGATCAACTAGCGCCTCCGGTGACCGCAACGTAGACTGTTTTTCACGAACCATCTCAAACTGCCGTGAAGATAAAAAAATATACTATGCGACTTGTCGATGACCTCGCGTGCTGCGGTTCTTACTGGGCTAGTTTTGGTCAAGGCTGTGGAAATGGTCGCAGCTTCGCAGAAAAGAGCAAAGTGCGAGCAAAGTATCTCGCTCAGTGAAATTGCCCAGAATCCGTTTCGGATATTTGCTATTATTTGCCGAACACTGCGTTTCTGAAGCACGGTATTCTGCTTCCCATATTATATTTTTCCAAGCGTAGTGTCTGCATCTAGCAAAAGTGAAAGTGCAAACTTGCCTGCAAGAAGAGTCAATCACAAGCTATCAGCGCCCCAGCTGTTATGACTAACATCCCTTGCAAACATTTCTTTAAACAGTCTATGGTCCATTCACATTTGTCCGTATGATTTATAGAGGGTCTATAAATGAATGTTGTATACTATGTATAAACAAATTTGATGAAGTAGTCTACAGACACTCCAAGGACGTTTATGCTGATTTCTGTCGATTATTGTCTATAGACACTCTAAGGACGTTT